>NC_024312.1:2827354-2832606 GCF_000523025.1 Cynoglossus semilaevis | reverse complement strand
GGGGGCGGGGCTGGGGGGGGGGGTGTGGGGGTGTTGAGCAAACACAGGAAACTCCCCATCTTCCCAGGCTCATCTGAGTGTAGAAGCCTGCAGGGCAACGGTTTTATCTAGGTTAAAGACTAACAGTTTGTCCCCAACACCCGACTCCCACACATACCACACACACACACACACACACACACACACACACACACACATTAACATGAAGAGACACACACACATTCATTTACAGTTTTATGTTTATAATGAGTTTTTAAAGTTTCCAAAAAGTCAAGTTAAATTTTTTAATTCTGTGACCAAAAAAAACCTGATGTCAAACATCAATCCATGAAAATCCACCAATCCTGTGTGACCCTTGATCTGACCTATGACCTTTCTTAGTTTTTTTGACCTTCATGTATCTTGTTTTTTAATTCTAAATTAAGAAATGAGAAGAAGAAGTTTCGTGATATTTAAAGAGATATCCCTCCTTCCCTGACTCCGCCCCCTCTCCGCAGGAGGAGAAGAAATGTTTTGCGTGCGACTCGGCAACAGCGTTCGACGAGCGGACCAATCATACCAGCAGCCATCGTGTAGACAATGTGGTGACGTCGTTCGCTCCGAACCGACTGAAGACCTGGTGGCAATCGGAGAACGGTGAGGTCACGTGGGGGTCAAGTCCATTTCTATTGGTTTAGTCTATGCTGAGGTGGGCGGGGCTAGGCCATTACTGATGGATGATGTCATCTGACCTGCAGGAATGGAGAACGTTAGCATCCAACTGGACCTGGAGGCGGAGTTTCACTTTACTCACCTCATCATGACCTTCAAGGTGAGGAATTCTGGGTAACACTGATCAGCTGTGGTTTTGGTCGTTGGACGTTTTTTTACTGAGGTTTGTTTTCTTTCTCAGACGTTCCGTCCCGCTGCCATGGTGATCGAGCGCTCTGCGGACTTCGGAAAGTCGTGGCAGGTTTATCGATACTTCGCCTACGACTGCGAGAGTTCGTTTCCCCACGTGTCCCATGGTCCAATGAAGAAGGTCGATGATGTCATCTGTGACTCGCGCTACTCAGACATTGAGCCGTCCACCGAAGGAGAGGTAGGATCACGTGATGCGACGGTCTCGGCTGTGACGAGGTCTTCGGTCGGTGACTTCATGTCCTTCATGTTTTGGTGCAGGTGATCTTCAGAGTTCTGGACCCAGCGTTCAGGATCAGCGACCCGTACAGTCCCAGAATACAGAGTGAGTCTCCGCCCGATCGACCAATGATTGTATTGATCGTCAGTGAGTTATTTATTGATTAATGATGAATCTGTCTCCTCGCAGACCTGCTGAAGATCACCAACCTCCGAGTAAAGTTCACAAAGCTCCACACCCTCGGAGACAACCTCCTGGACTCCCGAATGGAGATCAAGGAGAAGTATTACTACGCCATCTACGACATGGTGGTGCGAGGAAACTGTTTCTGCTACGGACATGCCTCGGAGTGTGCCCCCGTTGAGGGGACGGGTGTGGCCAGCGAGGGCATGGTGAGTCCTGGGGACGCGGCTAAGAATCCTGCTGCTGTTGAGGATGTAACCATATTGAAGTGTCGTGTTCATGTCGCTCACCTGTGTTCAGGTCCACGGTCACTGCATGTGCAACCACAACACCAAAGGTCTGAACTGTGAACAGTGTCAGGACTTTTACCACGACCTGCCCTGGAGACCAGCCGAGGGGCGCAACACCAACGCCTGCAGGAGTAAGTGTCGAGATCCGAGTGGATCAACATACAAGTGCTGTTGTGGAATGGACTTGTTGTATGTTGAAGCCTCACTGTATTTGTTTATTTTCTGGTTCCCTTCCGAGGGTTCTGGTGTAGACCATCGTGGTCTTTCTCCTGACTTCTCTTCTGCTGGGGTTGTTTTTCAGAGTGCAACTGCAACCAGCACTCGGACTCGTGTCACTTCGACATGGCCGTGTTCGTGGCGTCAGGAAACACCAGCGGCGGCGTCTGTGACGACTGTCACCACAACACAGCCGGTCACAAGTGTGACCAGTGTAAACCCTTCTACTACCAGGACCCAGAGAAGGACCTGAGGGACCCCAACGTCTGCCAACGTAAGTCCCGACTCTGACCGCTTCACTATGGAAGTAACGTTACACTCAACTCACAGTACGATACGATTTGCGATTTTATCGAGACGAAGACAAATCCTGAACAAATGATCCTTTATTTGACCTGAAGTCTGGGTTTAGTAGCAAGTCACAACCAACGTTCTTAGGCGCATACTGCCACCTACTGTACTGGAGTGTGTAGTGTCATGGTATGACCAGTGACTTTTTTAGATAACTCAGCCTACTCCTTACACCTTGATGTGTGATTTTTATTTTTATTTCAACTGATAATAATTGTCACAGATTTCTATCCATTTTTAAAAAATCACGATGCGTCGTTACACCCCTCCCCCTCACTAAGAACCGTACGCGCTCCACACAGAACTCAGAACATCGTTCTTGAAACATCGTTACGACGTGTCATGCGACAACATAACAATCTGCGTGATGTCACACAGCCTGCAACTGTGACCCCGTTGGTTCTCTCAACGGAGGGTCATGTGACCAGACGACCGACGTGGCTCGTGGAACGATCGCAGGTCTGTGTCGCTGTAAGGTCAACGTAGAAGGAGAACGATGTGAAAGCTGCAGAGATGGAACCTACGGCCTGGGCGACACCTCGGAGGGATGTACAGGTAACACCACCGAAAAAAACACAACAGCCGTAAAAAACACGACGCACGTGGACAACAGACGACAAAAAAGTCAAAAGTCCCAGCCTCAGATACACACTGCAGAGCTATATGTTGTTAATGTGATGTGTGTGTGTGTGTTTGTGTGTGTGCGTGAACATCAGCGTGCACCTGCAGCCCCGTTGGAACACTTCCTGGAGAAAACCCATGTGACAAAGAGACAGGAAGTTGTTTCTGCAAACGTCTGGTGATGGGACAGAACTGTGACCAGTGTGTGGTGAGACATTCAGATACACCTGTAATCAGATTACTGTAATCTGATAACTGTGTGCAGACCATCCATTTATTACTGAGCAGTACTTTAGTAGAGTGTAATCAGATTATTGTAATCAGATTACTAGACTCAAGACAAGCAGGGGAAGAAGTTTTTTTTTTATCAGATGATGACTTTCTCTTTGTGTGTGTGTGTGTTTGTGTGTGTGTGTGTGTGTTGTGCGTCAGCCTGAACACTGGGGCCTCAGCAACGACATGGACGGCTGTCGACCATGTGACTGCGACCTGGGAGGAGCCGTCAACAACCAGTGGGTTTGATACAAACGTCCACGTTGATGACGACCTGTTGACCTTTCACTCACCTTCTCTCCCCTTCTTCAGGTGTGATGATGTCACGGGTCAGTGTGTGTGCAGAGAGCACATGTTTGGCCGCCGCTGTGATCAGGTTCAGTCTGGATTCTACTTCGTGGCCCTGGATCACTACACGTATGAAGCAGAGGACGCCACCTTCGGACCCGTCAGTTCTGATGCTCCTTAAAAACTTATTTTCACATTTAGGAAAATTCCTTTTTTTTTATTAAACCCATTGTGATGTCATGTGTTTACATCATCTCTTCAGGGCGTGGCAGTTGTGCCCAGGCCACACCCCCTGGACCGCAGTCCCACGTGGACCGGTTTGGGTCTGGTCAACGTTCCAGAAGGCGCCTTCTTGGTCTTCAGTATTGACAACATTCCTTACTCCATGGAGTATGACATCATAATTCGCTATGAGCCCCAGGTAGGAAGCTCCGCCCACCAGCTGGAGGATGACCATTCAGATTTGAGATTTCAATCTTTGAAGAGTATTTTTTTTTCCCTCTAGCTTCCAGACCAATGGGAGGAGGTTCTGATGACGCTGACCAGACCTGGACCAATGAGAGCTGACAGTCGCTGCATCAACACTGTACCTGACGATGACAACCAGATGGTGTCGCTGCATCCTGGCTCGAGGTACCCAGACAGCATGACTGTCATCCACACCAGCCTGTGATAATCTGGATTCACTGATCAGAATTCATTGAGTTCAGATTATCTAGATCCAGGTTCTCCTTGTCTCCTGTCCAGGTACCTGGTTCTACCCCGACCCGTGTGTTTTGAATCCGGTCAGAACTACACCCTCCGCCTCAGTCTGCCACTCTACTCGGCTTTGAGCGACGTGCACAGTCCGTACACACTCATCGACTCGGTGAGAAAAACTTCAAATTCTAATTCCGTTCCGTTCTCAGTCAGTCCAGTCGAGTTCCCAAGAACTCATCCAGGACGAGTTTAGACCAATTTTTTTTGATAAAATACTCTGTGATCCGGTCTGAGGTTGATGTTCTTGGATGTTCCTACTCAGATCGTGTTGATGCCTCACTGTAAGAACTTGGACATCTTCAGTACCCCGGAGGGCGGAGACTCTGAAGGCGGGAACAGTGGCTGGGAGACGTTCCAGCGGTACCGATGCTTAGAGAACAGTCAGAGTGTCGTCAAGACACAGATGACTGAAATCTGCAGGAACTTCATCTTCAGCATCTCCGCTCTGCTGCACCGGGGAGCCAAAGGTGAGGCATCTCCATGTTATCTGCTCTGCTTCACAGAACAGACACTTTATTGTGTTTGTTTTTTAAAGTTCCCCATTGATAAGGTTTCTTTTGAACTGATGTGAACGTCTGGACCTTTTCAGAGTGTCAGTGTGACCCACAAGGTTCCCTCAGTACTGTCTGTGACCCCAACGGGGGCCAGTGTCAGTGTCGCCCAAACGTCATAGGAAGGAACTGTAACACGTGTGCTCCAGCCACGTTCCAATTTGGTCCCAATGGCTGCAAAGGTGAGAATCGAACCGACACATCTCTGTGGATGGTTTTGACCTGTGACGTTTTTTTGTCCTCGGATCAGTAACGTTCTCCGTTCTCCTCTTGTCCCGGTCGGTGGTTCTGCAGCCTGTACGTGCGACCCTCAGGGTTCTCAGAGCCCCGTCTGTGACCAGTTCAGCGGTCAGTGTCCGTGTGTCCCGGGCGCGTACGGAAGACAGTGTGAACGATGTCTGCCGGGACACTGGGGGTTTCCCACCTGTCGACCCTGTTCCTGTAATGGACACACTGACCACTGTGACCCGGACACTGGAGTCTGTCTGGACTGCAGAGACTTCACCACCGGACACAGCTGTGACAGGTACTAAGACAAGTGGGACGGCTGTAGGTGGGGACGGCTGTAGGTGGGGACGGCGGCAGGGGGGGGGGGCTGAG
>NC_024312.1:2814712-2827282 GCF_000523025.1 Cynoglossus semilaevis | reverse complement strand
GGGGGCGGTGGGTGGGGGCGGGTGTAGGGGGGGGCGGGTGTAGGTGGGGACGGCTGTAGGTGGGGACGGCTGTAGGTGGGACGACTGTAGGTGAGACGGCTGTAGGTGGTACAGCTGTAGGTGGGACAGCTGTAGGTTGGGACGGCTGTAGGTTGGGACGGCTGTATGTGGGGACAGCTGTAGGTGGTACAGCTGTAGGTGGGACGGCTGTAGGTGGGATGGCTGTAGGTGGGGACGGTCGGGGGAGGGGGGCCGGCTGAGGGGGAGACGGCTGTAGGTGGGACAGCTGTAGGTGGGACGGCTGTAGGTGATTCGGTCGACCACAGTCACTGTGTGAAGATAATTCTTTGTGGTCCTGACTTCGTGTCCTTTGTCTCCAGGTGTCTCGATGGGTACCACGGTGACCCCGTACTGGGTTCCGGGGACCACTGTCGTCCCTGCATGTGTCCTGATGGTCCCAGCAGCCAAAGGCAGTTCGCAGGAACATGTTATCAAAGCTTTGACTCAGAGCAGGTGGTCTGTGTCTGCAAGACCGGGTACAGAGGTAAAAACCCAAACCCGTCTCTCTGTCCTTCAACTGAAAACTTCAACCTGAAAAATCCGTTTTGATGTTTCACCTCTGACCCCCAGGTCTGTGGTCCTTACATTCCTTTACCTTTAAATCCCAATCTCTTCCGTGTCCTGTCTCTGATTGGTCAGGTGGTCGTTGTGACGTGTGCTCTCCTGGGTATTACGGTAACCCAGACCAGGTGGGTGGGGAGTGTCGTCCGTGTCAGTGCAACAACAACATCGACGTGTCCGATCCGGAATCATGTGACTCTCGGACCGGCGAATGTAGGCAGTGCCTGTACCACACGGAGGGCGGAGCCTGTGAGAACTGTCGTCTGGGTTACTACGGCGACGCCTTGAGTCAGGACTGCAGGAGTGAGTGACTGTTGGTTCAAGGGTCAGGATCTGTGCACCGGTGACCTGTGACTGATGTCAGAACTGTTTCTCTCCTCAGAGTGTGTGTGCAGCACACTGGGAACTGATCCGTCCACCTGTCAATCACCGGGAGAGTGTGCGTGCGAGCGTGACAGCGGACAATGTCCCTGCCTTCCTAATGTGGAGGGTCAGGAGTGCCAACGATGTGTTCCCAATACCTGGAACCTGGCCAGCGGTGCCGGATGTCAGTCATGTGACTGTGATGTCAAACATTCATTTGGTTCATCATGTGACCAGGTACGTGTGAACCACACCTGTGGACCACACCTGTGGACCACACCTGTGGACCACACCTGTGGATGTGAGTGCTGTCAGCAGTGTGTCTTTGATTGACAGGTGAGCGGACAGTGTTCCTGTCATCCAGGCTTTGGAGGAAGAACCTGCAGCGAGTGTCGGGAACTGTTCTGGGGCGATCCAGAGGTCCAGTGTCAGGGTGAGACTGATTTACCAATCTGGACTCCCAGCATGCTTTGCTCTCTGACAGTGAAGCCCTGTGTCTCAGTTTGACTTACTGGAAGACAGTGTGTGAGTGTGAGACACAACAAAGACTCTCTGTTCTGAGAAAAACATCTGAGACTGGATCTAAAGCTTCTGATGGAAACCAGATGTTTGACACACACACACACACACACACAGACACACACACTCACACACTCCAAGCTGTTTTCATTACACAGGAAATGCCTCAAAATCTGTCTAAGTTCAGCACTTCTTGAGAACAGATAACCAGACCAGACCCTCTGCTTCTCCAGGGCCCCAAACACAGAACACGTTCAGGAGATTGACGTTACAAACATGAGTTTGTCCACAGTCCAACACATTACACAGATTCCTGAAATTTCTTCTGAGAATCTCAACAGCTGGTGGCTGAGGTCTAGATGTTCCTCAGACCCTCACAGTGGTTCCTTTAACTTCCACTCTTCCTGCCCTGCTGTACCACCCCTGAAGTTGCCCCACCCTTTGGGAACCACTGGGTTACAGAACCTAACGTGTGGATCACTGCTGTGTCTGTTTGGACCTGAAGAACTTTTTTTTTTTCTCGGCAGCCTGTGACTGTGACCCGCGGGGCACCGCCCAGCCGCAGTGTGACAAGGCGGACGGTCGGTGTGTGTGCGTGGAGGGCGTGGCCGGACCGCGCTGTGACACCTGTGCTCGTGGTTTCTCTGGAACATTCCCAGACTGTCGCCGCTGCCACCAGTGCTTCGCTGACTGGGATGACATCATCGGTCAGATGACCAACCAAACGCACAGATTGGTCAACAAGGTCAACGCCCTGAAAGCTGGACCGGTCGCCGGGCCGTACAAGAAGTCCATGGAGTCCATAGAGAAGAGTGTTGGGGAACTGCAGGTCCTCCTGAACCAGAACCCGGCTGCACAGCCGCTCACTGAGATCCAGAACCTTCTACAGGAGACCAGGTGAGCTCCACTCAGGTACCAGAGGTGGTTGGATCTTCTCTGACCAGATTTCCAACTTAAACCTTTTTTTTTTTTACTCCTCAGTGACCAGATTAGAACCCTGGGCCAGACGTTGAACAACACAGAGGAGGCCATGGTCCAAGTTGGAGATCAGGACTCTGCAGCAGAAAAGAATCTGGACAGTGTGATGTTGGACACTCGGAAACTGGAGCAAACGGTTCAGGAGCTGCTGGCTCAGGTGGAGGTCATCAAAAACTCAGACATCAGAGGTCAGTGTCTGGGGTCACAGTCCAAAGTCGGGGTCTTCGGGGTCTTCTGCGTTGAGCTGATCAGTTCCTGGCGTCTTGTTTCAGGTGCAGCGGCCAGCGTCACTAAGTACTTCCTGCAGTCACAGGAAGCTGAAGCTCGAGCCAACGCCTCTACTGTGGATGAAGGCAGTGACGTGAAGACATCTGAAGATCTGCGCCGCCTCACAGAAGACAAAATGAACATCAGCAGAGAAGACTTCCTGAAAAGACAATCTGAGCATGCTCAGAAACTGGACGAGTTGGCCGAAGACCTTCAGACCCTGGACCTGTCAGAGATCAGTCAGAAGGTAGACCTGGAACCACAGAAACCAGACGTCAGCTGAAAATGAATCCTCCTCTGAATGAAACTCTCTTCCTCCAGACCTGTGGCGCCTCCTCAGGGGTCCAGGACGGGTGCGGTTCTTCTTCCTCTGACGGTCAGTCTGAGTGTGAAGGTGAAGGCTGTCACGGCGTGGTGACCATGGCCAACAACGTCTGGAAGAAGGCTCAGGAACAGGAACAGGAAATCATCAACGCCATGGGTGAGGTGGAGAAGCTCTCCAAGATGGTGAGTGGAACGGTTCTCCTCCATCGGTGGCTCAGTACCGATGTTCTTCCTGTGGTTTTCCTGACCACAGGTAGATGGCCAGCATGAAGGTTCTCTTCCATGATACAGGTGCAGTGTGGGTAAACGTTGATCTTGGACTTTTCCCCAGGTCTCAGAGATGAAGCTGAAGGCAGATGAAGCTAAAGTCAACGCTCAGGAAGCTCTGATGAAGACCAACAGAACCAAACAGAGGGTGGACCAGAGCAACCAGGAGCTCAGACGCCTCATCGGACAGATCCGAGACTTCCTGACACGTATGTTGGTTCTTCATGGATTCGAACCACAGACCCAGAGTTTGTGACCTAAACCTAACCCAGACACAAGAAAAGACCGATCATGAGACCTGTTTTTTGCTTTCAGAGGATGCTGCAGACCTGGAGAGCGTCGAGCTGGTGGCCAATGAAGTTCTGCAGATGCAGATGCCGACGACTCCGGCTCAGCTGCAGAACCTGACGGAGGAGATCCGACAGAAAGTTGGAGAACTCGGTGATGTGGAGTCCATCCTTCAGCAGAGCACTGATGACATTCAAAAAGCTGAGAACCTGCTGGACCAGGCTCGACAAGCCAGGTCAGTCCCAGTCCAAGACCGGATCACTCCGACCCTCACTTCCTGCCCTCACGCCTGACTTTCTGTTTTGTTTCTGTTTCCAGTGAAGAAGCAGCAAATGTGAAGGAATCTGCAGAGAAGGTGAAAAAAGCCCTGGAAGAAGCTGAGAAAGCACAGAACATTGCCAACAGCGCCATCCAGAGGGCTACCGCAGACATCCACAACACCAACACCCTATTGTCTGTGGTCAGTACCGAAACCTGCTGTCTGTGGTCAGGAGGATGTGTTCTTCCAGGGTCGACTGGTTCGCGGTGATGTCACCTCACGACAGGTCTCTGATTGTTTTAGGTCAAGTCTGAAACGGCTGAGGCGGAGATAAGGCTGACTAACGCCACCCAGAGGCTGCAGAGGCTGGGGCAGAATGTGACGCTGCTAAGAGACAAAGCTGAAAACATTTCTCTGAGCAGCCAACAGACCAGTGAGGACGCAGCAGTGGTCCAGAGGATCGCAGAGGAAGTGACAAAGGTGGGTGTGTCGATCGAAGTGGGCGTGCCCCTCTACGACGGGTGTGGCTCTGTTATTTAACTGGACCTTCTCACCAGGAGCTGGATTCAGATGTGAAGGACAAGTACGCCACCGTGGGCCAGCTGATTGATCAGAAGGCTGAAGGTGTGGCCACTGCCAAGAAGAGGGCGGAGTCTCTGCAACAGGAAGCCAAAGCTCTTTTACTACAGGCCAGTGACAAGCTGCAGCTGCTAAAAGGTAACGTCACTGTGAGATCACAACCACATTACAAGAACACAGCTGGACAGGCCTGGGAGAGTGGCGCCGTCCTGCTGGTTAAACAAGTGTCTTTCCGGTCTTGAAACTCTGCCTCTGTTTTTTCAGATCTAGAAAAGTCATACAGCGATAACCAGCAAACTCTGGAGCTGAAGGCTCAGCTGCTAGTGGAGCTGGAGGCGGCGGTCAAAGATCTGCTGCAGGACATCAGCCACAAAGTCACAGTCTACAGCACCTGCCTATTCTGAGAACAGGAGGCGCTGTTTCCCAGTAAAAATTTAGCATTTTTGAACTGTGATAATTAGAAAACTTGATAATGTAATCAAAACTTTTTTGTGATCAAACCTGCATTAAATCTTCAAATCTTACCAAAGATCACAATGAAATTCATTTTTATCACTGTGAACATAAAATACGAACAAATTTAAAAAATAACCTTTTTTTTCTTTTGGGACACTAGCAGAATATTTCTTCTAAAATGTTTTATTCACTTCACAGGTCAGTAAACCTACATATTATTGTTAGATAAAATCACATTTTTAATGTGTTAATATGTATTAAAACAACACATTGTATAGCTTTAAATATATATAATACCTTCACAAGAATCAGCTTAAAATAAGCATAAACTTTCTCCTCACTTTGGTCCATGATAAAGATGGTGTGTGACCTGGATTCATTCAATTATTTTTTAGTTTATTTCTTTAAGAGAACTACACAAGTTGAGGTGTAAATGGCCCAAGGCAAATTTAACCAAAAGTATAAAACACAAAAATACAGGGGTAAAAACAAACATGATCCAGCAACCGAAAAAGAACAATGTGGAGCAGAAAAATCTCAGGAAATTATTGACACACCAATTCCCATCACCAACCCTGTTTGTCAGACAACAAGATATAAACCTATAAAAAATTATAAAACATTCTAGATAGTTTTATTCTCAGAAGCACAAAAATGTCATGAACCCACCCAATTGAAATGTTTGTAAAATAATTTGTTTACAGGATAAACTAACTGGTATAATATTATAGTGGGTTTCCTTGACTTATTGAACAACATGGCAGGATATATTAAATGTTTCTATCCCTGACAAGATTCTAAAAAAAAGATTTCAACAACAGGAAATACTTTTTTTTTAAACGTTAAAGCTGCAAGTTGCAGCGTTACATCGTAAACAAGGCAACACTGTCACCTGCTGGAAACAACATATCTCATATGATGCAGTTTAAAATATAAAGGCTGAAACGGTTAAAGTTGTCAAAACGGCACTGGATAAAGGAAAAAAAACTTAAAATATAAAGGCTGAAACGGTTAAAGGATAAAAAAAACAAAATCAATAAAAATCCAACAACGTTTTAAAACGAAAAAATAATGCCCGTGTTTAATGTCATCACAGACGCGGAACTACTGAGACCTATCCTGACTTCAGAGGAAGTAGGGGGACAGGGACAATGCTACTTCCTGTTAGCTTCTAGTTGTTGGCTTCTGCCATGTTTCATGTTGTAGGACGAGCACTGACGACACGCCTCCAGCGTGTTTTCTTCGTGAAACAGACAGTTTTCACGCAACAACTATCTTGTGGATTCGTACGTGGTCTCACAAACGGGAGGGACGAAGAACAACCACCGTTTGACCCGCATTTGTTGCGTGTCCTGGTGTGTCCGCTGTCCAAGAAAGCGCTCAGGTAAGCAAAGCTGAAAACAGAGCCAACATGGCGGATACACTTATACACACACTGGAGCCAATATGGCAGGAAAAGCACTTCCTGAAGCGAATATGAAATTTTAAACTTAATTTCATACTACATGTTATTTATTGATAAGCTGCTGGTGTTGTCAGTTTAACTACGGACTCGGGACCAACGCCATATGTTATTAACTCTTCGAAACAAACAAATGCTTTATTTATTGATTTAGTGGTTGTCTTATCAGCTTTCATGACAGTTAACTAAATCTTATTCAGGTTTTTATATGTAATTTGTTTCAGTAAAACTTTGTGTTATATTATTTTTGCCATACTTAAAGAAAACCTCTGATAGTCTTCCCTTGGGTCTGTTTTCACAGATACAACTCTGAGACCAGTGAGTTGATAAACGACGAGCTTGGCATCGCCTATCCTGTCATTGATGGAATCCCAAACATGATTCCCCAGGACGCCAGGCTGGTCCAGAAGGACCAAGAGGCTGATGTCCCACAGCAGTAGAGGTGCCGGGTTACGAGTCTGACGTCATCACAATCACAAACCATGCCATCTCTGTCCCTGATGGTGGGCCTGGTCCCGCTCCTGTCCCTCTGTGGTCTCTTGTATTCGGCAGCTGTAGACCAGAACTTTCCGGCGGGCTGCAGTGATGGTCGCAGCGTCTGCTTCTATAGCCTGCTGCTGCCCGTTACACTGCCAGTCTATGTCTTCTTCCACTTGTGGAGTTGGATGGGAATCAAGCTCTTCAGACACAACTAGACCCAGGTTAAAGGACTAGATCTGAAAACCTACTGAGGACTTGTTCACTTTCTGCCTGGTCATGTGACTGTAGCTGTGTCAGTGTTCATTCTGAACTAAAAAATTCTGGACTATGCTGGGTTTTATGTAGAACAAAATAAACAAAAGTGTCAGGTCTTTGTTTTTTCCTTCTCTTTGTGTAGACAGCAGGATACAGGAAGTGTGACATCATCAGGTCTAACCAAAAACAGGCAACTCCTCAAAAACACCCATGGCAGGATGTGCACTTAGCTAGGTTTTCCATAGGTGGCGCTGTAATAGAAACCTGCTCCTGCTGGTCAGACAGACTTTTGCAACCTGTAGGCACGATGACAACATTATCTGTCTTTATTTTAGGAAAACATTTTAAACCAGTCTGAACCAGTCTGTGCTCGGAAATACACAGATTCAAAATGACAAACGAAACAAAACAAACGTGCAACTACTTAACTTTGACCTTGGCCAAAGTTAAGTTTAGGTTTGTCACGGCAACAGTCAAAGGGAATCGGTATTTAAAGGACACGTTGAAAGTTGGTTTAAATTTAGTTACAAGTTTATCGTAAATGTCCAAAGTTGACTTGACATCAGTCTGTACGGTTACAGTTGTTGAGCCACTGCAGCCTCCGTGACTCCAATGTGCTAATTTGTGACTTAACTGTTTGAAATCTTTTGTTCAGGTTTACCGCAGTAATACAAACTGACCACAGGTGGCAGCAGAGGACCAGCAGCGCCTTTGCCTATGAAGTCACAGATTTTCTCTGTGGCCTGTAGGGTGTGACAGTGAGAGATATGTAAAGTTAATTTACCAACTGTGAATAACGGAAACATGTTCTGAACAGATTTTTTTCTTCCACCACAGTGAAAAAAATATCACAACTAAAGGCTAGAGTGTCACTTCCTGTGAGCTGTCCACCATGAAATGGTTTTTCAGTCTTATTCCAGTATGACCGACTGAGGTTTCACATCAGGTCCTAGTGAGGTCCATAGTGAGATGAGTCCAGGAGCTTCAGTGTTTCATGTGTTCAACATCTCCTGGTCCTTCACCTCAGTCCACACCTTTGTCTCAGTGTCTCTTCCTACTCTTTAGGTTTGGTACCAGAGGCTGTTTCATAAGAGGAGACTCGGGTCTGTCCATCATTGGTTCTGCTTTGTTCCTGAAGAAGAAAGACTCGTTCAGTCTCGTCTGGACCAAGTGCACCTGGACAAGACCACACCAAGATTTAACCAAGTTTGGAAAATCTTTGTCCATTTATTGAATTCGAACTCATTCAGATCCCGGTTGATTCACTTTAAGACAACATGTAGCTGTGTTAACATTACAACACAGTAGCTAGGGTTTAGCTAACTCTTGACAAACGATACAAAATACTGCGATATATTGCAATACTATAGTCATGGCGATATATTGAGGGATTTTTCTGTTAAACAATTTAATTGTAGTAAAACTGTCATCATAGTAAACACTGCTGTTTCATCTTGACATCATGTTAGAATATCGATACGATATCTTACCACATGGGGGCGCACCCAGAACAAATCTGTAAATCTGATTCAGAGCAGCTTATAAAATAACAGACCATGAACAGTTTGAAAGGTTTTTCGTAGGCTCACCTGGGTCAGGTCCAATTTTGCAGCGCTGTCCTCACTGGACGTGGAGGTGTCCACAGTTTTGGATTCGAACACCGATTGCAGACATGGATATTGACTTAGCTCTAGCTCTAGCTCCTGCTGCTCATTCTTCATTTCCTTTTGGTTGAAGGACGTCGGCGACGGGGAGGACATGTTCTGGTGTTTGTGCTGGTTCCTGGCTCTGTGCGACAGTCGCAGGTCCAGAGCTCTGCAGCTCTGAAGACGTGACCTATCTGCTCGTTCTTGGCAGAAGCGATGATAGGAGGAGAGTTCAGTGGTGAAGAAGTTCTCTGTCTGTGTGGAGGAGTTCATTCTACGACGTTGGTCCGGTGGTGGATCCGAAGAAGAGGACCAAGCCTGCGGAAAGGCGCTGCTGGACTTGAGGTAACTCACTGGTCTGTCATCCTCCAGCTTCATGCTGGACTTGAGCTTCTGAACTGTGTGTTTGACCTTAGATCTCCTGCTTTTGTGCTCCTGTTCTTTAGATGTTTTGTGTAGACCCCCGAGCTGCAGCAGTTCATCTGATTCTTCTGGACCTTCAGGAGACTCCAGCTCTGGGGATGTCCTGAACGTCTTCTGTGTGATGAAGAGATCCTGACTGTTAAAGTCCTCACTGCACGCCGGAGAATCCTCCTGACCCACAACCTCACTGTTTCCCACATCCACGTCTTTCTTCGGCGATGTCGACGTAAACTGCGGATGTTTGGCGCAGATGAAATCTTTGGGCAAACTAAAGGTGACCTTCTTCTTTTGGGGTTTCTTCTTGGAGACTCTGGTCACATGACTTGGATTCTGAGCTCCATCCTTGCTCTGAGCACATTCCAGGTTTTCTGACTGTACAAGGAGGAAGTGGTCGTCCATTCCCTTTTTGTTCTTTTTCTTTTTGTTCTTCTTCTTTGTTCTTTCAGATGTTCCTTCTTCTAGTCCACCTTTTTTCTTCACTTTCTTCTTTTTCTCTTCAACCTTTTGACTGACCATGTTTTTCTTGTGTTTTTTGTTCTTTCGTTGTCCAGATATTTTGCCTGACGAGTTCCAGGAGAGGAACTTCACTTCCTCCATCTCTGCGTCCTCCTCCCCGCAGCCACTCATCCGTCTGGACCCAAGAAGAAGAAAACGGGAACTGTTTGGTATGAATCCATTAAATCTACTTAAGCAACACCTTTAATTAATTGAATAAAATCAGCACTCGGTCACATCTTTCAGAACTTGTTTGCATCCTGGTCCTGCTGTGAGGCAGACTTTAACATCAGGAAAATAAGGTTCATAGACCACGCACTCTCCCACACCAAAGTCCATAGAGAAAATGATTGATTTGAGGTCACAGTGACCCAGCAGCCGCTGGTCCAGTGCTGTCTTCTGTGGTGAGTTCAGGTGGCTAAAGGTAAAAAAAAAAAAAAAAAAAGCATACAGTGAAGTTTCAAATTAAAGCATTTAGACTTAGTGATGGAGGCAGCTGTGGATCAACAACTGTTGTTTTCCTGTGAGCTAAAATAACTATTTTTTTCTGTGGACTTTGGTGTAAGAGGGTGAGCATTGTTATGCGACGTAAACGCGTCACATTCTAACTGCGCGAACAAAACGTGTAGAGATTTAAAAATTAGATTTTTTTCTGATTGACGATACATATTCGATATCGATTAATCTGTTCATCACAGCGGTCTTGGTCTGAGTTCGTTCAGTTAACAGCGTTAAAGCGTTAAGTTAAACGTTACGTTAGATCAAAGTTGAGCGGACAGTTCCGTTAACTCCTCCCCCTTACCTCTCGACCCGTCTTTAGTGACAGCTGTCAGTTTCACGGCACAAACTACAAATCGATTCGATTTGAGTTCGATTTGAATCGCTTTTTGCACAGCGCGTTTTTACCTGGACAACGACGTTCATCAAAGAGTCGTCGTAGCGCGAAAAACCCCGACCGTTACAGACATCAGAGAGACCGCCCGTGACGTCAACCTTGCTGATGCGTTCACGATACGTACGGAAATGACGGAAAGACAAACGTAAAGTGATTTTTCTGGCCAACACGATTCCACTGGTTATTGAGTTAAAGAAGAAACGAAGTCACAGACTTTTACGACTTACTTTTCACTGAACAGCTTTACAATTTATTAACATGTGTTGGTACATGACATCTTTGCTACATAAAATTATATACCTTTAAATATGCTGTGTTTCTACATTGACTTGTATTCAAGTTATCATATACTTTAGTTTTACATTTTTTCGTCAATTATTCACAATTTATTTATATTATATTATATTATTTATATTTTTATATAATACAACTATAACATCAAGAGCCATTATAAAAATTTTACGCTGATGCAGAGGTTGTGTTGTGTATATATAGTAATCACAGTATATACTGAGTACATGAATGTTACACTGGGCAGATAAACACACATAAACAGAGTAGCTGAGCTCAATGCTGTGACAGGTTCAACGCCAAGCTTTCATTTATTTTTAGTAATTAGTGCATTAACTTCCTCCTCGGATTTAAGGCTGTGCCACTGGGCCACAGGTCGGCGGGGGTTGGCCAACATGTCTGACCAGTGACGCTGTTCAGTTCCAGTACTATTGCTGCCCAGCAGTAGTTTCCCGATGGCGTCGTTCTTCCCAATTTTATCGTAGTCCAACACAGTTATTGCGAGCTGCACTTTCTGAAGATAAAAAAAAAAACAACAATAATGAAAAACCTTGACCGTTCTTTGCCCGGTTTAGCATTAGTTGGCTCTCACTAACTAACCCACTAACTCACATCTATCTGTTCACACGACACCTCGAAGCTGAAAGACTCGTTGTAGTACGGGTTCAGAGTGTTTTTCTTTATCGTTGTTTTCTTCTTTTTCAGTCGTTTCCCGTTCTGCATTAAGTGGATCTTCACGTACGGGTCTGAGGGAGTGAACAGGGAGTCGTCACAGCATCACACAGTAGAGTATTTGACCAATCACATTTAACCCCATCTGAATCTAGAATTCTCCTCAGCTACTCACCCGATAGTCCGCCCACATCCATCTTCTTCAGGTTTTTGGCCTCCAGAACCACCACAGTCAGCTTCCCTGCAGTGGGCACGAACCTCAGGGACAAACAAACATCTCCCAACCGCTCACTCTGTCACAGCAGAAAGGTAAAGCAGAAGATAAAAGTTAGCTCATGGAAGTCCTGCCTGATATCATGTGACCCTGACCCCTGTCACGCTCAAACCTCCTCCTTCTCTGCCTTCTGCAGGTCTCTCCACTCCTGTAAAGACTGGCTGAAGTCCACGCTGCTCATGGGTATTTTCACAGCTCCAATGGCGTCGTGTTTCGAGAAACGGTCAAAATCGTAGACAGTCATCACCAGAGTCTTCCCTCCCAGCTCACTGTATGGAACCTTGAGGAAAAAAAAAGAGGTTAAGAGATGGACTCCAGCCTGTCATTGTATGATGGCTGATGCCGGAAGTTGACCATTGCTAAGCAGAGACCGTAGAGCAGAAGATAACTCAACCGGAAGTTGACCATTGCTAAGCAGAGATCTTAGCAAAGACCGTAGAGCAGAAGATAACTCAGAAGATAACTCCTTGAACCAGATCTCTGCCAGCTCTTCGTTTTCAAATGTAAACGAGTGAATGACTTTATCATGCGACCCGACGTGCCTGCCCCGGGTGACGGAGCTGTCCTTTTCGAAACTTCCACGTCAAACCTGCGAACGCATGTGGCGGTGAGTAGAGTAGCTGTGCTTTTGCATGTTTCCCAAACGTTATGTTTATTGTTTGGTTAAAACCGTTCTCCGTTAAGAAAATGTGCCTTCATTATATTTTCGCTTAGCTTAGCGTCGATCCTGATAGCTAACGGTTTAGTGACGTAGAG
>NC_024312.1:2784207-2814612 GCF_000523025.1 Cynoglossus semilaevis | reverse complement strand
TGAAAACTTTTTTTTTAGAAAAAAAAAGATTTTTTAAAAAGATTTTCTGAAAACATTTTTTCTTAGAAAAAAAAATTTTTTTCAAAAAATTTTCTGAAAACTTTTTTTTTAGAAATAAAAGTCAAAAGTCAATAAAAAAAAAACACCCGTCAATAAAGGGTCAGTAGTCAGGAAGGTCATATTGAAGTAAGTTGTGAAAAATGTCACCAACCTTAAAGGTAAAGGTTTCATTGAAGTTTGGTTCCAGGGTCTTTCTGTGAACTTTGGTTTCAAATTTCTTCTTTTTGTCCGGAAGCAGAAACACTTTCACGTATGGGTCAGAACTTCCTCCCACGTCCATGGCCGGGAGCTGGGCAGCTTCGATGATGCCTACAACCAGCTGCCATAAGGACAGACAAAGTACAGAGGTGAGAAACCCAAGGTGTCGTATCAGAGACGGTCGATCCTGAGCCACTGGTCCTCACCATGTTGTCAGTGAAGTTATAGTCCAGGGCGAAGTGCAGTCGACCCAACTGGTCCTCTTCTCTGGGCTCCAAGTCTGACATCTCTGTTTCCCTGTCACCGTCATCTGACTGTAGTCACACACACCCACACTCACAACAGTGTCATCAACGCTGTACATGATACATAACTGTAGAAATGTGTGTGTTTTGTGGCCCACCTTGGTGACACCTCCCTCAGGTTCATCATCCAACCCTCTCCCGTCCGTCTTCTTCTTCTTGTCCGACCTCTTCTCCTTGTCCTCGCCCTTCTTCTTCCTGCTGCAGCACTTCCTCCACACACACAGACCACAGGACAGTAGGACACACAGGGCCAGCGTACACAGGGCGGCCGCGCCCCACCATGGCACTGAGAGCCCAGGGAAACAGGGACAGAGGGGGGTTAAAACTGTAGTTACAGGAGGTGACCACCTGAAGGAGACCTGCTCACCGGTCCAGGACCAGAACCATTGTTAGTGTCGTTGTTATGGTTACTCCACCCATCCATTACATAAGACTTAAGGTGGAGGGCGGGGTCACACCCTGGACCAGTCCAGCAGTCCATCACAGGGTCACAGACAACAATTCACACTCACATTCACATTCACACAGACTGGTGATTCACAAGGACCTGGTTGTTAGAGCAAGGGAAAAGACATAATAAAATAATAATAAAAACAATAACAATAACAATAATAAGAACTAAAATAAAATAAAGTAGTGATTGATTGATTGATCTGTCAACTACTTAGTTTGTTTCACCATCCGACTCGGTCGGTCAGTCTTGTGTACGTCTACTCACGTTTCACGCTGCGTAGTTCACTCATGAACTTCTTTGTGCCCAGGGTCGTGGTGAGGTTCTGCCAGTGAGTTCCTGCCGCCGACGGGTCTCCCTGTGAGGTTGAGGCTTCAATCTGACTGATACCCGTCATGTCTGATAAGGCTGATGATTGACAGCAAACTTGGAAGTGTCTGATTGGAGAAAGGGAGAAAATAACCACGGTTACAGAGAAACAGGAAGCAGGAATCGCTGGTGTCTGACGGCGACGGCGACGGTGACGTCTCCGGTTTCTGCTGCTCTGGCACTAAGTTGAACACAGCATGTGCAGAGTGCTGCGTCTGACAAAGGCTGCTGGCAGAGAGAGGGGAGGGTCCTACAGCGGTCAGAGGTCAGTCAGAGGTCACTGTCGTATCCAAGGGTCAAGGCTAGCTGCTGCACATTTGGCACTTTTCTCAAAGTTCAGAACTGATCCTGGACCTGCGGTGACTGCTGTGGATTCTCTTTTTGTCTATTCTGCAGAAACAGCAAGTATTAAATATCTGCAGCTGAGTCAGCAGAGGTCTGACCCGACCCACGCGCCGCCCAGAACCCAAAGACGGACAGGGGGTGACTTCTCCGAGCTGCAGAAACGAGAAAGTCAAAGAACAAACACAGGAACAGGAACAGGAACCGTTTTGATAGGTAAGCAGTTTACTTTTAATTAAAGTTTCTTTCGGCAGATATGCAAGACATTTACTATTTATTAAAGTTTCTTTCGGCAGATATGCAAACATATCTGCTCACTGGTGATGTAAACGATGATCAATAATTGACAGGTTGTCACGGTGACGGTGAAACTCCTCCTGCTGCTGCTGCACAGCCCATGAAAAATAATGATCAAAATCAAAACTTCAGTGACGGCAGAGTTCGACTTCTCAATTAAACACCACAACAACATAAAGGTGCGATAAAGAGACAGGTGACTCACAGACAGACCAAGAACCAGAACAAGTGTTTGAAAAAGTGTTTGTTTTTTTTTAAATGATGGAGACGTACCTGTGGTGTCCTCCACAGCAGCAGCAGCAGCAGCAGCAGCAGCAGCAGCAGCAGGAACATCCAGAGTCCCAAAGGAGGAGAACAGTGAGGGTGAGTTCCTCTGTATCTTCACTTTGTGTCTGTTCAGGTGTTCTCTACTGCCCCTACAGTTCACTGGTGCAGTGCATGCATATTCATGATTGGTTTTTAAAAAGTCTGATCAGTGAAGAGTTCAGCAAAAGACACACACACACAAACACACACCCCTGCAGAGCTGTCTCCAAATGTGTGTGTGTGTGTGTGTGTTCTAAGGAAAACCAGGATGTGTTTCCGCAGCAAGGATCAGGTTCCTGCTCCGCTCACCCTGAGGACGATGCAGGGACGAGGACACGGACGGAGACACTGACAGGAGACGGATGAAGACACGACCTCTGTAGAAAACCTGCAACGTCAGCAGGTTTTTTTTAACTCTGTCTTTTTGATGTAAGGACACACACACACACACACTGTACTGTATTTACAGGTGTAAAAGGGTGAAGGAAAAGGTTCTCAGAGGTTTGTTCTCAGAACTGCAGGTGTCAGTGTTGAGCTGTTACCGTTGATTTTGTTTTAGATTGAACTTTATCAAATTTATAAATTTAATAATGTATCAAATTCAGAATTTGTTAACCAAGAATAGCTTAGAAATTAGCCAAGTGTATTTTTTAGCCAAGTCTGGAAAAATGACATCATCGGCGTACTGGTGAAGAATGCCAAAAAGTCAATAGAACGTTAAATATACTTGCTGAAAGCTGGACGATCATCAGCGAAGTGAGAAAAGTGGAACCAAAATGTGAGATGCTACTTCAGCTAGCCGTTAGCTCAGCAGCTAGAACTGTTCTCAAACCTTCGCAAAGGGTCAGAGAACATGTTGCACAAAGACAGAAAGTTTTATTTAAAAATATTTCACTGTGTTTACATCATACTCAGACCCACTGTATACATATTTATACATATACAGTATATTTGTATATGTATAGAAACTCTTATCCATGATGCTAATTATATTAACAGTAATATTATTTATAGATTTGAAACTCTGTCAGAAGGGGGCGGGGCTTGAGGGAAACGCCTCTTGACTGTAGTGTAGAGCTGAAGTACAAACACCAAAACAGATAAGTTCTCTGCTGCCCCCTGCAGACTTTAAGACACACATGCACACATGACCCGGTAAGTGTAGTAAACATGAGATCTGTGGAAAATGTCAAAAGTAAAGCAAGTGCGTTTTTGTCCAGGAGAGGGCAGAATAACTACAGGTGGATTGAACCGTAAATCTGAACCTGTGGTCACCTGTCGTGATGTTAAAGGGCGCAGCCTGCTGGTTGAGGGGCAGTATTGGACACAGCAAGTTTTTCTGCTTGTTAACGATCTGCTGTCTTTGACTAAGCCAGGTTTGCTCTGGCCTGCAGGGGGAGACACACAGCTGCTGCCATGGTCCACTTCTTGTGACAGATGTTTCTGTCAGAACAGACGACTGACAACGACAGGAGTCCGAGGACATGAGGTGGATTATACAAAAAGGAGAGGGCGGCGCCAGAGAGGAGGTATGGCGTCCCACTGGTCCTGGTCCCGCCCACAAGACAATAAGTCTGCATGTTGTCTCTCAAGTCCTTAGGGAACCATGGTCTGTCTGGAACCAGAGAATCTTCTTCTGTTTGGGACTCTAATCAGAAGCTTCACCCCCGGGGGTCCGGTGCTTGTGGCAGGGAGGCCCGCCCCTCGACTTCCTGTGTCTCACAGCGACAGATTGTCCGGTCCCTGACTTCATGGTGATTACACAGGCAGTCAGGCTCCTGGAGGTTTTCACAGGGGCCAGGGCAGGTCACTAAAATCTACAGGACCCCCGAGGCCGGCGTCAGCCTCCAGCAGGGACATGATGACGGCCATGGCGGCCTCGTCGTTGCTGGGGCTGCTGGAGCCTGGATCATCCATGATGTCAATGCTCAGGTGGGAGTTATCACCTGGAAGAACAGGACAGTTAGGCTAGCTAATGGTCATCTCTGTTAGCCTCAGCCTAATGGAACCTGGGCTTGTGCTAACAAGAAAACATAATAAGGACACAGGAGGTTAAAGGTCAGTGTGACACTCACTCATGATGGACTGGTTGGAGTACGGATACCCGACAGAATCAGGACCAGGAACCATCCCTGTGTTCGGCAGATCTGGTGTTCCTCCATTCTGGATCTGCACACAAACACAAACACACACACGCATCAGTCACGGTCGTCACAGCGTTGACCGACCCTGCGCTGCAGCCACGCCCACAGCCTCACCTTCTTTCCTCCAGGTGAGCAGGTGTCAGGTGGAGGTGTGCTGGTGATGTTCAGAGGACTGGACCCACAGCTGGACGGGGAGGAGCCTCTGATCCTGAAACACAAAAACTGATGTGAAGAGGCTGACAACGATTGGTCGCTACAATTGATTGACAGTTGGACGGTCTAAGAGGAGCCGGGACATTAGCTCCACCCACCTTTGGATCTCCATCACTTCCTCTGCGATCATGCGTCCGATCTTCCCAGCTCCCGCTCTGGTGCCTCCTGGAATTCCTGGAACTGTCTGCAACGCCCGCCTCCCACCACCTCAATCAGGAGAAGCAGAGTCAGAAATAAAGATGTGACCAAGATGTCAAGAAGAAGAGGGGGCGCTGTTGTGGGGTAAGTACAGGTGAAGTGTGATGACTGACCTTCTGAGGTGAGGACACTGTCCATGCTCTGAGGAGACGCAGCAGACTGAGGATAATCTGAACCTTCCATCATAGGACACCTGAGAGCCAGTCAAACAAAAGACCAAAAATGACACACTAAATTAGGATGTTGCTAAAAAATAGGGAAAAAAAAAATCCCAAAATGCTATGATGCTAAAATGCTCTAAGTTGATGATAAACATGCAGAGAAGATAACATTTTGGAAAAACAAAATTTCAACTTCTGACTAAAATGACTTGAAAATTAGGATTTTGCCAAAATGTTCCAAAAAATGAAAATATTTTTTATGTTTAAAAAAACTACTGAAAATGCTTCATTTACCAGAAAACCTGGAACTAAGACCAACACTCTGATTGGTCGACGCTGTATGAAGGTAACAGTGTGTACTTACGACACCACGGTGTTGGTGGACACGATGTACTCCACCTCCTTGGTCCAGGGGTTCATGAAGCTGAACCAGCGACTCCTCAGAGTGATGAAAGAACCGTCTTTGATCTTGAACTTGTAACAGTTGGTGTTGATCTTCTCTCTCATCTGCAGCACTGGAGCCGTGACATCACAGGTAACGTCAGACCATCAGTGTGTGCGCTGGTTTGTTTACCAGTGTGTGTGTGTGTGTTCATCCAACCTTGTCGGTGACATTCAGCCAAGTGTCCAATGTCGTCTTGGTGGAAATACTCGTAGAAGGAGGTTCCCAGGAGCTCCTGAGGGAGGTAGGCCAGGATGGCTGTGGCTCTGGAGGAGGAGAAGAGGAGAAGATGTTCGTCCAGCGTGGCTAACACGCCACGGTTGTAAGGGGTACACTGTATAGATGTAACTACTACATAACACACTATAAATGTTTCTGCAACTGATTATTATTTATATAAGTTACAAATACTGTTCTTTGCTCTGTGTATTAGAAAAACTTTAAATTTTTCAGTTTAAGAAACTCTGCTGACCTGCATTAAATGCTTTTTAAGATCCCGCGGGCCATACAAAATGTCTTGGCGGGCCACAGTTGGCCCCCAGGCCTTGAGTTTGAAACCTGCCCTAAAGTTTATTTCATTCATTTCACTCTATCATTAAGACATTATTTGGTTAACTTTGTCAAATCTCTACACAAATAAAAGTTCTTTTGTTATATTTGACCATAGAGCCGTTGTCGTCGAGTTTCTTTGGTGTTATTTAGTCACTTTCTATAAAATTCAAATGCCTTAAACTGAATTAATAACCTAATCAGGACCTAACCTCTGGTCCTGGGAACTCAGGGAACCCACTCCCACAGTTTTTCCTTTACCTTTGGTCCACAAAGACGAACTTGCCGTCGATGGCGTGTCTGGACACGTACTCCGTGGCTTTGACCCGGATGTCAGCCAGACTGGGTTGGGGCAGGATGTGGGAGTGCAAGCGTCCGATGGCCACCAGGCAGCTCAAGTTACAGCCCTCGTTATCGGGCTCGCTGTCCTCGTCCAGACCCATCTTGGTGGGCGGCCAGCTCTTCAGGTAACCTGTGCTGTGGATGGTGCAGAAGCTCTTCCTGTCTGCTGAAGAGGAGAGGAAACGGGGAGTAAGCTCACAACCTCCTCTTCAACCCAATCAAACGCAACAGAAAAATGTACAGCACATTTTTCGAAAAACATATCTTTTTAAAAATCAGGACAGAAATCTTCTGTTGTAGCTTTAGCTAGCATCTGGCTCTTTAGTAATTTGTCTGGAATCCTTCAGTGAGGTTACAGCACGGTTCAGCTAACATGGGTCTTGACTACACCTTTCTTCTTGGAGCAGGTGGAGGGAAAGTCCTTGTCCTCCACTTTGACTGATGGTCTGTTACACTTCATTCTGCAGAAAAAGGAACGCCGCGCTCCCGAGCAGAGCCGAGATGGACCAGGAGTGATGTCAGTCTTCACTGGGAGACCAGCTGTGGACACACACACACACACACACACGTTAAAACGTCTTACCACGCCCATAATAATAATGATCTCGGCTTACCACGCCCATAATAATAATGATCTTTCTCTCTTATTGTTTATGGGAGCGTCTGGTGGCCAGCAGTGGTACTGCAGCCTCAGTTATTTATTTTTCACACACATGCGGCAGAGCAACATTGATAGCAGTGATAAACAGTGATGTCATTACTTTTAGCATCGATAAGGCGCTCTCGAGGTGCCGTGTCAGAGGATGACAGCTGTTCTTTGACCTTGGCAATGTCCTTAGGGTGGAGGTAGTCAAAGAGGCTTTGACCAATCAGATCATTCTGAGAGAGGACACAAAGAAAAACACAAAATAAACATGAAACATTATGAGCTATATTATAATTTGAGGTGAAAACCTGAGATGAATCTGTTCAGAAGAAAAGAATAAAGAATAAAAAATACCTGACTGTAGTTGAGAATCTTGTAAACCGATTCAGAAACAAAAAGGATTTTCCCACGGTCACAGCCGACCACAAACAGGAAGCCATCGGCCGCCTGGAACACACATTCACAGAGCACAGACGTCAGGAACCAATCAGAAGTACCAATACACTCATTTGACTTCACTCTGAGTCGTCGAGCAGTGAACTATAAACAGTCAAAGACTTCAGACCACTCTGCACCAAAGTCCATCAGGAACACAGACTGACTGATGTAGACTGACACAGACTGCTGAAAATGTGATGCTAAATGATGTAGCCTAAGGCGCTCTCAGACTCACCCTGAGGATCAGGTGCTTGAGTTCATCATCTGACAGGAAGGCGGGTTTATAGTTGGCCTCCGTGTAGGGGTTTGCAGCACCTGCACAGAGCAGCAAACACGGATTACTTGTACGTCTTGTGGTATCAATTATCAATTGTTAAGGTTTTAAACACTGCTTGGCCTCCTGCTGCTCCTCCTCCTCCTCCTCTTTGGCCTCCTGCTGCTGCTCCTCCTCCTCACCTCGGAGTGTCTTCATGTGCTGCACAGCCATCCTCAGCACCGTCAGTTTGTCCAGTTTGCGGGACATGGCGTTGCAGGTGGGGACCAGAGACGCCAGCTCATCGATGAAACTGTTCATTTTATCTCTGCGCCGCTTCTCAATCTGACTGTGGGCTTCTCTGTGGAGGAGCAGGAGAAGAAAGGAGGAGATGAAGACCATGATGATGAAGATGAACCATATTTACACACAGAGCAGACTTCCTGTTAGAGATAGGAATGTGTTTAGTACCTGGCGTTTTTAATCCGTCCATGCTGGTCACTGCAAGGACAAAAACAAATATTTGAGTGAGTCACACGGAGGGGCGGAGCTTGTCTAAATGGAGCTGCATAATTGGTTAATGTGAAACAGGGAAAAGGGAGTTTTTGTACAAGCCTCCATGAAAATTAAATTTTAAAACATTCAAATTTTATCTACTAGAGTGTGGCGAGACATGACAAAAACTGTTAAGTCAATATTGATGAAAAAAAGGAGACATGATTATCAATACCTTTGAAAGTCACAAAAACAGATAAAAGAAGAAAAAGAACAACATAAAAAAACCCTGCAGAGTCAAATGATTATATCCTGAATAACAATAATAAAAAGAAAAACCCTGATCTTTATCTCTCATCTTTAATAAAAGGTGAACTGGACCTTTAAACAGTCAGGACAAACACAGAGTACCAGATTGGGATTCTGCTGAACTCACCTTCCTACTTTGTCTTTGTCTGGATCCATGTCACTGATTAGAGAAAAAAAAATCAATCATTACACAAATCAATAATCACATCAATTATGATTATAATCATTATTATTAAGGAATACAGAAGGATTTCTCAGGTCCAACTTACTCAAATGAGAAGCCATCAATTCTGAAAAAAACAAAAAACAAAAACACTTGGTTACTAGTTTCCTTTCTTCATCATTTCCACTACATTTGTCTGAATATACAGCATTTCTTTGTCTCTGTGTTAACATCCACCTCCTCTTTGTCTCACTTCAGTTCTTTTTCTCACATTTCCCCTCATTCTTCTTCCTCAGTTTCTTTCCTAGTTTCACTTTCTTTTCTTTCCTCATCTTCCCTTCCTTTCATCCTCTCCTTGTTACAACAAAATGTGCTATCTTTCCATCACTGTGTTTCCTATTTCCTCTCCTTTCTCCTCCCAACAAAACGTGCTATCTTTCCATCACTGTTCCACTTTTTCTTTCCTTATTCCAATTCATTCACTTTTCTTGTTTCACCCATTTGTTTCCTATTTCCTCTCCTTTCTCCTCTCCTCTGTCTCCTCTACAGTGTTCTGTGTTCTTCTCACTGGTAGTCGGTGCTGCTGCCTTTCCTCTTCCTGGTGTAGTCCATGCCAGGCGTGCTGATGGAGGAGGAGATGAGGTCGGTGGAGCTGGGGGACATGAAGTCACTCATGGTGGAGGAGATGTCCATCCTCTGGTCGGCCATTAGGTCGTCTGACAGGAACACAGATCAGTGAGGTCAAACCACTGACCACAGTGATGTTTGTTTATTATTTGTACATGTGAAAGACTCACCACAGATGTTCATCACTGCCTCTGTGTTGAAATCATCTCCTTCCATCCACACAGGAGACCACAACTACACACACAAACAGAAAACATTACATTAATAAAGTTCTAAATTAATTAATAACTTGGGATGTAACGATGCATCGTGAATCTGAATATAAATGCGTGACAATCTGCATTGACTGAAATTGAAAATAAATTGCATCTCAAGGTGTAAGAAGCAGGCTGCGTTATGTCAAAAAGTCACTGGTCATACCAGGAGACTACACACTACAGTACAGTAGGTGGAGCTGTCTGCTTAAAAATGTTGGTTGTGATTCGTTGTTAAACCACAACGTGACAGCTGCCCCTCAACTTAAAAAAAAAAGATTAAATATTAAAAGATAAATGAATGAAATTAATATGCTGATGCTGGTACCTGGGTCAGGGACTGGAACTGGCCTCCTGCTGGTGGCCCTGCTGTTTTCTGTGAATTATTGAACTTCAGCAGCTTCAGACCAGGTTTCAGATTAAACCTAGTGCTGTCGGAGGCTAAGGAGGTCAGAGGCCACTTCACTAAGAAGTCATGTGATTTCTGAAGAACTGCTATTCACTTTTCAAACCTGAGAAGGAGAGAAGGTTGGTTACATTTACTGTAAACGGAAACTTGTGCATTTAGTGCTACAAGGTTTTTACACAGTTCACCCACCAGAGGTCACAGGTCTACTCTTTCCTTCTGTGGTCAGCTGACACCTCAGGGACACTGACAGAGACAGATCTGCGGAGATAAACAGGTAAGTGGTTAGTTCAAAGATGAATATGAAGTTGGTCCAAACTGTAAAACTCCCTGAGTTGGTCAGCACAGCTGTAGCACGTCAAAACATCGACTCATGATCAAGCAGTGAAACTCAGTCAGCAACTCAATGCCATTTATGTCCAATAAACAACGCCACCTCCACTAACAATGAATCACCAACCAACTAATCAACTTAAAAAAATGTTGCAGTGAACAGATGAAAAATACTTACATAAATATTAAACATAATGAAGCATAAGAAATACGGTTGTTTAGGTTTACCTTACTTAATCATTGTCTCAAATTGAATATGATTGGGAACGGTTGCTAATTTGAATACTTTAAAATATAAATGTAAATTAATTATTACACAACCATTAATTAACAATGTTTAAATTGCAGTCTACATTTATTAATACTTTAGTAATACTTTTACTTAATACTTTTATTCTGAATGTAAATGAAAAAAATAAAATTAATGTTTTGAATGGCATTACAAATAACTCTTGATAATGTCTCTACGTTAATGCCTAGTAATGTTCAACTGCAACATTTTATATATATTATTTATCAGGGCTAAGAGACAAAATCCTTGAAGATTATTTTAAACTCATGGATTAATAGTCTGTTTCGACTGTGTGTATATAATGTCTGAGGCTTGGATTTAACATAATTCTCATGTAAAAACGCTTGGATTTAACATAATTCTCATGTAAGAAAGCAGCAGAAAGTCGATTAACCCCGTAACAACAGCGTTTAACATCCTACTCTTAAAAATGCAGCCTTTTCAGGGCACACATTGAATATCAAAAACAAATCTGTACCAGATCAGTGAATATCCTGCCCATGGGAATTCTACAGTACGTAAATGTGACACCAATGTACATATTAATATATACATACAATATATAAACTATTTCTGGTCGAATAAATAAATTAAATACACTTAAATATATTTTACTTACAATATTTATTTTATTTAAGAAATGTTTAATTGACAAAATGTTTTACATATTTGACAAATTAATTTAAGATGAAACAAAATGTGTTCCTGTATATCTGAAAATGCTGCCGAGGATAATAAACGTCACTGCGGCCTGTTTACAAACGTAGCCTAGCCTAGCCTGCTAGCTGCACAGTTTAGTAGCGAGACATTGACCTTTATCGAAGAAAAACAACCGTCATTGAAACCAAGTCTTGGGGCTTTGAGCAGGCGAAGAAAGGAAGATGCTCTGGTGGGGAGCGGAGGGGAGGAGAATCGGAGCCCATCAACCCTATTCCGGGGTTAGCATGGAGGCTAAATGTTAAGCTAACAGTGAACCGATGTTTGTGCGCACGCGCGACACTGCAGCTATTTCCTGTTATGGTTCCATCATTTCATAACTTGAAAATAGTAAAATAAAGGATCATAAAGAAAAAATACACAGAAAACACCAGTGTGAAAGAGAAAGAATCAGAGTGAAAATGACGGTGGGCACAAGGGAAAATTGGTGGCAGTTATAAAAAGGAATCATGTACATTTGATAAACATAAAGATGCAAAGTATTTTTTTTTACTTGTAAAAAAAACAAAACAAATACCCTTGTTTAATCGCAAAATTCTCGACGTTGTTCTTTCTTTGACTCTACCCTAATTTTATTGTTTTAGCGCTTTAAAATATATGAAGTATGTGTAGTGGTTAAAGAATTGGGTCAAATAATAAATGCATTTTAACAATGTTCACAGTAAAATCAATGCGAGTAGGTAACATGTCGATATTGTATTTTTAAGTACTAGATAGATCCTGGTGATAACAGGAAGAAGTTTACAGAAGCGCATGCTCAGAATGAACATATATTGTGTTAGCCGTGTTAGCATCTAGCAGTTAGCACTGGCTAACTCGGTCAGAGCCTCCTTTTCCTCCTCCTCCTCCTCCTGCTCCAAATAAAAAACACACACTGACATGAACATGGCCGCAGCACTGGGAAACAACGACAATCATCCGGAGCGATGTAACGTTAGCAGAAGCACCCATGTGTCGGAGCTCGGAAAGATCACCCGCAATGTACTCACCGAATGTCCGCTGAGGTGAGCCGCAGAGCCGGGGCGGTGAAGTAACAGCAGTTCGGTGACATAAACGAATCCCAGCCGCTGACCCACTTTCCCTGCACCGTCATGGCTGTCGCACCACTAACCTACTTTCTCTACCAATCAGAGCAAAGCAGCCGACGGCTACAACGCTGTAGCCAGTCAGAGATAAGATCAGCCCAGATACACCTGACTGACACCCTCATCGACCAATGAGAGTCAGAGCAGAGCGGAATTTAGACCGTGCGTTTATGTGTGTATTTTAGTTTATGTCAAACACGAGGACCAGCTTTCACCATAATTGTCGTGTCCACAATCAAGAATTTGTACGAGTTTTTCTTCTGTCTTAAAAACTGAACTTTATTCCTGGCTATCTGTTAGACTTATAAATATAGTCCAAAGGAAAAGAAGGCTGTTTCATCATGACAAAAATGTAAGGTGTTGTGACGTGAACGGTTTTGCCACCAGGGACGGAAGTGACGGAATAAATAACAAAATAGTCATTAATGATAATAATGACGGCAATTTTAATTTTAAAAATAACCACCTTATGTAAATCTTAGACATGGGAGCTGCTGGTCCACTACCGCCCCCTGTGGTGTTTCTGTCACTGATGTGAGTACAATAAAAATGTACAATAAATGACTGTCAGACTATTGTCGTGGCTGAAATAAACCTGCCTTTGTAACAGTTACCAATAAATTACTAAATTCACTGGTTCTCTTATGAAGAGGTTTTATTTAGAAAAACTTAGTTCAACACACGCTTGTATGTGGGAGGTGTAAACAGCAGACACCATCACAGAAATAAAGTGTTACCAGATAAAACTGCTGCTGTTCCAACTGTGAGATGAGAGAGAAAAGGAGGAGAGAGATGGAAAAAAATATACAGAACAAAAAAGGCAACAGGAAGGAAACCAAAGTGAAAATGGAAGAGGCGTGGGTTGATGAAAATGGACCAGGACTGAGTAATAGGAGAAAGACTTGAGCTGGAAGAAAAAAGAAGATTGAAGGGAAGGGTAAAAAAACGAGAAAATTGACAGAAAGAAAAAAAAGACGGTGGAGAAGGATAAAGACAAGCTGGTGTGAGATGTGTAGGAGGAGGAAAGGGAGAGGAAAGAAAAGATGGGCAGGATGTTGGTGGGAAAGGTGAAAGAGCGACCCCTGTATTCACACTGAGACAACAGGCTAACGTGCCACCTGTTAACACATTTGCTCATTGGCCCTTTGTATGATTTATTTGTACTTGTACTGCAAATCGATCAGCTGACCTGTATTAGCTGAAGGTACTGATTGATGCTAACACACGTAGGTTATCTTATTGCTTTTGTGCGGCGTCTGTGCTTCTTCGAGTTGTGTGTGTTACAAATTAGCTGACCAGCGTCAACTGGTCAAATGAAATATTTCAATATATATGTGCTAACTTATGGTGTGATGAAAAAGCTTTGTGCTCCAGTGCTCACAGATGTTACAGTATCTGTTAGTCTCTTAGCTAATTCATCTTAGCATTTAGCTGGCATGGACACTTGCTGTCCTTGTTTGTGCATCTCTACTTCTAGGTCAGGTGACCAGATGTCTTATAAGCTGTCGTGGTCACCGCAGTGTTCTTTGCTACTGTAGCTAAAGTGTCATTACCGAAGGAATATTTGATTATGTTCATATGTTTGTTGAGGCTGCTGAAAGGTTATGTGACCCATGTCAACATGTTAGTCATGGTTGTCACTGAAGTGCTTCTCTAGTTCTTCAGTAGATCAATGCCCCAAAGTGGCTAAGCTAATGGGCTAGCTTGTTTATTAAAGCAGCAGTTTTACACTGTGTTTAGAGGTCAGTATTCCTGTGCAACCCCTGTTAGCTAATACCAGCCCTTTGTTATCTTGTTTCAGATGATAGCCTTTTGAAGAGCTAATATTAAGGTGTTACCTGGTATTAGCTGACCTGCATGATATTAGCCTGCTAGGTGTAAAGACATGAGTTGGAATAATGAGAACTAACAGTAGAGGATAGTGTTCCTCTCAGTCTGATGGTGACCACAGGTCTGGACTCGAGTGCATTTTTGTCAAGCGGGGTCTCAGGGGTCTCTGATTCTGGCCCTGGCATCTTAGTCTTGCTGCTGTGCTTCATCTCCAGGGGGCGATGTCAAATTTGGTCTGGGCTCTAGTCCTAGACCCAGTCTGCAGAAGAAAATGTCAGGTCTGGGTTTGTTGCTGATTCTAGTTTGGTCCATTCAGGACGATGGTCCGACTCTTTCTGCTGCTGGTTGCTGGTTTCTACTGACGATACTAGTTCTTGAACAGTCCTAGACGTGGTTCTGCTCCTCATCCTGTATAATGTGGTCCTGAGCTGTACATTCTGGCTGAGCATCGTCACTGCTGTCCTGGCACATCTCCAGCACCACCTGCTGGTGGGGAGTGATGACGAGGGATTGCAGTGAACCTAGCTGTTCCACAGGCAGTTCCAGGACTAACAGTTGGTCATTCCTGGTCCTGGTTTCTGACTTGGACTGGGCACACTGAAAGTCCCCATGGTGACTCTTCTCTTCCTCCTTCTCCCAGGACACCCTGATAAAGGGCCGCTGAACACAGGTGTAGACCACCCCTGGACCTCCTTCGGGACCACACTGAATCTTCTCCTTACAGGTGGGGTAACCTTCACGGGGTTCAGAACACCACATAAGACAATAAAAAAGTAAACATTGCCAGGACCATTATGGACTGGTACTAAATCAACCTGGTACAAATTGTCTGCTTAAAAAGTTCTAAATTGGTAACTACCTTCAGCAGACTGGTACTAAATCAACCTGGTGCAAATTGTCTGCTTAAAAATAAAGTTCTAAATTGGTAACTACCTTCAGCAACTAGTTCCAAACACTTTTATGTTACTTAAATCTTTGAAAGTGTTGCTGAAGCAGAAGTAAAAATTCTCACCTTCAACTCCCAGTCGAATCTTCTTAAGTCCTCGTTCCTTCAGAACTGATTTGGCCACAACTCGGTTCTCCATGAACTTGAAGAACTGGTACAGTTTGGTACTGTGGAGGACTGGCATTGACAGTGGAATATCCAGAATCAGTACACTGACCTGAGGTGTGTTCCATCAACAAGAACAACGTAACAAACAAGCTTCTTACTCTGCAGATTCTCCTCTGCCATTGGAGGCGCACACTCCTCTAAGTCCACTACATCATGGTCCATTAGGACCACCACGTGACACTCCCTCTCCCCACTCTGAGCACTCGCAACCATGAGGGGGAGCACCATTTCCTCAAGGTAGCGCTCAAACTGACGTCGGGCTCCTTGGTTTAATTCTTTGTGCATCAGGGAACCTGAGGAGGAGGGACCACAGAAGATGGTGAGGAAGAATCATGGAGATCATCCTCTTGTGTGTGCCGACACTCCTAAGCCTGACTTTTGGGTTTCCTTGTTTATAGTTGTGTGCTTGTGTCAACCTACCTAAATTCCCAACGTTGCTGTGATTGATGTGAATGCAGAAACGTTGCAGCGTCTTCTGCAGCTCTGGAGGACAAGGTCCATCAGGAAAATGTATAATTCCAGAGCTTTGGGAATTCTGAGAAAAAGGATGAAAAAAAGGAGGAAGGGAGGGAGGGAGAGAGGGAGAGAAAGAGAGAATGGGAATGTGCACCAATTAACACAGATTATAATGTCAATAAAAAGCTAGTTTATTAGTTGAAGTGTTATGGCTTAGTTTAGCTCATTTGCTCTGATTTAGGAGGAGTTCTTACAAGGATTGCTCTGAAGACTGTTGAACTGATATCATCAGTGATGTCATCAATGACCTTCTCATTTGGCCACGTGAGTTCATTGTACTGTTCAGAACCAAACATCCTGCAAGTACAAGATCAATGAGTTAGTTTGGAGTCAATTCACTCTGATCAAAGGTACGCCTAGAGCCTAGTGGGTTCTAAAGATGGGGGCGAGGTAGTACAGCATCGAGATGTATGTGGTACCATAAGTTGACATGTCGATTTTATTCTCCGATAAGAAAAATCTGATTAAGGCAATGCCTGGGTTTCGCCAAATATGCTTCCTGGATTTTGCCAAATATGCTGGAATCACTTGTGGGGTCCTGAGATATTCATTGCCGATTTAGCAAAAAACAAACGCATATATTGTTATCGGTATCAGTTGATATCAGAATTAGACATATTAGATTTTGGCAAAAAGTTAACATCGGAAATCCCTAGTCAGAAGTCATCTTTAGAGCAAAATTGTGCAAAAGACATTTTTCTAATTTGTGTCTTCAATTATCAGAACACTCAGAAGAACTTTTTTGCGATCAGAATTTATCTATCTGTGACGCGGATACAGGCAGATTGGGGTCACCTGTCCAGCAGGCTGGTGGTCCGAGCGGTGTCTAGGATCAGTGAGATTCTGTCTCCAAGCCTGGTTCCTAGTTGTAGTTCCCCACGACAGATCATGTCCTGCTGATGGTCCATGTGTCCAGAGACACTCTCGACTGCAGGGTTTCTCTCTACAATCCTGGATCTGACCATGAGGGGGCAGGGTCCAGAAGATCTAGAGGGGATGGAGACTCTGGGACCATGACGTTGGTTCAGCACTGACGTGTTCCTGACATGCAGCATCAGTTCACGTCTGTCCCCTTGGTCTGTGGTAACACCAACACGTTCCCCACAGCAGTGACCCTCCTGGTCCTTGCTTCTTTCTGTGACACCAGCATTGACTGGACTGTAACCAAGGAGACTCATGGTCTTGAACTTCCTCTGCTGCGGGAGATCTGAGGTCCATGCTGACAGAGGGCACTGTTCACTGCTGGAGACACAAGATAATCGTTGATGGTTACGGTAAGGAGTAGGCTCAAAAAGTCACTGGTCATACCATGAAGCTACACACTCCACTACAGTAGGTGGCAGTATGTGTCAGAAAACATTGGTTGTGACGCTCTACTAAATCGAGATGTCAGGTCAGATAAGAACTGTTATTAAAGAGAACAATTTCAGTTGATGATGGGATTTTACACAGTTCTGACAAAATAAGGAGATCAGTGGATTTGGTCACAGTTTGACTGGAGCTCATTTGGTTTTAAAAAAAGCATGAATCAGATCGTGAGTTGAGTGTATCGTTACAAACCTATTTGAATGTGGTTTTCAGCTTCGTCTTTAAATATTAGAATGTGGAGTGGACAGAATGCTAGTTAGCCACTATGTTCACAATAATAAAGAATCGCCACATTTTGAGTCTTTTGAGCAAAAGAAACAATTAATCACCACAACAGTACTCAGATTAGTGATGCCCAAACTCTCGATGAACTGAAGCCTGGATCATCAGCAGATGAAAGTCACAACATCGTCAACATCAAAGCTGCATCACTGTGGTGTCAGCAGGTGTTTCTAAATGCTGTCTGTCCTGTTTGATCAACAGGTGGCAGTAATGCAACAATATAGGATTCACGTGGACAGGGAACAGCTGAGCAGGAAACTGTTTCACTACTGAAATGTCACCAATCCAACTAACTGACCAACGACCAGGCTGAGGCAGAGGGAAAGTGGTGTGAACGTCACTGATGACAACTTCCTGTCAACAGCTGCTGTTAAACACTGACTTTTAGACAAATCTGTGGCTGCATGACCATGGACAACAGAGACATGGACGCCAAACAGTGTCTGAAGTACCTATATCAACTGGTGGGGGACCTGGATGATGGTGTCCACCACATCGAGGCAGAGTGTAAGGGGCTGAGGGAGGGTTCACATCATCAACTGCAGTTGGACGACCTGTGGGAGGAGCTACAGCTCTCTGAACAACTAAATGAGCAGGAACTCAGTGACGAAAAGGCCAAAGCTGACCAGCTCTCTGACAAACTAAAGACTGAGGTGATGAAGAACCAGACTCTGACCAATGAGAACCTGACCCTGACCAACAAGAATAACACTCTGACCAATGAGAACCAGACTCTGACCAATGAGAACCAGAGTCTGTATAATGAGAATGTGATTTTGACCAGTGAGATTCAGACTCTGAGAAAAAACAACCAAAACATGAGCAAAGAGAACCAGACTCTGTACGGTGAGAAACTCCCTCTGACAAATGAGATTCGGAATCTGACCAAAAACAACGAGACTCTAGTCAATGAGAAACAAACCCTGACCAACAAGAATAACACTCTGACCAATGAGAACCAGACTCTGACCGGTGAGAACCTCACTCTGACTAATCAGATTCAGAATCTGACCAAAAACAACGAGACTCTAGTCAATGAGAAACAAACCCTGACCAACAAAAACCAGACCTTGACCAAAGACAACCAGACCCTGACCAAAGAGAAGCAGACCCTAACCAATAAGAACCAGATTCTGACTGACAAAAATCAAACTCTGACCAATGAGAATCAGACTCTGAATAATGGGAATGTGAATTTGGCCAGTGAGATTCAGACTCTGAGAAAAAACAACCAGAACATAACCAAAGAGAACCAGACTCTGACCGGTGAGAACCTCACTCTGACTAATCAGATTCAGAATCTGACCAAAAACAACGAAACTCTAGTCAATGAGAACCAGACCCTGACCACTAAGAATCAGACTCTCAACAAAGCCAATCAGACTCTGACTAAGGAGAACCTGAATCTAACAAACAAGAACCAGACACTGACCAACGAGATCCAGACTCTGACCAATGAGAACCAGACACTGGTCACTGGGAAACAGACTATGACCAACGACATTCAGATTCTGACCAAGGACAAACAGACTCTGACCAATGAAAACTTGACTTTGATTAAAGAGAACAAGACTCTGACCAACAAAAACCAGACTCTCACCAAAAACAACCAGATTTTGACAACTCAGAACCAGAGTCTAACCACAGAAAATGTGAGTCTGACTAAAGTAAATGAGTCGTTAGCCAATGAGAACCAATCTCTGGCCAAAGAAAAGCAGACATTGTCCGAGGAAAACAAGTCTTTCTCAACTAAAAACAAGATTTTGACCAAACACAGTGAGACCCTGACAAACAGGAATGAGACTCTGACGACAGAAAACCAGACTCTGACCAACAACAACAGGTTTCTTACAACAGAAAACCAATTGTTGACTAAAAAGACTGGCATTCTGATTGACGACAGTAAGACTCTGACAACCGAAAACCAGTCATTGACCAAAGAAAACGAATCTCTGAGCGCAGAACTGGAGAAGGAGCGCCACTGTAGACGGCAGCTCCAAACAGAGATGAAGAAATATGAATCTCTCAACAAGAAGTATGAGTCCTTGACAAAAGAGAATGAGTCTTTGGCCAAAAAGATTGAGCTTTTGGTCAGTGAAAATGAAATTATAATAAAAGACAAAGACTCTTTGACCAAGAGAAATGAGTCTTTAACCAAGAGGAACGAGCCGCTGACAAAAAAGACAGAGTCCCTGACTAAAAAGAATGAGTTTTTAAACAAAAAGATAGAGTCTCTGATAAAAGAGAGAGAGTCTTTAACCAAAAAGAACGAGTCTTTGTCCAAAAAGATTGAGAACTTAACAAAAGAAAGAGAGTCAGGGATGAAAAGGTGCGAGTTGCTCGTCAAGAAGAACGAGTCTCTGAACACGGAGAAAGAGTCCCAGGCCAAATGTATCGATTCCCTGACGTCAGAGAAAGGCTCTCTGATGTCAGCGAAAGAGTCCTTGACAAAAATAATCAGGTCCTTAGAGACAGAGAAGGAGTCCTTGATAAAACTAGCTGAGACTGTGACTGCAGATAACGAGTCCTTGACTAACAAGAACCAGCTCTTGATGACAGGAAATGACTTCCTCACACAAAAGAATGAATCACTGACTACAGCAAATGAGTCTCTGAACGCAGGGAACACGTTTTTGACAAAAGAAAACAAGTCCCTTACCAGAGAGAAAGAGTCTGTCACTAAAAACAACGAGTCACTGTCACAAAAGAACAAATTTCTCTGCTCAGAGATGGAGTTTTTGACCAAGACCAACGAGTCTCTGACCGAAGAGAACAAGTTTTTAATGTCAGAAAATGAGTCTAAAGATGAAAACAACGAATCCCTGTTGGAAAAAATTGAGTTTCTCACTACGGAGAACGAGTCTCTGATGAAAGAAAACAAAACCCAGACCAAAAGAAATGAGTTTTTGTTGTCCGAGATCGACGCCACGACCAAGAACAACACATCTCTGACAAAAGACAACGAGTCCCTACTCCAACAAAACAACGTCCTCATATCAGAGAACAATTCCTTGACTGAAAAGAATGAGTCTGTGATAGCTGAAAACGAGTTCCTAACCAATGAGAACCAGTCCCTCACCAAAAAGAATGAGTGCCTAGTTGAAGAAAACAAGTCAATAACGAAAGAGCACAAGTTTCTAATCAAAAAGAACGAGTGCCTGACCACAGAGAATGGACTCCTTACCAGAAACAGTGACAGTCTGACCACAGAGAACCAGTCCCTGAAGAGTAAGGTGGAGTCCTTGTCCAAAGAGATGGAGCTGGTGTCTGCGGCCCTGAAGGAGCAGGTCAATCGGACTCTAGAACTCAGTCAGGAACTAGAGAACATCAAAGTAGATAATAGTGAGCTTCGAGCTGAGAACGAGAACATCCTACAGGCTGTGGAGAGGATAAGGACACGTTCTCTGTGGGTTAGAGCGCGACATTTTTTTGGTCTGCGGGAAAAGTGAGTGTTGTGCCAAGTTCCAAGCGTTGGAGAAAGAGTCACGCTAACCTCTGCCAGAAGGGGGCAATCTTCAACGTAGCTGATGAAGAAGATAGCGTCAAGTGGACTACCCAATTCACCCGGTACTGTTAAAGGCACTGAATGATCAGGATCCAGTCTCAACACCCAAACTGCAAGACCAGACTGAGGTCACTCTGACGTGAACCGAGCATGAAAGTTTCTTCTGCGGAACATTTGAACCAAACGGTACTTCACTTTACACAGTCCACAAAAATGGTACTAGTGGGACCATTGTTAGAAGAAAGGAGCATAAAAATGGCTATCTCGCTGTTTAACTGAACTAAATAAATTTGTAATGAATACCATGTGTATGTGTCTGGTGGTTTTCTTAAAATGAACATATATATTGTTGTTTATTATTTTGACCGTTCATAACAATCTAGTGCAGGCAAGGACAGACTACGGCCCCGGGGTCCATATCTTTTATGTATGACTTTTACATGTAATTTATCTTAGTTTACATGAACACAGCATCTATCTACTCCTGAGCTGGCCCCCCTATCAAATTTTAGGATCCATTGAGGCCTACTCCTGAGCTGCCCCCCCTATCAAATTTTAGGATCCATTAAGGCCCGCGAGTCTGTTTGCCCACACCTGATCTAGTTGGTCAGTAAAGTGAAACTTGGTAAAAAACGTCCTTACTTTGGCTTTTGGCTGAAATCACAAACTGTCTGTTTGCATTTTGAACTCATTTTTTCACACGCCTTTTTGGTAATGCAGAGGTTTTGCGTGCGACCTCTAGTGAGTCTGCAGAGACACTGCAAGGTGCCTAAAATATTAAAAAATATATATTATTTAATATTTTAGTCAAAAAAAGTCATATATTTCTTAGCATTGTGTGTATATTTCCGTTTTAGATATATATTTATGTCCTTCGCTGACACAGTGTAAGTTCAAACGAAAGGCTCCCCAGGTTCAGTTTTAATCACAATGACATTAAATATGTGAAGGATTCAAAATACAGAAGAAAAATCATGAACGTGCAGTTTTTTTCTTTTTTTTTCTTCTTTTGACCAAGAATAAAGAACGGTAAAAAAAAATCACATTAACATGACGGAGGGATTTCAGTTTTAGCAGCACAGAGGACAAAGAGTCAGCCTGGCTTTGGTGCGTGCGTGTGTGTGTGTGTGCACGTACCGTTGGCTGAAGACAAAGCAGCAGCAGCAGGACAGAAGCTGTGGCAGCAGTGGCGTGAACACCGTCCACAGCTGAGCTGCAGCAGCATCATCCTGCTGCCTCATCGCTGACCTGAAGCTGCTGATTCGGCTGATGCTGAAGAAGCTGCTGATGCTGAATATGATGCTGATGCTGGTGCATCCTCATGGCAGCAACGAAACACCTGAGTGAACATGGAGGAGCAGAAAGACGACCGAACTAAAGCAGAAACGACCCCCCCAGAACCAGCGGTACAACCTGACAGGAACCTGGTGCTGTGTCCTGGTGATGAGGATGAGGACGATGTCGAAGCCTGCACGCGAAGCTCCTAGACTCCACTTATCGCCTCTCGCTCGCTACCTGCTGGTTACTGGCAGTAACTGCAGCCCCATTTCATTACCCCTTCCGAAAAGGTCCGAAAAAACAATTAATTTAATTCGACATCCTCTCCGTCCCAGATGTTTTAGTGACATATTTTGTCTCCTTTGACAGTTGCACATATTAACTTCAATTATATAAAGTCATTTCTATATGTCGTATTCAGTTTTATATTTGTACTCCATTTATATATTTGTATTATACTCTAAATAAATATTCCCAAACACTTATTCCCACGCGGTGTGAATGTTTGAAAAAAATATATCAGATTTTCGCTTTAAAAGCGTCGCGGTTACACCTTATTCCGGAATTAAAAGAAAAAAATAATAATCAGATTTTCGCTTTAAAAGCGTCGCGTCACATTCAGTAACGTTCCAATAAATATATGACCTCATTTTCTTGTCTTTCTTAGATAAAACATTTTAATAATTTCAGTATTGATGCTATAGTCAAACCCATTATTATTCACAATGCAAAGCTTGTTTAAATAAAGCGAAACTGCAAGGTACCGCTGCAATATCAGTAAGACGCTAATTTAAATATTAATATTTCGTTTTTTAATTAAAATAATTTATTTTTAATAAACTTTTAACGAAAAATACGCAGAGAAAATATAATAAAAATTAGCTAGGCTAACCGGAAGCAGTTTATTTTAGCGCTGACAGCGGAAATGACGTAAGGCTCACTTATTGTGGGTGATGTATATTTCTTACTGATAAATACGTATTTCTTCATTAAAATTTAAGCTGTGTTTAATACAGACCAGACGAATGTTTCTTTTTAAAGTAAAAGCCGATATATTTGTGAAGTACCTAAAAGAAAATATTCTAAAAAAAAAAAAAAAAAAATTCTTCATAATAATCTCCAGTATATACTGCTGTAAATTCTGATGTCAGACTTATTTACAGCTTTCCCCATTTTCCTTAATAGCCAAAGTTTTTCTGTTTTGACTGATATAATGACGACTCACAGACCTGTGGTTTGTTAGAAAATAATTTAATAACATTTAAATCAATACTCAAAGTTCGTCTCCTCAAAACTTCCGGCACAAATGAAAAATCACATTATTTCCTGTTTCCTCCTCCGCTGTGATCACATGACTGCCTGCTGTGGTGTGTTTATGTGACTTGTGGCTCAGTCTCTGTTTCAGTCCTGCCCCCTCCTTTTTCTTCTGTGTTTTGATCAGTTTAAGAAAAATAAAAGTCTTTGTCTTCCAAAAGAAATTGCTACACGAAAACCGGGGTGAGGAGGGGGAAGCAAAGCAAAGTGACTCCACCCCTTCATCTCAGAGCATATCAAAGGAAGAAATTACATCGAATGTAATGTAATACAAACAAGAGGAGACGCAGCTCGATACTTACGCACCAGAGATACGCCCACATCAAGGACACGCCCACACAGCAAGCGAGCAGGGGGCGAAACCTGCTGTCTTACCTCGTCTGCTCTGCAGCCAATTGGCTGATCAGTCTGCAGACGTCAGCCATCATCTCTTTGAGCTCCGCCCACCAGGCTCACGCCCACCTGCTCACATTGGTCGACTAATCGTTTCAGCCGCTCTGCGGGGCCACAGTCAGCAGCTTCAAACAGCAGGCGCTGGAGGGGTGGAGTCACAGGTTCACAGACGGTTACATCTCTATAATGTTCATATATCATGTGTACTGTGACTGTGTGTATTATGTGTGTGTAGTGCGTATTACATGCGTCCACAACTCAGCACACAGTGGAAGGAGCTTCAGTGCTTGTTGATACAGAAGCCGCACCTACAAACACATACACACAAAAAATAAACTATAACATGACTGAAATCACATGACTGACAGGGACAGGGTTCAAATACACCGTGTAGCCCAGAACTAAAACCAACCATAAAATTAAAAATGGCCGACATCCAATGGATTTCTTGCTTAGCCTGATCGCATCATGTTAACACATCTAGTGAAAACAGCAGGTTCTGGGCTTGAGACTCAGTCATAATATCTCAATTCCAAAGTTGGAAGCCAAGCACAATAAACAGTAACAATGTCCTTTAATGCAGATGTGTTCTAAAACTCCTTCGATGTGTTCTCCTTCGACATGTGGTGCACTGTTTTTGTCGGTGCGTTCTGCTGTCAAATTTCACATCATGATGACATTAGGAGAAAGAGTGACTCACCTCAGACGTCTGATGGAGCTCCGCCTCCACAGCAATGGCTCTGCCAACACACGCATGCACGCACACACACACACATGTGCACACACGCAGACTTCAGTTCCCGTTGTAATCCATAGCCGTATATTTTTTTTCACATTGTGGTTGACTCACAGTTTCCAGGCGCTCAGGTTTCTAGGCACGTTGTTGATCAAAATGCGGGTGGAATATTTCACCTGCTGCAGGTTTCCATCCTGCAGCTCCTTGTCAAGCGACCTGAGAAAAGACACAGCAATTGACACAGCGACCAGCAGGTGGTGTGGTTCAACCGTTTTCATTAGGCCACGACCGTCACAAACTCAGAAGGTTTGCATGTGAGTGCTTAGGTCTGCATACCTCAGGTTGAGCTCAATGTTATTAGTCATTGCAGGTCTGAGTCTCTCCAGTAGCAATGAATGCTGGGATTGTGGGAGGAGCCTGAGATAGAAACTGATCACCTGACAGTGACAGTAAACAGACGAGTGAGTGGGTGAACAGAGGAGACACGGAGACATCAATGATGGAGTGAAGCTCGGACCTTGTTGTGAAAGCTGTAACAGTTCCAGAACTGGGCGGGGTTAAAGGGAACCTCCAGTCGGGTTGGGACTGTGATGAGGCAGCGCTGGACCAGATCTGAAAAGGCTTTGAATCGGCTGCGTGCAGAGCTTCGGGTCATGTGACTGCTGCCGAACAGCAGGTAGCTGAGGAACAAAGTAGGTTCAGGTCAGTTCCCTGCTGAGTCCTGCAGTATTGGTTCTGACTGCAGAGAGCACTCACTCCATCCACAGGGTGTGAAGCTCGTCCAGGTTCAGGTCTGATCCCAGAGCCCGTTCAAAGGCGTCCACAGCCACGTCCACGGAACCGTGCAGCCACTGCCACTGACTGGAAACAAACAGTTCCGGATTAACAGGGTTAATGAAAGGAAGAAAGTTATGTTTAAATGAATGCCAAGAAGAAACACACCAGTGGATGAGGTGCAGATACGCCCTCTGCTGGAGCAGGTGCTCCATCGCACTCTTCTTATTTTCCAGTCCTTGCATCAGCTGCTCAGTGGGGAACCCCAGTATGTGGCTAAAAGGACAAAACAGTTCATGAAACTCACCTGGTCCAGAGGAACTGTCGATCATAGAAGAGTTCTTATGGAAATAAAAACCTACCGCAGGATGTCCACCGGAGACTCCTGACTCAACTCATCCTCACATTGACCAAGGACAAATTCCCGAAATAGAGAAGCTACAGATTTCCCATCCTCCTACAGAACAAAGCCCCTGAATGTGACATCACCATGACAATGACAGTAAACAGTTACTAAAGACCACCCGACCTCACCTGAGTCACAAGGAACCTGCAGCAGCCATAGAGGACCTCAGGGTTCCCTGGACACCGGGACACAGCCTGGAGCCAAACAGCTGCAGCCTGGTCCTGGTCTCCTCTCCTGAGGTGCAGCTCCACCAAAGCGTCCAACAAAGGCCTTAGATCCGGGCACAGCTTCAGCAGAGACTCACACAGTGAGATCCCGTCTTCGTACCTGCAACAAGCACGACAACGATGCTTAAAGTCAGAACGTTAGCGCTTTATGTCTGGTGCACTCTGGTTGCCCACAGCAATAAGAACGTGAGCGCCACCTGTATGGGGCACTCACTTGTTCAGGAGCTTGTGCAGATGAACTAGGTTGAGGTAAAGTGGCAGACTTGCTCGGACCCTCTCGTGGGCAGACGGAGACCTGCTGCTGCACTGAGAGATGGCATCTGTGGACAAACAACAAGACTTAGCACTAGACTCTGGACAACGACAACGACATCATCAGTCGGGCGTGGCACCTTGGAACAGGGCGATAAGGTCGGGGCAGGTCTGGATGTCCGAGGTCGTCCATGGCAGGAGGAAGATCTCAGTGCTCACCAGTCTGGACGGTCCAGACTCAGCTGGGTCATAAAGGCTGGATGGCATTCGATCAAACTGTGTCAGGTGGATGTACGACAACCAGACCAGCGCGAGGTCCCTTGTGGTCAGGTGGTCGGCGATGCAGTGGTCAGGTGACTTCAGTGAATTCTGAAGGTAAAACGTGACAATAACTGACTCTGAAGAACGTTCTGGTTCATTCCAGTCCTGAAACAGTTCTCGGTTTCTTTACCTGGAAGTGGGCGAGGGCACTCTCCCTCCGCCCTGTAAACAGGTTCAGCTCCACTCGGTAGAACAGCGCCTCCATGAGGTGGAATGACAGTTCATCTGTGACACCTGAAGAGGACTCTGCGATTAGAAACTGAAGCAGACGCTCACACACGTAGTCCTTCCCTTCAAAGGTGGTCTCCAGAGTCAGGTACTGGGGGTGAGACAGTCCAGGGTCAGCAGGGTCAGCAGGGTCAGTCTTTCTTTGAGTGACCATGGAAAACCTTAGTCCACTTACATTCCACCAGACCCTTTGGTCTGGAGCGTGTTCCACAGCCATCTCACACATTTCCTGGACCTCCTCTCTGCTGCCCCTCCTGGAGAACAGCAGTAGGTAGTGGATCCAGATCTCAGGGTCGTCGCAGTTGTTTTCCAGAGCCCGGGATAAGGTGTTGAGAGCTGCCTCCAGAGAGTCCCCCAGAGAACTACAAAGACCACGAGAACCAGACTGTTGATGACCACTGACACAGTATATACATTTTTTTTTTCTTTCTAAATTTAGTGGATGCGGCTCATATTTGGGTGTGCCGCATAGTCCTGAAATTACAGTATTCCAACAGCCCCCAAGAAACAAGAACTAACCTCTCCAGGTACTTGAAGGCCAGTTTGATCCAAAGCTGAGTGTCTCCAGGATTTTCCAGGACGCTGCTCTCAAGGTTTGAAATGTCATCTGTTTCACTGATGAAGTACCGTTTGTCCTCTGATGTGACGACACAGACGTCCGGAGATATGTTGCTGACAAGGTTCACACCTGGGCGCACACACACACAACCACACACCTGTCAGCTGACCTGCTAGTTTTGGCAGTCTAAAATGAGAAGAACCTGGACGTGTGTCCTCACCGTGTTCCTCTGGTTTGACCCTTTCTGAAGACGTCTCGTGCTCGGCCTCAGCCTCACTGCTCATAGCGCCCTGTCCCCCCAGTTTGGGTCTCGACCTACAGGCCTCCTTACAGGTGGTGAAGGGAGGGACTGGAGCAGGTGATGGAACAAGGAGTTAAAGGACAGACAAGAAGTGATGCACAGAGAATGTGGAACTTTAGAGTTAGAGGGCATGATAGAGGGGTGAGGAGACTGACCGTGGCGTCTGCTCTCGTTGACCTTGCTGACCAGGAGGACGGCCTTCTGGTCCACACCCATGCGGTCTTTGTTGGTCCCGAACAGTTTCTTCATGTATGTCTCTAAAGGAAACAACAAAGGGAGAGCATGAGTCTGGGGGTCTTCCTCTGACAGGACATGATGTCACTGAGATGTCGTCCTCACCTGTGGCAGTGCAAATGTCCTCTTCTGAGCTCGTCTCTGAGCAGCCAATAAGAGACAAGTCGTAGGACAAGAGGTCCTGGTACAGCTGGTCCCCGGTGAGCCCACAGTTCCTTATGTGCTGCCTGTAAATAACCAGGGAGACCAAGCTTAGAGACGGACACCGCGGACACACAGAACAGTGTCAGAGGACATGCAGGACACAGGGGACATGCAGGACATCCTCATACAGTATCAGAGGACATGCAGGACACAGTACAGACACAGGGGACATGCAGGACATCCTCACCAGCCACAGTCATCATCGTTACAGGTCCCTGTCAGGTCGAAGCGACAAAAGAACTTCTTGGGCTGAATCACATTACTGTAGGTCACCGAGCTCAGAGACAACTTCTCCTTAGTCCTGTAGTATGGACTGAACCTGGAAACAATAAAGTTTAACTAAAAGTTACAATTTTAACAGAAAAATAAAATTAAAACTGAACATTGGACTATGAAGTTGCAAACACAGGAACTGGTGTGTACCTGATTTTCTCTATGGACTTTACAAACCGTGTTTCAGCTTACCTGTATGACCTGAACACCAGTAACGGACTGTGATAACGAGCAAATGGAACCGGTCTGAGGTTGGCGTTTCCTGACTGCTTTGTTGTCAAGTCCAGTTCCAATGACATCTTCACCTGCAGACATTGGAGCGACAGCACATGTTGACCAAGGGAAGCTACCGTGAACCAGGTAACCAACATTAGCTTTGAAACAGAGCTTAGGGTTAGCCCCTAGACTTGTGAGCTTCATATAAACAAATCAGAGATTGTAGCTCAATAAAAAAAAAACAGATAGCTTAACATTAGCCTTAACATAAGTGCTCACCTGAGACGCTCCAAGGTCCTGCTTGTTCTCCTCCATTCTCAGCAGCTCCTTCTGCAGGATCTGACTGAGCGTTGCCTGCTGCTTGTACCTTAGCTTCAGGGTTTCTAGGTCTAGACCTGCAAACGTCTCTGCAGGCACCAGGGACGTCGGCGACATCTTGGTTGGTTTGGAAGCATCTTTGACAGGAAGTGAGCCTTCGAGGTTAGGTTTGGTGAAGGAACTGGACTGGTGGAGTGAAAGGCGCCGAGGGCCACGATCAGTGGCCGCGGGTTCTGTTTCGGTATCGTCTACCTCTGCTATGTCCTCACTGCCCAGGGTCAGTTTGTCTTGTGTGAGGTCGTGCAACGACGGCTGGGGAACGGGAAATGAAGGAGATGGCGGCGGCACTTGGGCCTCAACGTCTGATGGAGGAAGGTCACGTGGTGGTTCTGCCTGGAGCAGAGCCTGGGCCTCCTTCAGCCGCTGGATCTTTAAGGCATATTCAGACTCCAGCTGCTGCAGCCGCTGCTTCTGAATCATCAGTTCTGCAAAGTGACTCTTTGGGTCAATTCCGGTGCTGCTACGGGTGCCGTCAATGCGCTGGCGCTTCTTCACCTTAGGGAGAGTCAACAATGGGTTAACAATGAGTCCAGTGTCAGCACCCTTTTTCCAGGGAAATTATTTTTGTTGCTACGTTTTCATGCTAATAACGAAACAACAGGAACTGTGCGTTACTGGCTCACCATTGTCTGGACAGAATCAGTTCTACGTTTGGTTCCACTTCCTGCCAGCAGCTGAGCTTGAAAGACTTCTTCCTCCAACTTAGAAGCAAGTGTCTTTTTAACCGACACACGATGTTCTACACGTTGCACCTGCAAATGTTAGTGTTGTGTGTTAGAAGCTCGGTACCGATTATCAAACCTTATCATCTAGATAACAATTGTTCCCACACAAAAACTTAACCAAGTTATTTGTTTTTAGTTATTTTTAATAGGAAATGGAATCAAGATATGAGTGCTGTTGTGGAATGGATTAAACTTGTACCTGGGGCCTCGCTGTACAGTCATTTATCCTCAAAACTATTTTTAGGTCACATCATTTGGCAAAACCCAGACATTGCGTTATCGGGTTTTCATTATCGGAGGAAAAAATGATGAAGAGTCTTACAGATATTACATAATTATGCTAATATTGGGTCATTAATATCGATTATCAGACATCCCTAACATTAACTCCTTAGCTTCAGGAATCTGTTAAAGTGTACAGTGCCCCCTTGTGTCCAAAGTGTCTCACCTGCTCCTGCAGCTTCTTCAGCAGTGTTCTGTTAGCGGTGACTATCTTCTCACTGGCCTGCAGCTGCTCCCTCAATTTGGACATTTTGGCTTCTGCATTCTTCAGCGACTCACGTTTCTTCATCTCCT
>NC_024312.1:2769714-2784181 GCF_000523025.1 Cynoglossus semilaevis | reverse complement strand
GCAGCAGCTCCCTGGAGAACAGCAAAGACACAAAACATCATCAGGTCCACGGTCGACCTGAAAAAGACTTCAGAGACATTCGGTAACCTAACTGCAGACCAAATCTTACTCCAACTGTGATGGCGCCCTCACCTGTTCTTCTGGAGTTTCTGCTCAGCCTCCCAGAGCTTCATCTCCATCGTTATTCTTCTGGACGGCTCCACTACAGACCCTGGTGTTATGGTGGAGTTCTGCATGGCCAGATCCATGGTCAGCGTCTGTGCGCTTTTTTGTTTCTCTCTGTTATGGACAACAGGTTGACATCAGAACCATTAAAACATCAGGAACGTGGACGGGACGACAGCTGGTACCTGTTGGTTTCCACTCTGAGCTGATTAAAGTCCGCCTTCTTCACTTCTAGCTGCAAATCAGACGTTCTGAGTGGATTGTTCTCCTTCTCACTTCCCGTCGCTGCTTTAGGTTTGGACGCCTAAAAATGACACAAATGTCGTCACAGGAAGGTAAGGTAGCTATTACAGCTATACATTCATGTTCCTTCAGTGTTAGTGTAGAAGCCATAGAAGAGTAAATATGAGTGAATTGTCAATAAAAAAAAATTCATCAGAATATTGTAAATTTTGATTATATTGTGATATTTTCAATGTATGAATATTTTCTTACACTCTTGTTTTCACCTTATTTTCTATATTAGCACTTAAAGAGAAAAGGAATTCAAATACGCAGACATTGGGCTCATCCCAGTAAAAATGCAGCACCATCTGCTGATCTTCCAGAAACATTACCACAAGTTGTCAGTATGACCTATTAGAGTGGAGGTCCATAAATGTGTCCTCACCTCCACCATTCTACGAGCTTCTTTGATCATAAACTCCAATCCTCTAAACACACTCTGAGGGGCGCCACAGGTGTCCATGTCCGAGTCGCTATCATCCGAGTCATTAAGAGAAACGACCACGGACTTATGTCTGGGCAGCTGGGGTGAAAAAAGGGAAAAAACAGTCGGTCACTTTAACAACACTGCCCCCTGATGTCAGTGCAACAGCAGCACGGCATTTCAGGAAACTTGGTATCTCACCACTAGTGGCAGCCGGGCGTTATGCCCCCCTCTGGGGAACCTGTTGACTCGAGGCTGAGACACGGTATTCAGACTGACCGTGCTCAAGTTTCCTCTGGACGGAGGCAGGACACCCAAGCTAGGTGAAGCTGGACCACAGGGGGAGGCAGGGCCACTCGAAGTTTGCTCCTAGAAGCACAAACATGGCCTTGTAAACCTGCAGCACCCCCAAATGGACAGAAAGCATGGTGCACATAAACAGACAAGCTCAGACCTCGGACGGCGCCACCCTCTTGTGGACCATGGACATGAGACACGTCTCCCTCAGCAGCATCTCCTCCTCTTCCTCCTCATCTGCAAAAGGAGGTTTTGGAGGAGCTTCCAGCTCCTTCTCAGGGGGAGGTGGTAGTGGAGGAGGAGGGGGAGCAACGGTTGAAATGTTGGAGGGGAGGAAGGGCTGATGAAGAAGAAAGTGTCGTCAGTCACATCACTGAAACTATTTTGTGGAATGTTGGAGGGGAATTGCTAATTTAGCACTTCAGGTGGACAGTTTTAGACAATTGGACAATTTTCACTGTCACACAATGTCAAAAGAGGACATGTGGGATTTTAGCTGCTTTAGCGTTAGGTATTCTCATATGGGATTTTAGCTGCTTTAGCGTTAGGTGTTGCTGGTTAACTGCCAAGTCTCAGCACCAAAAAATAAAATCAGTATTTAAACAGTTTGTCCACTGGGGGCAAAAATGAACCAGCAGGTCAAGAGTTAACTTTTCTGTGTTTGTGTTTGGTTTGTTTGAATGGTGGAACTAAAATGATATATTTTTCCTTGTAATGTTATAGGTCAAACATACCAGTCCCAAGGCAAGAGGGTCTGACCCATAGAGAGGTGCATGGGGGACGCCCAGATATCCTGGACATTCAGGGGGAAAGGAACTACGAGTTGGAGACGCCACTGAAAAACAAAGTAATTGAGTTAAAAATAGTCAAAAGGTCAATGACCTGTGAACCTGTAGTTGACTGACCTGGTGATCCCGTCTCACTGTCTGTGTCCATTGCCACTTCCTCGTAGTTGTCGTATTGGTACAAGTTACCTGAGGTGTCCAGACCTGATTTACCACCAGACTTCCTGTGGTCAGAGTCTCTGGACTAAGTGGTGGGGAGGAGAGAGAGGAAGAGAAAAAGAGTAAAGTAAGGGGCAGAGCCACACACCGTACAGTTGGACATGAGTGGAGCTCCTTACTTTACTGCGCGTCCGAGGCCTGGCTCCTCCCACCAGCTTCATAAAGCGATTGTACTGCTCATCCTGATTGGACAAATCACGGATGCGCCGGATTTCATCTTCCCGGTGGCGGCGCTCCTCATCATGCCGGCGCTTCTCCTCTAGGTGACGCTGCTGCTGCTGCAGCTTCCACGTCCTCAGCTGTTGCTTCCGGAACGCCTGCTTACTCACCGAGCCTGCTAGAGAAAGAGCAACCGTCAATGCTACTGCTGCAGGTCATGTGACAGAGGAAGTCCTGACAGATCTTACCGGAACCAACTGCCTTCTTGACAGGGTGAGTTTTCCCCACTGTGCGGCCTTTCTCTGGCCCGGCTTTGGGACTTGGTTTTGGGCGGTCTTTTTCGCGCTCCCTGTCTGAGGGCTTTTGACCTGCCTTGGTCAGGTCTTGTTCCCTTTCCACATTTTTAGATCTGGTTTTGGCCTTTTCTGCTGTACTGGCAGCAGCAGAGGAGGTCGCCCTGGTGGTGACCCTCTGTCTGTTGGTAGAAGCCCCTGCTGGAGTCAGACTGGTAACTGCGGTGGCGGTGGTCTTTCTCTCTGGGGCGGCTCTGGTGATACGATCTTGGCTCTTTTTTAAAACTTGCTGCTCTTTCTGCTGCCACTTCTTACTGGCCGACTGCAGTGCAAGAAGACGCAGCTGCAGCTCCGATAGCTCCTCCTCCTCAACCCGTGACACTGGAGCCTGAGGAACAAATTTTGCTTAAGTTAATACATTTGTTAAAATGTCATAGAACTGTTGAAAATATTAACAAAATGAGATCAGAAAAAATACATAACAAAAGTTATCTTTAATAGTTTCCACCTCTAGGGGACGCAGTTACTGCTATGCCTACCTTGTCAGGAGATAAGGCGGAGTCTTCACTTGACGCTGAAGACTCTACCCTACAGACAGAACACGAATCCTTCTGTTGATTGTCTTCCATCACAGGCGTCTCATCGCTGCAGCAAACGCACGTTACTGTCTCTTCACTGTCTGTTTTTTTTTGCTCGTCTTCCTCTGTTAAAGGTGGATAACTACAGTTAACTCAAATATTTGGCCAACTGATTTTTTTTAAGCTGTGATTTTATTCATATTCTAAGTTTAGCACGTGAAGCCAAATTTTAGCTAATCTAATATTGAGCCTATTGCCCTTCAATGTGCTCATCACGTACTGTCTGTGAACTCACCCTGTTTTCCTACATCATCTTCGTCTTTCCTGGGTTTCAGAGGGTCCAACGGAGTCGGTTGATACAATTTATGACGCAGAGGTTTGATGTTGAACGCCTGAAACACTTTCATTTCCATGGGCTCCATCTGAGATGGTTCCTCTGGTCCAACAGAACTTGGTCCATCATCATATTCTGCTCTGGCCACTGTGATACTCTGGACTTTATCTGGGGCATCTTCTTTTGCTGCCCCAGGACTCGGTTCCAGTGCCATGGTCTCTTCTTTCCTGATACATTCTAGTTCCAGTTGGATCTGGCGGTACTTGGACAGCAGATCTTCAAAAGACTCGTCCACATTGTTCTCCACCTTGTGAGGGACTTTCCTCACCTGGATCTGATGATTCCGCCCTGAAGGTTTCGCTGCAGTAAATGTTAAGGCTGTAGATAGCACCATTCTGCATTAAACTTTTTTTTTTTTCATACACAAAATTACAGAATAAGAAATGTATTTTTTTAAGAGCCAAGTTATTAAATCATTAGCACTAACAGCAAGAACCAGTACCAGGATTCTAGGGCCAAACTGGATTATATACCTTTAATCCCAGAACTATTCCCACACAAAGACCAAACAACAATAAACAATAACTTATGGCTTCCTCTTTGCCATACATTTTACCTTTACCTTAGAGTACCAGACTTTTACCTCCATCTGGTCCAGGTTCTGTCATAGTTACCAAAGGACAGGATACGTTTTCTGGGAGGCGATTCAGTCTTAAAACCGTGACTGTCACCGAGATTGTACCGACTCAAAGGACCACGGCATCCTCGATTCCTCCAGCTACGGCCGGCGTTCGGCATGACCCGATGCCGGAATCGGCCTAAGGCACAATGGCTCCGTTCCCAAAAACTTGAGCGAGGGCTGGGTTCTCCGAGAGGGACAAGTCCCGGTGGCAGAAGTGGTGGACGTGGTGGAGAAGGAGGCCGGTCTGAACCGTTGGGGAAGGATCCGGGCCCAGATCCAGGGCGCGATAAACTGTAGGGTAGACGCAGGCGTAAGTCCGGCGGTGGTAGCAACGGTAGCTGTCGGAGCTTTCTCGCCCTCGGCCCAGTGCCGCGGTTAGGGCCTGGCCTGCGACCGTCGCGAAGCAGCCGCACAGGGACGGTTTCCTCGGCATCGTCGTCACAGATTTCTCCGTCCTCTAGCTCTCCGTCCTCTCGGGGAGAGCGGTTATCAACGGCCGCCTCCATTAGCTCTAGTCCCCGTTGAGCGTTTACCACCAACACCGACACGAAGGTAGCAGGCGTCTGAGCTTTTGCCGTCCTGGTGCTCTGAAGAAACAAATATCGCGAGAGAACACGAGACAAGACGAATCACCGCGAGAAAAAACGAGATGTGAAATGACCGTAAAACCAACCCAAGTTAACCTTTTTAATGAGCTTCTGGTAAAACTTTAACAAATGCAAACTATTGTTCAAATATTATTTAGTCTTGGGAATGGTATTTAGGATAAAGCCACCATTATTCAAAAAAAACTTACCGATTTAAAGACAGTACTCATGTGTTCGTTCATAACGCCGGTTGCCATCGTCTTTCAGCAATCATCAGATATTCACTTGAAATATTGTTTGTTGCAAAGAACAAGAGTGATGCCCACAAATGTAGCCCCACCACGGGTATCTATAGATTGTATTTTGGCTAACTTTTGGTTATAGAATGTTTTTATCTCTTTAATATTTTAATTCATTTTTAAAATATATTTCTGTAACTAATAGGCATCTAGGAATGGTTATGTCCAAGATAAGCTCGCTTTTAAGATATTCTTTAGATAGTATCTGTATATCTGGGTTTTCTATCATCTCAATCAATTCTAATTGTATAGCTAAAATTTGGTTATTATTTCTGTATTTTGTTGCTACTTAACTCTTGACATTCATTGACTAATTTTTGTCATCCAAGTCATCTGAGTGTAAACCAGATCTGCGTACAGGAACATTAGGGGTCTGCGCCCCACTGTGTGACAGATGACGCATTAATGTCACAGGTAGTTCATATAGTTCTCATTCAAGTGGAAAAGATATATGAATAAATATAAGATATTCATTGTTAAGTGGAACATCATTTCCTGAAACGTCAGCTCTGCCTTCATGGCTTTGATGCCTTTAAATCTTTTATCATGTCATCTTCTTGTTTACTTATTTTTTATTACTTTCTTTTGTAAGAGGAAGTGATGTATTGAATTTAACAGATCATCAGGCTGCAGAGTAGGTTGCTGTTTCTGTTCCTCCATAATCAGAACCTTAGCAGATTTGGCACGACATATACTTTTAAAACATTGATTGAGGAAGTCAACTTTCTGATTTTTCTGACGTTATGAATTGTATGTTTGTAAACTATTATACTGCAAAAATTATGTTGCCACACTTTAGGTCAAAGGTATTTGTTATTGTTCTTCCATAGCTTTCATTTAACTTTTAAATGTATTTTTTAAGATAGATTTGGCCAATATTTATTTCAACATACATAAGTTTTACCTTTATTTTTTACCCCGTTTATTTTTGTTTTTTAATAAAAAAAAAATAAATATGAAGCTGGTTTGTAAAACAGTCAATAACACGAAAGCGGAAACCGGAACTAAGTCTGCCGGAAGCTGACTTGTTTCTTTTGTTTTGGCCGTTGACAGGCACGTGAACAGTTGACGTCATCAGAAAAAAGACATCATGGCGGCGGAATTTGTTCATAAGGTAAGAACTGCGTTTATCAGGTGTAGTGGATCTTTTACCTAGGGTCGGTTCTGTTCGCACTGTTAAATCCGGGTCGTAAGTTAAGCGGTTTTTGCCACTGTGCCGTCTAAATCTAATCTTGTTCAATATGTCCACTCATCTCCGGACATGCTATCTGTTAGCTGTCATTAGCATGCATCTGTGCAGTCTAGGACCAGGTCTAAACCCGGTTCGACTTCTACTCCATCAGTCCCAAAGTGAGCATCTGAGTCGGATCTATGTGCTCATTTTTCGTCATAGTTTTGGTCACCGGACAACGTGCCAAGGACGCCAAACTTGTCTAACGTCGTTTTGTCTTTTACTTCTTTAAATAAACTTTTAAACCCATGACCTGTGGTTTGTTTACACGTTTTAACAGCACTGCCCGTTGCTGCTCCGCCTTCCTGTTTACAATTCTTCCTGCTCCGTAGTGAAAGAATCCGTTTATGGGTAGAGATCCGGATTTGTTTGGCTGTTTTACAGGTTCCCTGCAGTATATCAACTTCCACAAAAGTGGTTCTGGATTCCTCTCTTGGTTCTGTTCAGTCATGCGTTGCTGCCCTCGGACTATATTTGAAGTCCGGTTTATTAGGAGAGAGCCAGACAGCCTGTTTGTCAGGCCCACACCAGGGGGCGTTCACAGTGCAGTTCTAATACAATCTACGTAATGATGTTCTTTTTGCCGATATTGTCCAAACACCTGATTTCCTATTCCGGTATCAACCTATACCGATATACCTTGTAATATTTATTCATTTATCTGTACCAACCACGGTACAAGTTGCTGGCACCAGCATTCTGCATACAATCCCCCGTTATTAAAATAGATTAATAAAATGAGCTGCAAGGCTGCCATCTAGTGACTTTCACTTTCATATACATATATAATATTTATATTATTGGACATCCCAAAATCTGAGCCATATCTTTACATGTTGAATGGCTGGACGCATTCATGCAAATGTCAACGGTTTTGTTTTTATTTTTCAGGTTGTTTTTGAACATGACGGTGTATTCATTCATCCCAGTGATGATTCGGACAGTGTGGAGCCATATCTGCTGGTCTCAGGATCACTCCGGATTATGGACAAGGTGAGCTGCATCACAGTGGTTTCTGGAGGCAGTGACTCGGCTCTCGAAGTTCTTTGTTCTGATCAAGGGTATTGTTTGACTTTGTCTCGGTTTGTCCTTGCAGGATGGTGACATCACGGTGGAGTACAGACCACTAGAGGACACTGTGGACATGTCCAATATGCTGTGTGCTGGGAAGGTTTGTTTCTTGTGTGACTGAATCCTGATAGTAACTGAATGTTTTACTGTGGTAGTGTTGCAATGCTGCCTGCTGGTCAAAATTTGTAACTAGTAAATTTTACCTGGTTGGTATCTGTATTCAGGAAAGTGCAGCTTCTAACCCCTGACTTTTCTCAGGACTCCAGTTCAGTGGTGCAGTGGACACAGTGTTCCGGGGAGGAGACTCAGCAGAGCTGTGAGACAGAGTGGGACATGGTGAACACCGTGTCCTTCAGGAGAAAACCCTGCGAGTTCAGCCTGCTGCCATGTTCACCAGCAGGTGGCGCGACTCCATTTCCAAACCACAGCCAGGAGAGGAGCAGGTGGACCTTCAGCTTCAGCCTCAGAGATCTCCGCTCCCTCACTGTGAGCACGAAGGGCTCCACCTTCATAGTCTTCACTTTAAAAGAGAGCTCCACTCCACTGCCCGCGCTGCACTTCCACCAGGGCGGCAGTAGAGAGTTCCTGGACAGCCTGAGGAGATATGCTCTGCTTACTGAGTACGTCTTAAATTGATTCCTCTCTGGTTTTTAAAATTTTGATTCTGATGCTAATGTAGGAGGACAGTCTGGGTCCAGGTTCTGGTCAAAATGTGTTTATTTTATCACTGGAATCGCTATCTAAAAGCTTAATTAAAGCTACACAGAAGAGGGAAATGATTCCTGAAAAGAGATTTTTTTAAAAATTGCTGTTTGGAATAGAGATTGTAATTTTGATGTAAGGAATTCACTGTGATAACGTGTGTCTGCAGGAGTCCAGATAATCACCAGTGTCTTATGGTCAGCACTCCAAACAAAGCTCTGTCGCAGTCCTTCGAAAATCTTCTGGACGACAACAACTTTGGCCTCATTCAGGTGAGACACTTGTTCAGAACCAAACAACTGAGTCACCAATGTCAAACAGAATCCCACATTTGAACCTCGTGGTTCAGGGCATTAAAAGCTAAAATCACTGGATTTCTTTTTTTTCCCTAACCAGAAGCTAAGAAAGGATCCGTATGTGGCAACACTGGGCAGCTTCTCTAAAGTCACCAACTACATCTTTGAAGCCTTCAGAGGTTCAGAGGAGCAGCACCAGCGCCCCCCAGAGGAGGTGGCTGACCTGTTGGGTGAGGTCATCCCAGGACTGGAGATCAACCAGCAGGAAGAACCGGGCTTTGAGGTCATCACTAGAGTGAGTGAAGACGTGTGTGGGGGACATGATAAGTCTACACTCCCTGGGACTGTAGATTTGAAACAACTGAATAAAAATGAACAGGACTTTGTTCAAATTGAACTCTTGTTCTTTTGGATGTTTGTTTGAGGGACAGCCTGTGGCTTAGTGGTTAGAGCATTGCTGGTTCGAATAACTTCACATGATGTCACACTGTCAGATTGACCTGGGGGCACGACCTCAGGTGACGAGGCTGGGGCCCGTGTCTACGGAGACGTGGGCTAAACACCAGGACGTAGAGGGACGGCTGTTTGGAGTCAAAGACCTCAAATGTCACATCTTCCGAGGGGTGAGAACTTCTGCCTGCCTCTGACTCACACACACACACACACACACACACACACTGGCTGACTCCTCCCCCTGCCTTTCCTACAGGGACTGTGTCACTCCGTACGCAAGGAAGCCTGGAAGTTTCTACTGGAGTATTTTCCCTGGAACAGTTCCCTGGAGGACAGGAAGTGTCTGCAGAAAGACAGGACGTATGTGACCCTCCCTCACCTGTCAAATTCTTCTACAGCTTTCTGTTGTTGACCCTAACGTTGCTCTGCTCCACAGAGACGAGTACTTCAGGATGAAGCTGCAGTGGAAGTCTGTGAGTGCGGAGCAGGAGAAGAGGAACTCCAGACTCCGAGACTACAGGAGTCTCATCGGTGAGTCACATGATCATTCTGACTGTGGGCGAAGTCAATCGTTGTGACATCGGTGTGTTTTCAGAGAAAGACGTGAACAGGACAGACAGAAACAACCGTTTCTACGAAGGCATCGACAACCCGGGTCTGGCTCTTCTACACGACATCCTCATGACCTACTGCATGTACGACTTCGACCTGGGTGAGGCTCACAGCAGCAGCTGTTCTACAGCAGTATTTAGGGATGGAACGATGCATCATGAAGAGGTTAAAAATTGATAAAGAAAAATCGAATGTTACAGCAATGTGACGGACACAGAGAATGTAATAGGATCAGCCAAACGTGTAGAACATCAGTGGAACGCCACATGTCTATGACAGACCACACTGGTCCTGTCAGTAACTCTGACCCCATCTGACCTCCTCAGGGTATGTGCAGGGTATGAGCGACCTGCTGTCTCCAATCCTCTTCGTGATGGAAAACGAGGTGGACGCCTTCTGGTGTTTCGTGTCCTTCATGGACCAGATGGTGAGTGGAGAAGTGGCTTAAAGTAATGGATCCTGGATCCTGCCCTGCTGCTGACACCTTGGTCTTTCTGCAGCACCAGAACTTTGAGGAGCAGATGCAGGGGATGAAGACCCAGCTGGTCCAGCTCAGTTCTCTGCTGCGTCTGTTAGACCTGACCTTCTGGAACTATCTTGGTACCTAAGTTTATGGGCTTTTACTACATCAGGCTACTAGTTGTGCAGTCCACATGATGATTTAAACTCTGATCGCTGGTCTCACCAAAGAATGTCGTCTCTTTCAGAGTCTCAGGACTCCGGGTTCCTCTACTTCTGCTTCCGTTGGCTCCTGATCAGGTTTAAGAGAGAGCTCAGTTTCCAGGATGTCCTCAGACTCTGGGAGGTCAGTAAATAAAACACACACACACACACACACACACGTGTGAGTTCCTGTCTGATGGTGATGATGTCACGGTCAGGTGATGTGGACTGGTCTTCCCTGTGAGAACTTCCACCTGCTGATCTGCTGTTCCATCCTGGACTCTGAGAAACACAAAATAATGGAGGAGAACATGGGCTTCAACGAGATCCTCAAGGTAAGAAGGAGCCTCCTCCCAGACGCCCCCCCCCCCTGCAGTGAGAGGGCGGAGCTTTAATTCTGACCTCATTTGTTTGTTTTTCTATGATTTGTTCAGCACGTCAACGAGCTGTCGATGAAACTGGACGTGGAGGAGATCCTTCAGAGGGCTGAAGGAATCTGTATGCAGCTGAGCAGCTGTAAGGTATGACATCATTGTGATTTCATCATCAACAGCACTCGTCTGATTGGTTTATCTTCTCTTACGTCACGTTTTCTTTCCTTTAGGATTTGCCAGACTCGGTCAGAAACATCCTGGGCTTTAGTTCCCACAAACCAGTCTCCAAGAACCAGAACCAACTCCAGACAAAGACTGCTCCTCACTCTGGTGTGCTGACAGTGCCCCCTGCTGCAGTGGCTCCTACTTACACAGCTGCTGTTACTCCAGTGACTCCACCTCCTATCAGAACATCGCAGCGACATGATGTCTGTACAAATGGACACTTGAGAGACCAGAGTTCATACAGCGTGGCCTTCATGTCCTAGTCTCTGGCCACGCCTCGTCAAAAAGTCACAACCCTGAGTTCACCACCTCCTGGAGCCGCAGTGCTCGCTCCGCCCTTTTCAGAGAAGAAAGTTATTTTTGTACTTCCTGTCTTTCCTTCACACAGCCACAGGAGACAGCACTGACATTTTATCCAGCTTGTGAACGTCGTCAGAACAGGAAGTGACTTCATAGTGGAATAAGAAGATAATGTGGTCTATGTTCTGATTGGACTGCTAGCTGTGGGAAGGACTGTCCTCGCATATGAGGAACAGGACAGCATTCTGGGAAATGGTCCTGTTACTCGCACAGGAATCGTTAGCATTTTACCTCTGCTGACGTCATGTTTCCTAAAAATGTGGGCGTGGCCCTTTATTCCCAGGCTTTGTAAATAAAGTTTAAATAAATCAATCTGATCCAATTTGATTGATCACTGATCAGTTTTCAAACCCCTTTAAACCATCTACACATTGTTTTTTTTAACTTTATTTTTATTAGAAACCATCTACACGTTTTTAACCTTGATTCTTTTCTCTTGTATTGTCGGAAAAGATGAGTAAAAAAGAGACGGGGATAGGAAAGGAGATAAGGTTAGGAAAAAAAAGGATTGTAGGGGAGTTGGTGAGATGATGTGATTTTACAGTCAGTCTGACTGTATTCTGTGACATCATCGGGTGGGTGTGGCCTGACTGTCATTTATAATATCTTTAATTTCTGGTTGTCGTTATCACGAATGTCCCGATGCTGCAGAACCTGTCAGCTCCTGATTCTGGTCTGAGTTAAAGTTCTTGTTTTGCTCCTGGCGCAGGGGTAAATGTCATCGTACCTGATGACGTTCCCCGGCCCCGCCTTCCTGCGTTCTGCAGGTTTGATGATGAAGGCGACGCCTCATATCAGCTGATCTGAGGACAACAAAGAGACGGCGCTCACTGCTCTTTCATTTCCTGTGAAGCAGGAAATTGTCTGCTCTCTGCCTCTGCCGTGAGGGTCTTATCCCGAGGACATCTGAGAGACAGACACCCAACGGATTGTCAATCACCATCTCCATGACAACACTGATGTCTAATAAGCATGTGGCACGCCTTCACTGCCCCCCCATACATATCCGTATTTAAGGAGAGGACGAGGGAAGAGAGTCTGAGAGCAGGAGGGACAGGGACATGTAGAAGACACATCCGAAGTTCACCAGGGACAACACACTGCGATAGACGGGGAAAACATTCCCGAGCTGCAAAGACAGAAAGTTAGAGACTGGTACTCCAGGGACAGACGAAGGAGACAGAAGAACGTAAAATGAATCCTGCTCCATGAGGGACAGACAGAGGACGAAGATACAGAGGACAGGTCTTACTTTCAGTGGCAACCCACTCCGTAATTCAAAGGGAATAGACATTTAGAGACACCCCAGGCTCTTGTCTCCTTTTCTTAGGGACCATAAAGACAAATCCATTCAGAGACAGGATTCCTGGGACTTATCTTTCCAAGAATTTAGAAAAATAAGACAAAATTCTGGATCCCAGACCACAGCGTGACATTCTGGATCCCAGGCAGCAGTCCACAGGTCCTGGGACAGAGACCAAGGTGCGTCACGATCCCTGGTATTCTTACACCCACTGGTTCCCAATGGCATCACCCCATGTGAAAAGGGAACCTGTTCCGAGGATGCAGCCGGCATCCATGATGATGTTCTCCACCAAGTACTGGTCCAGGAGAGGTCTGTCCCTGGACTCAGCTATGTTTGACAAGCAGAAACACCACACCGGAGGTCAGATGGTGAGTCAGAACTAATGTCCAGTCTAATGTCAAACTCTATCTGTCTGACCTGTCTTCCGGGCATTTCTGTGTCCAGTCCCGACGTACATCCTTCTGTCCAATCAATGAGAAGCCTGAGACCACAGAGGATTCTGGGAAAACAGCTGTGGTCTTTTCCCTGAAAAATGAAGTTGGATGTTTAATCAAAGCCCTGAACGTCTTCCAGGTAAGACCAGAATTTGGACAAGACCCAAAACAGGGTCTGGACCAGATTCACATCCAGAGGCAGCCTAAATAGATCCAAAGCTTTGACCAAAAACACTACCTATCGAGACCCACATTAAGGCCTACATATAGAGCCAGACCTCAGGTCCACTTTCAGGAACTCAAACAAGAGCAAGATGCAAGTCTCAAGTCCAGACCATGAACTAGATTTAGATCTAGCACAATTCCAGATTAGTACAAAATTGTGAATACACACAGTATTATGGAGCTAAATTTAAAATGATATCCACTTGTACTGTTAATCCAGTTCCACCTTAAGATCTGGACACTGCAGTTCTTGACTCTGTTGCGCAGGAGAAGCGGGTGAACTTGAACCACATAGAGTCCCGACCTTCCAAGCGAAACACTAATGAGGTGGAGATTTTTGCTGACTGCAGTTGCAGCCAGACTGAATTTGAGGAACTGCTGGACCTCCTGAAAGTTCACGTCAATGTGGTCTCCTTTAACACACCAGCCCACGTTTGGGCCACTGAGGCGGGTATGAACACTCCAAGCACATCCAGTGGCCTGTCTGACAACAAGTGATGTCACCTGACCTAAGGGTTTCTCTGTGCAGACGATGAGGAGGTTCCCTGGTTCCCCATGAAGATCTCAGAACTGGATCAGTGCTCTCATCGGGTCCTGATGTACGGCTCTGAGCTGGACGCAGATCATCCTGTGAGTGTGGTGGTCCATGTGGCCACTACAAAGATGGCTGCCACAGGGACTCTAATGGAGCACCATATACTTAAACAGTTATAGAGAGTAGAGATGAAGCGGCCATCTTTGGGTTGACATCACTGTTGTCTTCTTCCCTCCTCTTTATTTTGTCTTCAGGGTTTTAAGGACGAAGTTTATCGCCAGCGCAGGAAGTACTTTGTGGAGGTGGCCATGAATTATAAGTTGTGAGTATTTGTTTACTTCCTTTACTGTTTATCTGTTATTGTATTTGTCTCAAAGCTTCCTGTCTGTGAGGGCTTGTGTCCCATTTCTTTCTGTCCCACCAGTGGACACCCCATCCCACGTATTGAATACACAGCAGAGGAAGTGCGCACGTGGGGCATAGTCTTCAGAGAACTGAGCAAACTGTATCCCAGTCACGCCTGCAGGGAGTATCTGAAAAATCTCCCCCTGCTGGTCAAACACTGTGGTTACAGAGAGGACAACGTCCCTCAGCTGGAGGACGTCTCTGTCTTTCTGAAAGGTGTGAATGTGTGTGAGAGACCGTGTGTGTAACTCTGTGTGATGGCCAACCTGACCCTGCTCTGTGATTGGTCCCTGTGTGTGTGTGTGTGTATTCCAGAGCGCCCCGGCTTCACTGTGCGTCCCGTGGCAGGATACTTGTCTCCCAGAGACTTCCTGGCAGGTCTGGCGTTCCGTGTGTTTAACTGCACTCAGTACATTCGCCACAGCACAGACCCACTGTACACACCTGAGCCGTGAGTACATGTGTGTG
>NC_024312.1:2661876-2769644 GCF_000523025.1 Cynoglossus semilaevis | reverse complement strand
TCATGAGCTGCTGGGTCACGTCCCCCTACTGGCCGACCCCAGGTTTGCTCAGTTCTCTCAGGAAATCGGTCTGGCGTCTTTGGGGGCGTCGGACGAAGATGTTCAGAAACTAGCCACGGTGAGTTCAGTCGCCTGCAGCAGTGACACCTACAGGCAGTGCTGCTCATTACTGCCGGTGTGTTTATCGTCCACAGTGTTACTTCTTTACCATTGAGTTTGGACTGTGCAAGCAAGAAGGCCATCTGAGGGCATATGGAGCTGGACTACTGTCCTCTATTGGAGAACTGATGGTACTGGACACACACACACTTGCTTCATTGTCATTTTTCATGCCATTTGACAAAGGTTTTTTTTTTTTTCCCAGCATGCTTTGTCAGAGCAGGCGTTTGTGAAGCCGTTCGATCCAAAGACAACCTGTACGCAGGAGTGTCTCATCACCACCTTCCAGGACGTTTACTTTGTTTCTGAGAGCTTTGAGGAAGCCAAAGAGAAGATGAGGTGAAGTTAATGACCCTCATTAGACCCTGCATCAGTCAATCAGTGTCATGAGTAGAGCCCCGCCTACTTAAACATGAAAATACAAATGTCATTTGATTCCATTTATAACAGACTCCAATATGAATTCAGACCATATTTACATTAAGATGATGAAGGTGAATCAGTATTGATTCTGGTCCAGCACTTGGTTCTGAGCCTATTCTAGGTCTGCTTGATGGTCTTGTCCTGTCTGTGTCCTCAGGGACTTTGCAAAGACCATCAAGCGCCCCTTCTCGGTCTACTACAACCCGTACACTCAGAGCGTGGACCTCCTGAAGGACACATCCAGCATCGAGGCTGTGGTTCTGGACCTTCGCAGTGACCTCACCACCGTCTGTGATGCCCTTGCCAAGATGAACACCTACATGGGCATCTAAAGCCACACCCCTCAGCTCTCATTGGTCAACATGTGACGTGAGTGTACGTTCTTAGCTAATCAGTATTTATTCTAAATTTAAATGATTTATAACCTGTAATCTAAGTGCAATATTTAATCTTGTGTGATTTGAGGGTGACGTGTAATCCTGTCGTACAACTGTACCCTGTGATCAAAGTATAATATGTAATCAAGGTAATCTTTACTGTAATCTGTTTAATCTGTGACCCAGTCTGTGAAGTGACCAATGAGTTGATGGTGTGGCTGTCAATCTGTTTATTAATCAACTGATTATCGATCAGCAGTCATCGATGTTGTGTTCCAACATTACTGTTCTGAATCCTCTACTGCTTGTTTCTGTGCCGTGGATATTTGTAGAACCAAAGTCTCCAAGACGAACAGAAGACGATCCAAAAATCTGCATCTGTGTTCAATAAAATCCCTAAAACCAACTTGTGGACTCTGTTTAAAGTCACTCCTAAAACCTTGTGGACTCTGTTTAAAGTCACTCGTTTTCTCTGGTCAAGTTTTGTTTTTTTCGTCCTGCTCCATGTAGGTTGGAGTAGTTCTTTTACTTCTGTTTCATTCGTCCTGCTCCATGTAGGTTGGAGTAGATACAGAGGAAAGCAGGGTTTTTTATCAACTTTTTTTGTGGAAATTCTGGATTCATTTTTCCCTCTCTCTTTTGTGGTTTTTAATTTTTTTAATTCCTCTGTAATGACCTCTTTAGACATTTCAATGCCATGCGAAGTTTTTGACCACAGAGTTAAGGGTTAGGGTTAGGTGCCGAGTTTAATTCCTGTCCACATGGGCCAATGGTGTATAACACACCTGCGACGAGGCCACACCCACCAGCCTCAAAGTTGGGTAACATCAATCTGGACAATTAAATACTTTTATGGCTAATGGTTAGCTAAAACCTCTCACCTGAGACTATAGTATAATGCTTTATGGGGCGTTCACACCAAACGCGATAGAAAAAAACCTCGCCTATATCGCGTCACTTGATAATTTTTAACCCTAACCCTCTCTTGCGCGTGTCGTAAAATGCGACGTCCGCTCAATTCTTAACCTGCTTTATTTTCATGATAAGTCGGTCAAGGATGAAATAAGATGAAAGATGAAAGATGTTGCTACACTGTACCTCCTGTACCAGAAGTCCCGGAAGTCCACTCGACGGCGCCGTGTCTGGGTTCATGACGTCCTGAAAGGCACAGCAGGTGTAGACAAAAGTAAAACAAGCCACAAAGTCTGACAATTTACCAGAGGGCACCACCTTCTGGCTAACTACTCCGGTCCCGATAAAACGTAGCAGCGCCGTTGGTGCCTACACACGGCGATGATTAGCTTGGCCGCCATTGTTCGCAAACTTCTCTGCTTAGTTTAGGGTGCTGACGTCGGGATCAACTCAGCGCTGATTGGATGCCGCCTTAAGCGTTTATTTGTTTTCACCTCCATTCGCGTCGCCTCTGACGCGAAGTAAACGTTGAGTCCTGGTGGTACAAACTTCAGCCAATGACATGATTGACTTTACTCTGTTTTTTTTTTTTTTTATTTCAAACGTACAAACAGGTGTAAAATGTAGCAAATATAAATAGTCCAACAGAGAGCGCCGTGTCACCGCTCAACAACCAATCCGAGAGAGAGACATGGAGCCTTAAAAACACACGCACACATACGCACACACACGCAACCTTCCTGGACCAATCACAGAGCAGGGTCAGGTGTGACATCACTTTTAACTGAGGTGAGCGTAGCAGCTGCTGCAATGCCATTCAAAATAAATCATTTGTGTCCTCCGTCAAGTCAGAGGTGCATTGTGGGAACTGTCCTGTTGCTGTAGCATCTTGTCACAAATGCCAGTGATGTTTGACCTGTCAATCACTGGGCTGCAGATAAACAATCACACCCCTACAAACGTCCGGCCGCCTCACTTCAGCAAAGCCTTGTAGAGCAGCAGCGAGCGCGACGTGCTGTGTTCCTGCTCCAGACACAGGATAAAGTCCCTGAGGTTGACGCGAGTGATTCGATGCCGCAGTTGCTGACGGGAGGGAGTCGCTGAGGAGCCCGAACCCGACACCATCTGTGGATGGACACAGAGCAGGACTGTGGTCAGGAGAGGGCTTCACCTTCAGGGGACGAGTCACTCTGTATTAGTTGTAGATATGTTGTCTTACCTCAGCTGTGCCTGGAGTAGCTCCGCCCATTGAGTCCATTTTGCGTTTCTTTCGTGGTCCAATGGCAGCAAGAGCTGTGAGGTTAGCATCACGTTGTCTCATTTGAGCCAGTTCCTGTTGCTGCATCTGTAAAAACAAAAAAACATAGAATTGATATGGACATGATGCTGACCCCTTGTGGTCACAGGAAATATGACAGTCAGACAATCTGTATTATTGTCTGTGATGATCATGTGACCCACCTCTTTAGCCTTCTGTTTCAAACGAGCCTGTTCAGGATCCTCCTGTCGAGCTCGACTCTGAAAAACAGTGTTTTGATCTTTGTCAGGATCTGAGGAGTCTGTAGATCTTGCAAACACTCAATGCACTTAGCTAAGCTTTAGCTTCCGTTCAAGGACGGTTGCTGTGAATTTCATTTTCTTATACACCCTTAGCTGGACTGTGCACAAGAAGTAAAAAAAAAAAAAGGGGCCATGTTGGAATGGATAAAGATGAGTGTCACAAGTTGACTGTGACAGAAGATCAGGTTTATAAGACTGTAGTGAGACCTGCTATGATCAACTGTGGTGACACCTGAATGGAGGAGCAAGAAGTAAAAAAAAAAAAAGGGGCCATGTTGGAATGGATAAAGATGAGTGTCACAAGTTGACTGTGACAGAAGATCAGGTTTATAAGACTGTAGTGAGACCTGCTATGATCAACTGTGGTGACACCTGAATGGAGGAGCCGAAAGCAGAAGAAGAAGAAGCACATTAGCTCAACATTAGCCTCTGTGCTGTTCACCCTCACCTTTGCAGCCTTTAGCAGAATCTCTCTCTCCTGCTCGTCTTTTCTCTGTTTTTCCATTTTTTCCAGCTGTTCAAAGAAACGAAGCTGAGAGCGAACGTCTGACGTCTGTTCATATTTATCTTCATCCTGGGAATGAAGAAGAAAGCAGGAATTTTTTAAAAAAAAAACCTAAAAGAGGCAACAGGCAAACCTAACACCAACATTAGCACTGATGTCATTTAAGGTAGAGTAGTACCGACCTTTCCACCATCACTGCGATGCTGAGCGACTGCTGATGCCTTCTCCAGCAGGTGGCGCAATCTACACTGAGTTGCATGGGAAATAAAGTTGACCACCTCCAGAGGAACCTCAGTCACACCGAGTTTCTTTGCTGAAAGCAGAAACAGACAGAGATGAAAGGGGGGGAAAGAGAAAAGTTCTTGAGAAACAGGAAGTTCTATGAAATAAATATATATAATAAAAGCTCAAGCTCAATGTGATCAGAAAGGTTTAATGTTGAAGTGGAGTATGTCTATGTGCGTGTGAGCGTGTACCTGTGTCCATGACGCGGCGGTGTAGAGCTCCAGCTGGGAGAAACGATTCGTCTTTACAGGAGCGGATCTTGGTTCCCACCAGTTCAGAGCTGGTGGCCAGGATCCGGGCATTTTCCTCATTCAAGTTGACTCCAGCCATGGAAGCCACGTCGTTGATGTCATCGTCATCTCTGAGAAACACAGAGGACATGGGTCACATGTGTCAAACTCAGGCCCGGGGCCAAATCTGGCCCATGGTTTAATTATATTTGGCCTGCAAGGTCATATCAAATGTTTACTAGAGTTGGCCCGCCAGTATATAGCCCCTTCATACTGGCAGGGTTTGTAGTATTAGCCGTGTATGTGCTATGTTATAGCTCCTACATTTTAGTTTTGTTGTTGTTGGCCTGTGAAAAAAAGACAACTGGAAAGGCTACTAAAAAAAGAGACATAATAAGAAACAAATACCACTGATGTGTGTTTTATTTCAAATTTAATTTCTCATGTGTTTATAATATTAACTTTTGGTTGTTCCAGATTTAATGTTTACGCATAACTAAAGTTTGTTTCCACGTTAAAAAAATCCTACATTACAGATCTGGTTAGAAGGGAAAACATTTTTTTCTCAATAAATATTAAGTTTGACCCATGACTTCATCCCAGTTTTTAATTTTGGTCCACTGTGAATTTGAGTTTGACACCCCTAACATAGGTGAACTGGAGGAAGTGCTCCACAGCGCCCCCTGCATTCCTTCTGATCATTTTCTCTAAGGATGTGTGACGTGGTTTTACCTGAAGGTCCCTCCACCCGGATCACTGAGCTTCTTCTGGTTGACTGAAAGGGTCTGATTGACAGGACTCTTGCTGATGATGGTTGGTCCTCTGATCAGAGAGCCTGTACGGGAAAGAATGGGTCAGACAGTGCTGCTCTCTGGTGGTGGAGGAGATAATTGCAGCATGTCGTACCTGGAGTTTTGAGTGTCTGAGTGATGACCACAGGAGAGCGGGTTTGAACGGTCTGGACTCCAGGTCGACTCTGAGAACAATGGAAGAACACACACACACACGTAAGGGAGAATAGCAGATCCAACATGGACAGAACTGTCATCATTTCAACTAGGTATGTCCCATATTAACTTTTTTCTGATATATGTTATTGTTACATAGAAGTTTTTTCACCCTGATCCCATTTGAAATACTATGAAGGGCCTGGTAATATTTATCTGTACAAACCACAGTATGAGTTTCTGGCACCAGAAACTATTTTTAGGGCCCATATATTTTGGCCAAACCCAGGAATTGCTTTATCGGGTTTTTACCATCAAAGGAAAAAACTATTCTTACAGATAATACATAACTGTGCTAATATCAGGCCAATAACGTCGGTCGGACATTCCTAATTTCACCATTTTCTCCAGTGTGGAATCAATAACCATTAACACCACATTCTGATAGTACAATGGAAATGAATCTGCTATAAGAGAAGATGTGAGTCACCGTACCAGTGCAGTGGTGGTGCTGATAGGCGTGTTTAGCCTGACGCCACCTGCTGGACTGATCGGCACCCGGGGTCTGAGGATGGTGCTGGTGACCGAGCCAGGAGCAGTAGGGGGTTGAACTGATGTGGTGGGGACCGTGGTGGTCACCAGAGACTGTTGACTGCTGAGCAGAGACTGACGCAGGGCAGGAAGGCTTTTCTGTGAAGATGCAAAAGAGGGAGGGGCGGAGGGGTGATGGGGGGGTCAAGAAACATTAGAGGTGAAAACGGCATGAATGGTGGTTCTTGGTTTAAAACAGTACATTGTGTATGTTATGTGGATGCTGTACAGTGTGAATAGTGTGAATGGTGTTAATGAAGAACTGCTAATGAACCTTGAGGAAGGGAATGAGGTAGGGCTGAGGCGAGGACTTGAGCTCCGCCTGCAGTCTGGTCGTGAACTCCTCAGGCTCGATCTTTGCGTCCTGAACAAACAGAGTTAAACAAAGTCAGAGCTACAGCCAATCAGAGGCTGGACAGAGGGGTTTGGCCTTTGACCTCACCAGCAGGTCCTGGACCAGAGCCTTCACGTTCTTTGAAGTTTCTGGAGAGGGAGAGTTGTGCGACGCCAACTTGATGAGCGTGGCAAGAAAGTTCTTACATTTCTTGACATTCTCTTGCATTTCCTGTCAAAGAGGAAGACAGCACATGAAACAAGAGCACCACCGCCTGGTGTAGAGGTTAACTTCAAAACAGAACTCACTGCAGACACCACAGTGACCCTGGTGGGCGGGTTGGTCACGACAGCAGGAGACGTGCTGGTCAGGGGAGCAGGTGGGACCACCGCAGGCTTGGCTGCAGGCGTTCCTCCAGTCGTGATCACCGTTAAAGCTTTCTGAGGTGTAGCCATCTTCACTGATGTAGCAGCGCCACCTGGAACCACTGTGATGGCCTTCTGGGGAAAACACAGACCAGGCCCACCAGAAAAAGACAATGATTAGCCTTAAAGAAAAGACCAGACTACGCAGAGCAAAACAACGAGCGTAAAGTTAGTAGAAATTCTAAGAATAATTACTAAATGATTAGCCATAAAAAAAACAACAACAACAACAACACAAACAGCGGTAGGTTTAGCTACGTGGTACATAATGTAGACCTAAACATTTAGTTCCTTAAAAACAGGAAGTAAACAAAAAGAAGATAAAGATAATTAATGTTGGGTACATATATGACAACGACCCCCCACCTGTACTGTGTTGCTGGGCTGGACCATTCTGTTCGGAGTGGGCGCGGCCAGTCGTACCATCTGAGTTCCAGGAGCCTGAGGAGACTGAACATTAACAACCATCTTATTGTTTACTTCTGTCGGACCACGATGCTCCGGTACTGGACTCACCGTGGTCCCAGCAGCTACACCTGTGGTGGGTGCGCCGACTCGGACGGTGGCTCCAGTCGTAGGTGGCGCTGTAGGTCTTATTGCCTGCTGGGTTTTGGCTTGTGCCTGAGCCAAAACCTGCTGAGGAACCATGACCAGCTGTCCAGTCTCAGTTCGCACCAGAACCATTCCTGAAGAACAGCAAGTACAGGCTGGTCAGAATTTAAAGGGACAGTCTATAATATTTACATCCTCCGCCATGCTAGCCTGCTAGCTTAGAGATATTTATTAAGCAAAAGTATAAATGTATAAAATTATTTCAGGATTTAATACCACCACGTCAGTCACTGTGTTTACAGTGCAATTCTGTTACTGTTGACACTACAGTACACACATACTGTACCTGTGGTACTGTAACAATACAACCAAACTGCTTGTTTTGAAACTACATGCATAAACTTTTCTGTTTTCCTGACATGAAGTCTGTACATAGAAATACAAAGTGTCAATCTTCTGATACAATTGTGAGATTCAAGATGGCGGCGCCCTGATGCTAAATGTAAACAAAGAGATGCAAGAAAAAAAACATTTTTTAAATCTCAATCCCTGCTCTTTACTGAGCTGTTCTTTGTTGTATATCCATATGTTTAATATATTTAATATCAATATATTCTTTCTACTGTCTTCAAATGTCAGGATTTTAGTACATACATTTATTACATTCTTGATATAATTTAGTTAAATTACTCAGTTGTATGTATTTCTATTTATTTGCAAACTCTACCTTACTACAATACTACTACTACTACTAATGTACAGTATGTACTTCTCTCTCTTTAATGTTTTTGATACATTTTATACATTTTTTTAAAAACTTATTTTGCCTGATGTTTCTCTGATGTTAAAGTTAGGTTTTACCCTTTTCCTGACTAGGCTTTATCTATTTATGCAGAATGTTTGCTAACTTTTAGCTTTCCACTACTTAGTAACAGCTGTTGTCTGACAGGTCTTGATATTTGACAACATTTGACTAATTCTCAGATTTGTTCCTGTGGTGTTTTTCCAGCGCCATGTTTGTTGTTGTTGTTGTTCTAACTTTTTTCTCACTCCTTACTGTTAGCTTCCTAACTTGAGTTGAAATTATATCTATGAAAGGCTGAATCTGACCAAATGTATCAGTTATGGATTATCATGATCCAGGACTCAATCTGAACGCCCTGCCCTCCCTCCCTCCCTCACATCACGGGTGACCCGTCACACTTACCTGGAGGCATGGTGAATCCAGGGGGCAGCTGGATAGTCGTCTGCTGCTGCTGCTGGGGACGAACAGCCAGCGGGGGCTGCGGTGCATTCGGCCGAGTGGACCCTGCCACTAGCCCGGGTCTCTGTTGCTGCTGCAGGGCAGCACCCACCGTAACACCTGACGGTCGAACGACAGTTATAGCCGGCTGAGCGACCCCGTTGACAACAGGCTTCTCGACAGTGGAGCTGCCCTGGATGTGGTTAATGGCCGACTGTGTAGTCGGTGAAGACGTGGTGGTAAGAACTATGGGGGAAGTTGACACTAGAATCTTGGGTTGGATCATAGGTCCACTTTGATTCAGGACCAGAGAGGCGGATGAAGATGGACCTGGGGCCCCGAGAGTCACCTGCTGACCACCTTTGGGTTCTACTCCGTTCTGGGCGCTGCTGGTCACCGGGCTCGGATGTTTCTGTGGGGTTACAGGTACTGAGAAGTTGGAAGTAGCAGAGCTTATGACAGAACCGGAGCCTGCAGTTGAGGTCACCAACTTCACCGGGCCGCCGTTTAAGCTCTGCAGGGCGGGAGACTCAATCCTGGAAACCTCAACCGCGGATGATCCGGGGGCCGTACTCGGACCCAGGACAGCCGCCCGGTGAAAGCTGGCGGCGCCTACCGGAACTGGACCCGGAGCCGCTCCAACAGTGGGCAGCCCAGAACCGATGGAAATGGAGGTAGAGGACAGACTGGGAGTAGAACCCGGCTCTGTGCCGCCGGATTCTTTCCTCGGAGCAGCCGTTGGTTGTCCTTGTTGCGGCTGCACTGGGTCGCACACTTTCCCTGAGAAATGATCCGAGGAGACCGGAGCCAAATCCCGATTCCCGGCAGAAGTTTTTCTGTCTCCCAGTTGGGACTCCAGAGATCCGACCAGGTCACTGACGGCTTCCTCATCTACCTCAGTGAAGAGCATGTCCTCCAGTGAGTCCACGGCTCCCGCCATCTTTGATCTGCGACCGTTGTTCAATTGGCTTTTAGAATGTGCGCATGCGCCGAGGAGCTGGCTGCGTTTTCAACATAGATCCTAAACATAAAGATATGGTCACACGTCTTCTCTCGCACACAAAACGGAAGAAGAAATCAATTCTATGTTGTACTATGGTCAAGTGATCGTATCACATGAGTTCTCATAATAATAACTATGGTAAATGGCTGTAATCTTAATAAATGTGCTTAGATTTCATATAAATGTTTTTGATTTTTTTAACCGACAAATGAAAAATACACAACGATGCAACATCATGTTCAACGTAATGGAACGTACCAGGAGGTAAATATTCATTGTCTTTTCAAACATATTTGTCAGAACACTTTAATCATTGTAGTTTTATATTAAAAAAATAAGATTATTGTTATTATTTATTTGACTCACAACGGAAAGAAAAATATTGTCTTTTCTATCCTTCATGGATCTTGGCGACGGCGCTTCGTTGTCTCGCGAGACTTTGATTTGCCGTGGTGTCTCGCGCTCTCAGGTATGAGGAGGAGGAGACGCAGCTGTGGCGGCGGCCATGTTGTTTGTGTGATCAGCAGCAATAGCAGCGACAGTGTATTCCCCCCGACACTTCTACCCCGCCGTGAGCGGTTCCCGCACACCGTCCCTCTCGTGTTTTCGCCGGCCCTGCAACGCAGCACAGCGGCACGATGAGCAGCGGAACCCCGTACCTGGGCTCCAAAATCAGCCTCATATCCAAGGCCGCGATACGCTACGAAGGGATTTTGTACACAATTGATACTGAAAACTCCACTGTGGCTCTGGCTAAAGGTGACATGACCGTAAAGGGACTGTTTACAGTCGGACTATTTTAATACGGTGTTACTGTGCCCAAATGATGCGTAAGATTATAAAACATTGGAGTTAGCATACAGAAGATGCTAATTGAATGACAAGACGCTCACACATTAAGCAAACATGGGCTTGCGACCCATTTATGGATCATGACGTACGGTTAAGCGCTTTAATAACTGTGTCGTTATACTTAAAATTAAATAATGTTACTGAATATTGGCAGTATATTTACCTTAGGTTTTCTAAAAGACTATATGTCAAGTGAAATAATTAAAAGCTGTTTTAGCCCTTAAACCCTAAAAGGATTGCAATTCAAATTTTGGTGAAAAGGATAAATTAGGTAAAATATACGAAATGTGTCCAACTATAAAACAAAAGTAGAAAAAAGTAAAAACAAAAATAAAAGTATATCTGGAAAGTAGTCTTACAGGTTTTGCTAGATGGTAAGAATTGACACATTTTTCACAAACTGTAAATGTCATTGTTGCCAAAAAAAACCAGATTAAAACAATATTTATGTTTTAATGACAAATATATAACAGAGACCTGTGTGACATGTGACCACAGCTGTTTTTTCTATCAGTCCGTTCCTTTGGTACCGAGGACCGACCCACTGACAGACCCATCCCCCCTCGTGATGACACCTTTGAGTACATCATCTTCCGAGGAAGTGACATCAAAGACTTGACTGTGTGTGAGCCTCCAAAACAAACCAGTGCATTTCCTCAGGATCCAGCCATAGTCCAGGTACTGTTTTTTTACATTACACAACAAGTACTGATCCAAAGCTCACATCCAATTTCCCTGGTACCAATTCAGACCTATCAACTTCAGTCTGACTTTTCAGTTTGCTTAATGAATGTAGAAGTTCTAGACCAGTACTGTAGTTTCTGGTACGAATTGCTGTGCTATACAAACTCTTAATGGACTACAGAGTATTTAGTGCTTAATGCAATAGGACAGTTTAACTGTTTGTGGCTCTAGGTCGTGTTTGCAGTTCTTGGTGCTACATCCTGGTCCCAGTGTACACGTTGAACCCGTTGTTTTCCTCCACAGTCATCCATCAGCACCAGTTCATCATCTTCTGCTCCGACACAGTTCCAGTCTTCTTCCGCCTATGGTCTTTTCAACCGGGCCCCAGTTCCTGCCTACAACCAGTTCAGTTCCAGTCCCCTGGTGTCGCCTCAGTTTGGACCTGTTGGAGTCGGTATGTTGTCAGCGTGTTTGTGTCACTTCCTGTTTCTGTGCAGAGTCAAGCATGATCTCCAAGGGTTCTGAGTCTCTGAACCTAGCTCCAGAACCACGTTAATCATGCTACAGAATGAGAGGAGGGACCTGTTCAGTCAGACCACCACAGTCTTCCTCGACACCAGAGACTCCTCTTAGTCTGACTCAGTACAGGTGTCTGCCCTAGTGTCTGCATATGTCTGTGGTTCTTGTCTGACAGTGTATTCCACTGTCTCTGTCCTCATTCAATGTCCAGGTCGCAGCAGTCCAGCTTTGGACCCCCTCAGAAAAAGTCCAACCCAGGAGCCGGTGGTCCAGGTAACTCCATCAACTCCGCCTACTGCCTCCTCCGCAGCTCCTAGCTCCAAGCCCACCACAGGCCCTGCCCTTGCCCCTGCCCCTGGTCTAGGATGTTCCCGAAGTCCTGCCCACAATCACACAGCCTTAACCGGCGGTGGACAGGGCAGAGAGAAAGTCCAGATCCAGGATGGCCTGGATTCAAAAAGGGGTGAGACTTGATGAGAGACATCAGTGATGTCACACAGTGATGCTGTGATGTCACAACACTGCCTGTTGTACTAGAGCGATAAAGAATGATGAATCAATTGTCTCCACAGCATCCAACGTGGGGCCAGCCAATCGACGTGGTCGAGGGGGCGGGCACCGCGGCAGAGGGCGATTTAATGTCCGCAGAGATGGGCCGATGAAGTTTGAGAAAGACTTTGACTTTGAGAGCGCCAACGCTCAGTTCAACAAGGAAGAGATTGACCGCGAGTTCCAAAACAAGCTGAAGCTGAAAGGTAACATTATTGTAGTTGTGATGTCCGATAATAACTATTAACCAGCTGTACTACTATGAACTGCCAAAATGCCGATTCTGTTATCAATCAATACTGATATAGTGGGGCAGTGGTGGCCTGGTGGTTGAGGAAGTTAAGTGATGCCTGCTGACTAAACCCCCAAGGGAGATATTGAAATACTATTAAGCGCTTAGAAATATTTGTTTATTTATCTGTACAAACCAAGGGATTGTCCGAGAACAAACCAATAACGATTCTTACAAGTATTAAATAATTATGCGAATATGCAAACCAAGGGATTGTCCGAGGAAAAAGAAATAACGATTCATACAAGTATTAAATAATTATGCGAATATCGGGTCGATATTATTGGACATCCCTAATTGTTGTGTTTGACCACGCCCAGCCCAGTCATTGAGTTAACCTTCATTTCTTCTTCTGCCTCAGATGAGAAGGTGATGAACGGAGAAGAAAAGGGTGAGTCCGGGGTGGAGACGCAGAACAGTGAAGGAAATGCCCATGATGGGTCTGACCCACTCGGCCCAAACTGCTACTACGACAAGTCCAAGTCCTTTTTTGACAACATTTCCTGTGATGACAGCAGGTCAGTGAAATGACTGCAGTGATGTCACAGTGTCAGAGACAACATCTCAGGGTCTAGCCCTAACCATTACCCTGTGTTGTTAGGTGACATCACTGTGATGTCATAACCTATATACTTCTTTGTCTTGTCAGGAAAGCAAATGAGAAAAGCAGAGGCACGGCTTTCCCTCAGTAAGTGTCTATTTTGATCATGTGACATCATTCCCCTCCTGTTGGCTGGTTGTTCTGATGTGACTCCTCCCCAGGGAGCGGAGACAGACTTGGGCCGAGGAGCGCAGGATGAATGCAGAAACTTTTGGAATTCCTTTACGTCATGGCAGAGGGCGCGGCGGTTACCGTGGACGCGGCGGAGGTGGTGGTTACCGCAGCAGCCGGGGCCGGATGTCCAGTCGAGGGTTCTACGGAACGCTGCAGGGGGGAGGCGGCGGGTTCAGGGGCGGGTACAGAGGAAACCAGGCGGGGCGGGAGTTTGCTGATTTGTCAGCGTACAGGGTAAAGGCACACATTGGCAGTCTGGGTGATTACATGTCTGTGATGATGTCATGACCACAGCTGTTTGTTCCCCTCTCTTACAGAAGGACAATAAAGTGTCGGTGTAGTCCGAGGGAGACGCTTCTGTGACGGCACACCTTGAAGATTGTTGTAAATTTGTCACCAGCACTGAACACGACTCAACAGAACAAACACCTGCAATGACGTAACCTTTCCTCTCCTGTTGGTTTGTCCGCAGTACTTCCTGTGACACCTGCCGACCGAGCTTTACCAAGGGGGTGGGGCCACTCTCGGCTTTCTAACCTAAGACAAACGCTGTAGTTTCCAGCGGTTCTCGAAGTCTAAATGATAAATGATTGACAGCTCTGTCTCACCGTAACTGACGCCAATGCGTCTTGAGTCTCAGGTGGAAAAAGTCACGTTCACGTGTTTGTTCCCTTTTGCAGCTGTTAGCTCAGTACCAGAAAATTGCACACTTCTGACAAAAGGGTCGGTGATGCACGCAGAAGAACAACCTGTAATTAGAACCGTGAACCAAAGATTTATTTTTGTCACAGATGAATTGATAAACTTCCTACCAACCTTTTCTTCCACTGCAATTTTGCCTGTGTTTTAAATGCCGTAAATATATGAAATCAAATACTTTATTTAATGTTTTAAAAAATGCAGAAAAAAAGTGACGTAAAACTCCGGAACTTCACCGCCACAAAAATGTCATTTTATCCACACTACAATTTTGTTTTTGCTCAGTTTCTGTGACGGGATATGATTCGTTAAAAGACTAGTCATTTAATGCTGTTTTGGTTAAGCTTCTTACTGCCCCCCTGTGGTCGACAAAGAAAATGTTTGGTTTGCAGTTCTTGCTCTTAAAATTGAAAAATATAGTGATTCCAAATTGTGTTCTTCCGAAAGGCTCTATCGCTAATGCTAACATCCAACGTCAGAGTCGCAGAAACAACAAACTTGGATGAAGGATGGAATAATGTAGGATTTCGTTACAATAATGTTGCATATTCTTCATTTTGGTAAAAAAAATAATCTTGAAACGATATAATCGGTGTAATTCTACAAAGCTGGCCAAAACAGAGATCAGAGTACCAACAGGTGTCGCTGCGGGAAATGTTAATGACATCTGTAATCACAACAAATGTGTTCCTTATATATGCAAACGAAGTTGTGAAAACGCCACTCAATACGAAAAGTTGGAGCGCGGATTAAAGACTCCGCTTCTTTTTACAAATCTACATTCATTCTTTTTGAAACTAAGTTATATCAGAAACTCACAGCAGAAACGCCTGTGTGGTGCAATTGTGAGGGGGAAGTTCCAACAACTATCGTTGTGGGTCTCAAACTCTGGCCCGTGGGCAGCGTCTTCTCAACTACGATTGTTTTATCATTAGGAGCAAAAACATTCAATGGACACGAAAAAAAAAAATCAATAAAAAGCTATGTTTGAGTTCGTGTCATGTGATCTGTGGGGTGACGTCACATCCGCAAGGTTAGAAGGGAAGTTTTGTGATTTTACTCCAAAAGGAGGTATTGAGTTATAAGTTTTTTGTAATATTTTGAGTTTTTTTGTTGTTGCTACCTTTAAGTATTAAATGAACTTTAGTTAAACCTAAGTTATTTGGCTTAGTTCGTCTTTGCGTTGTTTTATAGCGGAGATCATCGTGTAATTAGTAGGATTACATAAATAATTTTAGTTTTGGTAAATTTAGAAAACTCATTTCGATTGTCCAGTTTTTCCGCATTCCTATTTTGTTTTATAACCATTTCTGGGCGCTTTACACAAACTGAGACCATTTACAGCCAGAAATGTTGGTGACCGTGAACACCACAGTATATAGAGACACTTTAAAGTAGCTTCAATGTAAAGTAAAAAATAAATATGACTCGTCAAATAAATAAATAAATAAATAAGCCGGGAGAGTTTAATTCTGACGCCTGGTGGTGGGGTTTAGTGAGAGGGGCGGGGCTAGTCAAGGTCTGCTGTGATTGGCCCTTCACTCCTACACTACTGTCACTTTCTTCATCAACCCAGACAAGCGGGGACAGTATATCTCGTCGACGAGGTCACAACCGGTGGAACCATGACTCTCAGCAGCGATCCGAACTTCCTGAAGCTGCAGCAGTGGTACCAGGCCCATGGCCGCAGCCTCCGCATTAGGTCGCTGTTTGAGGAGGATCCGCAGAGATTCAGTCAGTTCAGGTGAGCCCCAGGCCGGCCACACACGGAGGAAGTGTCCGCTGCTGTGAGGACCGAGAACCTCCGCGTTGACGATGTGGCTATTTTGAAATCAAACGTACCGATGATGAATCGGTTAGCCGTCTGTTATGTGGTCAGTAACTCGTGTATGTGGTGGGTTTAATAACCTCTGCAGTGTTTAAGCGCTGGTTCCGCCTCCCCCTGCCTGGACCAAGGTCATGGCCAGTCCGAACTGAAGTTCGTCTCCCAGGCCTGGTCCAGCTTGTCAGTTCAGCAAGGAAAGCTGAAGACACCAATTCCATTATCGGACACGTGCACTAACTATACATAACACAAGAGTACATTGCGAAGCTAACTTAGGTTAGCACCTGTTAAGCGCCTGTCCGATATTGAACGCAGGCTGAAGCGATGCTTCCTGTACGTGGGAAAGAGGCTACGTGCCTCTGCACACACACACTCCGTACGTGACTTAACGTCAGTCTTCTTTGGCTTCTTAATAATAATAATAATAATAATAACAGTAGAATTTACAACATGAACACAGCGGGTTTGTTTGTTTGGCTTTCTTTTTTTTTTACAGCTGATTCTCCCTCCGTTAGTCAACCCTGGTTATTCACGCGTTAATGTCGGTTACCCAGCTCGGTTCACTGGTTGCTGAACCCTCTCTGTTTGTCCCCGGTTAGTGACTGTCTCTTCAGCCTGATTTCAGCTGTAACCTGATATAGAAACTCTTCTGTTGATGGATCAGTGTGAGGATACGGACGGGCTCAGAGTGCACAGTCACTGCTGCTCCTCTTCATGGTGTGTGTGTGTGTGTGTTCTACAGCACTACACTGGAGACAGACGATGGAGACATCCTGTTGGACTACTCTAAGAACCTGATCAATGAGGAAGTGATGTCCATGCTGGTCTCCATGGTAACCATGTCCCTTCCAATGGATTAAGAAAGACATGCACTTACACACATACCTGTGGTTTGTGTTTCAACACTGTGTGTTCACACACACGGTGTTGAAACACACCTGAAACAAAGGTTTTTTGAAACACAATGTTTCACCATGAACTCACATGCAGGTGATGTAACCAAGGTCGCTGACCTTTGTTACATCACCTGCAGTCAGTCAGATTAGGCACACACTCCACTCCAGTCTACAGGGTCACCAGAGTTTACTGGAAACAGACCATAATATTTCACTCTCCTGTCCAGTTTGGTCTAAAAAACCTTTCAAAATAAAAGCCACGCAATTGTATAGAAAAACTACAATTTACTATATTAATCGACAACTCCCGATCACGTTCAGGATACACTTCTATACGATGTTCTTCTAAATTAAGATACATATATATATATATATATATATTCAGCAGTGTGCATGTTTAACACAAGTGATCTCTGTCTCTCTGTTTCTGTCACGTGCACAGGCCAAGTCACGAGGGGTGGAGGAGGCGCGAGAGAATATGTTCAGTGGAGAGAAGATCAACTTCACTGAGGTACAGGCACACGTTTACTGTTGAACTTTGATGTGTTTCCTCAGTCCTTCACTCAATACTCTTCCTTGTGTCCTAGCTCCTTCAGGATAGAAAAACAAACAGAAGTTCCTGCAGTTTCTCTACTATTTTGTCAGTGTAGCTTTTGTTTGTGTTTGTGTCCAGGGTCGAGCGGTCCTCCACGTCGCTCTGCGAAATCGCTCTAACAAACCCATCCTGGTGGATGGTAAAGACGTGATGCCAGAGGTGAACCAGGTCCTGGACAAGATGAAGGGCTTCTGTCAGGTATCCACGCAGTCTCTCTGAGCACACGTGTGTGTGTGTGTGTGTGTGTGTGGAGGGGAGGGGGTGAGAGAAAATATTGATGCCGACTAGTCCTTGCAAAAAAAAAAAAGGTCGGGGACTGGTGGTCTCCATAAAAAAAACTCTATATATTGTGGTGACTATAGTATCACAGTATATTGTATTGTGTTATGTATTTTATCACCACATTCTTGCCAATACACACCTCAACTGTGTGTACACTGACCTTGGTGTGTCATCCACAGAAAGTTCGCAGCGGCGCCTGGCGTGGCTTCAGTGGGAAGAGCATCACTGATGTGGTCAACATCGGCATTGGAGGCTCCGACCTGGTGAGGAACCACAGTGGTCAGCTGATCAGTTATGGAAACTCATCTGATATACATCATGGTGTGGAATCTCACTGGTGACACCGTGTGGCCAAACCTGAGTGTCTCCTAAACCAAACCTCAGAGAGAAAATCCATTATTTTAATTTAGAGAAACACAAAGTTTAAATGTGATGTGTGTGTGACTCCACTGTTAGTAATTCTTTCATCACATTAACCTCAGTTACACAAAGAGACCAGAAGGGGCAGTAGCAGGATTATATGGATAATAATTATGTTGTTTTTTAAACTTATGGTAAATGGTGGACTCCGCCCACTGTGGGAGTGGCCTATGTAACCATGGTGTTGTGTTCAGGGTCCTCTGATGGTGACCGAAGCTCTGAAGCCGTACTCAGCCGAAGGACCAAACGTCTGGTTCGTGTCCAACATTGATGGCACTCACCTGGCCAAGACACTCGCCAAACTCAATCCGGAGACCACGCTCTTTATCATCGCCTCCAAGGTGACTCCGCCTACTGACACGCCCCTGTCACTGTGTGTCTATCAGGACGTGGGTCTAAATACTGCTGTGTTTTCTTCACAGACGTTCACCACGCAGGAGACCATCACCAACGCTGAGTCGGCCAGAGACTGGTTCCTGCAGGCCGCCAAAGACGTGAGTCGGAGGAGGTTCCTTCATCACTGATGATGTCATAGCTTCACTGGTGATGTCACATCCACCTCATCTCTTTGTCTCCTTCACAGAAATCTGCTGTGGCCAAACATTTTGTCGCTCTATCCACCAACGCTGTAAGTACTTTTTACAGTGTATCCTCAGCGGTGTCTTGGGAGTTGCGGGGGTGATGTTTGGGGGAGGCGGGGATGCAGGAAACACTTCTTGGTAAATGTTTTTTAACAGTTTAACCAACACTTTTTTTTTTTTTTTTTTTTTAGGCAAAAGTCTCAGATTTTGGCATTGACACTCAAAACATGTTTGAGTTCTGGGACGTGAGTATCTGCTCACATGACTTCCTGTTTCTGCTCACATGACTTCCTGTTGCTGATTGGTGCAGTGACTGTGTAACTCCATGTGTGATGTCATGTTTCAGTGGGTTGGCGGTCGTTACTCTCTGTGGTCGGCCATTGGTCTGTCCATCGCCCTGCACATAGGTATGCTGCCCTTTGACCTTAAGTCCTTGAGCCTCTGGACCTTGGTGTGACCTCTGACCTTCCCTGTGTTACAGGCTTTGACAACTTTGAGCAGCTTCTCTCCGGCGCTCACTGGATGGTAAGTAATTCCCATGTTTGCTGTCCCGCCAATGATGTCATCACGGTGGTGAGCTCACCGTCCTTACCCAGCATCCTCTGCTCCTCAGGATCAGCACTTCCTCAATACTCCTCTGGAGAAGAACGCTCCAGTCTTGCTTGCTCTGCTTGGCGTCTGGTATGTGAACTTTTTCGGGGCAGAGACTCAAGCGCTACTGCCGTACGATCAGTACATGCACCGATTCGCCGCCTACTTCCAGCAGGTCAGGAAGGTCACGTGACCCCTCAGCTATGGTCATGTCGTCACCTCTGGGCTGGTGATCAACCCTTTTTCTTTTTCTGCTCCAAAGGGCGACATGGAGTCTAACGGGAAGTACATCACCCGGAGCGGAGCTCGTGTGAACTACCAGACTGGTCCAATCGTGTGGGGGGAACCTGGGACCAATGGTCAACACGCCTTCTATCAACTGATCCACCAAGGTCTGAGCCGTGACGCAGTTACCCATGATGCTCAGCAGCAGACTCTCAGTGATGCCTTCACTGACCATTCACCTTCTTTGCAGGAACCCGTATGATTCCTGCCGACTTCCTAATTCCTGCTCAGTCCCATCATCCAATCAAGGACAACCTCCACCACAAGGTAACGCCCCCTGAGTGATGAATCTCCTTCACTGTAATCAGTTGCTGCTGTTGTGTTCACTGACCCTTTGTTTTTATTTTTTTATTTTCACAGATCCTGGTCGCTAACTTTTTGGCTCAGACTGAAGCTCTGATGAAAGGAAAGACGAGCGACGAGGCTCGGAAAGAGCTGAAAGCTGCCGGAATGTCTGGCGACGCCCTGGAGAAGCTGCTGCCACACAAGGTAACGTCGCTCGATCAAAACACGACCGGTGATGATGGTGTGATGTCATCGATAACATGATGTCACAAGAAGGTGTCAGTGGGATGACGCCGCCTCCACTGTTTTGTCATATATTTATATGTTGACTCCGCCCCCCCCCAAGGTGTTTGAAGGAAACAAACCAAGCAACTCTATTGTCTTCAAGAAGTTGACTCCGTTCGTCCTTGGAGCTCTGATTGGTGAGGGCCGTCACATCACACGCCATCTGTTTTATACCCACTATGATGTCATTTCCTGTTTGAGATCTGAACCATTGCTTTTGTTTTTTGTTTTTTTACAGCGATGTATGAACACAAGATATTTGTCCAGGGTGTGATTTGGGACATCAACAGCTACGACCAGTGGGGGTCAGTGTTGCTCACTTCTTAGTTTTCCTTCATAAGGGGGAGGGACTTAAAAAGAGCTCAGTATTAAAATGTATCTTGAAGTAAAACCAATTATACCGACTGTTTATTGGTAAAGTGTGATGTCACTGCTCAGATTGATGATGTTATTGTTATTGTTTGAACAAACTTTTTTTGTCTCTTCTCTCCTTCTGCTCCTGCTCTGTTTGATTACATAACAACTCCTCCCTCCTTTCCTTTGCTCCTGTGTATCTTTATTCTCCTTCATGTCCTTCCTCCCTTTCCTCCCCCGCTATTCCTCCTCCCACTGCACCTTGTCTTGCTCCTCCCCCATCTCTCCTCCTCCTCAGGGTGGAGTTGGGGAAACAGTTGGCTAAGAAGATTGAGCCTGAACTAAAGGACCAATCAGAGATCTCCTCCCACGACTCCTCCACTAATGGACTCATCAACTTCCTGAAGAAAAACTTTGCCTAAGCCTCACCTGGCCACGCCTCCTCCTGCTCTGCCCCCAGTCACCTCCTCTCCTCTGTCGTTGTCCGACTGAATGAGGATCCAGCACTTTGGTGTCAGTTAGTGGAAAAGTACACACGTACACACACACACGATACACACTCTGAACCACACACACTGGTGTCGTCCTGTTTGTTTCTCGTTGTCTTTGTTGTCATCAGAGTTTTATCGTTAATTAAAGGGATCAATAATCAATCACCTTGTCTTTTCATTTGTAACAGCGCCCTCTGTCTGTGTGAGTAATTAGTCACGCCTGTGGGCAAATCATTCAGGTCAGCGATCAGTGGTCGAACTGTTTCAGAAAGAGCTTCAAACACAGTCCACGGGTGCAACGCTGGATCAGAACTGAGTAGACAAAACTGAAGAAAAAAAAAAAGAAACAATAAAAAGCAACAACAAAACCAAATAAAACAATAAAAAGCAACAAAAAAGACCAAAAACATGTCATTGTTTTTCAGAATTTTCCAGAACTCTTGATCAGTTCCATTGGTCAGTTTGCTTCAGTCAGTGATTGATTTCTGGGGCTCTAAGGTCAGAGTGGGCGTGGCCTAATCATACCTGAACAGGTGAATGTGTGTCAGGAAGTGGGCGTGGCCTGAACAGAACTGTGTGGGCGCGTCCTTTGCCTGGATGAGTCAGCGTCTGCAGGTCAGACCTGATCAGATGAAACTTCATCCACCTCTGAGTCCCAGCTCAGTCTCTCGTCCTCTCACTGATGGAGCTGCGGTCGAGGGTACAGGGGGGTGGAGCTGGGGGTCTCTGGGGTTTGACACCTGTCCTCGTCATACTGGCTGCCTGTCTCTGCTACTTCCTGCTCTCAGGCTCCCTGGGTGCGGACGTCCAGGTCTGCAGCATGACCACAGTGGTGTTAGTGGTGGTGGGCCTGGTGGTGGCGCTGGTGGTGATGGTGAGGAACTTTAGACGAGAAGAGCTGCTGCTGCTACCACAGGGGGCAGTACTGATTACAGGTGAGAGACAACACACACACACACACACACACACTGTACAGACAACACGAGACAGGTGAGAAAATGTTCTGCCAACATCCAAATAAAAAAGAACACAGAAATATTGTTCATGTCTGATGGGCGGAGCTTATTTCCTGTTAGACGAGTATGCATGTGAGTGAGATGAGATAACATTATTGTATGGCTTAGTAAACAAACACACAAACACACACACACACACACACACACACACAGGTTGAGGTGAAACTCAGATTTTATCGTTGTTTTCACTCTGAAGGAGAGAAAGTTCCAGAGAGATCACATGACCTCACAGTGACCACCATGAGAGGTCACTATCTGCTACATCTTCTGGAACACTGGTGCCCCCTGTGGTCAGTTTGTGGTACTGGTATAGACAGTTTGTTGAGGATTTAGCAAATTAGCTAATGAAAAAAAACAGTGAAGGAAGAGATTAATAGAACCAGATTATTTTACAGATTAGATTCTGGGTAAAATATTTAAAAAAAATAATTCTGAGGTGAACCAGGTGGTACTTATTTACAGTAAAATCCTTTTCTTGTTGTTAAAACCAGTAGAGTCGAGGCTGTGATTCTTATTGTTCCCTGACGATGATGTCATTTCCTTTTTGAGGATGCGCCCTTTTCTTGTTGTTAAAACCATGATGTCATTTCCTTTTTGAGGATGCGACTCTGGCTTTGGCCACGCCCTGGCTCTTCAGCTCAGTGACCTGGGGGTGAAGGTGTTCGCCGGGGTTTTGGATGTGAAAGGAGACGGAGCTGAGCGTCTTCGAGGACGGAGGTCTGAGAAGCTGGAGGTCCTCCAGCTGGATGTGACCGTCAGAGAGCAGGTGGAGGCAGCGAGGAGTCACATCTGTGACCAGGTGGGACGAACAGGTGAGTGTTGACGTCAACGTCCACGTTGGTGTCTCACCTGCGTCCTCACTTCCACCCCTCCTGGTCCTCAGGTCTCTGGGCTCTAGTGAACAACGCAGGGATCTTTCCATGTCCAGCAGATGGCGAGCTTCTCCCACTCTCAGCCTTTAGACGCTGCATGGAAGTCAACTTCCTGTCGTCTGTCCAGATGTGTCAGAGTTTCCTGCCGTTGCTGAGACGCTCCCGAGGACGTATAGTGAATGTTTCCAGTCTGGCAGGTATGTGAGGATCCTGCTCACTATTGGTTGGTGAAATACTACAGACTCCGCCCCTTCTGACTCTGGTCCCTCCCCCTTGTAGCCGACTTACATATGCCGCTTATGGCGGCGTACTCGGCGTCCAAAGCTGCCCTCAGCATGTTCTCCAGAGTCCTGAGGATGGAGCTGTCACAGTGGGGCGTCCAGGTGGTCATGGTCCAACCCATGGGATTCAGAACCAGTGAGTTATGAAGACACTACGAGTAAACGATGACATCATGCGTCAGATCTTTCCAGCAACAGTTATCTCCACAGATGCCAAGGAGGATCTTTTAACATTCGATGTGGCTAACAAATTGCTAGTATGCTAAAATGTTTTGCTAATATGTGGAAAATGCATAAAAAGGTTTTACAAAAATGAAACAGGGAAGTTTAACATAAGCTTGAAGTCGCTTATAGACCGACATAGACTTCTAACAATGATGTAACTGATGACATCATTGTTTTCTGGCAGAGCTGTTTGGCAGCAGAGATTACATCAATCAGCAGAAGGCGGAGCTTCTGGCCTCTGTGTCCTCTGAGGCCAGAGAGGATTATGGGACGGCGTACATCTCGTCCCTGCCCGACTGTCTCACGACTATGTCTGACGATACATCGCAGGATCTGTCCCCGGTGGTGGACGCCATGTGTCACGCCCTGCTGTCCGCTAACCCCAGACGTCTGTACACTCCAGGGCAGATGGGATTTCTGCTGCCGTTTCTCTACCACCATTGTCCGGCAGCCATCTTTGATTACATCATCAATTTCATCATCAGATACAGAGAACCGCGTGCGTTTACTGTCCCAGAGTCCAACTGACCCACAAGACACACGCATGAATGACTCCCACGCCAAACCCCATGCAAAAAAATCAGTGATTTTAGCTCAGACCAAAGTCCATAAAATCAGTTCTTGAGTTGCTCATAAAAACTAAGGACTCGATCAGTGATTCCACATAAAATCAGTTATTGAGTTGCTCATAAAAACTAAGGACTCTTTAGGACCAAGCACATGGTTACAGTTTTTATTATAAACTAAGAGACAATAATGAACAGTCATCACTTCCTCTATATAGTAATAAATACTGATGATTGACAGCTGACCAATAATCTGACTCAATGATAAATCAACTCTCTTTCTGCTGCTCAAATTAATACATTTGCGAAAAGTGTAAAATCGTGTGTTTCATAAAAACACTTATTTTCCTTAAAAAAAAACAAAAAAAGAAAAACGTCCAGGATGTATAACAGTCTCTGATTGATTGAAATCCACGTCCTGATATTCAGTCCTGAGGTTTGAGGAAAACTCTCTTCCCATTTGTGTTCGTCACGTTCATGTTGACGTCTTCTTCTACGGCCGCACGTTGGCGCTTCTTTGCAAATTTTCTTTTCATGCTGTCGACTAAACTTTCATACCTGCAGGGGGCGAAAGCAAGGAAGACAAAAAATGAAAAAGAATTTTAAAAATTAAATAAAATGTTGAGTTTCATGTTGAATCTCCTGAGTTGCATTACTGCCACCTACTGGGTCTGTAAATATTGGTCAAGGTCACCTCCTGTGACCTTAAAAATTAGGTGTTGCAGTATCCTGACACTACAACTAACCTTTAAATGATTTTCAAACTCGCAACTAATTTGAGCCCTTGGCTGTTGTTTAGCTCTTGGCTTTCCTTGATCTACATTTACAAATTTAAAGTTCCTGGTCACATGTTCAGTATATAATCAGTGTTCAATCACTTACCTCTGAGCCATCTCCTCGTCGGTCACATCCGTCTGCATCCTGCCCGTCTCCACCTCCTCAGTCTCTGTTTTCTGTTTGGGATTCAGCAGCTCCATCAGTTTCTGTCACAAAAGAGAGAAATAAAAATGCTGAAGAGCCTGGACTCAGATGAACATGTTATAATTAGTCACAGAGACACAAACCTCCACCTCTGGATTAAAACCCCTGAAGGAGATGCGACCAAACACCAGCTCTTCACACGGACCGAAGCTCTTCTCCTCCATGATCAGGTTCCTATGCGATGAAACACATGTTTTTATACCAGTGTTTCGTCACGGCATCTCCCTGTGACATTAAATTGACAAGTTTGTGACTGGGGTTTGGTCCTGAACTTACTCTTTGGCCTTGAGCTCGGGCAGATCCAGGTACCAGTGTTCGTCACTGATGATCCGTTTCTCTTCATCCTCCAGCTGCTTTTTTGTCTCTGCGTCCAGTCCTCGCTGCATGAACTGATAAATGGAAAATAAAATAAAGTTTAAAATAAGCCGAGCGCTAAATTCAAACCACAACCAAGACGGTTTTCTCCATCAGCCGTTTTAACATAAATAAACAGCAGGATAAAACAGCAGCAACGTGATCTCGGTTCAAACTCACTTTACTGTTTGACTCTGCTTTAAATTTAATTCTCTTTTAAACCGTATTATTCAGTGAACCCTGTGTGAGATGCAGAACTTTTAACTTAACATTTAAAGGAAATGGTTGTTCTTTCTTAGACGAACAAGAAGAAAACGCAGCGGTTTTTGACTGGGGTTCTGCTGCTAACAGTAGCTGCTAGCAGTTTCTTCCAACTCACCTTCATCCGCAGCAGGTTTCTAGAAAGTTTGGTTGAATCCCCGCTCATTTTTACCACGGTTTTCCACACGGAGAAGCAGAAGAAAACACAAAGATTCTGCTCGTTCTGGACCTGAGTGTTACCTCCAACAGCTAATGCTAAAGTTAACCACGAGCTGCTGCCGTCGCACACAGAATGAGTCAAACAGCTTCCCAGAACAACCAATCGAGCTCCGATGTCGGGTAATCCGTGTTTATTGTTTAAATAATTGATTTAAAAGTTATATATTCCCACAGATCAGACATTATAAAATAATAATAATAATTATTATAAATTATTAACATTTGAATTTGAATTTAAAGGTAATTTATCAGCTTTGTCGCTGGTTTGATTGGTACCACCTGGTTCTTCAGGTGTCTGTGGACATGGCTCAGCTCAGCAGGTAAAACTTATTTTTCTTACTTATTTAAAACAAACACACTTTTCTTTTTCATACATTGGGTCGTTATATATTTTAAACTACCCACTTTAATTAGTATTTGGTAGCATGGTTAAAGACAGTAAGTAAAACCAGCTGCGCAGACACTTAGTTTAAATATCAAATTTAGCAAATATGAAGCTAACGGTGATTGAGTTGTGTTTACTTCCTGCTGGTTTGGTTCATAGTCTAAATCAGAAATCTCTCAACCACACAGCCGTTGTTGATCCACTGCTGCCTCCATCACTTTGTTATAGGGATGTCCGATACGAACTTTTTGCCGATATCCGATATTCTGATATTGTTCAAACACTCAATTTCCAAACCACTCTATGTGTTGCTGTCACCAACATTCTCCGTTCAACACCCTGATTATTAAAATTCGATTATTCGATTAATTAGATTAATAAAATGAGCTGCAATGCTGCCATCTAGTGACTTTCACCGTCATATGTATATATTTTTTATGTCATATATTTATCCCCCAAACTATTTTTAGGGCACACTTAATTTTGCCAAACCCATTTAGGTTTTCATTATCGTAAGAAAAAACAAGAATTCTTATGCATTCTACATAATTATGCTAATATCGGGACATCCCTACTTTGTTCAAATGTGTTATTTGGTTTTTCTGTCTGAAATCTTTTGTTTCAAAATGACACAAACTGACCAGAGGAGGCAGCATGTTTTTCTGTTTGAAATCTTTTGTTTCAAAATGATACAAACTGACCAGAGGAGGCAGCAGCGGACCTGTATTTTGTTTTGTTCGCTACAGTCAGTTGACTGATAACCGTTCACCTCCGACTGTGAGGTGAACGTCCACGGCCATGTATTCAAATCCACAAATGCGTGTTTTCTCCACAGGTTGTTGCTGCTGGTTTTCACGTCTGTCATCAACGTGTCCTCAGCTGCTCCTGCAGGTGAGAAGCTTCTTCTCCAACAGTCGTTTTCTTTATTATTTAAATCACATGACTGCCGTAAATCCCTTTGTTTCCCACCTCTCAGTAAGATGAGATCAGTTTTAATTTTTTATTTTTATCAGCACAAGGAAGAGGGTAATGGCAGCCTGTTTTTTTTCCTGGTAGGTTTTCGTGTCCTCCATCCTGATCTTCAGAAGAACAGAACTCCAACGATGCTCAGAGGTGCTGCAGGAACATTCCAGAGGGTTCTGCACGGGTCCCGGTCTAGTCCCTGGCCTACAGGCCAGCTCAGATCCTGGACCCCTGTCCAGAGAGAGAGTCAACTTGGTCTGTACCATAGTCCTCAGATCCAGTCCAGACAACCTCGGCTCCAACAGAGAACCTTTGGATTCAGGGTTCCTTTAATCAGGTTGGGTCTGGACCAGAAGAAAAATGGTGGAAGGATTCAACCGAGCAGAACCAACAGAATCGGCCCCTCGTGGTCTCAGGGTTTGAACATTGGTGGAGCAGGGAAACCAAAGCCACCAAACCTCCAGGTGAACATCTTCATACCAGTTCAGGCTGTGACCATCTACAGCAGGAAGGACCCTCGCAAACACCAGGGAACACTGACACCTGCTGGGAAGATTCAGACTAACTGGCAGCCAGGTCCAGAGTCTGACCCCACCCGAAGTGAACGTTTGTGGACACCTGGTGATGTAGTACAACAATCCCAACACCAGGGTCATCGACCCACTCAACCACGATACCCTGAAAACAAACCACCCACATCACTAGGACTCCAGGACCAGCCTGCACCTTCACCCCGACCCGGGACAGTGGAAGAACCAAGACAGTTTGTACCATCGTTCCCAAACCCTTCCCTTCTGAACCGGTACATTTCTAAACCTGCTGTTAGCCAACACCATGGAGAACTTCATACGGTTCCACAATACCCACCACAGGTCCACCATCCTCAGCCCCTAGAACAGGACCATCGTGTTCACACTAACACTGGGGTCCGACCCAGTGGGCCACGACCCTGGCAGCCAGTTACTCTTGACCTCCACTCTCTGCCTGGACTGACAGATTTCAGTCCAAAAGTCCAGAACCAAGACTCTGTGCCTGCTCCAAAACCAGTAGAACCTGAGCCTGCTCCCCCACGGTACCAACATCCAGGATTTATCAGTAGGCCCTCTTCTTTAGGTCCACACCAGCTGGACTCTGGTCGGACTGGACATGGTGATCTGTCCAGTTCGGACAGTCCTGGAACTTTGAACCCAAACCCTGAACACCAAACCCCACCCAGGCTCCATGGACTCGGCAGGAGACCCACTTACACAAAGCTCGTACTTGATGTGGACCACGGAGTGGACCGTGTTCTTGGCCCGGATGACGTTCCACATGAAAGATCTTCCACTGTTAATGACCCACTGGTTCATGGATCCTTTCCCAGAAGTTCTGGTTCTCAGTACAGACGGCCTGAAGGCGGAACTGAGCACTCCTAGTTCCCACTAAGACCACGCCTTCAACACCGGCACAGTCTGACCCTGGTCCACCGTCCTGGTCCACCGTCCTGGTCCACCGTCCTGGTCCACCGTCCTGGTCCACCGTCCTGGTCCATCCTAACACAGTCTGCCTTCTCCACCTGAGTCGATGTTAAAACGAGATGAGGTGGGAAACCAGAACCATGTGATCCTGGGAATCAGACGGATTATAAAATAAAAATTCACAAGAAAATCTGTTCTGTTCTAATGGTTCTCCATGTTCTCCATGTCCCACATGTTCTGACCACTTGTGCTGTGGCCTGTTTAAACTTTTTCCTGCTCGAGGCTGGAGAAACAGATTAGATTAGATTGAAGTTCACTGATCCCACTCTGGGGAAATGGTTGAAATCCCTGATGCCTTGCTAATGTCAGTTCAGCTGAGACTGGATTTCACTGTTTAACCTTCAGTGACTTTGTTTTTATTTTTAGTAGTTGTTTTTTCTGTGTATTTCAGTTTTTGTCCCAGTTTTTTTCTTTCAGGTGGTTTCATCTGAACCTTCTCAGTGAGTCACAGACTCCAGGTGGTTTTTTTTTCTTCATGCTCCACCGGCTTCAGCTCCACTCACTGACTGTTTCTCTGCTTGTTAACATTGGTGTCGAACAAACGTCTCAGTCCATTAAACCACCGCTCCGAGCAAAGTCGTGGTCACAGTGGAACAAACACAGAACTGAACGAGTAAATGTATTATCACAAAGGTAAAAATAAAAATTAGTTCTGATCTGACCTCCATTAGCTTTAATAAACCTGAGTTTTTGTTCACTTTCTGTCTCCTGAATATTAAACCTAAAAATCTTGGAATCATCCTTTAGTTAAAGTTTAAGTTCAGAAAGTCCGACGTTGGTCAAACAGGAGTCGTAGAAGGTCGTCTTCACTCAGGTGGAACCTCCTGGTTCTGCTCGCTGATCGTCACAGTCCTGGTTTCAGTTATGGTCACGGCCCCGGGCCCTTCCTGTTCGACTCAGGGTTGGGTATAAAGGCCCCTTCACTGACCGTGGGTCAAAACTCCGTCTGCTCTGAGCTGTGGATTCACTTGGTCCAGTCCAGATGGAGGGATCGGTTCTGGCCGATGGTGTCGGACCAGTTCGTCTCCTGCAGGTCCTGAAGTCTTCAGCCTCACAGTTGAACCCTCCTGCGTTCTACCACGGTGATGGGGACGGGAACAGCGTGGCGTCCTGTGGTTCTGAGGTTCTGTCCCGCTACGGTACACTGGATGCACCGCCACACCATGACTTCTACACCAACACAGAGGTGTGGGGGCGCCGTAGACGCTTCAGACCGTCTCTGTACGAGCTGTACACCAACCCTGAGGTACCGATCTCTCTGTTGATAGTTCTGGTTCCACTGGTTCTGCAGTGAACCAGCAGCTAAAATCACACATTTTCTCTATGAGGTTTGGTGTGGGAGAGTTGATGTTCATTCATGCCACAAACAAAGGTTGAATCCTCGTCCGCAGAATAACGGTCAACCTCCAGTGTATGAGGAGACGATGGGGGAGGACAGGGGGGGAGACAACAGTTCTGATGACTGTGACGACGAGCCCAAGGAGGCGCCAACAGAGCCGACGAGGTTCGGCTGGGTCCAGGGTGTCATGGTAAGAACGGAGGTTCTTCCGATAACGCTTGGCTAACATCAGATGTGATTTAGATAACCTTTAGCTAAATGTATTGGTGACTTTCAGCCATGTTCTAGCTACGTTTATGACTAATCTTAACTGAAGTTTTTGGATAATTTTTAGCCTTTAGCCTATAGCTCAATATATATAAGGCCATTTTCTTGGCTAACCATTAGCTGAACGTGAGCCATGTTCTTGAGCTAACATCTGTCATCTCTTCTTTCTCATCACAGATCCGCTGCATGCTGAACATCTGGGGTGTGATTTTGTACCTGAGGCTTCCATGGATCACAGCTCAGGCTGGGATTGGTGGGTCTCACACACACGCTCACACACACACAGACAGACAGGAAGTAATTCTCACTGCTGTGAACTTTGACTCCAGGTCTGACCTGGGTCATCATACTCCTGTCATCCTTCATCACTGGAATCACTGGTCTGTCCACATCTGCCATCGCAACCAACGGGAAAGTCAAAGGAGGTGAAGGAGGAGCAGACACACACACACACACACACACTTACTGTCAGTCAACTCAGAGATCCTCGACGTTGGATCTTTATCTTTGACTAATTTTTAACATGTTTAAATTATTAAGTTACGTTATATTTATGTTATCAGGTTTCTATTATCAGAGGAATAACCGATTCTTAAAGATATTACATAATTATGCTAATATCAGTCGACTGATATTATTGGACATCCCTGATGATTTTTTTTTTTTATCCCAGGCGGGACCTACTTCCTGATCAGTCGGAGTCTGGGTCCAGAACTGGGCGGTTCCATTGGACTGATCTTTGCCTTTGCCAATGCCGTGGCTGTGGCCATGCACACAGTCGGCTTCGCTGAGACGGTCACCGACCTGATGAGTGTGAGTCCAGAACTGCTGTGTTCTCTGTGGGAACAGCTGCTCAGAGCCTCATTGGTCAGAAACTGCTGATGTCATTGGAGGGCCCGGCTGGGAAAAAAAAAAAAATTATTATTAGCTATGTACATGGCTAACCTTAAGCCTTTTTTGGCTAACCTTCAAGTCAGAGATGAGCAGTGAAACATTTGATTGACGACCACTGACCTGATCTTGATTTAAATGTGCCACACAGGAGAGCGGCGCCGTCATGGTGGACCGCACCAACGACATCCGCATCATCGGAGTCATCACTGTCACCTGTCTGCTGGGAATCTCCATGGCAGGAATGGCCTGGGAATCCAAGGTCAGGATGCTGTTGACGTGTTATTCCAGGACCTGTTTGTCAGTCAACAGTGATTTTACAGCAAACGTTTTTATCAACGTGACATTCGGAGGCTCGGATACAAAAATAGGAAAATGGAAGAAAATTGTCCATTGAAATGTCAAATTTCAAAGTTTAATGAGTCAAACACTTAAATCTAAATATGTCAAATTTGTGCATAATTAGAAAAAAACCAAGCTAATTCTCGCCTGCTTCTGGTTATGACTAATTATTTAGTGTTCTCGGTCCCCGTCAGGCCCAGGTTCTCTTCTTCATCGTCATCATGGTGTCATTTGCCAGCTACATCGTAGGAACCATAATTCCAGCATCACCACAGAAACAAGCTAAAGGTTTCTTTAGCTACAAAGGTGAGGACCCACCTACTGTTCTGAAGACCGTTGACGTCCGACAGCTAACACGAATCATTTGTCTCCTGGTCCACAGCTGATATCTTCGCTGCTAATTTTGTTCCGGGCTGGCGAGGCTCCGACGGAAGCTTTTTTGGAATGTTCTCCATTTTCTTCCCATCCGCCACAGGGATTCTGGCAGGAGCCAACATCTCTGGAGATCTGAAGGTACTGGACCTGGTTTTCATGCCACTTCCTGTTCCTGTCCCTTAGGTTTATTACTTCAAGGAATGCTTTTTAAACTTGGTTCTTTTTTTCCCAGAATCCAACAGTGGCCATTCCACGGGGAACGCTCATGGCCATTTTCTGGACCACCTTTTCCTACCTCATCATCTCTGCCACCATAGGTCCTATGCTAACATGCTACCATGCTAACTCCTCTCCATCTTCTCCTCAGTGTAATGCTAAGCTAACTTAGAATTAACCTGTGTTTGTCTGAATTCCCTACCAGGGTCATGTGTGGTACGTGATGCATCTGGTGCGTTGAATGACACCATGTTATCGACCTCTGGTGACGACTGTGTAGGGTTAGCATGTCGCTATGGCTGGGACTTCAGTGAGTGCATCAACAATGGCACCTGCGCCTACGGCCTCATCAACCACTATCAGGTGACTGCAGTCTTAATGTTATAAGAGCAAATTTTTACGTTTTGAAAAAGTGAAAATGAAATAAAAGCGAAGTACAAACTCAGGAAGGGAAAATAATAAAAATGTCTTCCGCAAAAAAAGTTTGATGGATATAAAATAATAATCCAATAATGATAGAACATAAAAAAACACTCAGCAGTGCCTCTTGTGGTGAACATGTGAACTTCGATGTCCTTAGACCATGAGCATGGTGTCGGCCTTCTCTCCACTCATCAGCGCTGGAATCTTTGGAGCGACGCTCTCGTCGGCGTTAGCCTGTCTGGTGTCAGCGCCCAAGGTTTTCCAGGTAAACCTTCACACTTCACCTTTAGCTAACCTAAGTTCCTTTTATATATACTTGTTATTGTCATTTGTTGGTGTTTTTCATTTTATTACTGTTGTTTTTTCCAGTGTCTGTGTAAAGACAAACTCTACCCTCTCATTGGATTCTTCGGCAAAGGCTACGGAAAGAACAACGAGCCGCTGCGAGGATACCTCCTGACCTACGTCATCGCCGCTTGCTTCATCCTCATTGGTGACAAATCTTCACACGAACAACAACGATTATACAAAAATACACATTTATCTTTTATCTTAGATTTATATAGAGAGATAGAGGTTAAATAGTTTTTCTGACAAAGAGAAGAGAAGTTGTGTTGTTAGATAGAGGTGAAATAGTTTTTGTGACAAGAGAAGAGAAGTTGTGTTGTTGATGTCCTGTGGTTCCTTTGGTTCCTGTTGGTTCCTCCAGCTGAGTTGAACACCATTGCTCCGATCATCTCCAACTTCTTCCTCTGCTCCTACTCCCTCATCAACTTCAGCTGCTTCCACGCCTCCATCACCAACTCCCCAGGTGAGGAGTCAAACATGGAGGGGATTAGAACCTCGTCCAAAACTGCTCTGTTGAAAAACACAGTTTTACTGTTGGACAGAGAAGTTCTCCAGAAGATGGCGTTGTTTTATCTGCAGGCTGGCGTCCATCCTTCAGGTTCTACAGTAAGTGGCTGTCACTCCTTGGCGCCCTCTGCTGTGTGGTCATCATGTTCCTGCTCACCTGGTGGGCCGCACTCATCGCCTTTGGAGTGGTCTTCTTCCTCCTGGGCTACACCCTCTACAAAAAACCTGGTTAGAGTCGGACCCAAACCCTCAGTCAGGTACTGCAGAACCTTCCAGACCTTCTTGTAACCTCTGTCTGTACCCAGATGTAAACTGGGGTTCTTCAGTCCAGGCCGGGTCCTACAACATGGCCCTGAACCACTGTGTGAACCTCAACCAAATCCAAGACCACGTCAAGAACTACAGGTCAGTGATTAGGCTAGGATTACAGAGGTGGACTGGACTTGGACCACTCCCCCTGCCCCCCCACCATGGTGTTTTCTTTTTCTTTTTTCTCCTTCAGACCTCAGTGTTTGGTTCTGACTGGTCCTCCTAGCCACCGTCCAGCTTTGGTGGATCTGGTCCACAGTTTCACCAAAGGCCTCAGTCTGATGATGTGTTGCAACGTGGTCTCTGTGAGTACCTTCAGAATCTTCTCAGTACTCCTGGCCCCGGTCCTGGTCCTGGTCCTGTCCCTGGCCCTGGTCTCAGGTCTTCTGAAATGATTGCTTTTCAGGTTGGTTCTTCTTCAGGAGCGACACAGGAAGCCACCAGTGAGGGTCATGTGGTCTGGTTGAACCAGAGGAAGGTCAGGTCCTTCTACAGAGGAGTGGTGGCACCAGAACTACGGTCAGGGGTGAACATGCTGCTCCAGGTGGGAGACAGGTTCTGGTTCCTCTGGTTCTTCTTCTTTTGTTTCATAGTCTGACCTCTGTTTCTGCCATGTCATTTTTCTATCCAACAGGGGACAGGGTTGGGTCGTATCAGGCCGAATGTCCTGATGATGGGTTTTAAAAAGGACTGGCGCCGGGACCCTCCTCAGGCTGCCCACGACTACATTGGAATAATGCAGTGAGTCCAGAGTTCAGATCCTGACATGATCTTCAGTGAATTAACGAAATCTCCTCGCTCACCTAGCATGTTGCTATCATTTAGCTATCAGATTTCTTTGCTGAATTTAGCTGAACTTTTTTATCTCCTCCGTCAGTGACGCGTTTGACCTTCAGTTCGGTGTTTGTCTGCTGAGAATGAAGGAAGGACTGGACACATCTACGCCTCAGTCCCACAGTGAGAAGAGCTTTTCACACATTATCACAGTGAACACAGAAGTGCATGATGGGAAACTCCACTCTATTCCCTGTGTTATTTTTGTTTTGTTTCAGTAAATCCATGCTTTGATGGAGGATCAGAAATCATCACCACCGTCTCTGAAATCATCACATCGAACGTCAGTGAGTCGATGGAGAACAAAGATGAACATTTTTCACCAATAGTTGGATGTGGATATAGGATTTCAATCACAGAAGTCGGAAAATGACATTTGACCAAACTGAAGGGGGCGAAATCACATGACATTTGACCAAACTGAAGGGGGCGGTAGATGAACGACTGTGGTGTGACTAAAATGGAAAACACTTGTTTTCTGTATGAGGGTCCGGGTTAGCGTTTTTTAAACGTCAGTTTCCTGTTTGACAGTGACGTACGGATGTGAAAAAGTTCTGGTCTTCTGTCACTGTAGATCAAGAACTCCAGCCCAAAACGGTGTTTCAGAAGAAACAGGGAAAGAAGACCATCGACATCTACTGGTTGTCAGATGATGGAGGTGAGGCTGACCTCTGTCTGTCCTCCACCCACGTCTTGATCCACCCCTTTTTTGATCTTACTTCTTCTTGATTGCTCTCTCCAGGTCTGACTCTTCTTCTACCCTACTTGCTGACTCGTAGGAAGCGCTGGTCCAGGTGTAAAGTCAGAGTCTTCGTTGGAGGAGACGCCGATAAAAAGGAGGAGCAAAGGGCAGAGTCAGTAAAGTTTTGTTAATTACTCACTTCCTGTTAGAAAGTGTTGCATCATTGCCTTCACCAGGGACCGAACGTTATAGCAGCATGTTAGCAAGGTGTTAGCTTTATTAGCAAAAATGTAGCAACATGTTAACTTTCAGCTATTTCTTGGCTCTTTCCAATCTCTACTGCCCTCTTCAGGAATGTGGGAGAAGGGTTGGTGGACTGAAGCCAATCCCAGCGTTAAACCAACCGTATATGAACAACCTGTGAATTTCCAGATAATCACTTCATCATAGTGTTCTTATTTATGACACACTGATCTGGTCCTCAGCTGTTTGACCATGACCCTGGGATTGGTACCCGTCCAATCACACGCTCGGTCTCACTTTTCATCCTTTCTTTCAGAGTCATGGCGCTGATAAAGAAGTTCCGTCTCGGTTTCAAAGATGTCGAGGTTCTTACTGATATTTACCAGAGCCCTCAGCCGGGAAAGTACGTCTGCTGAAATTAAAAGAACAATGGTTGAGGTCACAGGAGGTCACAGAATGTGTGTGTGTGTGTGTGTCTACAGTGTGCATCAGTTTGAGAACATGCTGAGTCCTTTCAGGTCTGAAACAAAACCCAAACATGATTTGGATTCTGCGTCACAGAGTTCCGAAGAGGAACCATGGACCATCACAGATCAGGATTTAGAGAGGAATTGGGCAAAGGTCCGTTACACACACACACATACACTCACACATACACACTAACAAACCCACACACCTCTGTTTCATTTGTGAATTCCAGAGCCTCCGTCAGATCCGTCTGAACGAGGTTCTGCAGGAGTTCTCCAGAGACGCAGCTCTGATTGTCATGTGAATGTTCCACAGTTTTCTACAGTTTTATTTTATTATTTGTTTAAGGTTCCACTTCTCATCAAAAATCTGTTTTTCCTGACAGAACCATGCCTGTAGCCAGGAGAGGGCGCTGTCCTACAACACTCTTCATGGCCTGGCTGGATTTCCTGTCACGTGACCTGAGAGCTCCAGTCCTGTTGGTCAGAGGAAACCAGGAGAATGTTCTAACCTTTTACTGCCAGTGACTTCCCATCGTCTGATCCATAGAAATATTTCAGTCATTTATCGTCTGTCTGGTCGCCTGTCTGAGATCACAACAAATCATCTGGACTTGTTTCAAAGATGCTGTGATGTTTAATAAATCTGCTGTTTTTAATTCATATCAGTCTCACTGAGTTTTCTCTCACCTTTCAAGTAGGGATGTAAGAATCGTAATAGTTTTTTCTTCCGATAATGAAAACCGAAAACACAATGCCTGAGTTTCACCAAATAATGTGTGACCTAAAAATGGTTTAGGGGATAAACGGTTGTATATTAAAGTGAAAGCCACTAGATGGCAGCATTGCAGCTCATTTTATTAAACACTGATTAATTAAGATAAATAATTAAATAAACATTACTAGGCCTATATCTGTATTAGTTGATATCAGAATCAGAAATGTTAGAAGTGTTAGGACAATAACCGCATATCGGATATTGGCAAAGAGTTGATATCAGAAATACCTACTTTTAAGGAATCAGTTTAAAGTTCCTTTCTACCATACTTTCAAAATAAAAAATGTGTCTTTTAGTACCTTTATGATAATAATAATAATTTATCTTATAATGTGTATAGTAAGTATTATTATTATTATTATTATTATTATCATCATCATATTACTACTGTCTTGACGTTACATGACTGACGCAACACCGCGGATATAAACAAATATCTACTTTCGCTAAACGAGTAGAGAGAAAGTAAAGACACGAGTTCTTACTCTATTTCACGGACACCTGCATTGTCGTAGTTATGACTTTAACGTCAAATACGTTTAAGTAACTGTGACATGGTGTAAAAAAAATGACTAAATAACGATTTTCCATATTTCTTTTATGAACGTGTTTGTTACATTTTGGGTTGGGGATTCAAGACGTAATACAGTAATACAGTGAGACATCATCTCTCTGCAACTAGTTCGGGATTCAAGACGTAATGCGATACAGTGAGACATCATCTCTCTGCAACGATACCAATTTTCATAAATAGCCACTGCGCATGCCCAATAGAAGAAACAAACCAGAGAGAGCCCACGTGTGAGCTCCAACCTTTTTGACCAATCAGAAGCGGCCACAGCTGTGTTTGCCAACAACAGCGTTGATCGGTTTAAAAAGAAGAAGAAGAGGAAGAAGAGGCAGCAGTAGAAGAAGAAAACGATGGAGGCGGAAGATCGTGAACGAAACAGCATCAGTCTGATCGTTAAATCACCGAACCAGGCGCTGGATCAGCATAGACTGGACCAAGTGAACCTGAACTGGACCGTCAGGGACTTAAAGATCCGTCTGTCCCGGGACTTTCCAACCAAACCGGTATTTAAACGGAACTAGCTCAACTTTTTTAGCCGCTAACTTTAGCTCTGTTTTTATATCTAAAATGTTATAATGAATAAAACAAATAACTATTAAAAGTTATATAACTCTATTTAAAATGCTTGCTTTAAATATTATATAATATATTATATTATATTGTTATATTATATAATATATATTAGTTTATAATCGTTGTTATCCTATATACCTAATATTTTAGATGCGACAAAAACAGTTTTAGATCTATAAACTTTTTTTTATTGTTTTAACGACAACTTTTACCCCATAATATTTGCATTTGTTTACATATATTATTCCCCAGGTTAAACTTAAGTCTCGGGTCTTCTGTTGATTTAAATAATTTCTGGTGTGGGTGTGTGTCGCGGTGACAGCTGGTGCGCGACCTTGTGTGTGTGTTTGTGTGTGTGTGTTTCAATACAGAAGTGAAACAGCTGCACAGATAAACATTTTCACATCGGATTTTTTTTCTTCTCCAGGATGTGAAGGAGCAGAGACTGATCTACAGGGGGAGACTGCTGCCTGATCACCTGCTGCTCAGAGACACCATCACACAGGTTTGTCGGCACAACGCCACGACCTCATCTGATGAGAGTCAGGATAAAAATCACAATAGATCCTAAGAATCCTGAGATTGAAGAAAAGGCATCAAACGCCCCCTGCTGTTGGAGTGTGTGTTTCATTCTTTTTAGTTTTGTGCCATTTTAAATGATGATATTTATCTTTCCTTTCTCAGGGCGACTTTGTTCCCACAATTCATCTGGTCTGCCCCTTCAGGAATGTGACATGTGAACCACAGGGAACTAGAACTGAGGTGAGAAGAACTGGATTAAAAAAACGGAAACGTATTTATTTTAGATTTTATAAATATTAAAATAAATGAAGTGATCATGAACTTCAGTCTGAGCTGAAGAGTCAAAGTAACTGGAACTGTATGTTGGCAAAGGAGACATTATCAACAGAATCTGTTCTTCCCATATCACACAGTCGGAAGATCCACAAAGGAACACGTCAGGGTCTGCCGAGGCTGAGCTGAGACTGAGGAGGAACGCCACCTCCTCCTCCTCCTCTCCCTCTTCCTCCACCTCTTCTTCACACTGGGGCAGTGCAGCTAACGAAGCTGAAAGGTAGAGCTGTCAAACCTCAGTCCCAGCCTCGTCTCAACGTTCTCTGTGTTTAAGACTGAACTTTTTAACTTTTAAGATCATGTGATTCTCTGCAGGTCCACAGGCCCACAACTGGCTCCGCCCTCTTTTCCAATCTACTCCCTGTACAGCGCTGAGCAGCAGTGGTGGCTGCAGCATGTCTACGCTCAACAGTACTTCCTGCATTAGTGAGTGTCTTTTTTATGTCACTTCCTGTTCAGTCAGAACACCGACTCATCACAAATCTCCACCGACAGTCAGGCAGCCATGGCCGCAGCGAACATCGCCTCGGCCCCCGAGCAGCCTCCTGTCCCCGTGCCCGCCGTTGTACCAGTGGCTGCCCCAGTAGCCAATCAGAACCACGTCCCCAACATGCAGAATGCAGTACAGGACGGGGCCCTGGTGGTGAGGGGAGGCGAACAGAACCTCCGTATGAATGCCCAGGGCGGACCCATGATGGAGGAGGAGGACGGAGAGGGACGTGATTGGCTGGACTGGTTTTACTCTGGCACCAGATTCGCTGTTCTGCTCGCTATCATTTACTTCAACTCCAACCTGACCCGCTTTCTGTTGGTGATGAGCACGCTGCTGATTATGTACCTGTGAGTACTGTGTTTAAATGAACATGTGTGTGTGAACAGTTGAAACACATGACTCCACGTTCTACACAGACTAACCACAGTCACTTCCTGTCTTACAGACACACGGTGGGATGGTTTCCCTTCAGAAGACCTGGTCCGCAGAGACCTGATCCTCTGCAACAGAATCTCATCAGGGCCCCAGTAAGACTCCCCCGCTCTCCCCTCCCCCCCCCCACCCCCGCAACCCTTTCCCACTTCAGTTTTTTAGTGTATTTACATCTATTGTTTTTCCCAGGAGGAAAACCAGATGCAGGGGACGGAGCCTCCTCCACCTCCTGCTGCAGAAGACGAACCAATGAGAGCAGTTCTAGTTCCTCCACACCAGACTTCAGCGATGTGGACTGCCTGGGTTTTCTTCAAAACCTTCTTCTCTTCACTCATTCCTGAGGCTCCTCAGGGTTTGGTCAACTGAGCAGCTCAGACCTGGACCTGATCCTGCACCTGGACCTGAACCTGGGCCATACATGAAAGAGTTTATATCTGTTGAGGACAGAAATCACACTCCAAACCATGGACTCGACATCACACAAGGGTGTTTCAGTTGTACAGTACCAGGACTAAACAGTAGATGGCGGTAGCTAAGGAAGCCTAAGCAGAAAGCTGGATCAAAAACAGACTTAAAAAAACTTGTAATTTGTAATTTTTTAAAAAATGTAAATTTCAAGATGACTAAATTATTTTTGATTTTTTTTTTTTACTCTCTAACAGGTCAACAAAATGTTTTACTCTGAATGTATAATATGTGATGAAATGATAGTTGGATTTAAAATAATAAAAAGTAAACTACCATGAAGCACTTTACAACTTCTGTATCTAATGTGAGTTACTTTTTTACATCCCATTTTAACATAGAAATTTGATTTATATAAAATTAACAACAAAAGTTTTTGTTGTTTCAATAAATATTTTTAATATTTTATTTCATTTGGGTGCAAAATAAACATAATAAATGCAATAAAACATTGATTACGTGCCCGTTTTTTCCCCCAATTGTATTTCATTGCTGGATTTACATGAATAAACTTTGTTTATTTGTAATTTTGTGAATGTAAACGCTCATTTTCATTGCATTTTAGGTCGTTTCCGGTGGCAGAAAGAAAGCTTTTGTTTTGAAGCCCATCTCGTCCATTTCCTGCTGTGAACTTTTCTCACGCTCAGGAACCTGACAGTGAAGAAACACGTACAGTGGCGTAGAATGGAAGCTTAGTGACAAGTGAAAACTGCACATTTATGACGTAAAACCGTGAAGTAAGTTTAATCACAGCGACAGGAGCTGTAACATTTTCGTCTGCCGTTTGTCTTTAATTACGTTGGGAATTTAGCGTTAAGTTTTTCGGGATGAAAACATTAAGACATGCAAACAGTACGAAATAACGACGCCCTCTTTGAGTGACGTAATGTCAGTCAAACAGGTGTCACCATAAAAGTCAGAAAACAAATTCATATTTACATTAGTTAAATAAATCACCGTCAATGTTTAAACCTAGGAATAAAAAAAGAAGTTATTTAGTGTGAGCGTGTGGTGGTTCGATCGTTCAGCTCTTCTGTATCCGTCAAACCATATCTGGACAACTGAGAACTTCCGGTTTGGAACACACAAAAAAAAAACAGACGTTTTCAAATATAGAATAATTAATGTGTTAGCCTTTATTTCTCACTGAACCTTGGTTACAGACAAAACCAAAAGCAAACATTTAAATAAGAAGCTAATCATTTGTATGTCATTGTACCAAAAGGCAAGAAGACATCATGTTTCCCGTTGACCTCTTGACCCTAAACGATGTGGTCATGTCATCGCCATTTGTTCTCCTTTGTGAAGACATCATGTTTCCCGTTGACCTCTTGACCCTAAACGATGTGGTCATGTCATCGCCATCTCAGAGCTACATGGAACATACGCAGTCCACCTCCAGCGGAACATTGTGGTTTCATTTATCGCAGACGTTGAAGGTGGAAGTGGAAATTTCTTACATTTTGAAGTTTGTCTGTGTTGTATGTGTTTTTTAACTTTTATTTTTTACAGATAAAAATAGACGAAGACAACATTCGCAGGGTTCCGCTGTTTGACGATGAAGAACCAGACTCTTCAGTGCTGACGCTTCAACACCCTGAGGATCCTGAACGAGGTTTAAAGACACAGGACTTTGTTCTAACCTGTGTACTGGTACACAGTCAGTGTGTACTGGTACACAGTCAGTGTGTACTGGTACACAGTCAGTGTGTACTGGTACACAGTCAGTGTGTACTGGTACACAGTCAGCGGTGATTGTGCTGTGACACTGGGACAGGCCCAACATTACAGACCTTCACTACAAAACAACTGTTGACAGTGTCATGTCTTTGACTCTCCAGTGGCTGCGCTGTTTCTTTGTGGGAAGTGGTGGAGCGTGGAGAGCGTTTTACAAACCTCCTGTGATGCAAGATCTGGCTTAGTGTTGGTACGTCACTGATTTGTTGCGAGGGTACGACAGAAAGTTATTGACAGGTATAAGTTTGTTTTCACCTGTACCAGTGAGTGTGTTTTCTGCAGGTGCAGTCGATGGTGGAGAGGGTGATCATGTTCCTGCTTAGTCGTGTGGTGGACAGGCCTCACCAGCAGCAGGCGCTGTTCTCTCTTCACCCCCGCACCGAAACAAGCAAACTTCTGTGGCGAGACGGACAGGCGGTCGGTTTTTACACCATCAAACTCAAAGGTTTGGCGAAGGCAATGGAAGAAAACCCTGAACCTAGCAGTTAGCTGGCTAACAGTTGTATTTCTTTACTGTGTTTCAGTGAAGTGTGTTGACATACAAAAATTAGTACGAATAGCTAAAACTAGCTCAATCTGGACTAAAATTACTTATATTTAAAAAATAATCTGTGATTCAAAGCCGAAGAAAGAGCAGTTATTGATTCACTGCTGCCTCCTGTGGTCATTGTGTGTCACTGAAGTGAAGGTAGAACCACAGATTTATTTCTGGAGGCAGAAGTGAACCCCCGCAGCTCCTGTGTCAGTGGGACCTGATAGCATTGGTTTTCTCTGTGGGGGGTTTAGTCACTGAAACTCTCTCAAATTGTCCCTGGTGAAACAGGAAGTCTGTGCGATGGCTGGAGCGGCCGCTGCTTTCTGCTTCCTGTTCTGGACACAGTAATGGTGAGACGGGGCTACAGGAGGCGGGGCTTTGGACTTGAGATTCTGCAGGACTTTTGCACCTGGTTCTCCTCAGAGCAGTTCCTGGGCCTCAGTTCTCCGTTATCATATAGCATGGCCGCAGGTGATACTGTCTCTGATTGGCTGTGAAATGGCGGTTAGTCAGTACTGCATTGAATACTCACAGGTACTTCTGTGTTTTTATCTTTCTTTTTTCAGTGTGTAGAAAGTTCCTTCAGCATCACGTAGAACATCGGGAGCGTCTGTATGAAGTCCAGGCTCCGGGCGACTGGAATCAGCGACGTAACATATGGTTGAACCTCCAGCTGAGAAGCTACGAACCGAGTAGTGAGGAGACACAAGAACGGGAACATGTTTATTAAAGACTTTTTTTCATCATTACAGCGAACAAATGCTTTATTATTATTATTATTATTGTCATTTCATATTTAAATGGAATGTTTTGTTGAAAAATAAAAGGGTTAAAAGGAGGCAGCGTTAATATATGTTAATATATATTATATATACTGCATTATTGTTGTGTTACGGTTGTTGTTTATATGACAAGTCAACTAGTATTCTGAGTCAAAACTCATTTAGAGAAAATTCACTAATTTATACAGAACTGTTATAATATTTTATAATAATAATTTATTTTTTAGTAGGTAAAAGTTGTCCGACCGCCGACGGCGCACCCGAATGCAGCACCGAGCGTTCCTTGACAGTGACGAAACAGGAAGTCGGGAAAAGGGAAAACCAAACCAGGAAGTGGAAAGAAAGCAGAAAAGTTACTAAAGGTTCTATGTAAATAAAGTGAAATTATGAGCCGCATTTACCACGACACGTCTCTACAGAACAAACCGGTCCACAACGAAAACTTTGACAACGCGTGGTCTCCTGCCAAACACCAGAGGTAGGTTTGTTAAGACGTAAATAATTTCCACCGAGACAACGTTCCAAAATAACACAGATAACACACATAATGTTCAGCTGCGTCTGTATACGACTGTAGAATTATTCATCAATCTGCGTTTTAAAGCAATTGGTTGTAAAGACGTGCAGTATTTGGAGTCATTTAATGCACGCAGCGACACGCCGCGGTGAGTTCGAAAAGTACATAGGCGTACATGAATGTACATGAACTGACTCAACATACTGTACGTCTCTATAACAACGTGTTTTATATTTATATATATAGAAATATACTGTATATGTGTGTGTGTGTGTGTATTAATTAATTTATTTAAACCATCGTTTTAATTTACTAGTGGTTCAATTTCACAGTGGGCCGGGACTCCTGCTGGAAGGAAAAGTCCTGGACTTTTCCAGACACCAGATCACCGACATCAATCATCAGAAGGTATCACCACAAAATCAATCCTGTCCCCCTCAGTGTTTGTCTCTGAACCTGGATGTCTGGTTCTGAACAGGTCCGGTTCTATGTGCTCTATGTCCAACCCTCACGTATCCACAGGAGAAAGTTTGACTCCAGCGGTAATGAGGTGGAACCAAACTTTAGCGACAGCAGGAAGGTGAACACTGGCTTCCTGATGTCTTCCTACAGTAAGTCACAGTCCAACGTACTCACATCTAACATTATAGCCATGTGTTAGCGTTTCTGTCCAACGTCTACCTGGCCTTAGCCACTTTTGGATATTTTGGCTTACTTTTAGTCATCAGATATTTTGGTGTGTTGATTCTTCAGTCTTTAAAAAGTTCTTGTCACTGGTCCTTCCAGAGGTTGAAGCTAAAGGTGAGTCTGACCGTCTGACCCATGAGGAGCTATCGGCCATAGTCAACAAGGACGAGCTAGTGAAAATAACCGACAGGCACCGACCCATGAATTCCTGGGCCTTCTGGTACCCAGAGACGGAGATGGAAAAGACTGAGCTGGAGATGGGACAGGAAGTCCGACTGAGAACCAGAGGGAACGGTCCCTTTATATGTGAGGATCTGGACTAAAATCATTCTTTTCTCTTTGGATTTGGAATTGGATAGTCTGAGAAAATGTCATATGTTTAAACTAAATGTTAGCAAATCTCTGCCTAACTTAGATTCACTTTGAAATTTTATGTGTGAAATAGAGACTTTTTGAGGCTAATTTATAAGGTGAAGCCAAAGTGAACCCTCGGAAAGCTCATCTTCTGCTTTAGCTAATATTTCGCTATTTCCCATATTGCTACATTGGCTAATTTTAAAGCTATTCTAGCTTTAGTTTCTCAATAGATAATGCATTGGCTAATTTTAAAGCTACTCTAGCTTTAGTTTCTCAATAGATAATGTTTAGATACTAAAACTAACTCTTGGCTACTAAAGCTAACCATTAGCTACTAAAGCTAACTCTTGGCTGTTTTAACTGGCTGCTAAATCATTGACGCTCCTTGATATGGTTTTGTTTCCAGTCTCCGTAGCTAAACTAGACCATGGCTCAGTTAGTAGGTGTAACTTTGCTGGAGATGAAAAGGCTGGAGGATCGTGGACGGACAAGATCATGGCCAGGAAGGAGGAGACAGCAGGAGGAGGAGGAGCAGGAGGTGAAGGAGCAGAGGAGGATGAATGGGTGAGTTCACCTTTAATTAGTCCAGTCAGTAAATATTATTATTTATTTTATTTTCTCCTTCTCCTCAGGAGGACTGAGTCCACTTCACCTTCCCCTGGATCTCCACCTGGTCTTCAGCTATCTTGACCTTTGCCCATCGACCCTGACCTTGAGGTGACAGTTGAGTTTGAGAGACTGCAGCTCAGATACTTGGACCAAATCTCATAGAGAAAATCAGTGATTTTAAGACAGAGAAAAACATCTCACACAGAAAATGGTAACGTTCTCAAACACTGCCGTTAATATCCAGATCAGGATCTGTTTTCTTATTTGTTTTTGTCAAAGTTCTAATGCTTTAAATAAAATTCTGTTTTTTTTAAATAATCTGTTTAAACCTGAAATGTTCAGAACAAAATAAACAGTTTGCCAACAATTACTATTACGTAATCTTGCTTTTTTATAAAAAACTAGTCAAAAGTCTGGAATAAACTAAAATTATCTCAAAGTGACTAAGTAATCAGTAAAGAATTGATGAAACGTACAAATTTGTATTTAATCAAAATAAAGATTTGTCATAAAACACTTATTAGAGATGTCCAATATTGTCGGCCTTACTCCTTTAATATAAAAAAGCAACAACTTGTTTATAAAAATAGTAAAAATGCAGATTTTAAAAGTTTGGATTTAAAATATTGATGATTTTATATTGATTACAACATTAACTGGATCAGTTTAGCCTGATCAGTTTCAAATGTGTGTAAAAGTGAAATTGATCCATCATGAGCAAAATGTCCAACATGACTAAAAGTGAAATTGCTCCATCATGAGCAGTTAGCGTCAGGACAACGCTGTAACGATGTCTTCGTCAGTGCTACGCTGCAGCTTCATGTAGAAACCACCGGTGAAGAATGTCTCTGTGCTCGTGGACCCACTGGATGTTGACCTGGACTTCCTCGATGCATTTCTGGGCATCGACACTGTGCTGCATGTTGTTTTCCACGAAAAACTGCTGCATCTGCAAAAAAAAAAAGAAGAGACAAACGAAGAGATATGAAGAGGAACAGAAACACTGAGCCGTCCAGCGGTCACTGAAGCAGCTGAGTTACCTGTTCCAGCTCAAACTGTGTGGAGAAGCGACTGGTGATGCTCTCCAGCAGCCCTGCAGACACCCTGGTGGCAGGAGACAGTAAGTAAGGTTTTTGGGGTTTTTTTTCTGACATATTCACATCACCATTGATCTGCTCTGATTCAAAGTCAAACTGGTCTGGTCTGATTGACCTGGTTAACTGTCAATATATGAAACAACAACAGAAGAGAAAAAACAGGAACTGGAAAGAGTTCCTTTCTTTACATCAGTGGTTCTTCTTGGGGACAGAGAAGTTTTCACCTGTACATAAAGCTCCTTGTTGGTATCGAGGGAAACTGATGACCTTGAACCTGTCATTATCATCTGGGTTTTATTGTCTCTATGTCATGACATACGGCTCGTAACACTTTGTGATATTACAGTATCTCATCTCAGTATGATGAAATCATCTCTGGCTCGTCTCCACCGCAGTTGACCTTCTGGTACAACCTACCCTGGGATTGGACACAAGCTGGAATCCAACTCAGGACCTTCTGCTGAGCAGGTGAGAATCCTCCCACTGCACCACTATAACCACCGCCTCATGACTGAGATACTGCACAGATATATCATATGGTTGATCCTGCATCGTGATCGGTATCATATCATATGGTCACATTTTTGAGACAACACAGAAGGTGAACATGGAGATGTTGATCTGGAGAACGGGCTTCTACGGTGGTGTTGTTGGGAGAAACAGACGACGAACGTATAAAAACCACAGAGAACAAAGTTCCCTCCTCAGGTACTTGTTTATTATTACTTTAAACTGTGACTGTGGCAGAGAACATTCCTGGAGGAGCTGTAGAAGTTCATCACAGAGAAGGTTCTGGAATCGCACCAGTCACTGATATATATACAAACTTTTAACTAAAGGTCTTTTCTTCTGGAATCCATCAAAACAACCACAGGGTAAGGCAGGAGCACCAGCCACTTTTCCACTGCGTGGCCCTACCTCACAACAAACATCTTCAAGAATTGGTCCATGGACGAAAACCTCCTCAGGTTCAACTTCTTCTGCTGCCAGTCAGGCGAGTAGGAGGAGCAGGAGGAGGAGGTGGACGCGTTCTCCTGGCAGGTGTCTCCATAGTAGGATGACAAGGGGAAACATTTTTTGTTTCTTCTACTGCTGAAAAAACTCACTCTCCCCAGAGAACAGACCTGTTCCCGCTCCTGCAGCTGCTCTTTCAGAATCCGCAGGAGGTGCTCCTCGAAGTGCCAGTCTCCGGCAAACATGGCCTCTGCCAGGCGACGTGCAGACAGGTACTGCCACACCAGCTTCCTGTAGACCTTCTTGTGGATTTTCTCGACTTTGTCTGGGAAAACAGGACTGAGTTTTCCCACAGTCCTCGATTCCAGACGCTCACGTAAACTTGTCATGTTCGTGAGAAACAACTGTCGCCGCTTCCCACCACGTTTGGCGATGTAGGAGAAGAGTTTTTGTAGGAAGGCAGCGATAAAGTAACGGTCTCTCTCCAGCAACTCCTCGTCACTATACTCCAAGTGGGACGAGCAAGGATTGGCTGCCGAGTCCAGGTCCTGGAATCCAGACCTGCCTGGAGGGAAATCCTCTTCACTGAGATCTTCAGATTCAGATCTGGCCTGGTCGCAGTTGTCGTTCCAGAGACTTGGATTTTCCTGATCCCTGTATGTCATCTCACTCAGAACTGAAGAACCAACTGAATCCTGGTCTCGGGAGTCTTCAGGGAATGGCTCGGGTGTTTTTGGATCAGCGAGACGCAGAATGATCGCAAACCGTGTGACCACACTTTTGGGATCCATTAAACTCACCGGAGGCTTAACTCGGAGTTTCCCCGACTGAGTGACGACAGCGAGCGCGGAATTCACCCTGTTGGTAACCTCGGCTGCAATTAAAGTCCTCATTCTGTACGCAGATGCCGGTTGTGAACGCAGACCTAGCGCCGCTTCCAGCCCGTAGTCGACAGAGTTTCCCAGGCATTCCAAAATTTCTTCCTCCGTCACGGTGATGTTCTCGCAGTTTTTCCTTAGGCTGACTCTGGAGACGGCTTTGGGCAGCACCTCTTCGATGATCCGATCGCTGATCAGTTCTACGATCAAAGAAACCGTTTCCGTCAGCAGACTGACATTTTGTGGAGTCATGTTAAAGATGACGATTTTCCGCTCCTTCACCGAAGGATACGACTCAGAAATGCACTGTGTAAGAAGTGTTTCCATGGTTATTCCGAGGAAGGGCGGAATGCCCCAGTTTCTGGTCCTGGTGTTCTTCAGCTGGTCCTCAGCTGCTGAAGGAGGTGTTTGGTTGTTGCAGGAGGACGGAGCCTCGTCTATGTCAACCACCGTGTTCCTCGGGGAACTGAACTCTTCTCCTCTTTTCCGTTTCTTCACTGTCTGTCGGGCTGCCGTTGGCGTCCGTACTCGTGTGTTAGCCTTCACAAACGCCGTCACGTCTCCATTGGTGTCAGAAGATCCACTCCTGGTTCTCCTTTGCCTGATTTGGTGTTCGTCAGCACTTGACCCCCACAACGTTGCATTTCTTCCTCCCATCACTTAAAAAAAGAGCTAATGTTCCAGGTCAGACGTCGACTCTCATGAATGGTTTCACCGTCTACCATGATGCATCACTGCATTTGTCCTGGCGTCTTTCTTCACAAACAATATATTCTATTTTCTTCCTCTGGATTTAATCGGCCACAACTCAGTGATGCTACTTCTTCTTCTTGTACATTATTAGGGCTTTACATTGGGACCACCTTGGTTTATTACCACCACCACTACTACTACTACTACTACTACTACTACTACTACTACTACTACTACTACTAATTTTCCTGCTCCTGCTTCAATACAGTTGTTTCTCCTCCACACCCTGTGGGGGCAGCAGAGTTGCACGACTACTCTTCGCCATCTTTTTTATGGTTTGAAAAATGCAGTGTGTTGTCGTGGAGTTTTTTTTTACTTTGTGTTTTGACTTGTGTACGTTTCTCGTCTTTGACCGTTATTTCAGGCTAGTTCTCGTCAGTGGTCCACTTTCAGAATTCTCACTGCTTGTTGTTAGTCTTTGTGTCAACAACAACTGTCAACAAACATATCATTGCATGAATGCCTGTTTTGAAGTATCAAAGGATTCTGGGAAAGATCCAAGGATCAAAAGCAACGTCTGATGCCAGAGTTGGCTCCACCCACTCTTCACTCCATCCTACTTCCTCCCTTCCCTTCTTCTCTTTTTCTGTCCTTTCTTTCCTCCTTATTTATTTCATCTCCCCCCCCCCAGAGGCACCAGGAACTCACTCATTTTCGACATAGTCCCAGTTAGCTCTGACGAAGTCCCAGGCCGGTGCTTGTCCTGCGACATTCCTCACTACAAAGCTGATGATGGAGGCAACATCTGCCAGTCTGATTTTTTCTGGATCCAAAGTGTACTGCAGGTACCTGGAAGAACAGGTATAGTACTGATTAAATCAACGGTTCTACTGCTAAAAAATAATACCAGATAATTCGTTCCACATGTGTGATTTTCAACAGAAACCATATTAGGAGGATATTGAGCAGGAACCATTGACAGCACCAGGAAAGTACCAGGTAATCTGGGACCCTACAGTCATTACGCTGGAAACTGTTCCTGGTACTTGGTGAAATTGATAGTTTGTGTCCAGATCTTTGGTCTTTACCTGTTGAGAGATGGTATTTTCTTAGTACAGGACAGTGCTTCTTTGAGATGTTCCTTCTCTGATATGTCGATGGAATTTTCAAACATCCTCCAGGCAAACTCCCACTCTGCAACTCCACCAGCGGCCACACCGTGGCAGTAGATCTCAGAGCGGAGGTTGGGATGGATACTTGGACAGGAAGAGTGAGAGACACATACAAACTTCATTATTGAACTCTAGGTAAGAAATCTGGGCCCAAAAACCTGGCCAAGCTAAGCATGCTAACACCGGAATGTAGTAGCAGTTCATTACTTTAGTAAAGGAGTAAAAAATGCCAACTTTAGTAAAGGAGTAAAAATTCTAAAGATGGTGCAGTTGGGGTTTTTACCTGTAGTCGGTGTTGTTCATCCACTCAGAAAACATGGTTCTAGCCATCGACACGCACTCAGGCAGTCCACTGGAGCAGCCCAGATTGATGGCCAGGACCTGGTTGTGTCTACGATGAAATTAACGTGGAACAAAATCACAAATATTTATAACCACAAATCGCCCGGGGGCGGGGGGTGGGGGGGGTGGGATTAATAAAGTTCAAACTATTCTAATCTTAACACTATATTAGGCTTTGTTGAGTTTAGGGATTAGCTTGAGCCATTACTGAGTTAACTAAAGTTAGCTAACTTTTATCTACTTTACAAAAGTGGCTGAATTGTAGTTTTTAGGAGCTGCGTTATATAAAAATAATTATTAGTTGAATTTTGGTAAATTTCATGTATGTAAACAAAAGTTGAAGAATTCAAAGCTCACTGTGAGGTGTGGTCCTGCGGGACTGCGGCTATATCCGTGTAGTTCTTGAAGAAGTGGTATAGATCAGAAACCTGCCTTCTTAAATACGCCTACAGGGGGAGACAGAGTGACAGAGCAGACACTGAGGCATTGAAGTGATTACCAATCACAAGAGGAACCTGAAGAGACTAATGCAGGTGGGGGGTTGGGGGGGGTGGAGTGTCCTGGTAATGCTGACTCAGCGCAGAGCTAATCACCTGCAGAGGTCCGTACACTTCTGAGCGGTCGAACATGTGGACGTAATATTTCAGGTTCTTAATCGCTAACTCCCAGGGCAGGAACGCCGTCTCTTTACGAAGGAAGCGCGTGAAGTTCAAAGCTAACGTCACATTCACCAGTTTGGCTCTGAGGAAGAAGATGTTCAGGAAACAAATCAGGTTCATCCACCAATCAACAACTTCCTGCTAAAATCAAAGGCCAAAGTTCACTCACGAGTGACCGTCGTAAACAAGATTAATATTGGAGTTATTGGATTGTTGGAGGCCAAATAAAAAGTCTTGATAAAACCAATCACAGTTGTTACCTGGCCAGATTGAAGACGTCGTCGATCAGCTGTCCTCGGTTCATTATTGGGATTTTCTATTGTTTAAAATGAAAAAAAAAAGTTGCTTAAACACTTGAAAACAATCAATATTCTATATTTAAAAACAGTGTTTTTGATGATGCATCTGTCCCATTTTGCTGAGTCATGGTTTTCGTTGTCCTGTCTTATGCTGACTCATGGCTAACTCAAAACACAGAGATTGTGTGGTAGGACAGAAACATCTTTTCTCGTGTGTTTTGCTGAATAATGTTTTTTTTTTCTGATCTTTTGCTGACTCATGATTATGGCCCGAGATGTGCTGAGTCATTATTGGCTCACCTGTGGCTCTGTTTCCAGCTGAGTCAGCAGTGATTGCCAGTTTCCGGGGTCGTAGTTGACCCTGTAGTAACCAGTCCAGTTGACGTTGGCCAGAACCCAGTCTTCGTTCTTAGAAATTAATTCCTCTTTTTTCACTGTTTCACATTTGAACATTTAACGACACAGGAGAAAGTTTGGCTGTTTATTGATTTTATTTATGTCTAGTCACCTGAGTGGCTTTTTAGCTTTAACCCCTTGGTTAACTTAAACATCTGGTCTTCAACATTCTGCTATTAGCACCCTACAGTTTAGCTAAAAGTGAGATTTTTGACATGTTATTCAGAATTACAGTTTGCTATATTTAAGTATCTTTTAGAATTTTTTTATTACAAAAATGATTGGATTATCTTTAGATGAATTATAAGCCCTTCAATCTTTTATCTATGGTTTGGCTAAATGTGGTGTTATTTCGTATATATTTAACAAAAATCTCTGTTAGTTTTCAACTATATATTTTCTTGGCTAACCCTTAGCATGTCCATGCCCATCTCACTGTTTTGGGTCCAGGAACCCACAGGTGTTGTGTTGTGTTACCTGTACTGTCGGTGTCTAACCAGACCATAGACGGTCCAGAGGACTTGGACATCACTCTGATGGGAACGGTCCACCAAAGACTGGACTCAGAGAAAAAACAAGACAACGTTTTTTTATATTAAACCTGAACTTGATGTTTTGCCTATTTATGCTAACTCTTAGGTACTTTAAGGCAGTGTTACCCAAATTTTCAGGGGACCCATATTTTAAAAGTCACAAACCTTCGTGACCCAAATCAATAGACATTATTCGTAAACTCTTGCGACCCATCTGAGGGTCGCGACCCAATCTTTGGGAAACAGTGCCTTAAGGTACATGTAAGGTTAAGGTCGACTGTTAGCCACGGAAGTTCCCGACGTTCTGACCTGGACTCCGAGGAGTGGTTGAGCAGGAAGTGCTTCTGGGAAACCTCTCCGTTGCTGGTGTTGATTGTGATGACAGGATAACCAGTTTGGGTTGTCCACGACTCCATCACCTCGGCCACACGAGTGTGACCTCCATCCTCATTCACAGCCTAGGACAAAGGTCAGAGGTCAGACTCACCACAGACCTGAGTGGCCATGGTTCAGACTGACATGATAAGAACCTTCTGGATGTGGTTCCACAGGTCCCTGGTCTCCGAGTTCCTGTAGCTGAAGTCCAACAGGTAGGACTAAAACACACACCAACAACACAGGTGTAACGTCTGTTTGCTTTTTGTTGTTTTTAAGGTTGTCTGGTAATATCGGTCAGCTGAGCCAAAGCCACTAGGTGGCAGCATTGCAGCTCATTTTATTAATCTATTTTAATAATCAGGGGATTGTGTGCAGAATGCTACAGCCAGCAACTCATACAGTGGTTTGAACAGATAAACAAATATTACCAGGCCCTGAATAGTATTTCAATTGGGGAGGTGAAAATCTTCTGTCCCCTCTTAAATACGTGACTCACTCTAATTCCTTTGTTGAAAACTCTTTCTTCCACGATGTCCACCAACATTCTCAGTATCATTGCCCCCTACAGGAGAGAAGGTAGTTGTGTGATGTAAATAAAAACAGATTACATGTTTTTAAAAATGATCTTTATTCTTTTCTTAACCTTTGTGTAGGTCGTGTCATCAAACATGTCCTTGATCTCAGAGTTTGTCTGAACCTTTTCTGGTGGCGGAATCAGAGGATGTGATGAGGCCAGAACATCTTGACTAAATGCTGCTTGAAGGTGTCTTGCCATTGCCGTCTCTTCCTGAGGGGTGGTAGAAAAAATAGCTAAAGCTACAAACAACCACTAGCTAGGGATGTAACAATGCATCGTAAATGGGTTAAGAATCGATACAAATCTGTGACAGTTACATCGGTTAAGGAGCAGGCTGTATTTTCAAAAAGTCACTGGTCATACCATGACACTACAGTAGGTGGCAGTATGCACCTAAAACACTGGTTGTGTCCCACTATTAAACCCAGACGTGACATTCAGGTGTTGGAGCAGAACGTGGGAAGAACTTGTTCCTCAGACACCAACAGTGTTTTTCAGTGTTCCTTTAAAGAAAGTTGGAGAACAAACGAACCGTTTTAAAATGGGGTTCCACCTGGTCCACAGCCTTGTAGGTCATGTACGTGGCGAAGCCTTCGTTCAACCACAGCTCGTTCCACCATTTCATGGTCACCAGGTTTCCAAACCACTGTGGAAAAAGAAGAAGAAGCAGAGGAAGAAGAAGAGGAAGACAGAAGAAAAAGGACAGAACATCCCAGGTTCCTCCTCAGGTTCTTCTCTGACCTGGTGAGCCAATTCATGAGCGATCATTTCAGTTATGGTCTCCTTGTCCAGCAGCGAGGACACGCCCTCCTCGTACAGAAGGACTTCCTCCAAGTAGGTGATCAGACCCCAGTTCTCCATGGCAGCGATTTCTGGGTCCAGGTACAGGACAGCGATCTGGTCTGAAGAACCACAGAGAGGTTTGAGTTTCTGTGAGAAAATATCTGGGAAGTCCCGCTAAAAAACCTTCCAATTATATTGAAGATTAAATCCTACCCCTGGTCCTGGTCCTGGTCCTGGTCCTGGTTCTGGTTCAAACAACAACTTACCCAGTTTTTTCTGAGGGTAGTTGATTCCCAGCATTTCTTCAAAGAACTGCAGAATTTTCCCAGTCATGTTGGCAGCAAAGAGGGCGTGGCCAGCTGCTGTGACCTCAGGTCGCGCAAATGTCTGGAGCAACATCAACAACAACAGTCACAACAACAAACAAAAACAACAACAATCATGTTCTGGTTTTTTAATATTTCAAATTAAGTATTTAACTTAATTAACTAGCGTTATTGCTAACTAGGCTGAAATTATTATTAAGTTAGCCATAGGCATCTTTTGGCCTTGCCCTTAAAGGGCTAACTTTTACTTCTGAGCTAACGTCCAAGATAAGGGTTAGGTTAAGTTGATGTAACTATCAAACTAAAGTTTTTTTCCTCCTCTTTCACTGATGTACATTAATTTGCACACGGTCGTGCAGAGATGGCGTGGGTGTGAACTCGGACACGGCGAGGGCCAACAGGTACGTGGACATCCTTGGTGTCGGGTAAAACTGAGTAATCTTCCACTCGTCATCGATGATGCTGGAGTCTGGAAAAGGGAGATGAAGAACGCGGTGAGTACGAAGTACGATCGCAACAATACTGACCAGAAATTCTTCTTCTTTTCTTTTACCAAATATTTCAGCATTTCCCAGCACTGAGGAATCTCGTCTGTGGATGACGTTCAATTGGAACACAGCCTTCAGATCCGGTTCATCCAGACAGGGAAACACTTTGCGAGCATCAGTGGGCTGCATGTGGGTGACCACCAGAAATCTGGGAAAAACCATTTAACAAGTGAAGAGTAAGAAGGATAAAAATAGGGATGTCTGATATTACCTTCTTGCTGATATCCGATACACCGTTATAACACTATTCCGATTCCGATATCAACCATACCGATATAGCAGGGCAGTGGTGACCTGGTGGTGAAGAAAGGTAAGTGCCCCCTGCTAACTAGGGCGATGGGTTAAAGCAGGGGGGGATCAAATACTATTGAGCACCCAGTAATATTTATTTATTTATCTGTTCAAACCACTGTATGAGTTTCTGGCACCAACATTCTCCATACAATCCCCTGATTATTAAAATAGATTAATAAAATGAGCTGCAATGCTGCCATCTAGTGGCTTATACTTGCATATACAGCTGTTTTTCCCTATCATTATTTGGTGAAACCAGACTTTGCGTTATCAGGTTTTCATTCTTACAGATATTACATAACTATAATAACTATAATATATAATAAAGGACATTCCCAGAAAAAGGGACTCAGAGTGTTTGGTATGCAGATTAATCTTTTTTAAAAAACAAAAAAAATTAGGATTTTGAGCTTGTAAGATAATGTTTGTGCAATTCTGTTTCATTTAGCTTAGTTTCAATCTTATGGTGGTTTGTAAAAGTCTGGACGAGTCAGAAGAACAAACATGTGATGAGAAAACCCTTTAGAAGTTTCTTTTACCTCAGAGTTTCTGAATCTCTCTCTTCATAGATGCTCAGAAACATTCCATTCAAAAACGCCATCCATCCTTCAAACTTCAGCGACAGACTGTAGTTACCGTCCACCTCCAGTGCCTGCCCAAGGCTGACCTGCAGGAACTCCGACCACTCATGGTTGTACTCTACCCTGGACTCCACAACCTCCCCCGTGTCCACGTTCCGTACCACAGAGTCAAACACCGTCAGGTTGCTGCTGTGCAGGTAGATGGCGCTGCTTCTCTGGACGCTCTTGAAGAAGAGGGTGGAGTTGCCAGTGAAGCGTTCAGTCTGGTTTTCATTGGTGGTGTTCTCAAACTCCGGTGTCCTGGTGTAGAACTGAAGATGGAGGAAGATCTTGTAACGATCAGGGATGACGCTCCTGGGAAGGCGGGTGACGGGCGGGGCAGGTGTCGTGCTGGGTGAGATGGTGGGACGAGAAGTCGGGTTCATGTCTGCTGTCTGGATCTTGAAGAAGATCACCATGGTGGCGATGGCAGCGATGACAGACACGGTCAGGACCACCAGGACCACGGCCACCACCCTGGACCTGTGGGTTTTCTTGGACATGGTGGAGGTGCTGGAATGTTTTGGAATCCAAACTCCAGGATAGAAGTGAGGAGCGAGAGTGAGTGAGAGAGGGAGAGAGAGTGTGTGAGGAGTTTCACGGCTCTTCCCATAAACTAGGCTGGGTCGGAGGAGTCCAGGGTTAGCTGAGGAGTTAACTATGGTGAGCCCAGAGTCCGGAAACATCTGGAGGAGAAAACTCCTGGGAAGGAGTGGGCGAGAAGAAAGAGAAGAACCTGGTGGACATTGGAGGAAGAGCAGGGCCATGTCAGGAGTGGGAGAGTGGAATGGGCACACCCAACAGATGAGGAGTGTATGAGCATAGATGGAGGACCGCTGGGCATTACACACAAAAATGAAACGCACACACAAATCATCCTCTCATGAACTGGACACACTCTCTATTCTATCAGGAATGTGTGTGTGCATGTAGAAATATAGAACTTTATGAATCCTTTGGGAAATTAGCTGTGTGTGTGTGTGTGTGTCTCCCAGTGGTACAGTGAGGTAACTACAGCCAATCCCTAAAACACAGATGTTTAATTCAACCACAACTTTATTTCGTCAACAGTTTCATTTTTTCATTATCACCCGCTGTATATTTAGCCCATATTTAGCTTTAGCTTCTCACTGTCGTCAGGCTAACAACGTCTGCTGTCTCCCAGGTAACAGTTCGCTCTAATCTGTGGCAGGGTTTGGTTGTCATGTCTGTCTACTGTTAGACTCTCCCTCAGACACAGGAGTTGTAGTTTCCACTCCTGTGTTCAGGTGTTTTCACCTCCTCCTCGGCAGTAATCAGAGACACAAACTCTTCATCATCATCATCATCATCATCATCATCATCACAGGTGCTCGTCATCACCATCAGCTGCTATAAAATCAGCCGTGAGCACATGGTGTTTGTGAGAAGCGGCGCTGCTGCAGGTAATAACGCAGACTTGTTGGGTTTTTGGGGGTTTTTTTTCTCTTCTTTGTTGTTATTGAAACACCTTCACTCAGCCTCTGTATTTCTTCACCTGTTGATCAGAACCATCAGTCCGTTACTGTGTGTTGGAGTCACCTGATCATCGTCAGCAGGATGCGGTGAGTTCCCAGTAACAGTTCTGTACCTTGCACCTTAGTTTGACGGTAACTCTGTCCTGAGAGCAGAAATAGAAGGAAGTGAAACTAAAGAAACAAAACCTAAACCCTGCTGTAAACAGAGATAAGATCGACGTGGTCGGTCATAAACACTGATTTAAACATCTTCAAAGTCACCGCTTTGATCCGTACATTGAACCAGCTGCTGGGATTGAAGCGTTTAGGCGTCTTCTCCTGGAGATGGCGCCATAAATGACCTTTGACCGCTGCCGTCCGTCTCTTCACTGAAGTTGAACTGTCATATTGACGAGTCACGTGTTGTCTCCACAGACTGGTGTGTGTTCTGAGTGTTCTGGTGGGAACGGTCCTGTGTGGATCTGTGAGGAAAGGTATCAGCGTTTGACCCCTCTCCCCCAGGGTTGAGGTTCACCCAGACCCCCGTCTTTGTCAGGTTTTGTGTCATGGTAGATTCTTAACAGGCAGGTTTATATCTGCCCCCCCCCCCTCCTCTTCTCCCCTCGGCAGCTCCACAGATGAACCCACCTCAACCCTGGGGACAAGGACCAAGCTCTTACCCCAGTCCAGGTGTTGAGGTCTATGCTGCCCCTGAAGAGGGTGGATACCCAGATGAGGACACATCTTCCCCTTACGTTGGTCCAGTTTTTTCAGAACCTGAAGTCCAGGAAACCACTGAAGGTTCTGAGGAGGAAGAACCGGTCTTCAGTGACGTGTCTAATCTGGAGCCCGTCTTCTCCATCAGCTCTCGTTCAAGTTACCAGAGAGGAAGAGCCATGTTCAGCCAGAGCCGCTACATCCCAGGAGCCCCAGCCCCTCCTCCACCCATGCCTGTGTTCAGAGTGAGCAGCTCCGTCCCACTGAGGCGCCGTCCTGCTGATGTTCCTGTAAAAGAAGGCTTTGAGTAGAACTGACTGAGACTTGACCTGTCTCTAACACAGCTGTCATGTAACTGAACCTGCTCAGAATAAACATTACAAACTCAATCTGTTTAATGACTTGCTTTTTTATTTATTTTTTTTTTAACTTCCTGGTTTGTCCATCTCACAGGTTCAGCCTGAGCTCCAGAAGGTTCCAAACCCACTCCAACCCTGGAACCTCTGGAGTTTCAACTATGTTTATTTATGAGCTAACTGATCTGGGACTGAGGACTTCAGGGAGGTTTCTGAACTGAAGTCGTTTTAACATTCAAATGAGTTTGACTATCCAGAACTAACATTGTTGATATCATCTTTTGGACTTGGTGTAATTTCATTTTGGATGGTGGGAATTATTTGAGACTAGTTGTAATTCCAGTTAGAGATTTCCACAACATCATTTTGACTAGTCAGAATGTAATTTAAGATGTCTAAAAACTAAAAACTCCACAACTGAATTGTGAATATCTCTAATTATGAAACCCATACAAAAGAATGACAAAGGTCATCGTCATCTGCCCAGGGAAGAATGTCAGCCTATAATAAGGTCAGGTGACAAACAAAGTGAATGCTAGTCCAGTAAAGTTAATGGTAACTGTCAGTTTTCTAGAACCATCCACTGATTTTGATAGAACTTTATCATTTTTAATTTCAACATTAATTTATGTAACTTAGTTATTTGTTGGAGCTTAAAACCCTTTCAATTAAGAAAATCCCCTCAATCGACTCATCCCTGTTACTGCTTTCATAAACAAGTATAGAAATTCAATAAAACTATTAAAGTCTTAAATATATGGAATACAGTAAGTGTATAAAGGCTAGGACAGATTAATACATTCTAACAGATTAGAACAAAATGTGAAATTTAATAAAAAGCAGACAAAAAGGAATGTTTCCACATCAAAATCAAGGCTGTTGGTTTGTTCCAAGTTTACATAAAAAGTTCAACAGTTCAGGAATATTAACTTTGAGTTCTTTATGTAGAACGAAGAAGGGAAGTCCAGGAGTAATATATTTATATATTGGGTTAAAGAGCATTGTGCTATAAAGTACATTTTGAATACAGTACTATTTAAATATACTTATAAAGAAAGCTAGAAATGCATTACATTAGGTTTTTGAGACTGAAACAGAGGCCAAAGATGGTTGAAGAGCACCAAAGATGGTGCTGGTTTAGGTCCTGGGTCCATTTGGTGCTTCTTGATCTCTGACTCTGATGCTGGTCTAGAGCTTTTCTGCCAAATTTTCTTTTTGGAGTGAAACAATGGCTCAAACTTAAAAGTTTTAATGTTAATAAGCTGCTGGCCAGGAGTGGTACTGCAGAGGTCGGCTCAAACATTTAGCAGATAATGCTAAGTGAGAACTGGGAGGAAAAATAAATAAAAATATGGCAAGAAATCTTTGTAACATTTTTATTCAGTTCAGTCACATGATCCTGTAAAGACAGGAGCAGAGGTCAGGTCCAGTGGTCAGGGTCTAATGTAGTGGGTCAGTTCTACTCAAAGCCTTCTTTTACAGGAACATCAGCAGGACGGCGCCTCAGTGGGACGGAGCTGCTCACTCTGAACACAGGCATGGGTGGAGGAGGGGCTGGGGCTCCTGGGATGTAGCGGCTCTGGCTGAACATGGCTCTTCCTCTCTGGTAACTTGAACGAGAGCTGATGGAGAAGACGGGCTCCAGATTAGACACGTCACTGAAGACCGGTTCTTCCTCCTCAGAACCTTCAGTGGTTTCCTGGACTTCAGGTTCTGAAAAAACTGGACCAACGTAAGGGGAAGATGTGTCCTCATCTGGGTATCCACCCTCTTCAGGGGCAGCATAGACCTCAACACCTGGACTGGGGTAAGAGCTTGGTCCTTGTCCCCAGGGTTGAGGTGGGTTCATCTGTGGAGCTGCCGAGGGGGAGAAGAGGAGGATGAAGGGGGGGAGAAGTCAGATATAAACCTGCCTGTTAAGAATCTTCCATGATACCGTTTGTTTACCACGTTTGTGCAGTATTTAAATGAGGGATGTCTGATTTTAACTTCCCTGTGATTATTATTATAGATAATCAAAACGAGCTACAATGCTGTCATCTAGTGACTATATCAAAACGAGCTACAATGCTGCCATCTAGTGACTAATTTTTATATACGTTTATCCCCAAAATTACTTTTAGGTCACCCATTTTGTGAAGGTTTTCATTAGAGATATTACATATAATGCTAATATCAGGTAGATAATATCAGACATACTACTATAAACCTTTTCAGGTCTGGAAATGTAACTGGCACCATATTAAATGCCATTCTTGCATGAACCAACAGGGGGCAGGAGAGCATTAAAGCATCAAAAGCATTGGCGTTTTTTGGCCTAACACCTGCAGACAGCGCTGAAATAAAACCCCAGACTGAGGCAGATCGTCTCACCTTGTTGTTTGACATATCCGGAACTGATGGTTCCAACCAGCAGACACAGAAGCCACAGCATCCTGCACGACACTCAGGAGTTTAGTCGACTCAGCACAGAGACACAAGAGGAAAAACTTCAACAACAAATGCAGTCTACTTACAACATGTTTGTTTGTTTGACAAGGTGAAAAAGCTGTCCTTCAAAAACAACCTGAGAGGAAGACAAAGACACCACGGTTCAACAGACCTGCTGTGACAAAGACCAGTCAGAGGACCACAGTTCTTACCTGACTCCAGCAGCTCCGTCACTGTCTGTGTGATGGTTCGATGCTGCTTTTAAAGTCCAGCCGCAGCTGCTGCTCATTATTGGCCTCATCAGAGTCACATGACTGACAGCTGGTAAACACTCACCTGGTCGAGGTTTGAAATCCTTCATGTATCTGGACACTGTCTACTGTTGTCACTGGTCAAGTTGTTAGAAATACAAATTGTCTAAATGTTGGAATTTTTAAATGTTTACTTTAACCCCTCCCCACTTTTGTGTGGATGAAAGCTATATTATTATATTATTTATTGTATATTATTATTTAAATAAATATGTATCTATTTTACTTCTATCTGAATTCTAATATACATTTCTGAACGGCGGTAGTGGCAGCAGAGACTGTTCTTTTAATAACAAAACCCTCCCCTCCGGTCACCTGACCGCGCCCCCTCTGTTTGACAACAGATGCAACTTTTCCTTGGTTTATCCCGCGGCAGCTCGACTCGACTCGACTCCTCTTGCCAAAGTCTTAGCTTCTTCTTCGTTCTGAGGCAGAAACGTTTCCTTTTTTTTTTTACGTTTTCGTCATATTTTCTTTTTGCCATATTATTTATTTTGACCATGGAGTGAAGTGTGGAGTGCAGCCATGGCGGTGAATTCAGTGCACTGGTTCCGCAAATGTCTGCGGCTGCACGATAATCCAGCGCTACAGGAGGCCGTGAACGCAGCGCACACGCTCCGCTGTGTTTATATTCTGGACCCGTGGTTCGCTGGCGCCGCTAACGTGGGAATCAATCGTTGGAGGTACGTGAGTTTTTCCCCCGCAGTTTGCGACTCGTCTTTAACTTTAACTTTTGCTGTCAACACTGATTGTTTGCGGGGTTTAAAGGCTTGTGCGGGAGTTCAGGGCCCGGGCCTCTGCTACACCACCGTTAGCCGATGCTAACTCATTACGCCAATCTGCTGTATAGAAAACAGCACTTCCCCAGTTTCTTTTTTTTAACGTTTTAATTCAAAGCATTGACACCATACACAATAAGTATGACGTTTAACCGCGTTACTTGTGGTTTCTGTTCAACTCGGCTAATGTTTTAGTTGATATTGAACTAATGAAAGTGATTTATTTACAGAGAAAAGTGAAACATGACTGTGTCCATTAGCGTTTAACGTCGTCCTGTGGCTGTTGTTATTAGAAGGTTGTGTTGAGAACAGGGTCGTAAATTGTCGGTTTTTTACGATTATTAACTACCACTAACAACTAACGTGGATTACTGAAAGAAGATGCTAACAGGCGACAGCACTGTAACATCAGCATCCATGCATCACCTCATCATTATTTTACGTCACTGTTTTCTGACGTACATATGTTGCGGAAAAACGGGTCACACGTGTAACTGTAAGTAACAATGTCACTAAATGAAATCTCGTGTCTAATTGTAAAAAAAATAATATTTCTAGTTAAATAAATATATTTTGTAGTCTGGTTGGATAAACCTATTCAGAGTATAATATTTCTAGTAAAATAAATATATTCTAGAAATGAGCCAATCAGAGACAGATACACTTGATTTCATTTGTTTTTTTGGGAAAAAAAGTCAAATAGTCAAGATGATTTTTTTTTTTACATGCTCCCACTGAAGATAGGGAATTGATTCATTGTGACTGATCAGGTCTGCAATACTGACTGTCCCCAACAACTTTTCTCTAACACATCTTTGTCGTTCGTGTGTGTGTGTGTGTGTGTGCAGGTTTCTCGGGGAGGCTCTGGAGGACCTGGACAACAGTCTGAAGAAGTTCAACTCCAGACTGTTTGTTATCAGAGGACAACCCACGGATGTTTTTCCCAGACTCTTTAAGGTCAGCTGTTCTGTTATCTTTGTGCTAACTTGTAGCTTTATTCAGTTCGTCCTCGACTGTTAGCTGGCATCTTTCAAACTGTTTTTGGCTAACAATTCTCTGTTTCTCTCTCTTAAACCACAATGTCAGTCGTTTTTTTGTTAATGTTGTTCTCACTTTGGACTGCGTTTCCTCTGTTTGGCTGCAGGAGTGGAAGGTGACCAGGCTAACATTTGAGTACGACCCAGAGCCTTATGGGAAAGAGAGAGATGGAGCCATCATCAAGATGGCTCAGGAGTTTGGAGTGGAGACTGTTGTCAGGAACTCACACACCCTCTACAACCTGGACAGGTTCGACTGCACACACACACAAAACCACACCTTAATTAGTTCAAATCTTAATTCTAACCCAACCCTAACTCTGAACTAAACCTTGAACCTTGAATTCCTCTCTCCATCACTGGAGACCCCCCAGAAGGGCAGAGTGACCCCACAACAGTAGTGCTTTTCAAAAAATAAATAATGACCCCATCATTACACAAGCAGGAACACACACACACACACGCACACACCAAGGCAGAAGCACCAGATTCAGAACCAGAAATACTTTATTGAACCCTTGGAGAAAACTGTTCTTAAAGAAAACTGATGTTTGTGAAGTAGTCGTTCTCCTACACCAAAGTCCATAGAGAAAAGCAGTGATTTTAGTTCATATTGTTTACTGCTGTTTTAAAACTTTAATCTGCTAAAGTATAACAGTGACATAAAACACAAGGTTTATAAATATAATATACTGTTGACAGAAGACGGTGAAAACGTCTTTTTTTTTTGTCCACTGACGTCCCTGTCGTCTTTAGTTTCACAAACATACCCTGGTGTTTTTAAAAGAAACAAACGAGTCGTTGGTTGTTATCAGCCGGTATTGTGTGAAACAGAGCCCCCTATAGGTCAAACCCTGTTACCGCAGGTCACACACCCTTGCCATGTGCACAGACAGAGAGCACTGAGTTTTTTCAAAGGCTCTTACAGCATTGTCTTACGTAAGAAACACAAGCACGCTGTTTGTGTGTTTATGTGTGTTTTATTGTGTGTTTCGTGTCTGTATGTCTTTGTGTTTGTCTTTTTTTAAAGAAATGTTTTTGCAGTAAAGATTTAATGATAGCTTGTTAAGTAACTGCTCAGAAATTGAGTAAAATTAGCAAATCAAAAACCTAACATTAGTGTTTGAAAGTGGGTCCAGGAACGTGTTGAAGTCAACCCCTGTGTTCCTGCTCTGATGTTTTGCAACAGGATCATTGAGATGAACAACAACAGTCCTCCTCTGACCTTCAAACGCTTCCAGACTATCGTCAGTCGGCTGGAGTTGCCACGGCGCCCTCTGCCTGTCATCACTCAGCAGCAGATGGAAAAGTGTTGTACTAAGATTTCTGAGAACCATGAGCAGCTCTACAGTATTCCCTCGCTGGAGGAGCTGGGTGAGATCTTCATGTCTGACCAACATGCTGCCCCCTGGTGGTGGGCTCTTCCTTAGCTCAGTGATGTGAAGATCTGAAATAAGTCTATTTTATGGGGGGAAAAATACAAAAAAAACAAACAAACTACAGGTTGAATTAGTAAAGACTGTTGTTGTTTATTTTGTGGTTCAAGTTGTGGTTCATGTTGTCTAAAACCGGTTCTGTGTTTCAGGGTTCAGGACAGAACGTCTACCTCCTGCTGTGTGGAGAGGAGGAGAGTCAGAAGCTCTGGACCGACTCAACAAACATCTGGACAAGAAGGTGAACGTCTGCACTATCCTCAGAGGACCTAGGGTGGCGCTCACACACCAGAAAGGATGTTCTTAGTTTTTAATTTTGTATTACATAGAATGACAGTGAATCCAGTTTGCAAAGATTATAATTAATGTTAGCTTAATAAAAGCTAAATGTTAGCCACACAGGGCTTATTGTTAAAAACGGTCCAACTGTTAGCCTAGAGTAGTTTAAAAAAAAGGTCTTGACCGAGAACAATAACTAATCTCTCCTTCACTCCTTACCCCTCGCTCTGTTATTCCTCTTGCTTCCCATGTCTCCCCCAATCACCAATCCATCCCCTCTTCTCTCCCCTCCTTCCCCCCCACCCCCCCGCCCCCAGGTGTGGGTAGCTAACCTAGAACACTCTCGGATCAACACCTGTTCTCTTTACGCCAGTCCCACTGGTCTGAGTCCGTACCTGCGCTTCGGTTGTTTATCCTGTCGGGTTCTGTACTACAACCTGAGAGAGCTGTACATGAAGGTGTGGACACAGGACACACACACAAACACACACAAACACGCACACAAACGAACCAGCAGGTGTGTCATGGTTCCTCCTCCTATGGTCCTCCCCTTTCTCCCCCCTCAGCTGCGGAAACACTCCAGTCCTCCTCCGTCTCTGTTTGGTCAGCTGTTGTGGAGGGAGTTCTTCTACACTGCTGCCACCAACAACCCCAACTTTGACCGCATGGAGGGAAACCCCATCTGTGTGCAGGTGGGTGATGGTGGCGCTCTACTGATGACATCACTGATGACCATCAGGGATGGTGACTGGACGCCGACGTTCCAACAGGACTTCTCTAAACGCCACACTCTCTTCACCTTTTTGCTCCAGATCCCATGGGATCAGAATCCAGAGGCACTGGCCAAATGGGCGGAGGGTCGGACCGGTTTTCCATGGATTGACGCCATTATGACCCAGTTAAGACAGGAAGGCTGGATCCACCACCTGGCCCGACACGCTGTGGCCTGTTTCCTGACCAGAGGAGATCTGTGGATCAGCTGGGAGAGTGGAATGAAGGTACCAACTTGGTCAGCAGCATACAGTCCTGGTCCTGGTTCTGGTTCTGGTTGTCATGCAACATGTGTGTGTGTGTGTGTTTTTCTGAAGGTCTTTGAGGAGCTGCTCCTGGATGCAGACTGGAGCGTTAATGCTGGCAGCTGGATGTGGTTGTCCTGCAGCGCCTTCTTCCAGCAGTTCTTCCACTGCTACTGTCCCGTGGGCTTTGGACGGAGAACCGACCCGTCAGGAGACTACATCAGGTGACCTTCATACTACTGCTGTTCAGGGACAGGAACCAAAGAACACTGGATTTGTCTCTGAAAGTTTTGGTCTCTTGCTCCTAGTCTGTATTAATGTTATTGTTGTTTTTGTCGTTAATACTAGTTTTAGACAATAATATCATTGTTAAATCTTGTTCTTCTTTGCGCTGCTTTTTCCCGCAGGCGTTACGTTCCCATCTTGAAGGACTATCCCAACCGTTACATCTACGAGCCGTGGAACGCACCAGAGTCGGTCCAGAAGGCGGCCAACTGTGTGGTGGGCGTGGACTATCCCAAACCTATGATTAACCACGCGGAGGGCAGTCGCCTCAACATCGAGAGGATGAAGCAGGTTTACCAGCAGCTGTCGCACTACAGAGGACTCAGTAAGTCTCAGCTTCTCTCTCTGTCAGTGGAGACCCCTACAGGCTACAGGAGTGTACTGCTGTAATATTCTGTTGAATTTTATGTTGAAATAACTCACTGAAAGAAATTCCTCCATTTGGGTGTATACGTTTACTCAGTGTGTGTGTGTGTGTGTGTTCATTACAGGTCAATTAGCATCGGTGCCAACGATCCAGGAAGAGGCGGAGCCACCAATGACAGATGAGTCTCAGACCAGCAGTGGTCCTGGTAAGAGGAAACCATTGAGCAGAAGTCACATGATCAACCTGTCTGCTCACTTGATGTGGAATGTTTTAAGATTTTTTTTTTTTTCAGATTCTCCTCCTGCAGGTGGCGCACTCACTGAAGCGGCCGGCTGCTCTATTCTTCCTGATTCGTCCACACTGTGTCCAACCGTAGTCACTGCTCACCAATCATCGGATTGCCCTCAGACATCTGCTGCTGTCACCTCTACGTCTGCCTCCGTTAACGCTGATCCTCTGAAGCCTCCCTCACCTTGTTCCTCCTCCTCCTCCCCCTGTGGCACCACATCTCCCCCCTCCACCTCTGCTCAGACTCTGACAAAAAGAAAAGGCCCAGCTCACAAGATACGACGCAGCATGAGGCAGCGGGGACACCAGGGGGCAGAAGAGAGGAGGGAAGATGAAGAGGACAAAGGAAGGGAGGAGAGGATGGAGGACGACGATGATGAAAATGAGGAGAGCATGGAGCAGGACGCTACAGGAGAAATGTCAGGGCATCGTCAATGACGTCAGGTAGAAAAACAAAAAGAAAATGTTGGTGCAGTGTTTTATAGGAATCTAATCAAATTCAGTCAATTCGGTACAAACTTTCCACCAAGAAATAAGTACTTCATACTTCTTACACTTGTGCCATGAGTCATACTTTACAAAAACACAAAGATGTAATGCAATGTAATGATGTTCTACTTTCAAATTACTTAGTTTAACAACCTTTTGCTGCTACCTAGTGGATTGTCAAACAAAGAGAAATAATTTGCAGTGAATACATTTTCCACAAGTTTCTGGGTGGAAGGACTGGTGTTTTGTTTTTGTTTTTTTTTCTCTTTGTTCCTTCATCAACTGCAGCTTAACTCTGACACTTCTGTCTTTCAGGAGGAAGTTTTAGATGAACTGTTGTCCAAACTCTGTCCTGGAGACAGACTCTGCTGGTGTCTCTGCTGAAAGCTTCATACTTAAATTAAAGCCAGTGAAGATTACAGCGCCTCCACCCCTCCTGCTGATTAGCCAGCCTCCTGAACATTTGACCATCCTAGAAACACTAGCCTTGGCCTTTACTCCCGTGGGGAGCAGCCACAGACTGCATTGGGAAAAAAATCAGTCCCAGGAAATTAGTCTGTGTGTCTCAGGCTAATTCTCAACATCAGGGGGCAGCAAAAGCTCAGCGCACACCTCAAACAACCACTTTTGTAGGAAATGAAGACTTTAATTAATTTAGTCAAAGATGAGATGAAACACTGAGAGGACCTCTAGTGCTGAACCCTGGGCTGAAAGAAAAGTGTGTGTGTATGTGGGGGGGCATTGACGATGTGTGTGTGGCTGCAGGTGAATCAGGGAAGTTTACTCTGAAGACTTTGAATGTAGACCTTCAACTGTGGACCGGGTCAGTGTAGACTGTTAGTCTAGCTGGGGTTGAAGGTTCAGGTCTCTGAGACCAAAAAAAATAATTCTTTTAAAATGTATTTTTAGGGGGGGATAGAAATTATTTGTAAAGTAAAGACAATTTTCTGACCTTGTACCGAAAGAGAAATTGAACATTTAAGTGGGAATTCTGATGTCTAACAAAGCAGAATCCCAACACTTTGGAATTTTGGCCTTTTCTTTAACAAAAAAAATAATAATATTTTTGGCATTTAAAGAAAATGTATTTTGACTGTAAACGGTCCATTTTCCTCTTTGGTCTGAATTTCTCTGATCTTTAAAGAATGTTTATGTTCCACAGGTCTTGTATATATAAAATGTATAAATACATATTTAAACAAATGTCTCACTTGTGTGTTATTGGGTGTTATTTAAAGGAGTGTTTTAGGGTTTGTTTGCTTCTTCATCATCCCTTCGGTGGAACATGGACATGTGATCAAGTGGAGCTGGAGGTATTTTTTATTTCTTTCTTTTTAAAAAAATCTCAGTTAGCCTCTGTTTGACAGGTTTGAAGCCCTTGGTAGGTTAGCAAAGGGTTAGCTATTAGCACGTCTGGTAATTAGTCTATTATAACTTCAACATAGCTGAGTGTGTTTACATCAGCCAGTACGTGTTACCAATTAGCATTTGTCTTGTTTTTAGCGGGTTTACACTTCTTATTAATTGTCTTTTCTAGTTAACAAGTATATAAATGTAAATTTTTCACCGTTGTGACGTTTTTTAGCAGTAGGTGAGTACAAGAATGTTTTAGCTGCGAACTTTTAGCATGTTGGTAACGTTAGCGTCTTTAGCATTTATCGTTATTTCCCCATTAGCAAATTTTCCTTTTTTTTTTTACATCGCTCTAACTCTAACATTAACACTGTATGTTCCAGCTGCATTGTTCAAATTACTTCATACATGTCCTTGTAAAATGTCTGGAGCTATTTATACATAATTCGTTAGAAAGTCAATAGCGTTGTTAGCAGTTAGCCTGTAGCTCAGAGGAACAGATTATATTAAAAATAGGAGACACCAGTTACTCTTATCGCAAAAAGGTATTTTAATTTTTCAACTGCTGTCAATTACTGTGTTCTCTCCATAACATTAAAATGCAGTTTTATGAAATAGTTGTCAAACGTTAAGATTCTTTATATTTATATATTTTTAAGGTTGAATGTGGATTTTTATTTTTCTAATCTGCTCCTAAATCAACCCTCACACTTGTTTGTTGGATATGACTGACAGGAAGTGACAGTATTCCAGGGGCTGATGATGTCATGCTGTGCTTTGATTGGTTTGGCCTGAACTAACTCCTGCCTCCCCCCTCCGATTCCTCCCTCTCTCCGTTTCTCCCCTCTTTTCCCAGGGTGATGACGATGATGTGACAATGAACTGGCCAATCAGAGAGCCCGAAGGCAGAGCGGAGGGGGGGAGCAGGAGCAGAAGGATGCTGCTACAGGGAGGGAGGAGAAAAAGGAGGAGGTGAAGAAGAGGAGGAGGATGAGGAGGGTGCGGAGAGACCAGCTGAGCTGAGGAGCGGAGCAGCCGGAAATCACAAGGAGGAAAAAGAGCAAAGAGGAGAAGAGGAGGAGGAGGAGGTGGGGTAGGAGGAGCTGCTGCCGCTGCTGAGGAGCGTCTTCATCATCTTCATCATCGTCATCACCTCCACACCCTACTGTCATGGACAAATACAAACCAAAGAGACCAACAAGCCTGGATCTGTTCCCACAGCTGCCACCTGCTGGAACCCAGGTGTGTGTGTGTGTCTGTGTGTCTATCTGTTATGTACATGTGTGTCTGTGTGTATGTTTCAGAGAGAGAGAAAGAGAGAGAGAGCTTGGGTGTGTTTAGGATGAGACAGCATCAGCATCAGCTGAGTAACACTCTGTGTGTGTGTGTGTGTGTTTGGGAGGATGTTGTTGTCAGAATGACGACTGTCTGCCTGTCTGTGTGTATCTGTGTGTGTCTTCTGGGCCGTGTTGAACCATATATGTCGCTGGTGTCAATTATTTTAGAACCTGTAGTCTCTGACATGAAGCCCAGACCCTGGTCCTGGTGAGTCAGAACCCCTGGTGTTTGACGTTGGTGTTGCAGCTGTTTGTGGTTCGGCCTCAGCTGAGACTTAACCACACCAGGGTTCTCCAGGACCCAGGCCTGGTTTCAGGGTCAGAATCAGACCTGAGGAGGTTTATAGTTTTCATTATGAACAGGTGAAGGTCCAGGACTGTGTACAAATCTAGAACTACGTCCTAATCTCCAGCTTCAGTTTTTTCAGCTGTTTCCTCTGAGCTAACATTTATTATTTGTAAACTTGTGCTTGGCTAACCTTTAGCTGTGAACCTGCAGGCTTTGAAACCACATCCCTGTTTTTGTCAAGGTTCATCTGTTGTTGTGGTTAATATTTAGCAAGCTCACAAACCTAGAATAGCAGTTAGCATAATTAAGGCTAACACAAAGTTTGCTTTTGGCTTTTAGCGTGTTTTTCACCAATAGCACTCCTGTTGTTAGTTAGTTATTTTTTAGCTGTTGGTCTGTTTTTATTATGCTATGCATTAGCATGGCCATACCTGTTAGCATGCAACCTGGACATTCTACAGGGCAGACTAATAAGACTTGATAAATAGGACTCTATAGACCTTGAACTGAAACTATCATTAAGTCCTGGTTGAGGTTCAGGTGAGAGGACGTGTCATCAGGTCCAGAGATGTTCATGGACCTTCTGAAGCTCAAGACAATGAAAAAACAGGAACGGTAGCAACAGTAACAAAAATAACACTGTCAACGAGTAAAAACAAATACAGATTTTAATGGTATTTTTATACAGGTTTTAGAGGGAGTTAGACTTATATTATAAATCAGTCCTTCTTACAAACAGGAAGATAAATCACTAGGACTGTGTTCTGCTGAGACTGGATTTTCTCCGTTTCTCCACACCGAGCCGACGCTCTCCTCTTTCATGTATCAATGACAGCACTTCCTGCGTTTGTGTTTCATATCAACAACAACCTTTGTGTCGTGAAGGCCTGATGTTAGACACTAACTCTGCTGATCTGGTAACGTTCATCAGCTCTTCACTCTTAGAGTCTGATCTCCTGAATCAAGTCACGTCTTCGTCATCTCGCGTAAATAATCCAACGTTTGTAAATCCCCCCTCTTTGAAAAAGTTCCTGATTCTACGGGACTGTTTCTTTACTAGTTGGACTCTGACCTGTTTTTCCCTGGTTTATTTATTTATTCATGTTTGATGTCACAACTGAACAACTCCCTCTGCTGGTGAGAAACCGATCTTCAGGGTTTGACCGAAACGTTTTTCTAAAAAAAGAGAAACATAAACCAGAACTTTAGCACCAATTTTTAGTGTTTCTCCAGCTGCAGATTCAGATCCATTTGGACCAGGGTTTAGTTTCAGGATTTTTACACTATTTTTCCACAGTTTGAACTTTAAAAAAATAATTCTTCTTTTGCAGGACACAATTAACAACAATTCTCTGGGCAAGAAGGAAAACTGGAAGGAAAATCACTCGTCTTCACCTCACATCACAGGTACAAACTCCTTCAAGTATTCTGTCAATTTCTGGTGATATAATCCCTAAATATATGTTTGTGTGTTTTTAGGAGACCACAAATCACCTGACATCAAACCTAAAACCGAGGACAAAGTTCGGCTCAGCACACGCCGTCCAGCCCCCAAGCCTCCCGCGGTCAATGACAGCAGCAGTAAAAGTAAGAATGTGGGCGGAGCCTCATTGGCGGCAGACTCGCGGCTACGTTCACGAGACAAAAACACGCACGCAGCGCAGGTGTCCAACAGTCCGAAAAGCCAGCGCAGGGCAGGAGGAGGGGCTGGACGAGGGAGAGGCGGGGCTGTGACCAAAGATAAGAATGTGGGTGTGGTTAAAGGAAAGGAGGGAGGAGCAGGTACAACGGCCAAGGAGGAGAAAAAGACGGGGCGACTGTGTTCAGAGTCCAAAGGGAAGGAAAAGGAGAAAAACGTTTTCCAGAGGAACAAGGAGGCTGCCGCAGCAAAGAGCCGAGGAACTGAGGGAAGAGGGAGGGGCGCCGCTAGAGGAGGAGGAGCAGGAGCAAGAGCAGGAGCAGGAGGAGGAGGAGCAACTAACAGAGCAACAAACAGAGCAACAAACAGAGTGCCGTCAAAATCCAACAACCCCTGGTCCCAGCAGGAGGTCTATCTACCAGCCATGGTGGTTCCACGGACTCCTGTGACCGTGAGGAGAAAGGAGAAAAACCAGGACAAAGGTGAGAAACCAGAACAGGAAGTGATGAGAGATCAGCTGGTACTGCAGTGATCCTGAGTTGAAACAACACCTGGTGTCACCTGTGTGACATTCAGGTCCAGTACCAGTATCATACTGAACCAGAAACACACAGATACCAGCAGTTGTGTGATACCAGTATCATAATAATACCACTGTCCTACCATCATACGGTTACATGTATAAGTGTAATAGCATAAATACAAAAGAAATGGATGTCAATGTATGATACTATTATGGGTAAGATAGTACTGTAGTATCAGTATATTACCATGATACTGAGTAGTGGTGTGATATTCTCTGTTAATACTCAGTACTATGAGTATTGGGACAGAACCAGATGATAAAAAACAAAGACCACATCTGTCCATCATCAGTAGAACCCTTGTTTGTGGAATCTTGTGGAATCCAGTTAAAAATCGGTTCTCTCTGCATTTCTTCAGTTCCTGCTGCTCCTAAGCAGGACAAGAACCGGGAGAACCCTCCGGTTCTGTCCCGTTCCAGCAGCGAGGGCGGCTCCAACAGAATGTCCCTCAGCTCAGACACAGAGGGGCCCCCGCCTGGGCCCCTGCATCCGAGTGTGACCCACCGAACCAACCCGGCTATCAGTGAGGAGGAGGTGGAGACGGAACCAGGCCCCGCCCTCAACGCTAACAACCCCGGTCTGAGAGGAAGTGGACCGACAGACATGGACTGTACCACGTCGGAGGCGGGTCCAGGGATGGGGGCGCAGAGTGACTCAGCTGTTACACAGGACGCAGGTGTAGTCACAGCCCCCTCAGAGGCGGGGCTAAACTATGACTCGGTCAAGTACACACTGGTGGTGGATGAAAACGCTGAGCTGGAGCTGGTCAGCATCAAACACTGTCTCCATAACGACGACAGTGACGGAGAGACCGTCTACCAGTCGGCCAATGAGGATGAAGATCCAGAGTATCAGGAGGAAAGGAGCAGGAGGACGGAGGAGGGGGGAAAGAGCACGGGTGAGTAACTCTGACTGTCAGACTTTAACAACAGTGAACTGTAAACCCCTCACTCTGCCACACAGAAGTCCATAGACACAGGAGCTGCTGGTCCACCGCTGCTCCCTGTGGTCAGTTTGTGTCACTGCGGTCAATCTACAAAGGATTTTAAACAGTGAAGTGAAAAGAATAACAAATTCAATTGAGGATTGACCTCAGTGACACAAACTGACCACATGAGGCAGCAGTGAACCAACTTAAATCACTGATTTTCTCTGAAAGACCTGCAAGACCTACAAACTGGCAGGTAATTCTTATTCACTCTACGTGTCTAATACTGCCCCCTGAGGTATATACCAATATGTGTGTTGACTTTTAGCTAATACTGCCCCCTGAGGTATATATATATATATACCAATATGTGTGTTGACTTTTACTGGTTCAGTACCAGCTGGGTTTGTGAACCAGGGCAGGAACCAGGAATAAGTGACTGAAGATATTCATGTTTGAAAAATAAAGTTTGGCCAGGGACTGGCGCCAGTCTTTCAAACTGGTACTGGGTCCAGTCTACAAAAATGTCCAGGGCTGGTGTCAGTCCCTGTAGTCTGCGCTCTCTCGAGTGCTGACGTGCCACCAGTGGTCGGCATACCATAAATTGAGAACCCCTGATCAATAGTTAAGTTGAGTAATAAAATTTAGTTGATTTGACAGATGTGCTCATAAACAGTTCTTGATAACAACAGAAATGTCTCAGTCATTCATTTAGGTTCTGTTGTGTACTGTACCATCAAGACAGAGGAAGTGTTCCTTAAACCTTTTTTTTTTTTTCAAATCAATTTTCAGAAAAAAGTGAGGAGGAGCCAACAAAGAAATGGAAGGAGGAGGAGGTGAGAAGGAGGCGGGAGGAAGAGATCAAGAGGCGAAGAGAAGTTGTCGTCCGGGTGTCCGGCAAGACCAGGTCAACCTCAACGACAGGGTCGGAGGAGGACACAGGGAGAGGAGCAGCTCCCAGGAGCAGGAAGTTCCTCAACCTGTTCTCCAGCCGCAGCAGCAGCGGCAGCAGTCGCTACACAGCCACAGGTTAGTCCAGCTCCGATGTCATAAAGGGACAGTTCTGGGTTTTTTTTTTCAAGTCTGTTTGTCACACTGTGAGCTCAGCATCTGAACCAGAACCATGACAAAGAACTGAGCTGAAGTCCACCACGTCCTGGAAACACTCCCCCATGTGACCTTACCCCTGGTCTCTGTGTTCAGGTGCTGGATCCTTTGGTGTGTTCTCCTGTCTCCTGGACGGTGTGGAGAGACAGCAAAGCCACCGAGCGGCCTACAGGTGGAGACAAAAACAAACTTCCAACAAAAAGACAAATAATCTTAGTGACTCAGTAACTCAAAGACTCAGTAACGTAGTGACTCAATAACACAGCGACTCAGTAACTCAAAGACTCAGTAAAGTGTCTGTTTATTGACTCGGTAACTGAAAGACTAAACACAGTGACTCAGTTAGTGAGTGACACAGTGACTCAAAGACTCAGTAACAAAGCTGTAAACTGATGTATTAACTCAAAGACTCAGTGTCTTACCAACACGATGACTCAGTGTTCTCGTCACTAAGACACTCAGGTCCAAATAAAAACCTGTCTCTGGTTGGTCACTCAGTAACAAAGCTGTTTACTGATGTATTAACTCAAAGACTCAGTGTCTTACCAACACGATGACTCAGTGTTCTCGTCACTAAGACACTCAGGTCCAAATAAAAACCTGTCTCTGGTTGGTCAGGTTTGTCCCTCGTCATGCCGACGAGCTGCAGCTGGAGGCCGACGACCCAGTTCTACTGCTGAGTCAGGCTGAGGATCTTTGGTGTCACGGGTACAACATGAGGACTGGAGCCACCGGAATCTTCCCAGCCTTCTATGTTGTCAAATTAGCTGCGGACACCGGAGCAGGTACTGGTGCTGGAACTGGAACCGAGTCAAACGAATCATCATTATTGGTGAATCAGCACAAATAAGAACCAAGTCAGCGGTTCTGTTTACAGGCACAAAAATATTACAGCAAAAACAAATAGAAGAAATTACTCAGAGAACTGTTCCATTCTCAGTTCTTCTCCATATCTTCGCAGCTCCTACAGGTGGATATTTGGAACAGTTCCTGGTCCGCTTCCTGGGTTCAGTTCAGGTTCCCAGTCACCAAGGGCGTGATGTTCTGTGTGCAGCCATGCACAAGGTACGGTCGCTCACGTGCACACCACTCACCACGTGCACTGTCTCAGAAACTGTAAACACCCAGTGGGCTGTGTCTGTCTGTGAACAGGTGCTGTGTAACCGCCGCTCGGCCTCTCAGCCTCCGTCCTCATGTCTCCTGGACATCAGCATCAGAGGAGTAAAGATCAATGTCCAGGACCAGTGTCACTCTGCTCACAGGGTAACAGCGCCTCCTACAGTGCTGCCTTCATTCCTTCATTTTTTCTTAGCTTTTCCTCTTTTACTCCTTTTTTGATGATGATCTCCGTCTCCTGCAGGGGGATCAGTGTTTCCACTTCTTCCATCTGAAGAACATCTCCTTTTGTGGTGTTCATCCCAAACACAGCAGGTGATTTTTAATGTCATAATTTTATCACAAAACAGTTTCTATAAAGAAACCTTTAACGATAAAGATAGTTCAATTTATCTGACAATGTTGACAAAAATCAAGTAACAATAGATGACGATAATAATGATGATGATGATGGTGATGATGATGATGATAATGATGATGATGTCCTCATAGGTATTTTGGCTTCATCACCAAACATCCAGACCAACAGCGTTTTGCCTGTCATGTGATGATGTCAGACACAACGTTACATCCTCTGGCCAAATCTCTGGGGTGAGATTTTTTTATTTCCCTTTTTTTCTCCAATCTCACACAAATATTTTCATTAAATTATTTATGAATCATTTATTTTGTTCCTGTTCTTATTTGAGTGCCACATTCAAAAGTCAAAAACACAAATCCTCATGTTTCTGGCTGTGGCAGTGCCCCCTGGTGGTTCAACTGCCTTTTACAGCCCTGTTACTGCCCTTGCTGATGTCCTGTCCCGTGTTCCACACAGGAGGGCGTTTCAGCAGTATTTCAAAGAGCACATCGGTTACTCCTGTCCCACAGAAGACATCTTCATTGAATAAGGTTGGACTGCACAGACTCACAGCTGACCTTCCTACATGCATGGTGGCGTTGTCTCTTCTTCTTCTTCTTCTTCTTTTTCTTCTTCTTCTCTGAGGACCTTCAGGACCGCACATCATGTGACATGTGCAGGACTGTAAGGACCGGTGAAACCTGATGGAGTATCCTCAGGCTGTAGCAGAGTTCATTTACCCACAGACCATCAGCAGAAAATAGATTTGGTTTTAATTCAGTGATGGGTTCTGCTGATTCAGCAGAAAGTGTAGGTCATGTGACTGCAAAGGTGCAGACAGGAAGTTGTTGTTGGCTTAGTTAAAAAAAACATGTACAAACCACTGTAAACAAGTTTTATATTTAAAGATGAATCGGAGAGAAGAATCCAGCTGTTGGTCCATCGTCAGGTTCCCCCTGGTGGTGGAACAGCAGCAGCAGCTCTTCTTGTAACGGTGCTTTAGGAATTATGGAAGTTTTCTGCACATGTCCTGAAGAACCTGCACCTCTGGATGTTCTTGGAGTTGATGAGTTATTTCTAAAGTTGTACCGTCTCTGCCAGAGGTTGGTTCACAATCCCGGTATAATCACCGAATGGTCAGAGGATGGAGGTGCAGCTACGCCATGGCTTGGACACTGCCTCTCAGTGAAGAGAAGATGGAGGAGAAGATGGACTGAAAGACTTGAGCAAGTCTGGAGTCTGGCCACGGCCTCAGAGTGGAGGATGAAGAGGATGAGGACGAGGACCACCAACTCCATCATGTCCTCCTGGACCGAGGCTCTGGATCAGAGTCAGGGCACTGGAAGGAATTACGTCTCCCAGCTGGATTGGGAAAATAATCAGGAATCAGGGACTGGAGACCAGGTGCGAGATCAGACCAGAGGCAGGATATGTGTGTGTGTGTGTGTGTGAGAGAGAGACTGACAGCTGGGTTCTTCAGGTGGAACCTGGTTGTTGATGGACATCTACAGCTGATGTAAATGTCCCCTCATATTCACTGCTCTCCCCACTTTTTTTCTCACCCTCCTTCTCCATCAAAACCATCTGAGCTGACATCACCTTCTGTAGGGATGTCCAATAATATCAGTCGACCGATGTTAGCATAATTATGTAATATCTGTAAGAATTGTTATCAGTTTTTCCTCTGATAATGAAAACCCTATAACGCAATGCCTGGGTTTGGCCAAACGACGTGTGCCCTAAGGATAGTTTTGGGGAAAAATGGCTGTATATAGGAACAATGGCTGCATATTAAAGTGAAAGCCACTAGTTGGCAGCATTGCAGCTCATTTAATTAATCTAGGTTGAAGAGTTCTGTTAAGCAACTGGATGTTTTGCCTCTCATCCGAGAGGCTTCTACTGAAGAAGTCTCTCGGATGAGAGGCTAAATGTCGTCTCTGCCAGCTGTTACCTGGGTCTACGTAGCTACAATAGCGCCCCCTGCAGTCCACAGACAGTGGTACAACAATAATTAGGCTGCTTCCTTTGGTTATTTTTTCTTAGGGCCATTTGAGACCAGGACCATTTGGTGAATGTCAGACCTGGGACACACGCTGACATCTGCTGGTGACTGTGTCAGGGGTGAAGAAATTAATCTATCCAAACATGTTAGCGTGCTAGCAGTGTTTTATAAATGTGCACATATGGAAGTAGCCGTGTTTGTTAGCACCACTGCTAGCATGTAGCGTAATGCACTAACACAAAGCCTTTTATTTTGAGAGTCAGTCTTCAGCCAGCAGGGCCAAGCTAACCATGCTAATGCCTGCAATCTCTCTTCTTCTTTGCACTTTACTGTCAGATCTAAATCTTGAGTTACATTACTGCCACCTACTGGATCTGTTTTACTCTTTTAATGTAGAAAGGAGGTAGAAAACGTGTTGATGTTTAAAAGGAACAAATTTCAGTGAACATTTTAATGATCAGTTAAGTGTTTCTCCTTCAACATTGTTAAATCTTAATGGATTTAACACAATTTTTTAATCAAACTCTTTTTTCTCAGCCCACAGTCCTGAAAGTTACAGCTGAGGTGAAAATGTGAATTTGTTTTTTTTTGTTTGCATGCAAAAAATTTGCATCGCATTCACATTAAATACATAATCAAAAATGTGGAATTAAAAGGATGTAATAAGCTAATGGCTACAACAAAAAAAAAACTCCTTTTCGAGTTGACGAAACGTTAGAAGAGGTCAGTGTTGGTGCCTTTCATTTGGTCTTTTTCTGTTTGGGGTAAAAACCAAAAAAAGCTTCTGATCAAAATCAGAGCAGTTCACAATGGACGTGACCTGAGTCATCCAAGATGGCTGCCACTGGAGTGTAGAGGGTAGCCTACTCCTTACACCTTGACTGTCTATTTTAACCGGTGCCGACTGTCAAGCATTAATATCAGTTTTTAACGATGCATCGTCATCGTTATCCCTTGTAGACTTCAACTAGTGCTAACTGTTAACAGCTATCATCTGAATTCATGTGGCTAAGAGTGAAAACTTTTATTTATTGTACCAAATTCTTTTAGAGACAAAAGTTGATCAGAAGGCGTCTGATTGGCCAAATAGCCTTGGTATTATCTTTGGTTGAGGTGAGGCCCATATTCTGGATACCAGGTGTGGTCCATTACATTCACAGGAACACATCATGTGCTTTTTGTCCACGAGTGGGCAAAGTCCTGTTCTTCCATGTGGTGGCGCTAACATACTGTATTTGTATCACTGTTCTCAGAGGCTGCTGATAGTTTGGGTTGTTGTTTTTTTGTTTGTTTTTAGCTTAAAAATAAATCTGTCAATAAATCTGTCTGTCAGTATTTAACCCCCTGTGGCAGCGAAGGGTTTTACACTTATTCTTGTTATTATTTTATAACATGATCTTATCATTGGACCTTTAAATAATTCCCTCTCTGTCACAAATATATTTTTACTCTCTATTAAAATCCCACCCTGACAAGAAGACGGAGATTAATGGACGTGTAAATATCATGTAAACCAGCAGCCCAGCCTCTGAGGACCATGAAACAGGAAGTGACCTTCTCCTCTAGGGGAGGGGGGCTGCTGTGACATCACTCACATAGATCTATGCTGTATAGACATTGTACGTATGTATGTAAAGTTCTAAATGTATGCTGTTGGTACAAACACAGGTTCAAACGGTGCATGACGTGGTTGTTGTAAAGAAGACGGTGTTTCTGGTCAATAAATGGACTTTATCTGAACATGTTTCCACCTGTGACTGCGTTGCTGGCCCACGCCGCCATCAGGTGACCGTCCGTGAGACGTGGACTCAAGAACACAGACTACGACGAGAAGGTAGAGGATGTTTTTTTATACTTCAGTCACGAAGTTACAGTCAGTCACAGCAGTTGATTGGCTAATGGACAGAGTGACACTGCAATAACAAAAATAAAATAATAGATTTTAGGAAGCTAAAGGTCAACAGACAAAAACAAATATTAAAAACATTAAATATAAATTAAATAAATGAGACAATGATGTTGGATCTTAACGATTATGTCATATTTAATTAGAAGCCTGTGGAGGTTGTTAAAGTAATTTTGCTTTAATAGTTGTCATGAACATTACTATTATCATTATTATAAACAACATTGTTGTCATTTTCATCCATTCATTTTTCAGCCTCCTGCAGCTGCAGCCAATCCCAGTAGTCACCAGGTGGAGGCGGTGTTGATACAGTTTTCCAGTCCATCACAGTGTCATGTGTGGTGAAAAGCAACCATTCACACCGACATTTACACTAAGGGTCAGTTCAGAAACAAAAACCCAACAACAACGGTTGTCAGTTCTCGGACGAGTCCGTCTCCTCCGTGGAACCGTCGCTCTCCACCTCCATCTTCCGCCTGTGGTGGAGGTTCCTGCGGGGCGAGGCCTTCCTCTGCACCTCCTTCAGACCCACCACGGCGCTCCCACTGCTGTTACTGCCAGGACTCACGGAGATCTGAGCCAGTCTGGACACAGAGTTAGGATTAGGATAATCGATGGAAATTCCAGATCAGAAATATTAATCTGGATTGAGTGTCAGTGAAAAGATCCAAATGTAAACATGAATGAAAAGTGTTTCCACAGAACATCCTCCTTCACATGTTTATATTTGTTTAAAATGTTTTAATAAATATAGAATAATATTATTATTATTAACTCAAATATTGACCATAAATGCCCCTGAATGGCAACAAATTCACTGGACTTGGCCAACACTGACATCCCTCAGTAGTTCAGCCACCAGAGCTAAATGTTTGTATAGTAAAGAGTCAGCAGTTAGTCACCAGCTAAAAATAAAAACACGAATTATAATTGTTAGTGATTGTGTAGTTTAATGTTGATCAAAGCTAACAGGTAGCAACAATGAAACAACAGAAGTTAGCCAAAAAAGTAGCTAACAGAAGACAACACTACAACTCTCCACTAACTACTGGTTAAATGCTGAAGAAGAAGAAGAGATTAAAAACACACACGCTTCATCCATCAGTGTGTCTGCTGTTTCTTACAGTTTGTCCAGTTCCTGGTCCATTTCTGGGTCCACCAGGACGTCTGATCTGCTGGGCAGAGCTCCTGAAAAGAACCAGAGACATACTCAGCCTTGGTAAGGACCAGAGACACTCAGAGACACCTACAAACATGTCCAAAAAGTCTGGGTCTTTGTTGAACTCACCGATGTCCTGGTTGATCCTGTCGCTTTTAGACAAACTCATCAAAAAACTGTAGAAACAGATTTTATCTGATTCTTCCAGGATTTCTTTTATACACCACCTAGAGGGATGACTACATACACACACACGGTCAGTCAGACACAGCTCTGCAGTGCTGCACTCTGACCACAGGGGGCGACACTGACCTGTGATTGAAGCGCTCACACAGCGCCTCCACACACTGACTCAGCATGGCAGCCTCCACCCCGTCCTTCTGCTGCTGCCGCTGCTCCTTGTCGTTTTCTTCTGCTGCCACTGGGGGGAGCTGCTCCACAGAGGAGGAGGTTGGGACGATTACGGTATTGGGACTCTTTCCTGCCAGCAGGTCGTGATATATCATAAGGACACTGTCCAGGAACTCTGCAGACAGGGAGGATGATGGGTAAAAACGGGAAGATGAAGTTTAACTCAGAAGATACTTCAAAAATTCAAAGTGTCATTTGTTTACAGGCCGTTACCTTGGTAATAGAGCTGCAACTGAAAGGCATACAGGAAGTCAGAGAACGACATCAGGCAGTCGATGGCGTCATCCATCAGAACAATTCTATTAAACAAAACATTCAGAAGAAGAAGTTAGTATTATCCCACAGCAAAGTCTGTGAGATAAAACCAGTGATTTTCTCTGTGAGCTTTGATGTGGGAGAAACCTCAGTTTCTTTTTGTTAAAGTCTGACAATGAGATAAAAACGATGAACAAATTCTAAAAAACAAACAAACACAACAAAAAATATAAAGATGTTGGAGAGTCCGTTCACACCTGGCTGTGTTTTGAACCATTTCCACAGGGAAGTCAGGACATAAGAGCTGCAGCAGTGACCTGTACTCCTGCACTGACAACATATCTGACAACACACACATGGTCAGGCAATCAATTATTTTGTTATTTTCATTATTATTTCATGTGTAAACGTTCACAGACTTTGCAGGCTTCATGTGACCTCTGACCTCCACTCTTGCCGATCTGCCTGTAACATCTCCAGAAGGTTCTGATGAAGGACCACCTGTTGTGAGGAGTTGCTCTGATGTAGTTGAACTCTCTGAAGAGGACGTGGTTACTGTTCTTCACACTGCTGAAACTACACACAGGGAGGCACAGGTATGAACCACTTCTCCACAGCTGCCTGACCGCCAGGTGTTCTGCTAAATTCCAACTTCTTGCAGTAATACTGTATATTTTTAGAATTCTAATAATAATAATAACTACCACTTACTATTCTGCAAAGAAGCGGCTGATTCCGAATTGCGTGTATTCTTCTTTATTTTCCAACAGCTGCGTTACTGCGTCACTGAGGTAGAAGAGCACGTGACTATCCGCTGGAGAACACACATGAAGAAATTAGACAGCTCTATGTAAAATAAAAATAAATCTAGTACCATATGAGATTCAGACGGTATGTTTTAAAAAATGATTACATTATGGTAACAGATTAATTTACATTCAAATACATTTTATTGTTTGTTTGTGCAGGGATTTACTACATTACATTCATCCGTGGGAAGCTGAGGCTGCAGAGCTATCAATGCTAACAACTAACATACCCAGGTATTCTTGCACAGACACAGTGGAACTGAAACGATTCATTTTGCAGCCCTTCTTCCCAAGAAGTGACGGAGTGATTAACGCGGAGTTGTTGACGATTAAATATGATTCTTGGATGTTAAAGAAGTGTTTCGGTATTCCAACAATATCATCCTTTCCTCCCAGTCCTGCAGCTACATCCCCTGTCCGATTATGGGTGTAGACGGATGTTGTGAGTGACATCATCGAATGATCCCCTTGGCAACACGGTAGGATCAAGAGTTCCACTGCGGTATCGTTCGGTATTTACAACATGATAAACTTTGTTAATGTAGCAACGTTTTGTGTTGTAAAACCTTTAAATAATATAATTTATATTACGTTTACAATAATTGAACATTATTTATATAAACATTATTAATTATCTATTTTATAAACATTTCTAATTATCATTACCCAATATTTATATAAACATTATAAATTATCTATTTTATATATTATATAAACATTTCTAATTATCATTACCCATTGCTACATAAACATGAAATATTGTTGTATATAATATTATAATATTGAACTACAATATAATTATTTTTAAGACACAGATGAATGTGATCACAATAACTAACTCCACCCAGCAGACACAACAAAACGGGGAACAGACAGCCCTAACGCACGCTGTATTTTCACAAATGTTTTCAAAAAAAAATAATATAAGAATTCTTAGATCATTTTGTTCATGATATGAATTTAATATTAACAAATATCGTACGTCACATAGATTTGAAGGTGAAACGTATGTGAACGGCTAAAAAATCTGCAAGCGAAGTGAAATTACATTGTTTGTGTAAATGCAACGCGTTATACCACAGAACATATCGACCAATCAAATCAATTCTGGGCTGGGCGAGGCCTCGTTTGATCCAATCAGGTAATGGTTAAGGCAAAAGAAGGCGGGTCTTATTTCAAATTAAGCCAATCGCTGGTGTTCCTTGACGCGTACGTAGGAAGGCGTTTCACCTGCGATGTCTTTACAACAGAACGTTTCAGATACAAACCTCGTGCTTCGTCATCAGTGTCTACTGTTTCCTTATCTAATATTTGTACATTCATGTTCGACCTTAATTTAAATGACATTTTAGAGAACAGCCATTGTTGTCAACACGTATCCGCCCTGCTCTCAATCTCCGCCCTTGGAGACGTTTTAAAAAAAGCTGCTGTCAAGTTGCACGTACACAACCAGAAATAGCACACAGTGTTCTGTTCAAGTAAGAGCGTGAAAAATAAGCCGATCAATGAGATACGAAATTCAGCTTTGACATTAAACACTACAGTCATAAATCACTTACACTTACATATATTTGGAAAAAAATATGAACATTTATATTAAAATTCAAGTAAATATGGACAGAGGTAGTGCACATAGCAAAAGGTAGAAAAACAAAATTTCTTAGATGACGGAGTTGATAGGCAGCTAAGACAAAATAAATGACTGAATTACTATATTACTTTACTTTTACTGTAGTCTAATCTATTCTAATCTAATCCAATCTAAAGAATTTATACAATTTATATTTTCGGTTGTTTGCTATTACTATATATTATTAAAACATGATTAATAACGTTTAGAAAGTAGTGGCCACAATAGAATGGCCAAATTGTAGCAACTATAGCAGGATTACTTATAAAATTCGAATAACTAAATGTTTTAATCATTAAAAATGCATATTTACCGCCTCGGGTTCAGCGTTTAAGAAATGCAGCTGGTTATGAATTTTATTCCGAAAGCGGAAGTAAGGTCTAGTGTCGCAGGCGCAGTCAGTCAGTATATAAAGCTCGACGGGGTTCATGTCACTGTTTTTGTGTGTGTTACCGAACAGACGTCGCAGGGCGGTTTATCCTTACAGCCACAGTAGCATCAGCAGGTACCCGAATTCCGCCACATTAACAATGCTTTGATTTAACTATGTGGTTACATCTGCTGCTACACTGGTTCAAACGAGCTGTTGTTTCGTGTGCTTGTGTAAAGTGCGTGTTTCAGGCCTGGATGTGTCGCGCGGCTTGGACAAGCTAACGGCTAAAATGCTAATATAGAAGAAAGAGAGACAGGAACGACCTAAAATATAATTTCAACACAAATGAGGTTGTACTAGTCTTCAATACCGACCAATAACTGGTGCTGTCGACACCGTGTAGTTTGAAATTTCCTTGTGTTTTTTAAATAGAACAAAAGTGCAGAGGTGAAGGCGCTATTAGCATCTGTCACTGGGTGCCGTTGCTAAGTTAGCAGGTTAATGGCGCTCACCGCTGTATGTGCATGCTGACGGCTATAATTGAACGATACTTTTCAAATTAACAAATGGAAAAATAATGACTTATTAATCAGGTAGTCATGATGCTTATGATGGGAGCAGTGCGGGATAATGGATGCCAACCTAGGACAAAGTATGATGTCGAATTTGTGTGGCAGTAATCTATGATCTTCATGTTTAAAATTTAATTTTAATTTAAAATTTGGCCATCCTCCCCGAACATGGAGAACATCATGTTGTTGTCTTCAGTTGTCATTAAGTCCAGACGTAATTCAACCCTGGTTTAATGCTAAACAATGTTATTCTACGTTGAGCAACTCTGCTGCTGTTATTAAGGACAACATGTGGTCATAAAAACAAAGTTCTTAGTTTTGATAGTGAGTTTACTCTCATTGATACTCAACCCGTTTCTTGGACTTGGTACCAGTAGAAGTACCAGTGCACTTCTAGATATTCTAGATATATGGTCTTGATATTGATATTTCAAAATGAAGTTCTAGATTCCTAAATATTAGTAATGAAAGATATGAATGTTTTTAAATCAGTACCGATGAGTGATGAAGGTCTGGTCCTCCTGGCAGAGGATAAGAGTTGTTTTTGGTTTGTTCAAAAACAGTTCTAAATATTTCCGTTTCCTTTTAGTTTGACAACACTCTAACATTTCAAAAAAGATGGAAATGTTAATGGAAAAAACATTAATGTTCATTTAATATTTTTTTACAGGACTTTAACATTTGTCTTTAAACTATATATAAGTTTATTAATTGGTTCACTGCCTTTTAATGTCTCTGCTAAACTCTTTTGTACTTAAATACTTTTCCTCTGTGTGAACGGGTAAATGCACAACAAACTCAAGAAGAGAGACAAAGTCCAGAAGTTTTACAGGACTGGAGCAGAGCAATAGAAATATGAAGCTCTTCAATCACTTCCTGAAACGTGCATTAGATTATCACATGCTGCAGCTTTTAACAGACCTAAAAGGGGAGGTGGGGGAGAGTGTGGTGAGTGAGGAACTTAACTGTTAATGGTTCTCACTAAAAGGATTATTCCAGTGTTTTTTGAAGTACATCAATAACTAGATATTTTGAGAAGCATTTGAATAAATGTGCTTTAATAACTCTCATCAATTTATGTACTGAGTTTGACTGATAATTTTTTAAATTGTACTCAGTGGTTATGTTGACTGATGTAATGACCTTGTCTACCTGCAGGGATGTCTTTGTTGTTGATTATTTTTGTTGGCCTTGTCTACCTGCAGGGGTGTCTTTGTTGTTGATTATTTTTGTTGTCTACCTACAGGGGGCAGACTTGAAACCACACAAACATGACCCTGTGTTGTCTTTTTCTTTTCTGCCTCAGTATATCTCTAGTCTTTTGGGAAGCCCACCCCTCCAGTGGCCAACATGGGGGACGACAGCGAGTGGATGAAGCTTCCCATCGATCAGAAATGTGAACACAAGGTGACTGACACTACTTCCTTGGGCACATGTTGGTGCTAAACGCCTATGAAAGTTCCTAAATAAGAAATTTGAAGGATTTGAAAAACAGAAGCTGGTTTTGTTTTGGAGAATGTTCAAGTAGAAGTTTTTTTATTTTGTCTTGTCCTGTTTCTCATTGTTTCCCTCTTCTGGTACTCTTGCATGCTTACTCCTCCTACCGTTCATCGCTCCTCCTCATCGCCTCCTCATGTGACCTCCTCAGGTGTGGAAAGCCCGTCTGAACGGTTACGAAGAGGCTGTGAAACTGTTCCAGAGGATACACGATGAGAAGAGTCCAGAGTGGGGGAAGTACCTGGGCCTGATCAAGAAGTTTGTAACAGAGTCGAACGCTGTGGCTCAGCTCAAAGGACTGGAGGCAGCGCTGGTCTTTGTCGAGAACGCTCATGTGGCTGGGAAGTAAGTCTGGAGTCAGGACCTGAATGAGAAACAGGAAGTCTGTCTGCTTTGTTCTTGAAATGGAAAGTTCCACAGTTTGTTCTTTAGAACATGGTGAAAGTGCTGATTTGTTGTCTCCACACAGGACCACAGGTGAGGTGGTGTCCGGCGTCGTGACCAAAGTGTTCAACCAGCCCAAGGCTCGAGCCAAAGAGCTGGGAATGGACATCTGTCTGATGTATGTAGAGATAGAGAAGGTGGAGGTGGTGCAGGACGAGCTGCTGAAGGGACTGGACAACAAGAACCCAAAGATCGTGGTGGCCTGCATTGAGACTCTGAGGAAGGCCCTCAGGTCAGTGACAGGGAATCGTACCTGTGATCTCTGCGCTGCACTGCTGCATGTAAACAAAGACTTAGGGTTCCGTCTTGTCCCTGTCTCCTCACAGTGAGTTTGGGTCTAAAATAGTGACATTGAAGCCCGTGGTGAAGGTTCTGCCCAAACAGTTTGAGTCCAGAGAGAAGGCAGTGAGAGACGAAGCCAGGCTGCTGGCCATCGAGGTGTACCGATGGATCAGAGACGCTCTGAGGCCTTCACTGCAGAACATCAACTCTGTTCAGGTTCGCCGTCGTCCGACTCTAACATCGTCCAACTCCTAAGGTCGTCTCCACTCACTCTGCCTTTTCTTTTGTCCTACAGCTGAAGGAGCTGGAGGAGGAGTGGGTGAAGCTCCCGTCTGCTCCTCCCAAACAGAGCAGATTTTTGCGCTCGCAGCAGGACCTCAAGGCCAAATTTGAACAGCAGAGTGCAGAGGGGGGAGGAGGCGGCGAGTGTGATGGTGGGTTCTGCTGCTGTCAACCAAAACTTTCATCACTTTCATCTACCTTAGATATCCTGTTGGAGCATGTGATCACATGACCTGCAGTAGTGACCTTCCCTATTTGACCTTAGGTGTTATGGTAATCCAAGCTGTTCTAAATCCACAGGTGGATTTATCTACTCAGACCAGTACCAGACTGGTACTGAACCTTCAGTGCTGGTCTACCCAGACCAGTACCAGACTGGTACTGAACCATTGAAGAAACACACGTAAAAATGACAAAACAAAGACCAGAGTAAAATACAGTTCCAGTTCCAATCCTAATAATCATGTTTGCAAAGTTACTCTGGAAGAATATGTGCTGTGACCTTTATAAATCAGTCCCATCATTTCAGGTTCTGCCTTGACCAGTCTGGAAGAATGTTGTATATTCCTGAATATTGAGCAAGTTTTGGTGATCACACAGTCTGTCTCAGTTCAGTACATGAAAACATTTCCTGCCCTGGTGTCTTCACAGATGACGACATGGCCGAGGCAGAAACAGCCGTCGATCCGTACGAGCTGCTGGAACCCGTGGAGATTCTGTCCAAACTTCCCAAAGACTTTTATGACGAAATAGTGAGTTCCGCTGACCATGTTCCACTTCCTGCTCCTTATGGAGAAGATTGAACAACACGTGTGAATCTGTACCCCAACGCAACATACAGATGGCGCTGTTTGACCAGAGTCTCTGTTTTCACAGGAATCTAAAAAATGGCAGGAGAGGAAACAGGCTCTGGAAGCCATCGAGGCTCTCGCCAAGAACCCTAAACTGGAGAACGGAGACTATGGAGACCTGGTTAGAGCCCTGAAGAAGGTCAGAACTGGTGTTTCATGACAGGAGTTTTGTTGGTCACAAAGGCAGGTCTGATGTTTTGTTTGTTTGTTTGTTTCCAGGTTGTGGGTTTTGACGCCAATGTGATGTTGGTGTCGATGGCCGCCAAGTGTCTGGCTGGACTGGCCTCTGGACTCAGGAAGAAGTTTGGAACCTATGCAGGACTTGTGAGTTTTTTTTTTTTGTTTTTTTTTTAACGTTTATGTAAACAAGAGAGAAGCTTCAGATCTGCTCCAAACCCAGAGCCGAGTCTGGAGACCTGGAACAGGATTTAGTCCTGTAGTTCTCACCATTGTTGACACAGTGATCAGTGACTGACTGTTACATCTGATTGGTGTGTTCAGGTGGTTCCTACCATCCTGGAGAAGTTTAAGGAGAAGAAGCCTCAGGTTGTGCAGGCGCTGCAGGAGGCCATCGACGCCGTCTTCCTGACTGTGAGTCTAAAAAAAAAAAAATGTCAACTGTTGTCATTTTCTTTTCTTTTTTTCTGTAGTCAAACCTTAATTTGTGGAAACATTTCACATCATTCTGAGTTAGTTGTTAGATTGGTTCACTTATTTAAATAAGTAAACAATTACAGTTCCACAGAGATGGCCCTAGAGGGCAGCAGAGAACTTCACTTCAACTGACAATATCAAAATAAAATACAAATACAAACACTGCAGTACTTGCAGATGAATGCTGCAGACAGCATTTACAGATGAGGCCCGCAGCTTCTCTCCCTCTCCTCAGGGGGCGATACAAATGCTCTGTTTCGTTTATTTTTATATATAAATATATATATACAAACTGATACTGTACCTTGCTAAAACTTTTATTATATTATAGTCTTGAAGACTTTGTCATAATCTGACATCACCTTTGAAAACCCACTGTTGTACTGACAGGGAAATCTAATGTTCCTACAGGGGGAGCTATTGACACCGTTGTAATGTCCAGCCTCATGATCTGAGTATTAAGTTTTGGAGACACATAATTCAAAGCTCATCGCATGAACTGATGTTCGCCAACGTCCTAATTGACGTTCGCTGCCATGCAGACGTAATCTGATGCTAGCTACTGAACGGACTGACGTGTTATAACAGCTATATAGATAATATCGAATCAGAATTCATATGTGCGGATTTGTTTTTCCTCTGCCAGACATCCCTCCAGAACCTTTCTGAGGACATCCTGGCTGTGATGGACAACAAGAACCCGTCCATTAAGCAGCAGGCGTCTCTGTTTCTTGCCCGCTCCTTCAGACACTGCACTCAGTCCACGCTGCCTAAAAGCCTCCTCAAACCCTTCTGTGCTGCTCTCATCAAGGTACCAGAAGCTGATCATCAGAGTACTGGTTATCAACCAGAGTCCAGTCAAAACCACAGAAATCTGATCTTTGTTGTCCCTCTGTTACGTCACAGCAAGTCAACGACTCGGCTCCCGAGGTACGAGACGCTGCCTTCGAGGCTTTGGGGACGGCCATGAAGGTGGTGGGAGAGAAGGCTGTGAACCCTTTCCTGACTGATTTGGACAAACTCAAACTGGATAAGGTGAGAAGAAAGAGAAAGATAAATCCTGATTAAAAAGTTTTTGGTTTTTTTCTTTTCCCCCTTCTTTGACATCTCACGTCATGATTTTTCTGAGAACAGATTAAAGAGAGTGCAGATAAAGTGGAGCTCCCTGGAGGGAAGAAGTCTGCAGGAGGAGCAAGCAGTGGGGGAGCAGGGGATAAAAAAACTGCAGCTAAAGCCCCGCCTTCTGCTGAAGCTCCACCCAGAGCCTCTGCTCCGCCCAAATCCTCAGGTCCACCCAAGAAAACCCAAACGTCTGCTTCAGGAAAGGTACAAAAATCACATGTTTAAGTTTGTGTCCATGTTGTCGCGATCGATGTGTCTGAACGACTGTTGTTGTTACAGCCATCCTCAGGTCAAGCAAAAAAAGGCAAATCAGCCGCCGCAGGTGGAAAGAAGACGTCGGACAGTAAAGAAATGACGGAGACTGAACTGTCGGTGAGTGGGAGATAATCCTGTTCTTAATAAATTCATGTGTTGAAGTGTTTAAGGACCAGTTACATCAATGAAAACACATTCAACCATATCACCTTCACGGCCTAGTCACATCTTTGTCCACCACCAAAGTCCATAGAGAAAATGAGTAATTTTTTTCTAAGAATGACCATCAGGCCTTAGAGCCGAAGTCACCAAATATATTTGTCAAAGGGACGAACATTTTTTAGCTGATGAATCTGTTTGTGTTTCAGCCTGAGGCGTGTGAGGATCTGGCTGCAGGAGTACTTCCTGCTTCCTGTCTGCAGCAGCTGGACTCCACCAATTGGAAGGAGCGACTTGCCAGCATGGAGGATTTCCAAAGGGTAAACACACAGTAAACACACCAGCAGTTAGTCGGTCACCCTGGTTAGTTATGGGGAAAAAAAAGTCATCTGAATGTTTCAGCTGTCCAATCAATGTTCTTATGTTTGTTTCAGGCTGTGGAGACCATGGAGAAGTCAGCCATGCCCTGTCAGGCTCTGGTCAAGATGTTGGCCAAGAAACCTGGCTGGAAGGAGACCAACTTTCAGGTCAGTTGTTGTCATATGGTTTTTTTTTTGTTGTTGTTGTTTTTTTTTTTTTTTTATTGCCAGATTCTCACCAATACACACTTGAACTAGTAACTTTTCTCCTTATGCTTGGTGGTCGTCTGGGCCTCAGTCTGGTACTGATTATTGTCAAAGTTACTGCTCATCAGTGTTGCCTCCTTCCCCTCTTCTTCTATCTTCCTGTACAGGTGATGCAGATGAAGCTGCGCATCGTGGCTCTGGTCGCTCAGCGAGGACAATTTTCAAAGACATCGGCCTCTGTGGTCCTGGAGGCTCTGGTGGACAAAGTGGGGGACGTCAAATGTGGAGGAAACGCAAAGGAAGCACTGACAGCCATCGGAGAGTCCTGCTCTCTGCCCTGGACTGCTGAGCAGGTTTGGATCAGCGTCTTTGTTAGTTCTGTTAGAATAATCCTGAAGTGTAAATCAACCTGAACTGTTTCTTTGTTTTTGGTCAGGTGGTCTCTCTAGCGTTTGCACAGAAGAATCCAAAAAACCAGGCGGAAACTCTGAACTGGTTGGCCAACGCAATGAAGGAGTTTGGTTTTGCAGGGTAATAAAAATCAAAAAATATCTTTAACACCAATTTGATTCAATGGTAAATTGAAGGTAGAAAACATAAGATTGAAAAATAAGATTTTTTTTAAAATTTATATATATATTTTTATGATTTTTGTTTGACCCTTGTCCAGTATCAACGTCAAGGGCTTTATCAACAATGTGAAGACTGCACTGGGGGCCAGTAACCCCGGTGTGAGAACATCAGCCATATCTCTGCTGGGGGTCATGTTCCTGTACATGGGAGCGCCACTGAGAATGTTCTTTGAAGACGAGAAGCCGGCGCTGCTGTCACAGATCGATGCTGAGTTTGAGAAGGTAAACGACCGTGAACAATGTTCAACACAGACCTTGTTGAAATGATCAACCAGTTCATTAAATGTTTTACTTTGTTTGAAATGTGTAGAAAATATAAAAACTAGGGATGACTGATTTGATGGAGAATGAAAGTCATTTTCTTACTTTTTTTTCTTTTTTGCTTTAAATGAGGAGAAAAGGAGGGAAAAAATGAAATCACATTTTCAACAGTTCTGTTTGACTCTGCTCATAGAAACACTCTTTGTCGTTGGTGCAGCTTCTGAAGGTCAAAGGGCAGATTTGTTTTCTTCCCTCCACTGTTCCAGAAGGATATTTTTTCAGGGTTTTTTTTCATCAAATTTATATATTTTTTTAAAAATCTGTATAAACAGATGCAGGGTCAGTCTCCACCAGCTCCAATCAGATGCATCAGGAAATTGGCGTCTGCAGCAGATGAGGAGGGGGATGACGGAGAGGAGGGGGATGAGGACGGAGGAGGAGGAGGAGGAGGAGGACAGGATATCATGGACCTTCTGCCCAGGACAGATATCGGGTGAGAGACAGAGGATACTGTGTCTGTACAGTGTTAGTATTTGATACTGCAGTATAAAATACCCCAGCTCTGGTTTTAAAATCCTGGGTTTTTTTATTCCTCTGATATTTCAGTGACAAGATCACATCTGTGCTGGTGTCAAAGTTGGAAGATAAGAACTGGAAGATCAGGAAGGAGGGTCTGGACGAGGCCGCCGCCATCATCTCAGAGGCCAAGTTCATCACAGCCAACATCGGGGAGCTGCCTCTGGCCCTGAAGGGACGACTCGGTGACTCCAACAAGATCTTGGTAAAGACTCCTCATAGGAAACTGTCTGAAACCTGGAGCTCTGATATGTTAACCTCCAGGCGCTAAAGAATTTTGACGTTTGACTTTTCCTCTGTGACAGCGTTGTCTTCTCTGACCAGAGTGTATTTGTGTGTTCATTCAACAGGTTCAACAGACGCTGACCATCCTGCAGCAGTTGGCTACAGCCATGGGAGGTGGACTTAAGCAGCATGTGAAAGCACTGGGATTCCCTGTCATCACTGTCCTGGGAGACAGCAAGGTACTGGACACACACACACTTTGACTCGCTCACACACTGTGAGTCATGTGAAAGAAAGAAAAAATCTTCCATCATGTACTTAAATGCGTTTGTGGAGCTGAGTGACGGGAAACGATTGTCACCTGTGGACCGTGGGGGACAGACTCTAAAGTTACAGTTGTTGGTTTACAGGCCAACGTGAGGGCGGCAGCCATGACCACTCTACAGGCGTGGGTGGAGCAGACAGGGATGAAGGAGTGGTTGGAGGGAGAAGAAATGTCTGAGGAGCTGAAGAGAGAGAACCCTTTCCTGAGACAAGAGGTGAAGACACACAGATAAAACTGGGGTTGTGACAGATTGATGTGGGATGTCGGTCTCTGAAGAACCTCAGACCCTGAAATGATGCCGGTCTGTGTCCCACCAGGTTCTGGGCTGGTTAGCAGAGAAACTGCCCACGCTGAGGACGGTTCCTGCAGATCTGATGCTGTGCATTCCTCAACTGTATGCTTGTCTGGAAGACAGAAACGGGGACGTGAGGAAGAAGGCTCAGGACGCACTGCCCACCTTCATGATGCACCTGGGCTACGACAAGATGTCCAAGGCCACGGGGAAACTCAAAGTAAAAAAAAAAAAAACTTACGACAAGATGTCCAAGGCCACAGGGAAACTCAAAGTAAAAAAAAAAACAAAAAAAACTTAGATCTCAGTGATGGTCTCTTTGTGTTCTGTGTGTAGTCTGTCCTGTAACAAAGACAGAGAGTTAGCTGCTGCTGAGTGAGCTGCTGCTGTTTGACTTTTGACCTTTTAATTTGCCTCTTTCTCTCTTCAGCATGCCTCCAAAGATCAGGTGATGGCCATGTTGGACAAGGCCCGAGCATTGATGCCAGCCAAACCTGAAGCTCCTGCCAAGGCCAGTGGGGGCAGTAAAGGCTCAGCAGAGTCCAGCAGAGCTCCGTCAGGTCAGTATCATGATCATCATCATCATGTGACCCTCAGTGTATTAACATGTTTCCTGAAGTGTATTTCAAACCTTCTCCGTCTGTAGTCGGTTCCTGAAGAACCAGAGTAAAAATCATATATTGTTTTCTTTTCTGCAGCCTCCAGGGCTCAGTCTTCCAACGATGATGTCACTGACCGTAAATCTGAAGTGAAGAAGGTGAAGGGAGGAGCTGTTCCTGCTAAGAGGGTAGGTGTAGGTTTTTTTTTCTTTCTTAGTCTCCCTTTGATCTTGACCTTAGGTGACCTTCCTGTAGGATGAAAATGAGGTGTTCCAGTGTTTGGTTCATCGTTCCATCTGCATTTGTCACTGTCCACATTACCATGTTCTGTTTGTTTATAATTTGTTTACAATTTTTATTTACTCAGTCTCCCTCCCCTTCCGAGGACCCCGCCCCTTCCCCTCCCTCCAAGGACAAGGACAGTAATGGTAGTAAAAAGCTGCCGGGCAAAAGAAAACCTGCTGCTGCTGCAGCTGAGAGAAGAGAGAGGGAGAGGGTCGTCAGTCTGTCTGCTGTCGGTCCTCCTCCTCGCCCACCTTAACCTCCTCACCCTCCTCCTTTACCTGCTCCTCTTCCTTCACTCCCTCCACCTCCACCTGCTCCTCTTTCCCAGTACAGCAGTCAGAGCTGATGAGTAACGTTCCACAGTCATGACGTTCTCTAACCTCGTCTCCCCCGTCCCTAATCCTCTGACTCCTCACACACTAAAAACCACTGCAGAGGGATGGGCGTCACAGGTTACCAAAGAGAAACAGTACTGTTCCTAATGAACCAAAGACCGTTGTTTAAGTGCCGATTCTCTTTGTATACTAAGTCATCAGAACTTTCAAAAATAAATAACAAAGTTCCTGATGCCCATCCCTGGTACTGCACTGTACGTGGGCATGTAGTCAGTCACATGGTTCTGATTTTCTGAGGTGATTTAATGCAGAAGTCTAACACACGTGCATGTTGATGGAGTTCACTGGAGTCACTACTACTATGTCCTCTGTGTTTGTGTTTTGCCCTGGAATAATCAACACGCCCCTTATATTTGTTGTATATAACCATCACTGACAAGTTTTGATCAGAACACACAGTTGCCTGGACATCACTGTAGACCACTCATAAGAAATGGTTCTGAATGGATCCAATGGTCATTGTACAAAGACATCGTGTGAAGTGTACTTGGCCGTTACCTGTGTTTGTCATGGATTAACTTTAACACACACGTGTGGTGACCATTTAAAGCTTAGTGATTGGCTCACGCTCTTCTTGTCTGCGACTCCTCTCTCAGGGCGCTGCTGGTAAGAAACCTGCGGCTAAAGGCATGAAGGAGGACGAAGATAGGTCTGGACCCATCTTCACTCTGGTTCCTAACGCCAAAGAACAGAGGGTGAAAGAAGAGAAGCAGCTGAAGGTGAAGGGCATTTCTGTCACTGATGAAACCTTCCTAAGACGTTGGCTGTTTGTTCTGACCCAAGACGTTCTTCTGTCCCACCGTAGATCCTGAAGTGGAACTTCATCACGCCCAGAGACGAGTACGTGGAGCAGCTGAAGACTCAGATGTCTACCTGCTTTGCCAGGTGGCTGCAGGAGGAGCTGTTTCACGTGGACTTCCAGAGACAAGTCAAGGCCATCGGAGTCATGATGGAGGTGAGGGCCGCTCCTCCTCCTGCAGGAGGTCTGTAACGCCAGTCCTGGGTTCTTTCTGTTGATCACTGTGTCTTCTGACAGAGGATGGAGAGCGAGTGCGAGGCCACCATTGGCTGCTTGGACCTGATCCTGAAGTGGTTCACGCTGCGGTTCTATGACACCAACACCACAATTCTGATGAAGGTTCTGGAGTACCTGAAGCTGCTCTTCACCACGTTGACCCAGGAGAATTACCACCTGTCGGAGTACGAGGCAAACTCCTTCATCCCCTACCTGATACTGAAGGTGAGGCACCACAGACCAGAACCTCTGTCAGTTATAGGTCTGTGTACTGGCAAAAATCAATACACAATATATTGTGATACTGTAGTTTTGTTAATTGTTAAAATATAATCTGTACAGTACTGAAGAATATTGATACCGTAAATCCGTACAGTACTGAAGAATATTGATACCGTTACTGTGAAACCGAGTATATATTTCAGTGTATCGACGATTTCTTACACCCTTACTCAGTTCCTTTCTTCTTCTTTTTTTTCCCCCCTCTATACTTGCATGTTTTGGTCGTCAGGTGGGCGAGCCTAAAGACGTGGTTCGTAAAGACGTGCGCTCCATCCTGGCCATGCTGTGTAAGGTCTATCCAGCGTCCAAGGTCTTCCCCTTCCTCATGGACGGAACAAAGTCCAAGAACTCCAAACAGAGAGCTGGTACGTCTTCATCAGGAGCTTCGTGTTCTTTTAACATGTTTTTATATATATATATATATTCCAGCTAATCACCTTAAAAAGTACTTTACTCATTTTAGTGCATTAAATTGTTATTAATAATTGCTAGAAAAATGCAATTTATCTTGACTATAAATGTATTCTTGTTACTGGCGCCCCCCTCAGAATGTCTGGAGGAACTGGGTTGTTTGATCGGAGCTTACGGGATGAACGTCTGTCAACCAACTCCAGCCAAGTCTCTAAAGGACATCGCAATCCACATCGGAGACAGGGACACGTCCGTTCGTAATGCCGCTCTCAACACAGTGGTGGCGGTCTACAACGTGTGCGGCGATCAGGTGTACAAACTGATTGGAACGGTAAGAAGAGCTGATTGGACATCGTCGGTTGTCACTCACTTGCCCTTGTGCTGAGTGTTTGTTTTTTGTTTTTTTTTTTTCCTTCCAGTTGTCAGAGAAAGAAATGAGCATGTTGGAGGAGAGGATCAAACGTTCAGCCAAAAAGACTCAAGCTGCACCAGCCAAACAGAGCGCCACCGACAGGCCAGCTCCAAGAGAAAACGCCACCAATCCTAAAGGCACATTCCTGCGAAAACCTGCTCAGGAAGACCCCAACAAACTCAAGTAGGTGGTTTTTGACATGGGGCCGTGGGAGGGTGTGTGTGCGTGGGCTTTGTATACACACACACACACCTGAGTAAATGTGTGTGTGTGTGTCTGTGTGAGAGAGGTGAGACTCCAGACTAAGGATCTCACACCTGCACAATGTTTGATGTTCGTTTGATTGACCAATAACGGTTGTCGCTCACATGACCTGATTAGAGTCTCTGTGGTTTGTTCTTCTCTGACTTGCTGCATGTCGCGTTTCTGTCACTGACACTTCCTGTGAACCTGTCTGTTGGTTCTACTCTGTATGTTAGTGCACGTGTGTGTGTGTCTGTGCATGTGCACGTGTGTCTCTCTGCCCGTCTGTTCTTTAACCCTTCGTCTTTCTTCCTGTGTGGTTTCTCTTCTTTTCTTCTGCCTGACAAACTTCCTTTTGGAGCAGACTAATGTATCGCACGTATAGAATGTGAGTACTTCCTCTTCCTCTTCCTCCTCCATGCTGACAAACCACACATTAACCATTAACCACATCTGTGTTGTGAATGTCGTGACAGTGTTTTATTTTCTTCTTTCTCTCCTAACTACTTTAAATTTTACATCCTTAAAATACTTAAATAACACTGTTTATTTAATGTCATTTTTTTTAATAATGTTTCTGGGAAACATAACCTGCATCCTGACTTATTTTGGGGGGGGTCGCTCCACCTTGATTCCTACTAGCAAGTTACAAAATTGGAATGCTCATATTTTGTATTGGTTTTAAATTTATATGTTTGACTCCAGTTATGTAGGAAAACAGTTTTCTTCTGTACATCAGTGAGCCGTCAGTGGCTGCTGTAGTTGTAGAAGTCATAATGTCATGTGTCATAATGTCAATAGTTTGTCCTCAGAGAGGCTGTCCTCACGGTTAACGCTCATAAACAGAATCGACCAATGAATCTCTGGTTGTGCTAGTCTGACTCACAAATATGTATAAATTACCCAAACAGTCATCACTAAAGAGCTGAAATCACTGAAAAGTCCCCCACACCAAAACAGCAGAGAGAAAATCAGTCACTGATCAGGTCCACTGCTGTCTCCATCACCAAGTTCAAACTGTTGGAAATGATTTGTTCATCTGTAATCACTGATTTTCTCTATGGACTTTGGTCCAGGGACAGTGAGTGGTCTCATTCTTGGACGCGGCCAGTGATGGTCAGACCAGCAGCTATAAACACTGACTGATTTAACACCAAAAGTATTTTCCTCTGCAGCCAATCCCGTCAGAATGCACAGCAGAGTGAGCAGTCCTCCGACTCCACTTCCATTCCTAAGGAGTTCCAGCTGGACCTGGACCTGATCGAGCGCGACCGGAATATTGTGTACGAGATGCCTAACCTCATTGAGCACAAGCTGGACGAGCTACTGGAACTGGAGCGACTGGAGCCAATCACGATGCCCAAATGCACGTAAGTGGAGGCACCAGAAGAAGAGGAACGGGAGTGTGAAACATTTCCACCTCTGACCCTGTTTATTTTCCTCTTCTTCTTCTTCCTGTTCTATCAGGGTGCGTGCAGCCTTTCCAAACTTTGATGACGTTCACAACAGCACAGCGTCCACCATCAACTTTGTCATCTCCCAGGTGGCCAGCAGTGACATCAATACCAGCATACAGGCCCTGGCTCAGGTAACACACACACACACACACACCTGTCATGTTATTCAGGTGTGTCCAGGCACAGTCTTTGTTGTTCACGATAAAACTCATATCCACATCCGTTTAATTTAAACTGGTTCTGTCTGTGTTTTTATAATTATATTCATTAGGAGGATGACCTCTGACCTTATTATTATAAAACCCTTGTATTTTTTTTCGTTCCTGAATTAATTTTTTTAAATTTTTTCTCAGAGAAAAACTGAAGCAGCACTTTCTCCTCATCCTGAGTGTGTTTGTGTGTCCCTCAGATCGATGAGGTCCTGCGGCAGGACGACAAGGCTGAGGTGATGTCTGGTCACATCGACCAGTTCCTCATCGCCACCTTCATGCAGCTGCGGCTCATCTACAGCACCCACATGGCCGACGAGCACATGGACAAGAAGGACATCATGAAACTCTATAGTTGTATCATAGGGAACATGCTGTCGGTGAGTTGACTCCGCCCCTCAGGTCATGTGACAGCAGCGATATGAGAAAATTATGAAAGGTTAGAAAAACTGTGTCTGGCTCCGCCTCCTCAGCTCTTCTCAATGGAGCCGCTGGCCAGGGAGGCATCCATGGGTGTGCTGAAGGACCTGATGCACGGTGTCATCATGCTGATGTTGGACAGCAGGGTGGAGGACATGGAGGATGGACAGCAGCTCATCAGATCAGTCAACCTGATGGTGATCAGAGTCCTGGAGAAGTCGGACCAGACAAACATCATCAGGTCAGAACCAGGGAACCGTCCGACTGGAGCCAAAGTTGACAACCATGACTCGGAGTCTGGGTTTCTGGTTCTGACTGGTCGTCCACATCTGAACCCCTGACTCCGTCAGTCTGAATTAGACAGGAAGTTTGACTTCTGAATTTCCCTGCACCAAAGTATTTATTCATTTAACATTTTAGACCATTTTTGTATTTTGGTGTGGCCAACTCGGGCAGCAGGGGGCACTCACAGCTTGGTTAAAAAGGCCGTGTTACCTGTGAGTCTTGAATGTTGTTCTTGGTTCTGTCTACAGTGCGCTGCTGGTTCTACTCCAGGACAGTCTGTTCATGACGACCTGTTCCCCCATGTTCTCTCAGCTGGTCATGAAGGTAAAACGTCCTCCACTTCCTGTCACAGCCGGTCTCACCACATCACCCCTCGTCTCCATCCATTTTATCCTGACTCCACCCTTTTATGCACTGTCCATTTCTCTGGACAGTTGACCCTTAAATACTCCTGCTCACATGATCAGTCTAATCACCTTATATTTACCCACATGTATTCTGACGTGTGTGTGTGTTCAGTGTCTGTGGCGGATGATCCGTTTCCTCCCTGAGACCATCAACAGCATCAACCTGGATCGTGTCCTGTTGGACGTTCACAACCTGATGAAGGTTTTCCCCAAAGACAAACTGAAGCATTTGAAGAGCGACGTCCCCTACAGGACGCTGAAGACGCTGCTGCACACACTCTGCAAACTAACTGGAGTAAAGGTGAGGTTTTTTTTATTGGGTTTTCAACCAACAACCTTCAGTTCATTGATGAATGTAATTAAACGTCATTTACTGTCTGGTACCAACAGATCCTGGACCACCTGTCCATGATCGAGAATCGGAACGAGTCAGAGCTGGAGGCCTACCTGAGGCGTGTGGTCAAACACTACGGACAGCTGTCTGGACCCAAGACTGACCGGGACGAGAAGAACAGTCTGAGGACGGTGAGTACCCAGGGACCCGCTCCCCGGGTGATCACATGACTCTGATTTGCATCTGTTAACATGCGTCTGTTTCTTTGGTCAGAGTGATCGACTGTCGAAGGCCATGGTCAGTGACGTTCTTTCAGAGATCTTCAAGAAGATCGGATCCAAAGAGAACAGCAAAGAAGTGAGTTCAGCTGTAGCATCAGAACCCAAAGATCCAAGGTTCTGTAGGGAGTGTGAAATAACCCGGATGTTGTTTTAGGGTCTGACGGAGTTGTACGAGTTCAAGAAGAACCACCCGGACATAGACCTAGAGCCCTTCCTGCAGCACACTACCCTGGTCTTCCAGAACTATGTGGAACGTGGCCTTCAGCACATCGAGTCAGAGAAGGAGACCAAGTCCCGCATCCAGAACTCAACAGGTACCAGAGGAAAATGTTCTTCAGTCAAATCATACTTTTTAAATTTTTACATGTATTGTTGGTTTTAGTTTGCATTGAGGTTTTGTAGGAAAACCCGTCAGTAGGGGGCAGTGTTGCACTTTTTTTATCGTCCTCAATCAGATTAACATCAGTTGATTCTCACATCAGTAAATACTGAACCGACAACCCTGGTTCCTCCTTATTTACTCTCTATGCTAATGACTGCATTATCTGAACACTGGTTGTCATGACTGCATTATCTGAACACTGGTTGTCATGGTAACACTGCAGCGTGTGATTACAGTGATCTCCCAGCACGGCCAGGACTCCAGCGTCTCCAATGAGGAGGAGCAAAAAACGGCAGGTTATTACGAGAGACTGAAGATCCTTAAACAAAGAATTGTCCACGATAACATGGTGAGCACCACACACACACATAAACACATGTTTTTCCAGACTGTCTTTAAAAAGTAACTTTATGTTAATGATAAAATAACTCCAAGATTATAATTTCACCATGTTCATCCCTCACCTCTGTGTCCCAGGGCGTCGGAGGGGGCGGAGACAACGAGCCAGCTCAGAGAGGCCTGGCCACCTCGAAGCCGTCAGTGCCGTCATCCACCGACATGCTGCACAGTAAACTGTCTCAGCTGAAGGAGTCCAGGGAGATGCACCAACAGGAGCACAACGTGCACGCTCCTGCACACGCTCACGGAAGCTCCAGCTCCCCTGCCACCCTCGACGACCTGAAGAAACGTCTGGAGAGGATCAAGAGCAACTGGCAATGAGGAAGAGCCAAAGAGCTGGTAGAACCTGTGACATCACAATGTCATCATCATCATCATACACATTAGTTTCTTTTTTTTAATTAACTTGAAGTTTACAAACTCACATTTTAGATTCATGTAACAAACTTTTTTTTAAAGCGTTAAAAGACGATGCTCACGCTGAAAACAGAACAGTTTTGGTTCTTCTCCACTAGGTGGCTAAATCTGTTTTGAGTGTGACAGTGTAAGGTTTTCATGGAGTAGTTGGCTCGATGTCAGAGCGTCTAAGTGTTTCAACTCTGGATGGACAGGAAGTTGGCGACATTGTCACAATTTGCTCTTAGCTTCTTGAAAAATATTTTTTACAGTGTACACATTTAGCTTAGCATTAGCCAGCGAATGATCGAACAGTCATTTGTACGTTGAGGTGAGCGCATTAAGAGTGAGTGAAATGATCGTACACACACACACGCACCGTCCTGTGTAACAGTTTTATTTCCGTTCTAACATGTTATTTAAAGTCTTTGTTTGTTGTTTGTTTGTAAATATTTAAAAGTTGTACAAAACTCAGCTGTAACTGTGTGGGTGTAGCAGAAGCAGCTGAGCGTCAGCTCTTTCAGTGTTTTCATTTTAACACCAAGTAACCGTTGCCCTCCAGTGGCAGACCGCTGAACATCATTCGTATTTTAAATCAACCTTATCTGAGATTCCTGTAGGTTTAAGACGCTGATGTGACGTAGACGACCTCAGCTGCTTCTGGGTCTGACTTTTCAGTACGTTCTGCCCCGACAGGTACTTCCTCTGCTGCCATCTAGTGTGCGTTCACTGCAGCCACTATGACGGTCCATTTGTTCTTAGCACTTAGCTTTTTGTTATTGCCCTGCAGATGAAAGTTTGTTGTTGGTGGGTGGAGTCATGTACAGGTGTGTTTGTGCTGTAAATACTGTATTTAACAGTTAGCCCCGCCCCCACTTCCTGTAGAGCCAACATGGCTTCCACTCTTTTCCTCACAGAAGCATGAAGACGTTTCATTTCGTGTAAATAAAGTTCCTCTGAACAGACGCTGCTGTTCGATGCCTTCATCACTGGTCACATGTTGGTGATGAAGATGAAGTGTCTTCTGTCGTGTAGCTGAATGTTGACTTAAAAAGGACAAAAAAAAAAAAATAACACAATTAACTTTGATTTTGTATTTAATTCAGTTCCAGTCTCTTACATTGTTGCTGTATAATCCATGGTGAAAATGACAATAAAGTCTTGTTTTTTAACAATCCCTTTGCTTCAGGCTGAAGATTTTTATGTCCTGATTTGTATTTTCTCCAGTCCACAGAGATAAAAGGGCAGTAGTGGCTTAGTGGTTAAGGAAGCCGACTTGATCCGGATGGCTCCAGGTTTGAGTCCACCAGCTGCGAAGTTACCACTGAGGTGCTCTGAGCAAGGCACCGTCCCCGCACACTGCTCCCCGGGCGCTGCCCACTGTCCACTTTAGTGATGGGTTCAAAGCAGAGGTCACATTTGCTGTATCACAATGACAAATGTGTTCATTCAGGTGAATGATTTTAGGTTGGAGACACGGAGCTGCTGGTGCACTGCTGCCACCTAGGAAGAATGATTTCAAACAGTTAAATTAGGAGGCAGTGGATCAACGAGGACTGTTTCTGTGAGAGAAAATCGCTGAATTTCTCCATGAGGTTTGGTGAGAACAGGTGTTTTCAACTTAAATGGATCTTAATGTGGCTGAGGGTTTCACACACAACTTGTTACTGCACACAAGGGTTTGTTTAATGAATTGAAATGTGTGTGTGTGTGTGTTCATTCAGGTGATTAACTCAAGTCCAACTTCTTTCAGCTGCAGCTTCATCTTTTCAAAAGGAACTGATATGGAAGAAATGTGTCGATCCTCCTGACTGCTCCTTTATCCTGCTGCCTGTTTGTGTGTGGGCTGCTGTGACTCTTGTTCGTGTGGAATTGTCCAACAAAGCAGGAACAGGAAGTAAGTGAATAGAACTCACGCCGAGCGTCACCAAAGTCCAGTGTTTGTTTTGCATGTGTGTGTGGTGGGAACTTTTGACACCGTTAAGAAATGTATTTCATCTCCCCATAAACCAAAATCACTGATTTTCTCTATGGACTTTGGTCTGAGCTAAAGTCACTCACCTTGTTCTGAACGCCGTTCATTTCCTCCTCGGCTTTGGTCGGAGTCGGAGTTTGATTCCTTCTTGTTTCTTCTCTCTCAGATACGACTGTTGGGATTAGAGGAGCAGCAGATCCCTGACCGGGTGAGCCACTGGCTGGATTAGCCGTTTCCTGCCCAGACACAAAGCGGTCCAGCAGGAAACCAGATGAAACCAGCAGGGACCGGTTCACATGTCCAGAACGAGCGAATGGCGACCTGTGTTTGAGCGTCTGCTGCAGGTACAGAAAGACCATGAGGCAACAAAGAGCAGCAGGAAGCTGATTATGGGATTCACGCTCTGCCCTCAGATCAGATCAGATCAAGACAAAGTTAAAAATCAAAGACCGGAGCAGGGATTAGTCCAGGCTGAGAAGGAAGGTCCAGATCTGAGAGGGAGCTCCAGGGCCTAGCAGACAAAAGATCCAAACATCAGTGCGGAGTCAAGTTAGCATGTTATAATCGTGGCAACTTATTAACTCATTGATGCTATTTTTTTCTTTCATTAGTCACTCTCTATATCGCAGTTATCCTTTTGCTCTTTCATTACATCTTGGGTTTTCGCTATATTGCGATATTGTAATGTAAATAAAAATTTGTAAATTTCTAATATTTTCATTATTTTCGTGAAAAATTATAATTTTCTAGCCTAAAAACGGGAAAAAACAAACACTTTCTAACCTAAAAACAAAACTAAAAGACATGAAAAGATCATTGGTCTTAGCCAGAAAAATTTACTTAAGCATTAAAAGCGCAGTCCACCAGCAGGGGGTAGTCGTTAATAATCTTCTAATTTAAATGACCTCATAATTGACTAGAATCTCAGCCTGTTTAGTTGAAGACCACGCTGATATACTGGCAGGAATTGATGAAAAGACATCCACAAAGATCTTCTTCAACAGCTATGATTATTTATTTTTTTAGTTTTCAAAGCCATCTGCTGCCCCCTAGCATAAGAGGGTTTAACTGTTCTGCCTCACGCATTGACAAACAAAGAAAATATTTGCAATAAATAAATAGTAGTTTCGGCCCAATTAAATGAATTTAGTCATTTTCCACATTAGTGGGCCACGGCCCCAATTAAATGAATTTGGTCATTTTCCACATTAGTGGGCCACGGCACAGTTGTTGGGAATCACTGTTTTACACCATTTCTGTGCTTTGCCCATATGCAGATGACAAACTGTTTTACTCCTAACGTAGATGAATGAATACGGTGAAAAGGTAACTTTTTCATTTTGTGTCATTGTGACACAGCACACCATGAAATGTGACCTCTGACCTTAACCCATCACTTTAGTTGGGGGAGGGCACCCAGGGAGCAGTGTGTGGGGATGGTGCACCTCAGTGGCACCTGGTGGCTTTTATGTGTTTTGGACTGTTTCACAAAAAAATGTTAACATTTAATTTGAATTTGAAGTTTTGCCTAACCATTAGCTGTTATCTAAAAAAGTTGTTGGCTATCGTTTGGTCCAGTTTTAACCGTTTTGTAGGTTGTATTGATTTGGGCTAACATATTTACCCAAATGTTTTGATCTTCAGGTCGTTTGTGTTGGTTCTGGAGCTAAAGGTTAGCTCTTTTGTTGGCTAATTATTTTGACCTAATCCTCTAGTTCTGTGATGAAGTTTCTCACAAAAGGACTCTGGTTTTCAAATCCTGGTCTCAGGTCTTTGTTGGGTTCAGCTCACGGTCGAGGACAGAGACTCGGACTCTGGCTGAGGTGACAGAGGCGAAGGTTAGCGTTGAGGCTAAGTCATGAATGTGTCTTCAGTCTGGGTTGTGCGGAGGCCTGAATACCAGGACGCCAGCGCAGTGCTGCGCCGTCAGTGGGTTTTTTAGCAGTTTCCACGCCGTGTAATTGGATTGAAGGAACGCCGTGGAATTTATGTCACTTCGCATCTTAGCAGCGAGAGAACAGTCCCAGGAACAGCGTGGGGATCGGTTCCAGAGAAGAGAAGAGAAAAAGAGCCAAGCCTCATTAAATTCACATTTAATTCTCACTCACAGCAGTTTAAGAGCTGGGATTAGCATGACACTGTGTGTGAGCGTGTGTGTGTGTGTATGAGCGTGCGTGTGTGTGTGTGTGTGTGTGTTGTAATACGCTGCTCTTGTATTCATATGCTGAGCCAGGACAAGCGTTCTCACACAGCTCAGCAGATCTTCAGCCTCGACTTCACCGCTCGGTGTGAAAACAAAGTTCAACTCAAGTAAAAGTTTCAAGATTTATTTATTTTTAATTAATTCTTCTTTTTTTTTACAGAAAACAGTCTCAACAAAGTGAAGAAAATCCTTTAACTCTGTAGTTGATACAACTGTTAGCATCAGTTCTTAGATCTTGTAGTGGAAATAGTTCCATAAAAGGTAAATACCAACAAATACTAACAAAGTTTTAGAAGATGAGGAAAGTACTTGTTCTGGTGAATATCAGTTCCTATTTTAACTTCTCTAGTTTTAGCTTTTTTATGCAAACTATATTAGTGACATTTTGGCTAATATTTACATATATTAGCAAAACTACCTTTATAACTGCATGTTATTTTTGCTAATTTTAATAATTATTTATGTGTAGTTAATAGCTTCAGGTAGTTACATTTTAGCAAATACAACTTAGCCATTTTTAGCTAGTATAAAGTAGTCGTTTCAGGCTAGATTTTAAAAACATTGCTCTAATAACTTTTTAAACTTTAATTTTTTTGTTCCCTTTTGGTAAACAATTTTTTTTTTTGCCATTTTTTTTGCCAATATAAAAATGTTGCTTTTTTCCTGGCTAAAATTAAGATTAACCCATTTGAAAGTACCTAAACTATGTGAACAATGATGGAGTCACTAAATGACGATTTGGTAAAGTTTGACAACGTAGCCTCCCTTTAGCATTTTTGTTCTCTCACTTTGATCTACATTTCTTGCTAACGTCACATTGTCTGATTGGTCTCTGAACTCTGAACTCATTGCTATAGTAAATTTACTGATAAATAAACTGAAAAGACAATTATTAGGGTTTGGAATGAGGTGCTTGAATTCAACCTGGAAAAGGTGACTGAAACCTGGTGGACGTTCTGATTGAGGGACCAGGTCCAGATTTGACCCGAGTCACTTTCTGTTTCCACCGACAAAACTTAAATCTAAACTGAAGCTGACAACCATGTCACCTCCTCCCCCACCTCTTTCTGTTACCCCTCCTCGTCCTCCTCCTCCCCCTGCGCTTGTGTTTTGGCCCCCGGGGCCTGTTTTTAACCACAGGCATTTACACGCTTCCCTGTAACAAGTGGCTGAAGGTTGTGAGACTCAGATTAGAGCAGAACACAGACTGGTATAATGGTAATGACTGTTAGCAGAGCCGTGCGTCGCTCTGAGCCGCCGTGACCAATTAGCTGCTCATGAGCCCTGGATCAGTGAGTGGTGGTGGTGGTGGGGGGAGGTTACAGGGGCCACAAAATTCTCATATCTGTCAGATCGGCAGGAACACATGCTGATGACTGAGAGAACGGGAGGCTACGCTGATGATGTTGCTCTGCTAACACAGGCATAGCAACAGTGCTGCTAACACCAGAGTGGAAGTAACTCATCTTGTTAGCATTTGAGCTAATTAGGAATAATGTCAAAGCACTAAAGCTAGCTAGAATGGAGGCGCCAGAGCCATTTATTATGGCTACGAGAAAGAAGATTGGAAGATTAATTTCAAATTTATTTATTTTTTTTTGTTTTTTTCCCAAAATCTTTTTTTCCTAAAAAATCTTTTGGGAAAACGTTAAAAAAAAAAATTTTTCCCCAAAACTTTTTTCCCCCTTTTTTCCCACTCAAATTTTTTTCTAAACATTTTCCCCCAAAAAATAATTTCAAAACATTTTATTTTTTTCTTTTGGCAAAAAAAATGTTTTTTGTCAAAAGAATTTTCAGAAACATTTTTTCTAAACATTTTTCAAAAAAATGTTCCAAAAAAATTTTCCCCCCAAAATTTTTTCCCTAAAAAATCTTTTCTAAAATTTGTTTTTGAAATATTTATTTCCCCCTCAAATTTTTTTCTAAACATTTTTCCCATAAAAAGCTTTTCAAAACATTTTTTTCCAAAAAAATGTTTACCCAAAAAAATTTTTTTGGGAAATATTTAGAAAATTATTTTTCCAAAAAAATTGATTTCCCACTCAAATTTTTTTCTAAACATTTTTCCCCAAAAAATCTTTTCAAAACATTTTATTTTTTTGGTTTGGCAAAAAACAAGTTTTTTGTCAAAATAATTTTCAGAAACATTTTTTCTATTTAAAAAAAAAATCCCCAAAAAATATTTTCCCCTCCAATTTCCAATTTTATTTTATTTTTTTTTGGCAAACAGTTTTATGGATTTTTTCACGATGGT
>NC_024312.1:2660160-2661776 GCF_000523025.1 Cynoglossus semilaevis | reverse complement strand
GGTGTGGGCCACACAGGGATCGAGGCTCGAGTCCCGTGCGAGGCTGGTAAAGTCACGGTTCATGGTAAACGTTGGTCCATACGTAGATGTGTATTTTGTAATGTCACATGCAGACATATAGGGGGCGCTCCTTTTACGACCCACACCTGTTAGTTAACCTACTAATTACCAAACATTCCAGAACGTTACTGTTATGACCTTTTTCAGTTTCATGACCGTGAGTCTGATCAAGCCAACGTTAATGGTGATTATTGATAAGATGGTAACCATGAAGAACTCAGTGTGACCTCAGTTTGATGTTTTCATTAGAAATAACATGTTGTTAAGGTCGAGTTCTGGGAACGTCTATCTTCATTATCGTGGAAAAGTTCTTAGAAGAGACTGGAGGTCATTTCATAAAGGAACAATCTTTTAAACACAACATTCTTCTACCAGGCCTACAGGGTGACGGTGATGTCACCTCAGACTGTCTCCTACTGCCATTCACTGGGGCAGAAACTAAGACTCAGGTCCAGTTGTTGTTGAAGACCTCTATCTTGTTTTGTCTTTCACTCTTGTGGTGGACACGGTCACACGGTGGACAGCTGGGGTGGATAAGACCTGAGTTAAGGACAATGTCCCACAAACATGTCAACCAACAGCAGCCTGGTTCTTTTTCTTTCTATTTAAAGCTAACGTGCAGAAAATGCTAACACAGCCGTAGCGGTGGTTAGCCATGTCTGGTCCATGTAGGGCTGTTAGCATTGTTAGCTGGTTGTTGATGCCTTTGTGCCTGCGCGTGCTGCTCATAACTTATAAGGCGGTGTGTTGGCCACGTCAGGTAGCATGTCACGTAATGATTGTCTGAAAATAATTTTGTAAAAACAACGCTCTGAATCCTGGACAGTTTGAAATCATCACCTGACCAGACTGAAGACTGAACACAGAGCAGGAACAATCAAAGCAGACTTGACTGTAACCTGGGTTAATGCCCGTCACATGACACGAGGAAGTCACCTGTTAAGACAGAGCAACATCAGTGAGTGGTTGGAGATTCCACTGACTTTTAGCCTCACAGCTAATCCTCCTGGGTTGTCACGCTACTGTCAGCTTTGTGCTGCTGAGAAATCCCACTCATGATCACATGAGCTTCCAGGATCACGAGTGAGAACTGCATCTCCAGGAACATTTGCCAACTTTCATTACAATCGTCATTTAGTCAAAGACCTTAATACCAGGGACGTCTCTGTTTGTCCTCTCCTTCATACAGTAAGCCGATTACAAAGGGCTGTTATGTCTTTGATGATTAGTCACGTGTGTTGGCCAGAAGCTGGCGATACGATTTGTATCACGATTCAGGGGCAGCGATACGATATGTTGCGATGTACTGCGATACTATCGGCGTAACGATATATTGAGTTCTGTAGAATATCGATCTGATATTGATTGATCTGATGTTGATTGATCTGATCTGATATTGATTGATCTGATATTGATTGATCTGATGTTGATTGATCTGATCTGATATTGATTGATCTGATATTGATTGATCTGATGTTGATTGATCTGATCTGATGTTGATTGATCTGATATTGATCTGATCTGATATTGATTGATCTGATATTGATTGATCTGAT
>NC_024312.1:2658146-2658643 GCF_000523025.1 Cynoglossus semilaevis | reverse complement strand
AATGCCCCCCAGCCGAGGGCTGATGTAGTTCCACACCCCGATGCTGCCTCTGCGAATCCGCTGTCCTACGGCGAGCTCCAGGAAGAACAGCGGGATGCCGATCAACACCAGTAGGATGAAATAGGGCACCAGGTAGGCACCTGCCAACGTAGAAAAGAGGGGGGGGGTCAGCAGGAGAGACTACAACATTCACAGTGTTGCTCAGTGTAAAGTTTTGAGCTCAAACTGTTTTGTTTATTTTTTTACTTCCTGAACGTCTGTGGTCACGTCTGTGTCTGTGTCTGTGTCTGTCTGTTGTCAGTCTCTCCGTCCAGACTCATAAACACTGTCAACACACACAGTCACTGCAGACACTGCTCTGAGACGCCTCCACTCCAATACCCCCACGGAGTGTGGTGTGGGACCAGAGTGGACAGACCAGAGGAGGACGTCCACCTCTACACTCAGACCGCCACAGTTAATGACTGACATTAGGATGGACTGGAATAGTGCGGCGC
>NC_024312.1:2657546-2658031 GCF_000523025.1 Cynoglossus semilaevis | reverse complement strand
TCGTGATGGCTGCAGTAACAGTGGCAGACTCATGATGTTGAAAACCTGGAGTGTTTCTGTGACGATGGAACAGCTGATGGTTGTGTTTGTTAGCAGCTGATAAAACAGCTCTCCTTATTGGTTCCTTATTGGTTCCTTATTGGCTCCTTATTGGCTCCTTATTGGCCATTATCTAATTCTAAATCCTCAGTTGTTCAAACTTAAAATACCAAATGTATTTCAAGGTCTGTCGAGTTTTCTTATAGGCACTGCCTTTTTTCTGGACCACACTGTGTCCAGTGTAGTCTGTCGTGTACTCTACAGGTGGGTGGTGGTACTGCAGGACAAAAACCAGACACAGATGCCACACTTGGATCCCTTCTCCTCGTCTTGCAGGCTAAATGACATGAACAAACGGGCGAGTCGACGGACGACGACATCAAAACGTCCAACGTGAGTGTTTTGTTTTTTTAAGCTCCGTTTCATCCACAGTATTGTTGAACGTG
>NC_024312.1:2656900-2657521 GCF_000523025.1 Cynoglossus semilaevis | reverse complement strand
CTGCTGTTTCCTCCAGGTCAGGCTCAGATGGGGATTGGTCACAGACAGGAAGTTTATGTCTGTGTTTTTGTTGTAGACACGTGTGGTTTGTGTGTGCGGTGCATAATAGATGTGGCTATAATTAAATCATCGAATCCTGGTTCGCAGACGACGGCGTTTATTTTGAGAAAAGACTTTTACATCAGTCAAACTCAGAATCCATTGTCCTTTTTAATCCTTCCACAGAACTTCCACAACTTTGTTCCTCTTTGTCATCTTTGTTAACTAGGACTGACAAAATAAACAAACTATATATAATTAAACTTCTTAATTACTTTGTGATTGATGTGATTAATTGGTACATCCAATAATACCACCATCCATCCACTTATGGTTCAGTGACTGTAGACGGATTAACAACCACTTCACTGACGTTCTTGAAGAAACTCTCGAGGCGTTCCTCGAGCCTCCGTGAGGTTCCACAGTCACAAAGTATTTTCACAAATTTCCAGATGAACTGAGACGTGACAGACGTGACCTGGCTCAGGTCAGCGGCCTCAGATGTTACAGTTTGATTTCATTACAGCCGAGCAGCAGGGAGTCCAGAGCCGTTTGAAACATGATCTGTGTTACAAACAAATA
>NC_024312.1:2647838-2656877 GCF_000523025.1 Cynoglossus semilaevis | reverse complement strand
TAACAAACACCAGTAACACCATGACCTCACTGGACTGTAGCACCTTCCATTACCTCCAGTCTTCACATCTAAAAGGGTTCAGACCTTCACGTCACCTTAAACTCCTCACAGCAGTACTTTCTATTCCCTCTCAGTTTGTCTGTGTTTGTGTTAATGTTGTTTCCTTTTATCACATTTTTCCAGACAGACATGATGATAAACATTATCTTCACGTTGTGCAGAGCCACACCTCATCATCATCATCATCATCATCATCATCATCATCCACGGACACCTGTGCCGGTGTTAACCCTACAGAGTCGTGACACGGTCAAAATACAAACGCTGTCATCATCGTGGTTAAGTTGACTTCTGCTCTGTCGTCTGAGAGAGCGCACCATCACGGTCACATGACGTCCGGTCTTAAGGACGCTGAGCCGTCTGGCTTTGACAGGGTGGAGGTGGAGAAGAGCTACGACTTCAAACCAAGCCGTTACACTTGGAGACTGTAAACACACACGTAGCTGATGATACTCTTTGTCCAAACACTTAGTTCTAGGTTCTTTATGCCAGTGTTTGCCAACCTCACTTGACACAGCAAGACAACAGAAATCTGACCAAAAGTTTATATAATGAAATATAATAAAGTAATTAGTAAGTAAATAGTTTACATTTACTCACATTTTCAACCTAAACTGTTCAATCAAGTGACATTTTTACATGTTTTCCAGGTTGTCAGTTGTCTGTCAACTCCATCAACTCTGTGTTGAACTAAACCACAGACAGCGTGGCAGCTCACAGGAACCTCACAGCAGAATCACATCACAGGTGTATTTTTAGATTTACTCGTGTTTTGTCCCCATTTATTTTCGAGAAATTTAAAAATAACCACAAAAGAAAAATCTAAAAGTTGATCAGTAGAGCAAAATTAGAGTACAGAATATCTACAGCTGATATCCAGAATCCAGAAATGTATAAAGATGGCTGTAAAAACATCATAAAACGTCTCTGCAGTTTATAGAAACATAAACTTAATCAAAAACACTCACACCTCCTTTACAATCTACAATAATCTACACAAATAATGTTGCACGACCCTCAAACTCTGTGCCGTAGTTGGACCGTAGTTCTGCAGGAGGTGTGTGGATGTTAGGGACTGTCTGCCAGTTACTCACCTCCTCCATTCTTCTGGCACAGGTAGGGAAACCTCCAGACGTTTCCCAGGCCTACAGAGAACCCGACCTGGGCCAGGATGTACTGGAGCTTGCTGTTCCAGGCTGGACGTTCTTCCTCCTCCTCGTCTCCGTCTGAGCCGCCTTCCTCCACATCGCAATCCTTCACTTGTCCGTCGTGGTTGTTGACGATCAGCGAGCTCTTTTTGAAGGTATCGTCGCAGGCGTCCTCGTTGGAAAGCAGGTCTTTGACAGCCTCTGTGACATCGTCGTCAAGTTCTCTCTTGACGGCCTTGCTGTTTTTGGGCATTTGATAAAGCAATCAAGAGCGAGGGTTGAAAATGATTCTCAGTTGTTGAGCTGGAAAGGCAACGCACGGCTGGTGTCTGTATCACTTTCTCACCAAATATCTGTTACAAAAAAAACAACAACTCTGTTGCAAAAAAAACAACAACAACAACAAAAGAAACAATAACTAAACACTTTATAAGAAAAACAACAACAACAAAACAAGAAACAATAACTAAACACTTTATAAAATACAAGCAAATAAACACAGGAGTCAGTCAAGCTTCATGGTTCAGAGCAGCGTCATCATCAACGTCAAGATAGTTTCATCAAACCACTAACATACACACCTTCAACAAACTTAGTTTTCTAATTACACTTTTCTTTTACTTCTTAGGAACATATTTCTTTTCTGCAGTCAAAAACGCAGACCACGTCGAAGGCGTGTCACTTTCTGGCCCAATTCACACAAAACGTCAAAATGATTGGCTCCAGGATGAAGGTTTGGTAAAGTAGACTTTTACCTCCAATTTCTGACAGATCAAACTTGTGACTACGATGCTACGACCCAGAACACACTGAACTATCGATCCCTAAAACCAAACTATGAATCCATGGGGCAGGCCGCCGTCTCAGGCCGCCGTCTCAGGCCGCCGTCTCAGGCCGCTCAGTAATCTGACATCACATGACATCACAAGGCTGCTGAGTGAAGCAGCACCAATGAATGGGAATCATTTTATTGTCCTTCGGAGAGAAGGGAGAAAACAGAGCTGGAAACATTAGCCTTGTCATGAACAGTGAGTGAGTATGAAAGCTATCTGTTCCACAGCCCACTGAATTATTGAAGGCACCAGGCCATTTACATACGAACCCAAACACAACAGCTCTTCAAAAATGTCACAGCCGTCCAACTTTTGTCAGTCAAAACAACGACATGAGAAGAACCGACCGTGAAACGACCACATGTGGCCACGGGACAGATGACGGGAGGCGTTCTGTCTGAGCCCTCGCATGTATAACAAACCTAAAGTACCATCACTAGTACCATGACTAGTACCATCACTAGTACCATGACTAGTACCATCACTAGTACCATCACTAGTACCAAGACTAGTACCATCACTAGTACCATCACTAGTACCAAGACTAGTACCATCACTAGTACCAAGACTAGTACCATCACTAGTACCATCACTAGTACCAAGACTAGTACCATGACTAGTACTATCACTAGTACCATCACTAGTACCATCACTAGTACCATCACTAGTACCAAGACTAGTACCAAGACTAGTACCATCACTAGTACCAAGACTAGTACCATGACTAGTACCATGACTAGTACCCAGCCTGTTCCTGCTAACGTTAACTACAACAGGGTGTGAACGGAAGGAAACTTAAGGCTGCGCAAAGAAACGTGATTTACAATTTCAGCATCCACTGTGTGTCGCTGTTTTAGGTATTTTTGGTGTTTTAACATTTTTATTTTATACTTTAAATGTTAAAAGATGTGGCGGCCGCCTTCCCGCGACACCTGCCCTGCTTCTTTTGCTGCACATTTTCGTCTTTTATGAAGCAAAGGCCGTTGTTTCGTGGTCCAGTGAAGGCACAGAGCCGCAGAGCTGTGTGTGTGTGTGTGTGTGTGTGTGTGTGTGTAACCTTCACTTTACCCATCACGTTACGGCCACGTTGGTATCGCAATAACTGCATTGAATTCAGGGGCACGGCCGGGTTTGGCCTAAGGCTGACGGTACATACGATGACACACACGGAGGTGTTTTAATGACTCAGTGTTGACTGGAATTAACCACAACAAAAGAGGGGAAAAGGAAGGAAATGCAGATAACGGAGAAGATTAAAACACAAGGGAAAATATTCCACGCGGTCCGTTGTTGTACGCGGACTCTTTTCTTTTTTTTCTTTTTAATTTATGCGCATTAATTTGTTCCATTCCTCCATGGTTTCCTCCCGCCCAGCCTTTCTCTACATCCATGTGAGGTGTTTCATCATTCACTGGTCAGACACACGGTCACATCCTGCGCACTGCTGCCTCATTTACATCATTCACACATTTTACAAACATAAAGCAAAAAAAAAAGCCATTGTGTCTATTTATACTGCCGCACTATTTGGTCTCATATTAAAGCGCCCTAATTCACGTCCATGTTTAAGAGCGGGTTTAATGACATCTCCTCCGCGTGAGGTGTTTCATCATTTATTCGAACGGACACCAATACAAACACAGATACTTCAACGACAGCGGCGTGTACTCACCCACGGGGGAAAAGCTGTGTCTCAAGGGATGAAATTGTGAGCGCACATGCACGGAGACATTATCACTATTTTTTAAAAGATAAAACCTTATTAATACGGGTTCGTGATGCTTCGTCTTCTGTCTCCTTGGGTGCCGAGACTTCAGTTAATAAAAGGCCGGGGACGCAGTGAACTCACCGCGGTGACGGGGGGGGCTGACGTTTCGAAGGCATAGCTTGCGACACGACATCCTCACAAATTTGCGTAATTAATCACCAATACTAAGTAATACGGTGATTTATGTAACTAAAAAACAATTAATTGTAACACAGAAGCACTATATTATCGATTTAAAGGCCGTACTTATCTTGAACCACCCTCATCTGGCCCAGTTGGTACGGTCCACTACTACCATGAAGGGGGCTGTCTCACAAATGCATGTGCCTCTGTTTATAAACGCTTGTTTCCCCATTGGATTTGTATTGGTTTCAATAACACGGTTATTATGTATCCGTTAACACGTTCCACAGGGAATTAGGATGTAATGTCCGGATAATAATCATTTTAAAGACAACGATGTTTTGATCCGGGTCGACCCTGAGAGCGTCGGTCTCCCGTGCCCTCCCCTCACCTCTCTGTGCTGCCCATGTCAGTGGTGAGGTGTTACATAAAGTCTGAGCCAGATCTGACCACAAAAGACACTAAAAAAAAAAAACATATTTTATTTTAATCAATCTGTACTTCAGCAAACGAACTATAATGTGTGAGACATGCTAAAAATATCATCACAAGTGTGTAGCAACATGAGCTGCTTTATTATTATTATTATTATTATTATTATTATAAAATGGGTCATTTAAATTTGATCCCATTCTGTTTGTACTGCTGTATAGTGTTTAATTCCGATGTAGTTCTACTTAACTTCAAACGTTTACCAGTTGTGTTTTTTTGGGTTTGTTTTTTTTTTTGTCATAATTCCATCTTTGAGATTTCTCTGTAAATAACCTAGAAGGAGAATTAGAGAAAGTGTTCTGTTCATCTGTGTGTGTGGTGGATGATTATACAAATCCCTTTACTTCCAGTTCATTGCAGTCACCCCCCCACACCCCCACTCCATGCTCGCCTCCATTTCCCACTCTCATTTAACAAAGAAAACGTCTGAACTTTTGACCTGTCTTTTATCTTACAGTTATTAGTATCACACACTTTTCTGAAATTATATCTTACCCTCAAATCTCTCTCACACCAAAACATTCCACTGTTCTTTTTTTCCCAAGAAAAGAACCCTCTGCTTTTTGCAGTATCTCACACCAAAACATTCCACTGTTCTTTCCCAAGAAAAGAACCCCTTCTTATTACCCACTTTTTCACTGAAGTCTTGCTGTTGTCAACAGGGCAACACAGAGGGAGGCAGTTGGGTGTTGGTTACTGGAGATGGCGCTGTAATAATTGGTTGTTAGTGATCAAATCTCCATGTTCAACTACCAACTACCAGGTTAACTAACCACTGAGACTTGGACTAGAAGTCACCCATTCTTTAACAGCAGAGAGTCCTGGAACATTATTTTTGTAGCACCATCTCATTCTGTGCTGCTGTTTTGATTTTGTCTTTGTGCAGACATGCAGCACCACGGAGAGTACAGACGGTGGATTGGCTAACCAACCTGCTGAATACTTTATGAAGGGACTCTGACTCCATGAACACAATGCCACCGAGGTGTCACGAGTTTACCCCTCCCTCATCCATGGAAAGTCAAGACATATTGGTTTTCACAACGTCACTGAGACGTAAGTTCTTCCTGCCAATAAGAATCAGTGACAACTGACATGAATGAGCAAGTCAGTGATTAGATACTGACACTGATTCTTCTCATTCAACCCTTTAGGAAAAGCTTATCACTAGTAACAACCACGTCGTTAGGTCTGACTACGTTAAATCATTACAACCACATTAATAGTTAGAAAACCACATTTATGTATAACATCCAGACCATTTTAGTGTAATTTATATTTAGAAAAACACAAAATATAAAATATACAAGTTGTTTTGTTAAAAGTGGTCAAGCTAACCATCTGTGGCTCATCGACCTACACGCTGCTTGCGAGTGGTGTAAACAAACAGAATAAGATAGCTAAAGATTAGCTAATACATATTCACTAATCTATCCACACAATCCTAACGTTTAGCAGAAGAGAAAAAGCTAATGCCGCTACAGTTAATGTTAGCCTAAATTATAATCTTAATCTGGTCAAAAGGCTCAGATAAGTCAACATAATTCAGCTAACCGCTTTAGCTAGCTTTGCAAATTTAACAGCAGTTTATTTTAATGCCATTTGGCTGCCACCTACTGGCTCAGTTTTGATTTTATAATAATGCTGCGTTTTAAGAGGTTTTACATGTTGTGAACGCGGCCTCCTGGTTTAGTTTTCATAAATATAGACATTTTCACAGTAAAATGTTTATTAAGATATTTGAGAAACTATTTATACCATATCAAAAATACACACTAATATCAATGGAGAACGTGTGCTATTGTCTTAAAAATTCAGTTTTGATCCAGAGGAAGTGTTTCATCTACTGTCGGGAAGCTGCTTCAAACAGCAGAGAAGCCTTTGTGCTCTACACGTGGAAACAGCCTTGATGCCCCTTCTCTGTTTTGGTATTGGCCAGTGTCAGAATGAAAGAGCGAGGCCATGAGAACTGCTGATGGCTGCTGTCAACTGTGTGTGTGTGTGGGATAATGAAGAATACAAATGGACACGGCAAATCGTGATAAATGCTATCTGTTCGCACCGTGTTTTGTCTGGTCTGAGTCAAAGTGTTCTCGACTCGGGTGATGGTTCTGACGCTGCCGGCTCCTGTGACCGCTGTCTCTCTCTGTCACCACTTATCTGTGAAAACCTGACTATCTGAGAGCAGGACCAAGGACTCACTGAACTGCTGTACCACACTGAACCAGAAAGTCTGTGCCTTTAGATCTGCTGTCTTCAAAGTCTCCTATGGAGTTGTAGGATGAACAAACAAAAGGTGTGTTTACGTATCGCGTGTCCCGTCGTGATCTATCAGAGGAATTATGAATACACTTCCTTCCTTATCAATGTCTGGAAAACCTGTTTTACCTAAACATGCTTTGTTTTGACTGCTTTTCCACAGTGGGACTTCTTTATGTTTCCACCTTTGTCAATGCGCTTTCAAATAACTGGGTTCATCACTGCCACCTGCAGATCAGAAGAATCTGCTCTACGTTATAGCACAAAAACATAAGCAGGAAAATTGACTTGAGTTTGTTTTGTGTTCTGTGTTTCCCACGCAGTCTGTTTGGACGCAGACCAAATCAAAAGGCTACAGACTGTGGAACCAGAACCGGGGTTTAGGACTGATTTAAAGCAATTTACTGTCTTAACAACCTCCATACAAGTCTTTAAAAAATAAAAACTGAAGCTGATGCAATTTTTTATAGATAAAAAGAAATAAGAGAGAGACACAGAGATAGAGAGAGAGAGACACCAGTCCACATCTGTGCCTTTTCAATGAGAGCTACTCAACCATTACACCACTACACAGTGGACCTCTGTGTACTACTGTGCAGTACTACTGTGTACTACTGCAGTGCAGAGAATACTTTCACAGCAGTTTAACTTAAGACATTTGTATATTTTCAACATTGAATCTCATGGTGATGGAAACAAAGGAGGTCACAGTACGTCTGGCCTCTGGCATCAATGACGGCCCTGTTTGAGACGCAGGTCTGACCATGTGACTTACAAACAGTCGAAAGTCGAAACAACTCCTGTTTGGAAATGCTAATTCACACATTGTGCCCTAAATATTCCACCTCCTAGGATGAAGTGACTTTTTCAAACCACAGGTGCATGTGATTGGTCAATGTGATCAGGCTGCTGCAGTTAACCAGCATGGGATCAATCAAGTACATCTATCTATCTATTGTTCAGTGAGACCTGGTGTTAACCTTTGCATCATGGGACATTTGTTTGTTTGTTTGTTTGTTTGTTTGTTTGTTTGGATTGGACCTTCTTGGCTCCAGTTGCCCATGAAGCTAAATATATGAAAATGTTAAAGCTCCAAGAATGCAACAGAAATGAGTGATCAGGCTTAGAGCAGGAGAATTACCTCAAGATTAGCTCGCTTAACAAATCCTGTCTCACATGCGTTAATGCTACGTTCAGGTCTACATTGAAGTGGTCGTACGGCCAGGCCTCTGATCTGGATCAGGCCAGGGTTTCAGCTCCTCCAGGGTTTAGAGGTTTAGAGTCGTGTTCTCAGAAGAGAGACTTCACTGACAATGTTAGTGTGTGTGACCGTAGCATCACCCAGTGAAGCTACACACAACCAGTAACAATATTATACTCCAAAATTGAACATTGATGTCAGGGTGGATAATGTCTTTCACTGTGGACCACAGTGATAATCCTGTTGATCCAGTTATTCATTGTAAAGTACAATCAATAACCAAAAACCAAAACACCTCTGTTTCCTCTCAGTTAATTACTTGGTTTATCATCCATCCATCAGTAAACCCTGGTCACCAGTCCATGTTAGGCTCTTTGATAACCAGCACACAGCCACGCTGACCAGTGGCCGAGCTCCTTGGTGGAGACGATGGGGTCAGTGGTCAGATAAAGGACCATGACAGTGTAAATATAAAGAACCAATCGACACCAACGCTGCCATCTTTGACTTGGTGTAAACCAAAGTTAGAAATCCAGAACTCAGCGCTGTCGTTGTTCCCAGCTTTTGGACAAACACTGGGGGGCACTCTGCCCACTGACAAAGAGCCCTGTTCTAATTGGACTGGACAAGGCTGGCCGATGGAGCCTGTCTGAGCCATTGGACTTGGTCAATACTTCCTACGAGACTAACGAAACATAAGTGACAGGCAGTTTGACTCCAACAATGAGGGCAGCGGCGAGCTGACCCGCCTCGACTCGTCAGCCCGGGCACTGAAGCTGTGCTCTGACCCGTGAGGACCTCAATGAAAACATGTCTAATGGCCGACCTGTGAACACTGTGATGGTGTTGACCTCGCCGGCCACATGTGTGCTGTAGGAGAACATTGTCATTGTGGAGCTCACGTTTGGCCTTTGAAGAAAAAATAAGTCTGGTGTGGCGCCATTGTGTTGTTGTGTTTGTGTTGTGGATCATCACGAGTACAGGCCTCAGGATGTCTCGGGACCAAACAGTTTGGGTTGGGGGAGGGGGCATGCTGATTTTCTTTGAAACTGTGAGGAAGGAGACTGGGCTCCTTTTAGAAAGCTCTGGGGAATGTGTATGGGAAAACCTGTGTGGGCCACTGGAATCTCCTCAAAGGGACGGAGTAGAGGACCA
>NC_024312.1:2638692-2647809 GCF_000523025.1 Cynoglossus semilaevis | reverse complement strand
TGATCACAAATGGCATTGAAGAAGCGTACATTGTTTGTCAGCCAACGTGTCTTTTGTTCCTCTGGTCCTGTGACTCACCTACAGGGTCTTGAGCTCACTGACCCCCTCTGGCTGTTTCCCCAAAATGCCCACTCAGGACCATGACACCATATTTCATTGTCACGAAGAATTACTGTAGTCACAAACATTTGTTCTTGTAACATTTTTCTGGGTGTGTAAATGCGTTGTGTTATAGTATAGTAGTGATATTTGAGAATTGTGATGAAATGATGTGAAGCCAGCCTTTTTATTGCCTCTAGTCTCGTTTTGCAGAGCTTTTTTTCTTTTTTTTACTTTTAATGTGGAGCCAATTTGGAAACAACCATTTTTAGTTAAAATATTATGTTCATTTTCTGACATTCATTTTTATGTTATGGATGGGATGTACTTTAATTAATTCATAAATGCATGGTAGTAATGAGAAGCAGTGGAAAATTAAATGGATTAATAATACGTAAAACTGTTGAGTCAATCAAAGATACTGTGGAGTATCTTTGATTGACTCCACCCATTAGATACCCATTACTTTAATTACTTCTTTCACATAGTTAGCAGCTGACAAACTAACGTTAAAGCGTTATGTAGTTTCTAACCTACTGCTAACCATCTACTACTACATCTACTAATAATATAGGGTAGCCGTCAGTTATGATTAAAGAACAAAATAAAACTTATTTAGATTTTACTCTCGGGTTTATGACGTAAGAACACGATAATCCAACATGGCGGCGCCCAGAGGAAAGACCCGGTTTGAACCGTAACGAAAAAGGCTCGTGGTGTAAACACACGAGGTAAAATATATAAATTAGTATTGTTTAAATATCTTGGAAATTCATCCGTCGGGAGTTTGTGTTGACTGTTCCGCCTTTATGAAGTTTGTCCTTTGCGAGTTGCTGTAACAGTAATCAACCTCGTTTCTATGGAAACCGTGGGACGCAGAAGCGACGCTAACGACCGTTCACAAAATGACAGACACTGAGGGACTTTACAAAGTCGTTGTACAGGAGTTAGAAAATGTTGTCACGTGTGACTGCGGTGAAAGTGATGACGAGCGAGAAAGTTTAGTTCGTCACGAGGAAACGGTGAGTCGGTGTGTGTGTGTGTGTGTGTGTGTGTGTGTAAACCAGCAGTCACTGTAATGACTAGTTACTACTACTAGTGCTTTATTTTTAATTATTAACCCAAATATAATTCTAATGAATGTCTTTAGGTGTCTGACGACATCCCACCGTCTCTGCTCAGCTACTGTCAGGCCTCCAGAACCAGAGCAGACATGTGGGAGGAGTTCATCCTGGAGGAGGGTGAAGGTACTGGTGGCTGAAGTTTTAGGATCAATCTTGTACATTTTATTCATATTATTTCACCCCAACATCCTACTTCCGGCTGATCTAAACCAACCCAAGTCTGAACAGGAACACGTGACCATATACAGTCACAAACAATTCTTGTTGTGATATATATGTGTTTAAATTAGGGTTAGAACGTGTGGAGTAAATGAACGACACTCACCTGCTCACAGCTATGGAGACAGAAACACATTTCTAAGGTTTGATCTTTAGCCTCATCCAATGGTTTTTCTTATAATGTCCTGGCTCATTAATCATTAAGGCCAAGACCAGTGATTCTTTCATCAGACAAACCTTTGATGTTTTGTTCCGAAAAAGGAACAGGTGTAGTGCAACAAACTAACATAGAAAACTTCAAGTAAACCAATTAGAGACGAAGCCCTGCTGGTTTCTGGTTTTATATTCCACACTGACTCGACCTTCACTTCTACTACTGTAGGTTTGAGATTTTATCATTTTAAATCTATATTAAAGTTTTAAAATCTGCTAAATTAATTTAAATTAATTGAATGCGACATTCAGGTCTTATTTTTAGAGGTATATTGTTGACGGTGCATCGAGGAGTTTAAAGACCAACTGGGTTTAGGTGAATAAACGGATGATTAGTTATAGTTGGTTTGAAAATAAAGAAAATGATTTAAAATTTTATTGAGTTTTATAATTGTTTTTAAATTAAAGTTAAGTTAAACATAAAAGTAACTAAATGCAGTGATACAAATACTATTGTTAAATAATTTGATTTTCAGTGTCAAGACAAAACATTCGCCACAAGAGGTCACTGTGGTCATATTTATGGCTGGCGGCCCTAATGCTTTGTGCAGGACACAAAACCTGGAAAGTTTCACACAAATGAATGTCTAACTTTTTTTTAAACAGATGAGTCAAAGTTTCAAAGTGATGTGGAGTTGGAGGAGAATGTGGAAGTGAAGAATCTGAAAACGTCTCCCACAGACGACGAGGTGAGGAGGAGCATCGACTATGAGAAGGTCAGAGAAGAGCAGCACAGTCAGGAGACGGAGACGGAAGAGGACAAAATGAAACGGAGACAACGTGACTTTCAGGAGGAGCTGAGGAAAATCATGGAGGCGGAGAAGGTGAGTCGTCAGCTACCGTCGTTACCGTTGTTAGATGTTTTATAACTGAGGCACGCGGAAAATGTAAAATGAACAAAATTGTATGAGAAACAGTCGACGTTTTAAAGGCGACATCCTCAACACATTTGTTGAGAGCATGCAAAACAAGTATTCTTAACTAAGAGAAAAGTGCAAACCTCAAACCTAACAGACTCCAGCAGTCATATAGTCTACATCCATTTTGTTGTTCTGTCATGGCTGTTGGATTATGTATAAAATAATTATAATTTCCAGAGACATCAGAAGGACCTGGAGATGATCGAGAGGAGAGCTCAGGAAAGACTGGAGCTGGAGTTTCACCTTCAGCAGGTGAGTCTGTGGCTTCTCAGTCCCTAAATTACAGAATACATTAAAAACCTGTCATGGTGATATTTAGGCAGCAGGGGGAGCCCTTTTTATTTAAAAAAATAGAACATTTTCTTTTGAACAGTTTTGTTTAATGGGAATTGAGATTAAAACTGTAACAACACGATGCTTTTATCAAACAGCAACTGATCAAAGATCTGCAGAAACGAGTGAACGAAGAGAGGAGGATGAACGAGGAGGAGCAGAAGAGGATACAAGAAGAGCGGGAGAAGAAGATGAGGGAGGAGCAGAAGAGGAGAGAAGAAGAGGAAAGAAGGAAGAGGAAGTGGGAGGAAGAGGAGAAAGTCAGGAGAGAGGCGGTGAGAAAAAGGATGGAGGAAGAGAGGAGGCAGGAGGAGAAGAGGAGGCAAAAGGAAGAGGACAGGATAAGGAAAGAAATGGAACGGAATAAGGTTGAGGAAGAGGAGAGGAGGAAGAAAAACGAGGTGGAGATCATCAGAAAGATCACAGAAAAACAAAGGATGGAGGAAGAGAGGAAGAAGAAGGGTGGAGAGGATGAGAAGAGAAAAAGTGAAGAAAAGACACTCATAGAAAAGATAAGAGCAAAACAGGAGAGGAGGAAGATGGAGGAAGAGGAGAGGAAGCAAGAAAAGGACAAAAAATGGAAACTAGACAGTATGAAAAATGAGGAAGAAGAAAAAAAGCTGAAGGAAGTAGGACACAGGACAGAGGAAACAGTGAACTGGTCAAAGGAAGAGGAATCAAAGAAGACGGATGATGAGGAGAGTTTGGGAACGAAGAAAAACACAACAAGAGAAGAAGATGAACCGAGGACAGGAGAAGACATTGGACAAAGAGAGACAGAAGTGAAAGGAATGAGTGATGAGAGCCGTCTGAACCGAGAGGAAGAGCAGATGATGGCTGTAGGACTGGGAGTGAGGAGTAGAACAGAGGAGATAAGGAACAAAGAAGAGGAGGAAACAGAAACGTTCACCGTGACAGTTACACAGATGAAGAGAAGAAAGGATGAAGAGGAAGAGGAAAAGAGTCCAAGGCTGGACGGTGAAGACGAAACGAAGGACGGAGGGAAGACAACGAGAACTGAAGAACAGGGAAGGTGTCCAGAAGAAGAACTGGAGAATGAAAAGAACTTCAATAAAACAGATGAAGAAGAGAAGAACAAAACAGATGAAGAAGAAAAGTGTGATGAGGATAAAAGAAAGAAGAAGGAAGAGTTGTCCAGACCAGAGCAGGAGGAGGAGGAGGAGGAGGAGAGAGGAAATGAGGACGTAGATAATGGTGATGAAGAAAAAACAAACACAGAAGGAGAACCAATCAGAGAAGAAACAACAACCATCATCCCGCTGACCTCCTCTGGGCCCAGTTGTTTAGTCCCTGACTCCAGAACCAGTCCCAGCAGCTCCTCTGAAGAACCTGAGCTCCTGAAGGAAACCAGCCAGACCTCTGTACCTCAGACTGTGGACCAGGACCTGGCAGCTGTGTGTCTTCCTGAGCAGACGGAGCAGAAAAGACTGTCATGGATGAAAAACTGCACCTCGTGGTCCAAACTATCTGTGCAGAACAAGAACAAGAAGAAGACAGAAGGAGGTGCGGGCGGTGGACGAGGAGCCTACAGAACCTCCAGGTGCAGCGGTCTCCCTGCTCTGTGTCCTCAGACTCTGCTGCAGGCCACAGGTTGTACATCCCTACAACAGGTATAGTCACACACACATACTGTAGGAAGATGTAAAACACACATTAGGGACATTATTTAAAAAACAATTTCCATAAAATAATTCTGATTAATCGCAGCCTTGTTTGATTTAAATAAGAAGTTTCCGGTGCCTGTGTTTCTCAGCTGACCTCAGTGACCCTGGAGGACCTACCTGGCTGCAGTTTATCAACACTTGCTCAGTGTGGCCGTCTTCAGTGTCTCACTCTGAGACGCTGTGGCCTGAAGTCCTTAGACAGCATCAGCCTCTTACCAGAGCTCTGCTACATAGACGTGCAGGTGCCTGATCAACCCACCTACGTTAGAATAACATCCACGTATAAAGAAAATGTTAATTTGATTTCATCTTTAACCTGTTAGGAAAACGAGATCTCATTTATGGACTGTGGAAACATGACCAGCTTACGAGTTCTTCGACTCGGCCACAACAAGTTGACGTCAATCCACGGTTTGGCTGGTGCTCAGAATTTGGACCTTCTGGATCTTTCCCACAACTCCATCACCCGCATTGGTGAGAAGATATAACCTAGTAAAGACATCTAGTGGAAATACAAAAGGGTGACAAACTTCCATGTTCCAATAACCATTGGGCTATACAGCATAATGTAACATAATATAATATAATATAATATAATTCTACACACAATGTTAGAATGTGAAAAGTAACAAGTGGTAGATGAATGAATGAATGAATGAGTCAGTGACAGAACCACCTGTATGTATTAGCAGTAAAACCTACAGTATTCCACTAGAGGGCAGGATCTGTATTAGTTTTTTCTTTGAATGTCCAGGATCTTTTCATATATTTCGGAAATACGTAAACGTAAAATAAGTTAATTGAGTCAGTTGTTTATTTCACTACTAACTATTAGAATTTTATTCGCGAGTGTTTTTTATTTTACTTTTTTTTTTATCTCTGTAAACATCCTCCTAAAATGAGTTCCTTTTCTAAACCCCAGCTGGTCTGGGGTCAGTGAAGAGACTGCAGTCGCTGTCTTTGAGTCACAACCGTCTGGTCAGCACTAAAGGCCTGAGGGACGTCTCCACCCTCCTTCACCTGGACTGTTCTCACAACTACCTGGCAGCAGTGGAGGGTTTGGAAAACAACGTGCTGCTCCACACACTGGACCTGAAGTCCAACAGTCTTGTTGAGGTAAAACCGCGGGACGTTAGCTTAAACAACCAAAACTAGCTACCAAAAAAGATAGCGTTAAAAAGTAGCCTAAACGTATTTTGAATATCCCAAAGTATCCCAAAATGACAATGAGATTTCACTAAAACCACTAAAAGCTAAAAGGAAGGATCGGTAGCATAAAGTAATAAAGATAAAACATTTTAAATGAACCAAAAATCCCGATAAAATAATAGCTTAAGATAGTTATTCAAGTGGCTAACGCAAATACCAAATTAAGCCCCCTTAGTAGCCCAAACGGGTGCCAGCTAAAAAAAATAGCTAAATGTATCTAAATCAGTGTAAAATAATATAAAACAAATATTCTACGGCCCCGTCCATAAGAAAAAGATTATTTGTTATATTTTTTGTGCCTAAAATCACATTCAGTGTTTGAAACCATGTCAGTGAAAGTCTTTTGTTTCCAGTGTGTTTTAAAAGGGACACAGACACTTGTTGTTGTTGACTGAACACAGCAGGACTGAAGCAGCTGACAGTGATGGATGGACACGTTCACAGATGTTGGTCTTCATCCTCTGACAGTGTCTCTCTCTCCGTCCCCCAGGCCCCCAGTCTGACCAACCATGTCCTCCTCAGAGACCTTCATCTGGACGAAAACAGCATCTCGTCTCTGCAGAGCCTCACTGACAGCTGGCTCCCCCTACTGCTGCATCTCTCTGCAGCTCAAAACAGGTAGATTCCACTGGACCAGACACAGTTACAGAGTCCTGAAAACTCTCAAAATCTTGTGGCAACAACTGATGACAGCATACAGTACCAGCTTTCTTCTTCTTCTACTGCCTACTTATTGTCATGGTCGCAGCGGGTGAACTCTGGACACTTCTCACTACTACTACTGTTTTTGTAACAATCCCTGTCTCTCTTTATAGAATCACCGTCCTCTCCTCCATGTCTGATTTTATTTCCCTTGCAAAACTGGACCTTCAGTTCAACTGCATCTCAGGTAACACTGTACGGATCAGACACAAAAATAAAAACAAAACACAAATCACCTAAAAAATGTTGTGATTTAAAAAATACCAACCTTGATTTTATTGTTTGTGCAAAATGGCAGCTGGAAACATTTTCTGTCTTTTATATATTGAATTAAAATTAAAATCAAATTAAATATTGAATATATTATATATTAAGAAATTATATCTACCAAATTTAACAATTTTAAGCAACATAAATCAACATAATATAAACCATAAAATCAACATAATAATAATAACCTTTTTTTTAATATCAACATAATAATAATAACCTTTTTTTATCTATAAACCATGATGGCTTGTTTGTGATGAGCTGCAGAATTATAAAATCCAAATAATAATAATAATAAAAATATGAATATCAGTTAATTTGTATTTCAGTTATAGAAGCAGTTTCTCACCATCTTTAAACTGAGCTTGACTTTTCATACATGATTATAAACAGTAAATAACAGTTATAAACAATTATTACTGAAATAATAACCTTTACAGATTAATAAACCTGATATAACAACAACAATAGTATTAATAATAATAAATTGAACAAATCAGGCAACATCTTATATCAAAGTAAAACTGTTTTTTACAGAGCTGAACAATATGTGTGAGAGTCTGGAAGGATGTTCGTCTCTGCAAGAAATCCACCTGAGAGGAAACGCACTGCAGCAAGAAAACAACTGGAGGTAAGAGTTGAAGGTTTCCTTTTATACTGTGATGTCTGTTGGGCCTTTGTTTCAAAAAGGAGGAAATTAACACGTTATCTAATCATCACTCAGTTTTTCGTAGAAGAAAAAACCAAAACCAAACTCTACCAGTTTCCATTTGTGTTTGCTTTGAAATTTTATTGTTTGCTCTGCCTTCAAAATTGTTCACGTCAAGAGATTAATACACTGTAAAAATGTAGGTTTAGAAAACAGAATTAAAAGCAAAAAATAATTCAAATCCAGCCCAAAATTGCTAGATATTAAAAACCGCAGTAACACGAAGGGTTTAGAACACAACAGTATAATGTAACCCATAAAAAATATAAAGTATAACAAGAAAAGAAGTCCAACAGTCAGAGCACATATGTTTCAAACCAGGTTCTGAAATATCTGAATTGTCTCCTTCGTCTTCAAACAAACATTACCTGAACTTGAACTTGACTCACCCGCCACCGCCAGCCGTGGAATGAACCTTTATGTTTCCACACTTATTCCTCAACTCTTTCATACTGATCCAGATATAACACGAGGGAAAGGCACTGGTGAAGAGATTCCCTCTGAGGCAGGTCCTGGTTAAAACACATTAATTTAGAAAAATGTAAAGCCTGCTGTGGCCATTGTGGGGCGCTATAAAATGTAAACTGCTATGACTAGTTTTCATAACTGGAATGAATTATTATTTAGAGAAAATGTGTAAATAAAAATAAAGATTGACCTTTGACCCAATGCCGTGAAAACATGAAATAACCTTTTGAAAAATTAAGATTACACTGATCCGGTTGAGGTTATAGAGATTAATTTAGGTTAAAAATGAATTGCGTTTGTTGGTTTTGTTGTAAAACACAGGTTACCAGGCTAATGATTTTCATGCTTGTTCCCATGAGAGAGGATACCTGGAGTTTCCCTTTAGTTTTAACTGCTCTTTACTGACAGATGTTCTTCACAGGATTTAACGTTGTCTCTGATGTTGTTGTCATTCTCTGAAATGAACCTTTGTTTTTAATAACCCCAAGCTCTGGCCATAAATAGTAATTTTGGTGATGCTTTAGTGAAACATCTTAAGACGGACATGTTGAGTGATACAATATGATAAAGAAAAAAAAGAAAAACGACATTATGTGCTGCTGAAATGAAAGCATCATCGTCTCCACATGTTTCCTCCTTTCCTGTGGCATGATAACAAGATTTAAGTGCATGCGATGCTCTGGGAATCAGAAAGCCAGTTGTTCTGAATGTTTTTAAAAAATGGAATCCATGTCCAGAAAGTGTGTATTTTTGTTGATGTTATTGATGCTGGTCCCTCGTGTCCTGCAGAGTTTCCAGCTCTGCAGTTTCCCACTGAACGCAGACCAGATTTGGCTGGAGCTCCACCAGTGGACGCTCTGAGTCTGTTTCTCTGGCAGATATTTGGGATTCTTCTGCTCGTACATCCTTAGCCTCAGGCAGCAGTTACCTCTCCCCCAGCCTCATGAACCATTTAGGGCTCTGCTCCAGTTTATATATTCAATTCTACCTAACGTATTCCATTTGGTGGTGGGTTTTATCCAAAGTAGCTGGTTTAACATACGATAGTACGAAGCAAACAATTCAATTAGTTGTTCTAAACTGGACTTTAGTGCCAAATCACATTGATATCAATGGATTCGGTTCAACGAATCACTTAAATTGTTCCAGAGGACGAAGTGTACTTA
>NC_024312.1:2612205-2638651 GCF_000523025.1 Cynoglossus semilaevis | reverse complement strand
CTATTTTCTGAACTTGTAAGACTCAAACCAAAGATGACCTTTGAGATACGGTGTCGTAGTGAATAAAAAACTTCACCAAAGGTAAGTCTGTGTTCCTACTCTCTCCTACGGTCACGACTGAACGACTGGGAACTCGAACACCAGCCGTTGTGATGGGGTTTCATTAAAGGGTTTCCTCAGAGATGGAGTGAGGAAACATTTGAGTCAGTGCTGAAGTCAGTCAGTGGTGCAGACCCTGTCTTTCTGAGTCCAGGATTAGATCCTAAAAATGGTCACGATGATTGTGCCTCTTTTATTAGCCAGCATTTTAAGACATTCTCTTGGTAAGTTTAACCCTTATTTTATCAGATGTTAGGTTTAATAGAGATTCTTTTTTTTCTTTTAATCTAGAACAATGGAGGTATTAAGACTCTGCCGTAGGATCACATTTAATCTTGTTTGCTCTCTTCTCTGTCAGATCTGCGCTCCAGAAGACTGTGACAGGCCTGAGGAGCATCGACGGAGAGGAGACAGACTCCCCTCTGTCGGCCCCTGCTGTTCAACAGGTCAGCCTGGCCCCAGGCAGCTTCACAACGTTTTGCCAGGCTCATCTGAAACAGACCGGTGATTTACAGCAGCAGCACAGCACGGAGGTCAGGTAAGAGACGGAGAGAGTGAATTAGTGTGTTGAGCTGAAGGGAGGCTGATGGGACAGTACTGACCAGCTGTCAGTTGTCTCAACACTATCAGAGGACGTCATGTTCCCGTGAATTACCAGGCCGATGATTAAATGGCTCTTGGATTTAAGTGAATTACCAGGCCGATGATTAAATGGATCTTGTTTATCCTTGGAAAATTATACAACATACCTGTAGGTTACACCAGGACCACCAGGGGCAGCACAGAGTTACTATAGCTGGGTATTTGGTATATATCTCTTTTTCTAGATCAAATGAATCTACCTTAGGCTAACCTCTTGCTAACCCGTAGCTGACTTTCAGTTATGTTTGGCTGAAGGAACAATAAAATGTCAACTGCTTTTGATATATTTAAAAACCAAACATTTCTATTCCTAATAGATAATCTAACACACGTTTTACAGACAAGGTGTCAAACGTGGAGACACAGAGTCAGGAATGTCAGCCCTCGTCTTGTTATGTCTGACCAGGAGGCCCTAGTGAGTCTGTAGAGAACGTCCTTGGATGTCACTGGGCGGGGGCGCCCGTGTCGATGGTCCTCTGGATGTCAGACCACCAACACTTTAGACACTGGTCAACTTTCTGCTTATCTTCATGACCCTTCCAAATTACACAAAACAAAAGATGAAACGTGGCGGCGTCTACCCACCCGGGTCATATCCAGGCCTCCTAGGGCTTCAGGGGGTTAGCACAGCACTCCCTGGGCTTCACCCCTCACTGTGTGCCCTCTAGCCCCCTGCCCTGTGGACAATGGACCATTCTGGGGGCTTTTCACTGACCACCACGGCCATTTAACCCCTGCCCTGACCTGGTGTCAGATGGAGGTTTTCGGGGAGGTGAGGAGAGCGCCACACGCCAGGTCACTGACAAGAGCTGGACTTTACAAACATAATTCTGTTGTTCATGTTTCAACCTAATACTTCTGGTTGGGGATTTTTTTTTTCTCCTAAATTATCACATTTTCCCCAACTTTCCTTCAACAAAACATGCCGACCCTGGGTTGAACCGGCAGGTAGACGGGGTCAGAGGTCAGTGTGGTCATGGTTGTCGTGGAGCTCCTGACTCCTCATCCCACTGAGAGTAGAGAGGCCGAGCTTTGTAGTCCCAGTGAAGCCGGGGCTACCTCAGACTGGACACTGGTGTCTGAACACCCTCAGGGGTGGGGGGGGGGGGGGGGGCACAGGAGCCAGGCATTGCTAATAGATTCACTGAGTTTCCATTGATGTGGCTTTGTCTTCACTTTATCCCTTAATGAAAGGGTCATTATATGGTGATAGAACACACACACACACACACACGTACAAACACACAGGGGTTTGTTCATTGTCAGCACTTGAAAAAAGACGTAGAACCTCAAGGACCCTTTTTGTTTAGTTGGAAAATGTCTCATGTCTAATTGTTATACACTTCAATTTTTATTTTGCTGAAATGCCTGATAGAATGTTGTGTGTGTGTGTGTGTGTGTGTGTGTGTTCACAGTAAGGCCTCATCCTGTCTGGATGCTGTGAAGACCTCCTGTCGTCACTACACTGAACGTCTGAAGCTGGCGGTGGAGCAGAGATTGGCTCATGAACATGGAAACACCGTGACGTCTGTGGACGCAGCACTGCTGGAGGAAACTCTGGACGAGGACAGTTCTGACGCTGAGACACCTGCAGTTCCGTCACAGGGGGCGTCTGCTGCAGCAGAAGCAGCTGTCACTCAAAGTCAGAACAAGACGAAGAGCGGCTACTGGAGCGTCGAGGAGAAATCACCGGGAGCGACAGGTCGTCACTCGACCCATCGGAAACTGCCCCCTGTGTCTGATGATCCAGACCAGGTCTCCATTAGGTAATGCAGCCACGTGTCACACACCTAGGGTGGAGCTCTGTAACTGTGTCTGCAGAACATCCTGTGTCCTGTACAGAGGTGAGACAAACAGAAAACACTTTCTGCTCTTTTTGTCTCAACCGTGGAACTAAAGCTGAAAGTATTCAGACCACAAACTTAGAAATAGGGGTTTGAACCCAAACTGTGGCTCAGTGGACAAAGAAATAGGGCGGATGTTTGCTGGTTCAAATCCCACGTCAGTATGTGCTCTTATATCTAGTGTTACTTTAGTGTTTGATGGATGGTTGTCCTTCCTCTTGGTGGGATAATAATCTTTACGTCTGAAACAGAGGGAAAAAAGTCAATCAAGTTGAGTAAATAAAATGATTCATACATTGAAAGTCATGACTAAATAAAATCAGACGATTTAATATAATTCACTCAGTTTACATTATTTCTGTATTTGTTTCCTTATTTTGTAATATTTTCATCACATGTTTCTATCAATTTCTAGATATATTTTCACTATAACTATAACTACATTTTTAATATTTTATTTATTTACTTCAATTTGCAAACTGGCCTCAGTTGCAGGAGCGTTGTAGTTGTGGTAACGTCTCAGTCACAAACGCAGCTTTTCTCAAGGTTTAGGACGAGTTTCTACAGTGTTTCTAGACTTGTTGTAGTGAAAGAAAATGAGTTGACAGTTTGAACTGTGTCTGTCCAACAACAGGCAGAGCTGATCCACCTCTGGATCAGGGATTATTTCACTGAACACACACACACACACAGACAGAGTTTTTATAGCAGCTCAGCGTTTTATTGCCTTCTGCTGCAGAGCATTTGTCATCATTGGAGCCTCCTGTGTGATTCACTGCAGGAGACGTTGAACATTCTGTTCATGTTAACACGCAGCTCTGTCACTGCGGCCACACTCTCTCTGAGAGGACCATACGTCTTTGATACCAGGGCCGACTCTGGACAGGTCTAAACTTCTCCTGCTGTCCAGATGTCTGCTCTGAAACACACTCATGTTGTCAAATGACAGGACATGTATGACCTGAGTGTGTGTGTGTGTGTGTTTGTGTTGATTCTGCAGCAGCATCGCACACAGACGTGTGTGTTTGTGTGTGTGTTTGTGTTGATTGTGCAGCAGCATCACACACAGATGGAACGGTGGGAATATCATCAGCCCGTCCACCACTGAGACTGGAGGAGAGGGAGAAGACAAAGAGCCAATCACAGGCTGCTCTGATGCTGATAGACCACGTTTGGCAGCCACTGTTATACAGGTAAAAAAAAATCTTTTTTTTAAACAAATGTGATGACTGTGAGTGTTGTGTGTATTGACACAACTGTTGAGACAATAAAAACCCTCTGATTTGGCCCCACGTTACTAACAGTAACGTCAGTGTAGACCACAAAGAACACAACCACACTTCACAACAGTTAAAATTCCTGAATTTCCAGAAGAGTGGATACAGGATTTTAGGAAAAACCTGGTTGACATCTCAGTTTTGGTGACAATCTGACGTTCATTGTCAGTTTCAGATCAAGTTTAATGTAGAAAAATGCTAATTTATCTCAAATAGTGACAGGGTGGTTAGCAGTTAATCTGAAATGACCTGATCTGTGTGAATGGTATTAAATGTTAGATGATAAATGAATGAATGATTTTCTTAAATAAAAATGAACATGAACTAAACTGCAGACTGAACCAGTAAACATGTCCAGTGATGATGATGATGATGATGATGTTTCTCTGACATTATGAACTCATTCAGTCCCAGGTTTGTGCTGATAGACTTCACCTACTTTGTCTATGTTTTTACTGCAGTGACATGCGTGAGGTCAAAGTCATCTTTTCACTGTAGGTTTCTGTAAATGTCTCCAAACATCAATCTTGAGGCCTCGTCCGTGCCGCTGAGGCTCATTCTCTTATTGCCCCGCTGTCCTAAAAAACATGGCACTCCACCCTCCACACACACCCCCGCCTCCACGCCTCCACACCAAAGTGTTAGATGAGTCCTTTAGGGCTCCCAGAGGTGGAGGGAAGGGTTGTTGGTGCTGCGGTGTGAACGTGTGTCGGGGTTCGTACAGAGTGATTAATCAGATTCCAAAGAAGTGTGGTAGTAAGACTTCTTGGATACTCCCCCTTCTCCCGGTCCAGTGGGAATTGGAGGATTTAAAGGCACAGTGGAGCTGCGTTTGACTCCAAGTGGCTGGGAGTCACGAAGAGTTCACACGGCAGAACGCTCTGCAATTAAAAGAGGCTCTAACGTGTTTTATCTCCCTAATGGGATAACACACAACATTGACTTTTGCTCCATGATTCATAGTGTGAAGGTTCCTGGAGTTCCTTTCTTTCTCTGTGTCTTTCCGGTACCTTCAGGCGTTCTGGAGGGGCTTCACTCTGAGGAGGAGGCTTGCATCTGCTCTGGCTGCTGTCACATGGGCCGACGGCGCCGAGGAAGAACCCTTTGAGGAGGTTGACGTGGACGAATTTGTCTTTGATGAGGTATGCACACCAGTTCATGTGTTACCCGCTTTCATGCTCCGGTGATTTCTTACTCCTCGTGGCCCCCGTCACAGACCCTCACAAAGATGCACTAGTACTGTAATATTAGTACTCTGTAGTACTGTGTGGATGAACCACTGCACGTACAGATGTGTACTGTAGGTGTCACCAGGGTGAACCGTGGTGGGAGGCAAAGACTTGACCTTTAGGAAAGTGTTTTTATTTTTAACTAAATGTTTTTATTTTTGACATATTTCAATATGTATTATTTGTTTACCTTGCAAGAAAATTTTTTTTCTCCAAATATAGGTTTCAGTGAAAAACACCCATGGGAGCAGTGGGCTGTGTTTACTTAATTTTTTTTTTTTTTGTGCTGGCAAAACGTGCCATCTGGGTCAGGATTTGAACCCACAATCACAGGGTCAAAAGATTCATCCATTTGTATGTGCGGGGTCAGGTGTCACTGTACTTGTGTATGTTGGACTTTATACGTTATGTTTTGTCATTAAAGGCAGCTGAAGACACGTGGACGGTGTCACCTTTTGAAGCCGCAGCATCAGGTCATCTCCACCTGTCAGAGGAGCCGATCTCTGTGAGGGTAATCAGACTGTTCTTCATCCATCTTTGACTCTAACCCTAACCCCCGTATGATGTCACTGGAGTTCTTTTTTCTTTTTTCTGTTCTCTTTGTTACCCTGCCTTTCTCTACTGTGGTTATTGCCCCCTTCAGAGTTTGTCTCACTCTCCCTAATCGATCTTCAGATTTACTCACTTGAAAACCAAGATCATTTCCTGGGGGGCTGGATGTTGCTCAGCAGCAGCAGATGTCATTTTTCACTCTCTGATTCTGTTTTTTTTTCCCTCCTTTTTTTAACCTCTTCCTGGATCTTTTCTTTGGAGCACGCTCAGTGCTGTACATCATGGTCGCCGGGATGGGTCGGCTGATGTGGTGCAGCTGCTGTCACGGCTGATTTCACTGTGTTGACAGTGAGGTGCACATCAAAGGAAGACAGGATAGATTTAACAAACAAAAAAAACCACCAGAGAAGAAGAAAAGGACAGTCATGTGATTGACTGTGAGCTACAGTATAAACTATTAGTTTAGAATAAAATGAGTTTGAATTCAAAGACATTTTCATGATTCTGGTTTGGCAGACACAAACCTGAAGAAAACAAAAGGTTTTTGTTGAAAACCAAGGTGTTTTGCACCAAATAAAAACGTTTTTTTCTCAGAAAACGTTTTATTACTGTATTACCAACAACTGATGAATAAAAACTGACATTACTGTACGGAAACATTTTCAAAATTGTATTAAGATTGAGCAGTCAATTTAATATGATACAGAGAGACATGTTTGTGGTGATACTAAAATATCAAATCATTTTATTTCATATTTTATTTTTACTTTTAATTTAATCAAAATCATCATCAATAAATCTGTCAAAACAGTTTCAAAATAGAAAATCAGTTTTTTTTTAGAAAAATTACATCATTTTGCTTCATACTTTTTAAAAAAAATTTTATTGACATTTCATGTTACCATGTGATGTTTAGTTGTTGTTCATCTCTGAGATAAAGCAGTTCAGTCATTTGTATAAAAGTCTGCAGGTAAAAATATAACATAGACAATATACAGAATACACACCCACATAAGTAACTGAAGTAACTAAAGTAACTGAAGTAACTGAACTTGTTTTGTCTGTTTATTTCTGCCATGTTCTCAGCGTCAACAACATGAACTTTACCACACATCTGAGAGGAGACCAGTGGAGGCCTGGCTGGATGAAGGACAGGAGGACACCTCTGAGGAGGACGCCACCAACAGGTCGCACGAATGCTGCCCGTCCCTGAAGACAGTTGTTTTCAGCATCGTTCTTTCTGATGTTTATGTTGACGATACCATTTCAGAACTAAACCTGCGGCATCTTCTACGCTCAGTGGTATCTCTGCAAGATCAGAAAGAATCTTGGAAGAATGGTAATTTATTTGTATTTATTTTCTAAACTAGACTTAATAACCTTTAATAATAATTTAATAATGAACTTTTTAAAGACTTTTTTCTTTTCCTGTCTGTGTGTGTTTGTGTAGGTTTTCTTAATTATAATAGACATTTTTGTCATTTTAATTTCCAGGAATTTTAAAAACAACAAAACAGCTCTTCTGATGCTGAAGAGAGCACAGAAGATGAAGTCCAGGAAACAGCAGCAGAAGAACCACTGGGGTAAATGTTCGTAGATTGAACTGCTCTGTTTATATTTGTCATTTTTACAACATTTTAGTTGGAAAATGTAGATATTTTTTCCATCCTGATCCTGACAAACGTATCAAGGTGAGAGGATACGGTAACAACTCTCCAAACTCTGAGGTCTGAAGTCCTTGAAAGTGCTTAAGTTTCAAGACTGTGTTTTCAAGGTTTGAAACATCAGATTATTACAAACGTGAACTCAAAGCAGAATTTCATGAGTACTTTTGCAAAGTCACTGACTGGGTGTGAAAAAAAAATTTAATTTGAAGTTTACAGTAGAACGGCAAAAAACGAACTAAATAAATACATTGAAGAAAAGGTTTAGTTTTTTTGCTGAAATGCCATAAATCTATGTTTTGAAAGAGGGGGAATCTGCATTAAATTGTCCCGTGCTCTTTGTTCCTTCAACTTCATCTCAGCAGCATTGAACCTTTCCAGCCCATGTACGTTAATGAGCCGTAACAGACAGCAGAAGCCAGCGCCCGTCGCCTCTGATTGGTGCTCATTTCTGAGCCTGCAGAAGGAAATAACAGTTGCCAAGAAAAGCTCTCGACAATTCGTCCCATGATGACTTTTTACTCATTGTAGTGGTGGAGGGCGGCTGCGCTGAGCGGTGACCTCACCTCTTCTCGGCTCCAAAGGAATGGCATTCCCGCTATGGTTATCATGCCATGGTCATGTAAAGGGAGGCGGCGCTTTGATCACAATTGCAGTTGCATGATTTCAACAGCAGCGCTCTTGTCATCTTGCTTTGCCGACACAGGTCTATGTCAGCTGTAACTCCGAGTGGCGTCTGCCTCGGTGGAAGCAGAGTGCTGGCGTAATACTTTCCGAATGTTGGAACCCTGTTTTTCTGCTTCTGGTTTTGTGCCTGCCTTGTCCTTCTGTGACCCTCTCTGCCTTATTCTCTCAGATCCCTCCGTGTGCCAGCAGGGTCCGGCCGAGACACGAAACAGGCCTGCAGCGCGCAGGAGGAGCTATATGAAAGGTAGGACTGGGAGCACGCTGTACATTTGTTAACCCTTTGGCAACACTTCACGTCCTTCTACCTCAGAGCCCACAGCCACAGCCACAGCTAATGGGGAAGGTGGTGGACGCAGGTCAGAAGGAAGAAAAAAAATCACCCCTCAGTAAACGCCCCCCCCCCACCACCAGGGTCACAGCCCCGCGTCCTCTCACTGTCATCCAGCAGTACAGGGAACAGGCCAGTATCAGTGTTGGCAGCAGACTGACCAGTCCTCACTGGTCCAAGTCTTAATTTATCTTTGGATGAAGGCAGTGACTTTACTTCATGTTACAACTGAAAATGAAACGGAACGAATTGTACCTCCAACTTTGGGAAGCGATTTGTTCTGCTTCATTTTTCTTCTGTCGTCTTATTTTCATTCAGACACAGACTCACCCCAGCAGTTCTCAGTGTCGCCAGCTAGTGGTTAGCACTGTTGCTTCCAGGTCTGCTTGAGAAGACCTGTGCCCTTGAACTTCCTGTTGACCTTGGTACCAAACCTGATACCCATAATGAAGCCACAGTGAAGCAGAGGAATCCTGACCCATTACAATCAGGGAAGTAACCTGTTGACTGTCTCTGACCAATTACACTTCAAGACAATTATAGAACTCTGGACTTTGGTTCTGCTGGTTTCAGTCCTAGTTCTAATAATGATCTGAGGCTCAGTGGATGAAAACAGCAGCTGTGTTTAACTCCAACGTCAGAAGAAGTTAAAAAAGTGTTGGAACCTGGGTGTTTCTGTTTCATCCTAATCTGACTGATCCTAATCCATCTCCATCTAAATGAAGCAGGTTTTCATTAGATCCAGTTAGACTGTATCTTCAACCACTGATGAATTACACTGGTCACTGCTTCGACTCTTCAACCGGTCCTGGTTCTGGAGAAGTCCAGGTTTGGTGAAGGTCCCCGACCTCTGAGACATCCCTGGTCCTGACCTGGGCAGACCACTCCCTCCTCCGCCCCCCCAGCCAGCGCCTGGGGCCCAGCCGGCCCGGCCCGGCCCGGCCCGGCCCGGCCAGCGCTCCCTGACAGGGGCTAACATTTCAGATTCAGAGTTAAACGCCTTCTGGAGGTGATTAGCCCCAAACTCATGACAGATTCCTTCCAAGATATCCGACGCGGTGTGTTTATTTTATCCGGGCTCTCTGTGTGGATGTCCTGGACGTGAGTAACCCACTTGAAATGGGTATCAGTTTACATACACCAGAGAGAGAGAGGGAGAGAGAGAGAGAGAGAGTACGGAGCAGAGCAGCAGCGCCGCGAGACATTTCTTTTGAAGGCAAAAAACAGAGGAGAACTGAACTTCCCTTTTATTGATGATATATATTTTCAAATGTTAATGTTTTATTTTTGGATGTTGAAGATGTTTCATTCCTCGAGGCACACACACACACACACACACACACACACAGATTGAGCAGACTCCTGCAGACTTCCGCCCTCATGTCAGAGGAACAACACGGTACATATTTTTATTCCAGCCTGGAACCTCTACCTCCTGAGCACTTAACTCGATTTCACACTTCAGATCCTCCACAAAGTCCAAGTGAAACACGATCGTCCTGTTTAACATCCATCATCCAGAATAACTCGCTGTCATTATATTTACCACCATTCATGTGCGTTGAATTTGGCCGGTGTTTATCTCAGTCACTGCAGCGCCCTCTGTGAGCTGACACAGAGTCCACCTACAGAACCAGAAGGTCAGACCGGATCAGAAACACTTCACCTACTGTACTGACCACACGGTGGGGCTGTGGTTACTGCTGCGGCCTACCAGGAGAAGGTCACTGGTTCAACGCCCAGTGGTTACTGCTGGTCTTACTGTACATTCTGGATTAGGTTAATTGTTAACTTTAAGTTGACCACAGGTGTGAATGTGAGCGTGAATGGTTGACTGTCCTTTTACTCTGGACTGCTGTGATTGGCTGCCTCGAAAACAATGAACTGCTAGAAGTTTAACGAATGAATTAAAGTCGTTTTTATTGCTGCCTTTGAAAGTTTTGATTATGGAGAGTAAGAAAAGTCTGAGCTACGTTGTTGTTTCGTGTTGGTCGTGTCTTGAACTTTACACTCTGAGGCCTTTTGGACTAATTGTCCACTAATTAAGTGACCACTAAGAGCAGAGGTCAAGAGGTCAAGTGTTCCCGGCTTGAGCCAAACTTAAGTTTATTGTTTATATGAGTGATGTTGTTAGTCCTTTAGACCAGGCTGGAGTATAGTTATAGTAATTAATAATTAATTGTTGAACAGTTGAGGTTTAGTCGGAGCCCACGTCGATGTGATCTATGTTCTGCAGATCTACCTTTGTCGTCTCTCTTGGACTAGAGGTCTTGATTGAACCAGTCCTTGAATCCACCAGCTCATGGAAAACTGCTCCTAAAGTCGAAAACAAACCCTGAAATACCCCTCCTCAGTCCAGCTGTGGGGCTAATGAATGGTGTAACCTTGATCTGTTGTGTAGGGGGGGAGAGGAGGGGGAGGCTCCGCCCCCGCCCTACAACCTCCACTTCCCTTCTGCTCAGAAACGTTCTCCACTTCACTGAGATGAGATCCCATAATGTGCTTAAGAGCCCTTCCTAACAGGCGTGACCCCTGCAGACCCCCCCACCCACCACCCCCCATGTCCTGGAGGAGAACGGGTGAGGGACTGTGGGGGAGTCAGGAGTTGGGAGGATTTGTTATTGGTTGATAGTTGAGGAAGGAAACAAAGAGGAGATTCTCCTCACGCTGCAGCAGCGGTGGACGACGACTGAAAACCTCAACGTTTTAACGACTTGTTACAGTGGCGTCAATTAGCATAAATGTTAGCTAAATGTTAGCTAAATGTTAGCTAATCTAATGGTTGTTATGGCAAAATGTTTTCTTTATCTTCATCCGTTAGCATAATTTGCTAACTTATACTTGTCTTTTGTCCCAGTACTAAAGTTGACTTTTTTCTTCAGATTTTTTTCACAGTTTTACCAACTTTAAGGTATTTATGGAAAAAGTGTTTTTTTAATTTTTATTATTATTTATTGCTTATTTAGATTTTTCATTTATAAAATATTCCATTTTCTTTGTCTTTTTTCTTAAATATTTTTTCTGACTACTTTTTACTTTTCTTTTTTTAGCTTTAATCATTAAACTTAAATATATCAGGACATTATTCTTAAATATCGTTACTCAAATACTAACTGTATTTATAAATATGATTTTAAATTCAATCTGACACAATATCTTTAATTTAAATTAATTAAATATTTTTCTAAATGTTTTTTCTGCAGTATCAGGGAATGTCATTAGCTGCTGCCCCGGCCTCTGTTGCCCCCGGGGGGTGGGGGTGGGGGGGGTCATCCATCACTTGACGTTTTTAGTGTTGCTTCTCAATTAACCTCTAATAACTGTAAACGTTTCTGCTCAGTTTTACTGCTCAGTGAGAGCAGACTGAAGGCATCATTAGTTCCAGCGTTTGAGCTGTCAGAACTGATTATCAGTTTACCGCCGCGTTACTGTCAGCCCAACGTAAATGTTTACTTTGAATTATAGCCTTATTATGGGATTTTCGATGTAACTCCTGAATCAGCCGCCGTCCTCGCTCCATGTGCCGGATTATTGCTTGTATTTAATATTTGTCAGAGAACCACAAGTTTCAGGAATTGATTGGTAAAAGCCGAGTTTCTGGTCTTTTTCAGCACCTTTGATCTAAAACACATTCAGCACGATTGTCCAAACCACAGAGGCTTCAACATGTCTGGTGTTCTCTGTCGTTTATTTACCGAGCTTGGACGTTGAATAAACAACGTCAGCGGCGTATTTACACGTATCATTCTGCTTCCTACATCACAGCCATCACATACTTCCACCACAGTGGCTAATGCTTTGACTAAAGAAACAGGAAAAATGTTTCTGGTCCCACCTAAGAAACTGGACGGCGTTTCCCTGTGACGTTGATTCCTTGTTTTGTGTCACTTTCAGTGAGTAAAACAGAACAAACAGAGCAGATGGAGAGAGTGAAGCTGGACCAGGATCAACAGAGGCTGCTCTGCCAGAGTGACCGCGACCTGGAACTGAGGTGAGAAGAGAATCAGAATCATGTCCAACTAAAGACACAACATGTGTGTTCTGTGGCATCACTGCTCCTAAAAGAAAGTCAGGTTTTAAACTCAGGTTAGGAATCTACTGCTGCATAATTAGACAAATAATTATTTATAATATATATATTTAATAAAAGGTGACTGATTTTTAATAATGTATGAAAACTCAGGTGTCTCCATTTTTTTAACCTGTTGAAAAGTTAAAAATTTAAACATGGTCCAAACTTGATTAAAAAAAAATGAATTAAAAAGTTCTCATCTGAAACAAGAACTGGTGTTCAGACTTGAAGTGAGGCCTAGAGGAGAAAAAGTTCTCTTTTCATGAATTAAAAAATTCAAAAGTTAAAAAAATAGTTTTTTATTTTTATTATTTTTATTTCTTTAAAGTGTTTCTTTTGTTTAAATTGTTAATGTCATTGTGTTAAGATAGAGAGTGGGTTTATTTCTCTAACACGTGTTATTCACTCAGACGTTTGTCTTTTCCTCCAGCGATTGCTTCTTACCCAAGATGAGCTCAGACATCCTGAAGGGCGGCAGAGTTCAGCTGGTGGTGAGTCCACTGCTCCACCGTTGTGTTTTTATTTAGAATCTTTTCAGCACTAGTTTGGTCACGGCACTGGTGGGGGGGTCGGGGGAGACAACGTGTTTTAGGTGAAGGTATTCAGTATTTACTTTCCCCAGCCAGAGTCCTGCCCCACCTTACTGCCCCCCCCCCCCTTCCCTGGGGTCTGTCTCCTCACCTTGGCTTGAGAGGGGGAAAGGTGGGGGGCTGGAGGGGGCGGGGGGTCTCAGTGTCCCCGAACCACAGGTTTACCACCGCTGCTTCTACAGTGCAGCCGTTCAAGTTACGAAAACTAACAACAAGATTTAGTTTTGTTTCTGCAGCACGTTAACGTTTGTGCTCAGAGCTGGGCTGTCATGTCTGCCATCTTTAATGTGTGTGTGTGTGTGTGTGTGTGTGTGTGTAGGTTGACCCGTCGTACTCTGAGTCTGGGCTGTGGGTCAGCAACAGTCAGGTTGTCCAGTCCAGTAAAGGGAAGAGTTGCCTACGGAGAACCACAGCAGCTGGTGCACGTGAGTCCATGTCATGATGTCAGTAATACACCTCAGTATTTCTGGTTACATTTGTGAATTTATTATTTCTAAAATGAAAATAAACCTGGGAAATATAAATTAAAAACAGATCAATTTACAACAGGAAATAAAACATCAATCACAATAAGTCACTTTATTTTCCTCACCAGAAATAAATTTAAACAAAAAGCTGCTTGATGCTACGAGTCAGTTAGCCTCGTAGCTGTGTTCAACGTAATGTGCAGTTTACTCAGACCGAGGTGAGGAGTTCAGCCGAGGGTTTCAGCTCAGCCTTGTACAGTTAGCTTGTTAGCTTTAAGCTAAATCAGTTGTTTTGAAGACACTGGGACCAAACCCTGTGTCCATTAATGGTCATCCTTAATCCAGGTTTGTTTATATAGTTGATTAGCCACTGCTAACACAGTATGTATTGGTCAGCACGAGGACCAATCACAGAAGCCCGTGGTCAATGCACAGACATGTGGTTCAGTGTATGCGCTCAGACTTGAATGCATAGAGACGTGCACTGTGATAAGGACGGGTCTTCATTCAGTCCAGACTGAGGCCCAGTGGTCAGCTGGTGTGGGAGTGGAGGTGGGGGGGGTGACACGGGGTCGGGCGGGGGACACAGTCTCTGACAGGAAACAGACTGGGAGAGTGCTTTCACTGAATAATGACTGGTCTGTGTGTCAGGAGTTTGACTGACAAAGATGTTACTGACACACTGACTGACATGATCACATTAAACAAGTGAAGGAGGTCCCTGTCCCCCCGCTGACCACGGCCAATTGGAGTCCGATGATCGTTTCAAAATGATGTCCACGAGGTGAGGCCAGAGGTATTATTGTCCTCCTCTGACTGTGGCCAGGACGACCTGACAATAATGATCTAAACCTCAGGTTTGTTAGATATTTTTAGACAACAACATGAACACGATTAATTGTTACCATAATGTTATGAGTTGGAATAATCTGGATTATAATGAAGTTTGATTTGATATTCTCAGAAGAACCGTCCTTCTGTAGGAAAAGAACTTTATTCATCTTTAGAACTTTTGATGACATCGTGACACTCGGTGGGACGTCGTCCTAAACCTGCGTTCCCTGTCCCGCACCGTGAACCACACGTTGAACCACTGCAGCTCCGTGTCGCTGCCTCAGTCCTGAGCGCCGCTCAACAGTAACAGGAGGAAAACAAGTTGTTTGGTCACAGCGGTCGATTCTAATGTTTTCTTCATCGCCGTACATTTATTAGCATGGCCGCACAACGAGCGGGGAAATGAGCAACATGTGCTGCAGGTTTGGAATACTGGGGGGGGGGGAGTCATGACACAGAACTGATGGTCACAGTGTTATAGAGTAAAGTCACTAACCAGTCACTAACCAGTCACTAACCAGTCACTAACCAGTCATTTTCAGTTTCATCTGGTTGAAAGAAGCACTTCTATTTTAAAACAAGTTTTTGTGTAATTTCACTGTGAAACCCTTCAGGTTTTTTCCTTCCGTCCCTTCGACCTCGATGTCAACATTACTGATCATCTTCTCCTGATTCTGTTCTGGGATGAATCTGTTTTACTGGAGTGTCTGGAACCCTGTTTCATTTGGTTTCATTGGTACCAGGAGCTGCAGCCGTGGTACGGACTAGAGGTTTGTTCATTAGTTTGTCCACGATCGTTCCCATCAGGAGACGAGCTGCAGACTGAACGACTACCGTGGAGTCACATGTTCAAGTCTTCTCCTGGACTTCACCTGGTCTTTGAGTTCCTGTTTGACTTTGATCTGCCAGACTCTCTCTGTCCTTTAATGTCATCTGGGCTGAAAAAGAACAAAATGGTCTGGAATTTCACATTAGGTTCTGTTAGTTGACAGAGGGAATGTTTTCATTTGACGCCACCAAAGTCTTCATGCATTTCCCTTCTGTTCTTTCTGCAGCAGAAAAAGAGGTTCCATCTCCAAAACGAGTCAACTTTGCTCCGAACGTAACGGAGCGGATCTCCTTCAGAGACAACCCTCTGCAGCTGAGCGGGGGATGGGGAAGTGGCAAGAAGAGGGAAAACGTCTTCAAGTAAAATCTGAAGCCGAAGAAACCTGTGGCCTTCAACGTGCAGTATCATCTGATGATGAGAACTTTTGCACTTTTCTGTTTCGATGGTATTTCATGGTCTGGGCTCGATCCGTTTGACCTTCCTCTGCTGGAGTTTAATCAGAGCCATTAAAAGGAGGAACAGCCCAAACATCCTGCGGCTCCTCTGCTGCTCGGCTCCAGTGTCGGCGAATGACTGTGACTGCACTGGACCGGTATCAACCACCAGAACACATGGAGCCGGTTCACACGGCTTCACCAATGACACGCTCCGTATGCAAATGACACCAGGAAATAAGAAGCAGCAGCCGAGGCACCTGAGGTCACATGTGAAACGCACGCCGACCACGTCTCACGCTGAACCGTTGAAAGTTAAACGTTTACTTCAGAAACTTAACGTACATGTTCAGCTGAGTTGGACCAACAGGGGGCGCTGTAACGGCTGCTGTTTTAGGCCAAACCCAAACATTGACGTTAGAATTAGAGGCCTGTTGTCTTTGTTCTCAGCCCTGGACCACGAGCGTCTCCTCTGGTGTGTTTGGACCGAGGCTCGGCTGCCTGGGAACCATCAATTCATGTCAAAACAAATATTCCGAGCTGCAGAGTGGCTCCCTGGCAGGAAATGCAACTCTGTTTATTTTGCTTCTATGTTTCACGTGTCTGTGGGTGTTTTGACTGAACGCGAGCTGAGGGGGATTTTCACCACCAACCCTGTCAGTCTGGAGTCTGTTGATGAACTTAGACACACAGATGTAGACTAATCTGAATGATTTCATTCATTATTTAATTCTGACTCAAACTGGACCCCCCCCCTCCACCCCCCCTTCAACAGGTTAATAGCTAATGCTGCAAATCTCGACTGAACTTTATTTGTAGCATTTATGTAAAACCCAGTGTTGAAGAAAATCATCAGAATGAATAACAAAGTTACAAATAACAAATCAGTGCAACATTTAATGAATCACTGTCAGAATTAAAGACAAATAGTGAAACTAATTATTCTTATTTGTTTGTCCGGCCTTGGACCCCCAGTATACCTCCAGACCACTTGGGGGCGACAGTTTTTCTGCCACAGTGTAAAACAGGTTCATATTAATTGTTTCTTCTTAACCAGAAGTGAAGTTTTTAAATAATGCTGAAATAACAAACTGCAGCTCATCGTACAAAACTCTAACATCGGTATCAAAGAAATCACAGATTCACACAGGAAAACAGTTACTAACTAACACTAAACAGTTCTCATCTTTCAGCCGCTCCGTGAGGATGAATTCATCTGATGAATGTAGAAAATAAAGGAAGAACGTTTTACTTCCATTTTGTATAATCTGTTAGTTTCTGGTTTTTGTTAAAAATCTCATTTGAACGAGACGCCACCTTCTGGTCTTCAGTGATTGGTCAATCCACGGTGGATGGTGAGAGCCTTACATCAAGAAGGTTGCTGGTTTGATTCCTGGTTGGTGCTCCAGTTCCAGACATTTTGACTGCAGTGACTGTGATTGGTTCCCTGTCCACGGAGTCCACCGTCGCCGCTGAGGCTGCTGGGAGAAAACCTCCCTGTGATTCTAAAAAAAGAAGATCAATGTTTTTCTGAGAACCCAAATCATCTTCAGACTCTGAGCTCGTCATCTCTCTCACTCTCCACCTCTGTCTCATCTTTCATGTGTTTTCCCTTGAACGTCTCTTTGATCTACACTCAGCGACAGGTGACCTGTTCAACATGTGGCCCTGGACCGTGGCGAGGCCCTGAAGTGGAGTGTGACGGCCCAGACCAAAATGAAAACAAACTTTTCTGATGTTCCTGCTTCATGAACCAGAACTTCTGCAGCTTCACGTGACTTTCATAACCTCCGTGAGTTTGGGACGCTCTGGGAGGGGGAGGGGGTGAGTAAACGGAGTGTGTGTGTGTGTGTGTGTGTGTGTCAGTCATAGCCAAAGTTTGAAGCCATTTCAGCAGATTGAATTAAAGCTGAGGGTGGCTGCAGGCTTCATGATGTCATCATGTCGCTGCCTTCTGTCTCGCTCTGATGGACTTGGACGGAGCTCAGTCCCGTCAGAGCTGAAGTGACTGCTGATTGGTCGACTTCACTCAGAATTAGGACTGAACTAGAACCGGTTCTGGAGCTCGGACCAGGTTCTCAGAACCACCTTCACGCAGCAGTTTTCAGGGACCGCCGTGAACTTTTCACATTTTCTTCTCAGCGTGAGCGTGTGCACGGGGTCACCTCAGTAACCAATCACAGACGCCCTCCTCACCCCCGGCTACTTCATATCCCACTGACCCCGGGGCGAACCACAACCACGGCAGGTGGTGTGGTCACCACCAGGGTGGAGGTGAGGGGGCGGGGGGTGAGGGGGGGGGGGGGGGTGAGGCTTTGGTTAGTGGTAACTCAACTCCAGGACTAAAGAGAAACAGTAGAGGTGAACTTCCTGTCCTGGTGCAGGAGTCCAGCTCTGGTCTCTTCACCGCGTACCTCCAACAAGTACTACTACAACTACAGTACTAGAACTTGGCAGTACTTTTCTGTGACGCCAGCTCATTGGGATGGACTGTATGTTCTGGTCCAGGTGAAGGTTCTGGTCCAGTTGACGGTTCTGGTCCAGTTGAAGGTTCTGGTCCAGTTGGAGGTTCTGGTCCAGGTGGAGGTTCTGGTCCAGTTGATGGTTCTGGTCCAGGTGAAGGTTCTGGTCCAGTTGACGGTTCTGGTCCAGTTGAAGGTTCTGGTCCAGGTGAAGGTTCTGGTGGTCAGTGAGGATAGATGTAGAAATGCCCCCTTTAGCGCCCCCTATAGACCTACTCCTTTACACTACATGTTTCTTTTTCACGTGACACAGAAACTGAACTTCTTTTATTCTACACTTTTTAAATTTTTCCAAATTTTTAAATGTTTTCTCGCCATTATTTGCTGATGGAGAAATAGACGTTTGAATTAACGACTAAACCGATGATTAAATGAGTCTGTGGAGAAAATGTTGGTTTAAAGATAAACGCGTTTTTAAAGATTATGTGGAAACATTTTACACAAGATTTCTTTAGTGATTTTGATTTCTTATCATTTATCTGCTTACTGTAAATAAACAAAGATAGAAATATAGAAATAATTATTGATGATTTTGCTCCAGACGTTTGTTCTATATTCCATGTTATTTCTTAGTGAACATTTAAATTTCTTCTTATTAAATAAACATAAGTCTAGGTTAAAAACAATCAACATTCCGAACAAAAATATCACGGAAAAAAAGCAATTGATGTGAAAAGAAAGACGAGAAATAATTTGATGTCGTTCGTGGATTTTAATTAGAAAAAATAACAATTTGGCAACAATTCCACAGAGTTGTTTACCACGATTTGAATTTGATTAAAATACGTTGAAAAAATGTTCATTAAAAAATACTTTGGCCCAGATTATGTAGATGTAAAAGTATTGTATTTTTTGACTTTTATACAAATTAACAAGTAAAAAAATCCCCTGTAATAAATACATAATAAATCAGTAAATTAAATCAAATTCAACGTAGTAACCGTGGGTTTTTCTGTGTATTTTCTAATCTGATGTGTCAGATTAGGATTACACTGTAATCTCGTTGTCAGATTGTGGATTATTGTGGATGGTTTTGTGTTGGACGAACCAGGATCCTCAACATTTTCTGGGTTCTGGCCGTGGGAGGAGTTGGTTCTGCTCCTGCAGAGGAGGAGGAGGAGGAGGAGATTCTTTAAGGTCTCCCTCTTCTCTTCGTGCTCCTTAAAGACGTTCTCGACTCAGCAAATCAACTCCATCGGCGGATTATTGCATCACACCATCTCCTTCAGCTCCGCGTCTTCTCCGTGTTTTTCTGCTCTTATTTCATGGTTGCAGCGGTGAAGATGATGGAGTTCATCGAGGACAAGTTTACCCTGAAGAGTCAGGCCATGAAGGCCAGCGACTACTACATGGACCAGGTCATGGAGAGTCTGGACACTGCGCACTACTTCACCAAGTCTGCCCCGAAATGCGGGCAGGCCTTCGGGCTGCAGAGCTCCGAGCACCGCTCCTCACCCTGCGGGGACCAGAACGGTGAGTAAAAAAAAAGAAAAAAAAAGTAGTGGGGGATTATTTACAGATTATTTAGAGATTAGAGTTTTAAAATAAACCTCTAATCCAGCCTTGATTTTCCAACCGTCTCGTGTTTTGTGTTTTTATAATTATTATAATAAGTATTTTTTCGGCCACTGAAATGTCCTGCAAAAACCATAAAGATCTGACTTTTATTTTAACAACAAAAAAAGTTACAATTTCAAAATTTGTTAGTTTTTTTGTTTAGATGTTTTTACTATTTTTTTTTAGATATTTTCTACAGTCATGTTTATGTAGTTAATTGTATAAATTAATTTATTTATCTCGGTATTTATAACAGGTATAAATTAATTTATTTATCTCGGTATTAATTCATAATTCAAGTGAATATATATTTAATATATATTTATATAAATGATCGGTCTATATCCTCATATTCTTAGTAACTGTTTTTTTTTATTATTATTATTATTATTTTGTCACCTGTGCGTCACAGCCTCCTACGTGGTGCCAAAAGCCGACGACGAGCCTCTGCACTCGGACCTCGGCCGCTCCATGGACGGCTGCTGTCCACTGCGCGCCTCCCCGGTGACCGCGGCTCAGGAGAAGGCGGACCTGGTGGAGGACATGACGGACAAGTGCGACAGCAACGTGTCCAGCAGCAAGAAGCGCAGACACCGGACCACGTTCACCAGCGCTCAGCTGGAGGAGCTGGAGAAGGTGTTCCAGAAGACGCACTACCCGGACGTGTACGTGCGGGAGCAGCTGGCCATGAGGACGGAGTTGACGGAGGCCAGAGTTCAGGTGACCCCGGGGTCCGGTTAGGGTCACTTTTTTTTAGAGGGAGGAGGGAAAAAAATGAAATAAGAGTTCGGTTTGGACCGTGGTCTCAGTGGAATAAATATCACACGTTTAAAAAACAAACAAACAAACAAGTAAATAAATTAATAAAGAACTGTGTTTTAATCCCAGTTCTACTTTAACATTAACAGGAACCAGTTTGAATCTAAATCTAAATTGAATCTAAATGATCTTTAAACCAGATTCACTTCATGTTCAGTCTTCATTAGTTTAGACATTATTACAGATCCAGAACAGTTGTTTTACTCACCTGTTACTCTGTATATTTGTATTGAAATCATTTTCCTCTGTTTGGGTCCGTTTCCTCTCAGGTCTGGTTCCAGAACCGCAGGGCCAAGTGGAGGAAGAGGGAGCGGTACGGCCAGATCCAACAGGCCAAGAGTCACTTCGCAGCCACGTACGATTTATCGGTGTTACCGAGGAGCGACAGCTACACACAGGCGAGTTTTACCGCAATACTTACGATTTAAGACGGGTTCAAGGCCAGAGTGGCACAGTGGCGGCAGGAGGGTCCGTGTTCGATCCCGCCCCGGCATCTAGAACATTCGGACTAGAAACAATAAAGAATCAGAAACAAACAAACAAACAAACTAAAATCATCTTTGTGTTAATTATAATCACGACGCGTTTGTTTTAAATTGTCATGAAGTGAGAGAAAATAAAACTGTTCACCGACGTCACAGTGACGTAAAACGGAGACAGTTCTGTGGTTTAGTTAATATAGTTTTATAGAAAAATAATCCAAAGCTGTTTATGTTTTTAAACCAATAAAAACAAACATTTAAAAAAATGACCAACAAGTCATAAAAACTGCTGCAAATTCTGACATTTCACGTGAAATGATTCAAACTGGTCCCAAATATAATCTTAACTTTAATTCAACTTTCGACCAGTCGAATATAATGGTCGTTATTCTGGGATTCTGTTTTGTGTTTTTTTTATTAAAACCATTTCCAGACCCTGAGGTCAAACTTTAATCTCATGGTTATTATGTGAACAACGAGATCGTAATCTCAGAATTATTAGTTTTCATTCAGCATTTTTAAAATTAAAAACATTTAAGAACTTATCAGATTTTCATGTAACATTTTCACCCACAGAATTCTATCATTAACCTTTAGATTTTAAATATTTCAACAATCATAAAGACATCGTTGTTTTTTAATCAACGTCAGTTTTAGTTGATTCATTTCTGTTCTTTTTTATATTTATTTCTCTCACAGTAAAAATCATTTATTTTAGAACTCTTTAAAAAACTTCAGCTCTAATGTCTTTAATGATTGGATTCTAATCATAACCATGAAGTTAGAAAAATCATTATTTTTATTTCGAAAATAAAACACGACTTTGACTCTGATTTTCAACAAAGGTCATTTCCGACTTTTTAATGTCAGAATTCTGTCTTAACTCTAATATTATTTATATTTTTAATTCCTTAAAATCTCAAATCGTAGTTGTCAGTAGAATCACTTATGATTAATAATCAGTTTATAATTAAAATAAATAAATCATACCATCAACAGAAACACAGGATAAAACTTTATAGTTATTTATTAAAAACGCATTTAATAACAATAACAATAGTTTAAAAAAACTAAAATAATCCGCGGGTAAAAACCTCAACGTCGACGACTCTCTCTCTCTCTCTCTCTCTCTCTCTATCTCTGTCTCTCTCTCTCCCACTCTTAAAATCCAGTTTGCGTCACCGCCGCGAACGACGCTTGACTTTTTCGTGAAAGTTCTCTCCGTGGTCGCAGTGTCTCCATCAGCGCCTCCGTGCGGTGTCACCGTAGAATGAATGGCCCTAATATCACGTTTCGTGTTGTCTGAACATTTATCTCTGACTTTGGACAAAGGTCAGGCACGAGATGAGGTGAGAGGAGACGGCGCGGTGTCAGCTCGTCCTCCGGGGTGAAACACCGCGAGATTAGAGCTGCGAGTCTGGTTCGGTCTGACACGGAGAGCCGCTCTGTCTTTATTATCCTGGATGGAAACATCAAGTTTCCCAGCAGTCTGTGCGGCCGCGCGTCTTAATATTTCAAGTCATTTGTCCAAATTCAACAACGTAAAATGTTGGATCCAAAAATCGCACATTTGTTATGAAACAAGTCAGAAAAGTGAGGCCTTGTCTAAAATTTGCACAACTGCATTTTGGGAAAGTGGTTCAAGATTGTGTTACATCATTAATCACCAACGCGTCACACGGTTTTTCACATCCTTAAAAACCTGAAGGTCAACTGCCCCTAACGTGTGTAACATTTAATCATCTTTAGTTACTAACATTATTAACAATTTATAAAGGACTTTTTTTTCCAAAAGGCTAAACATTGGTGTTAAAAAAGAAAAAAAAAAGTACAACCAAATACTTGGCCAAAAATATCAGGCATTTGCAGGAACACCTAAATTACTGAGTAGCTCAAATGTAATTGATTTAAAAAAAACATTAATTTATTTATTGCAACTTTGCTCATTTTCTGTGGCAAAAACTGTTGTCGTTTGGGCAGAACTACGGTTTTTAGTTGATTTATGACGTGGAATATGAAGACTATCAGGAACAGCTGTGATTTAAGGTTCATATATATAATATATATATATATACAGTATTATATGTTTTATATATATATTTATATATATTTCTTTTTACCACTCGTGTACTGCACAATAAGCAGCATGTAAACAGTGGTGTCAAACCCCTGGCTCCAGGCTGGTTCAGATGAATGTCTGAATATCAAATATATTTGAAGTTGTCTGCTTTGACTCCAGGAGGATTCTCTGGGTTTGATTCTTTCTGTCTGGGCTTTCCTCTCACGGTGAGTCTCTGTGGTACCGATAGAACTAGGGTACAAAGTTCTTATCCTCCTCCTCACCCAACAGATCCCCAACAACCTGTGGCCCAGCCCGCCCCCCGGCGGCTCCGTGGTCTCCTCCTGCGTCCTGCCCAGAGGCTCTCCGCCCTGCGTCACCACTTACCCACACTCGCCGCGCTCCGGCGCCGGCGCCGCCGACCACGGTTACATGGGCTTCCCCAGTCAGCAGAACCAGTTCAGCCACGTCTCCCTGAACAACTTCTTCAGCGCTGACTCTCTGCTCGCTCCGACAGCCAACGGCCACCACGCCTTTGAGACCAAACCCGAGTTTGAGAGACGCTCGTCCAGCATCGCCGTGCTGCGCATGAAGGCCAAGGAGCACGCGGCCAACATCTCCTGGGCCATGTGATCAGGGTCGCTGTGCCTGGAGTCTGTAGAAGGTTGTAGAGGACGAGGACGAGGACGTTTGGACGTGAACCACTGACGGCCAGGTTCTGCTGCAGCTCAGACCTTTGGACCAAACACCAGCAGAACTCCTGAGGTGATCGCAGCACTTTTGTTTCCTGCCATCAAATAAACCTGTTTTTATATCCACACATATATCTGACCCCGTCCTGGTGCAGACGACCTCATATTTGGGACTTCAGAAAACACGCTGCGGCTCAAGGTCAAGGAGCCCCCCCCCCAGCTGTGTGGTTTAAAAGACTCTGTGACCTTTGCCCCCTCCCCATCATTAGAACACTGACTGAGACAGGTCCAACTGGATGAAGACTGTTGTGGTCTGCAGAGACTGAGCAGGTCCTGCTCCACACAGACGTCCTGGTGGTCTGCAGCTCTGTAACGTCTGTCATCTGCCTCCGTGCCGCGTCGCTCTTTACGAGACCCGTGCGGGCGGTGGAGGCAGATTGGAATAATGTTGTGTTTGTGTTATAAGTTTATCTGGTGAAAACATAATAAACGAGTGTCACTTGAGTGGAGGAAGGTTCCCGTCCCATCAGGGCCCGTGTGCGTGATGGATGCAGACCTCACCGATCTTGGCCCGTTTCACTGGCAGTCTTTGACTGTGGCTTACGTCAGGTCTTTGTGCATCTCCTTCCTGCCAAAACTGTAAAAACGTGCCTGGACTTTCTCATTGGCTCTTGGGTCAAACTTGTCCTTGAAGTAAAGTCCACTGGTCTTGGACAAAGAAATGTGTTTAAATGGAGCTGCTTCTCTGCTGCGGTGTTGAAGAAGGAAGAGAGAGAAGAGAGAGAGAGAGAGCTGTGTTGGACCAGTTGGGGTCAGAAGTCATACTGGTACATCCATTCAGCTGCTGGTCAGAACCTGTGGTACTGTTCCCAGCCCCCGGTACTTGCTTTTTCTGGATCTAGAACCAGATTCAGATTTGTATCACATTTTTGTCACCGTCGCGGTGGAAGCAGGAGCCAATCCCAGGACAGCATGGACGGTCCTCCAGTCTTTAAGGCCACACACAGACACAGGTATCTTTCATGTACCTTCAAGCTCACGGAAAAAACAAATCTCTTTTCATCCTGCCTTTACCTTAAACATTGATCCCTTGTTCTTTTCCCTCGGAACTTAGATGTTGTTTCAAATTGTAGGTTTATATTCAGAAGCAAAGTGTAAAACAAAAGTAAATAAAGTAAAATATTCTCTGTATTTCTTGGACCTAAACAGGAATAAAATGTCATTTAAAAAGTTTAATTTTGGAAGTGATTCAAATACTTTTTTTTTCTCCTGATCTGGCTGCAGCTGAGCCAGCAGGGGGCACACACAGCATGGGTCATGTGTCTGATGGTTGCACAACAGTGGAGACAGAAGTCTCAGATGAACCTGCGTTGGACGACCATTAAACTCCATCCACTTCTTCATCCATCAACAGTGGCTCCTTCCATGTGGCAGCCGCCCAGTCCTGCTTTAATCTGAGGAGCTGTTGTGTAATTGAGAGCATTTCTTCTTCTCTCTCCCCGCTGGTTGGTCTATGATGTCATCCCTTTGTTTTCCCTCCGAGATCACAGTCGGCGTCGGATGGCGTCGCAGGGAAACCCATCGACGGCCTTGATTCAATTACATCTGTAACTTGTGTCAGATGCTCTGGTTTGGAAACAACTTTGTTTCCTTGCGGTGCTTCCTGGTCGCTGCCATTCCAACGGGACGAACCCGAGTTTGTTATCTGCACGAATCAGAACCCAGGCTTTGATCACGCTGTAGCCTCGGCAACAGGGTTGGATGTGTTCCCCAGGGGGAGGAAGGGACAGAGAGAGAGAGAGAGAGAGAGAGAGAGAGAGAGAGAGAGTTCCTCCGTCTTCCTATAGATTTTATTGTCGTCACCAGTATTTGCCCCCCCTCTTTACCTCCATGTGGCAGTTACTATAGGCATAGTGCAGGGCATCACAAATGTTTTCTTCAGCGCCCCCTCTTTGTTGGTGAAACTATTTTGGAGGCCTCCACACTGACACATTTAAAGCTTTGGTTCAAAAATCTTCTCTGAACATTAACATAAAAAGCTGCAGTGAAAAAAAAGAAAAAAATTCAATTAAATTGAAATCCATTTCCATTGTTTGGACCCATGACCCCCTGCATTCGCTTCACACCACCTGTGGGCCCTGACCCCCACTTTGGGAACCATTGGTATGACATCATCACAGAGAATTCAACGTGATTCTCAACAAGAGGTGAGATGTTGTTTTATTTTTTTGTTTTATTCAACACAAATGTTATTGTTTTTATTTCCTGTGATTACGTCGTGTTGTTGAATTTAGATTATAGACTAAAGTCCTGATGTATCAACTCTATCTATTACCCCCCCCCCCCCCCCCCACTGTCCCCCCTCTTCTAGTATCTCAAATGTCCAGGCAAGAACAAAGTTCACTGAACGCATCGTGTCCTTCATAAAGAAGCCTTTCTTATTGGTCGATCTGTTTAATGCTGACGTATGACACGTCAGAGACGTTGATGTGATTGAACTTCTGTTAAATCAGTTCTGTCCAGTAGAGGGCACTCCATCCAATGATGCCCTTCTTTCATCTGTCTGAATCTATAGGTGGACGTCCACAGACTGATGGTGATGCAGCAGCCCTGCTAACATCTGGGCAGGTTTGTGGTGAGTGTGTGTGTGTGTGTGTGTGTGTGTGTGAGAGAGAGAGACTTAGTGGAAAAGAGAGAGATCAGGAGAGGAGGAGAGGCAGAGGCTCCTGCAGACCTGATCCATCAGCAGTTCAAATGGGTTTGACCT
>NC_024312.1:2604703-2612147 GCF_000523025.1 Cynoglossus semilaevis | reverse complement strand
TCCGCCTCCCTACATCCTGCACTACCTCACACAGGGGAGGACAGGGCCCTTACACACACACACACACACACACACACACAGGGCTGCTGTTGACTGGGAGATAAATAAATGAGTTCTGGGTCACATGTTCCACAGCGGTGATCTAAAATGCTGTCTGCTCCGTGTTGTTGTTTTAATCGCTCAGCGCTGATGTTCTCCTCCTACTTCTTGGTTTCTTCAGCTTCAGAGCAGATAGAGCAGATCACCACCACTCCATCATTTTCCTTTTTCACCTCCAAGTGTTGTTATTTCCCAGAAGCCCTGTAAGATGTTCTTGATTCTTCAGTGTTTACAGAAAGCCTTCAAGAGTATCGTACACTTGTTCTGATGTTCGTTTTATTCCTCATTTCTTTGCTTGGGTTCAACAGTCAAACACTGGCTCACAACCGTCTCAGGAAAAAGTCCTGGTTTAGGACCTGATTCCAAAAGTTAGAAACCACCACCAGTTGGCAGTGACTACGCATTTTAATGCTACAACCTCGCACCCACTTTTCATTTCCTTTCTCCCTGCCATATGTCTTGTTCTTCTGACATTGTTGTCAAAGCCCCTCAAAATCTACAAGTGCCCCAGCAGCCAAACATGAGCTCCCTTATCCTCCACGCAGGGAGGAAGTGGTTCACAACAGGCCTGAGGCAGGGCACACACGGGGCTCTTAGAGGCCTGTAGCAGGATGCCTCACAAATCCAATTAGGAAGAGCTGATCCTGGGTTCTGGACTGTCTGCTGGCGCCTGTCAATCAAACCAGGAGAGAGCAGGTGTCCAGTTACCACAGACTCCGGGGCAAACGTGTGTTTTTGTGAGAAGGACAGACCTCTGTGTGAGTGTGACTTGAACCTGCAGTGATTTCATGTCTACAACGGTCCGGTCGCACACATTCAGGTCGAAGGTTTCTGTGTAAAAACTCCAAAGTTGGCTTCCTGGGAGAGAACTTAACCGATGGAAAATCTAACCGTCTATTAGGTCATCGCTGATGTCATGTCCCTGTTCTACATGACATCAGTGCCGCTCCTCAGCAGCCACAGTCTAATGCATCCATAGTATTAGATACTGTGTGTGACAGCAGTTTAGACTGACATCAACATGGATTCAATTCTGATTCTTCTTTCACTTTTTTTACATCTTTCCACAACTGGACTATTAGATTTATTAAACAATTATTACTTTCACATTTTCCATTTGCACAACAAAATATCTGGCAGGAATTCTAGTAGTTGAGAATACAGAATTTTGTCAACTTTGAAAAGTGTAGTACAACAATATGTTACAGAACCAACAATACTTGATACTTTTGTGGACTTTTCTCTATTCTATACATATGTATTCTATACATATCTATATATATGTGTGTTTGTATCGATCTTTTTAATATATGTTTCTGTTGGCCCAAGAGAGGGGATGTAAGAGATGTAAACATAAACTGTAAAATAAGTACAGTATCTGTTTTTATTCTGATTGTGAAATGCAGATGCAGAGCCTTGCCACTAGGGGGAGTTTGTGATCGAGAACCCTCAATGGAGACCGCCGGTTAGTGTAAGGCCCTGCTGTAGAGCGGAAGGAGCGGTACAGTCGAGATCGATATCTCCAAACTCATCATGTACTTCGTACTGTGTGTCTGTAAACAGAGGTAAACAGACAGTGGGTAACAGTGGGTCACTGACGGAGGGTCAGTTAATAAGAAAAGTTGGCCGTTTGATCCTGTTTGTGTGTATGTAAAGTACGGTTGTTAGCCTAGCCCGCTAGCAGCTAAGCTAATACATAGCATGAGGTCCCGCCGTCATGCTGTGACGTGTGCTGTTTGGTTTATTACGGTAGAGATAAACTTTTAAAGTAGGTGACGAATGAACAGAGGCCAACGTATGTTTGTGTTTTATATAGTTTGACAATTTGCTTATTACTGTTTATTATCAAATGCCTATGAGTTCACGGCCGGAGTGGAGAAGTGAGCGGCAGTATGAAGGTCATTACCGGCAAAGTGAACTTGTACTGCGTACTGTATGTCTGTGGTTCTTACCGTAAAACAGTACAAACAAACCCAGCGGACTGTGAATCATCCCGGTCACATTAACCATAAACCAGAACGGTATACTGTACGTCTGGTCAGTCTACGCTGCCCAGTTTTTGAGTCTAAATGTCGGCTACTGGATACCTAATGTGGGCCGCTAAAGGATCTGAATTTTACTTTGTATGTGGGGCAGTGAAAAAAAAAGTGTGGGCCATCACTGGGTGATGTTGGATACTGTTGATGAGTAGAAATTGCATCTTTTTGTTGATAACTCTTCAAATATAAAAGTACAGGCCAGATTTCAGACTGACTTTTGGTCTTTTGTCCCCAGAGACTTGGACGTCTGCTCCTCAGGGATGAAGATGGCTCCTGGTGCGTCTGGTAGCCAAACCAAACTGCAGCCCGGCTCGGCATCAGCCCCGCAGCGACCCATTAATCTGACACCGCTGTGTTTGCTTTACATCATCAGGTAGTTCATAAAGTTCATTTATGCTGTAAATAAACCAGGGGAGTGTGAGCACGAAGACTGAGCCGTGTAGGTCTGGATACTTGGCTTCAACTGTGCTCCTACATCACACACACACACACATTGGTCTTAAATCACATCCAACTGTGAAGTAGTACTCACACGTTGTACATACAGTGTGTACAGTATAGTACTCCTCACCATGGACTGACAAATAAGTCTGGATGTGTCAGAATCCTATGAACCGTCGTTAGAATTGTAGACACCGTTGGCATCAGGTGAACGTGAGGTGATATTTGATGTTTTCTCTCACTTTTGGAGAAGCTTTTCTCTGGAGTTGATTACTTCTGTCTCAGTTATAGGCTTTGTTACTTTGGACTCACTCACTAAGAGTATTCTGCAGTCAGACTAATTTTACAACACTACCCCCTACAGTCCAGAATAGGTACCTACACCAATTTTGATTTCTGAGTTATAAAAAAATATATCGTGGTTTCTTTGAATAAAATTAATTTTTATGTTTATTAATGCTGAATATAAGAATATTTACCTTTGTTGGACAAAGTTCATAGCACCTGGTGTAGGGATTTCTTGTGTTTCCAGTTAAACATTTTTTAATGTATCAACACATAATACTCAGATCTTTATTTTGTCTGTAAAAGATCTCAGTCATTCAAATTAATTTCCATTCTAGTGTAAGTTTAGTTTTAGGCCGATCTTAGATTGAAGCAGAGGAGGAAACAGAGGAAGACTGCATTTTCACAACACCACAAGATGGCGCCACAGGACAGTACGATTACTGTGCTGTTGAAACGAAGATACAGTACGTGTCATAGACTGATATACTGTATCTGCTGTCATAACATTCATATATAATAAATATCTATATACATCTGTCTGTGGTGGAAGTTTTGTATTTACAGTCAGTGTAATTATGTCTGTCGATTAAAATGCATTAAAAAATTAATACGATTTTCAATCTACACAAACTATTCAACACATTAATGTTCATTTTTACACCTGTACACAACAGCAAATGTTGGTCATGTCAAAACAGCAACTTGAATCTATGTCAGTTTTATTACTTCAGTTTTATAACTTCTAGCCAATAACTAGTATCAAACTAAACTCCTGATGAATCTGTTTCACCAGCTCCAACTCCAGCCTTATCCAGGAAGTCTCATTAAGATGAGGAGCTCAGACCAAACGTCAAGACAGTGACAGAAGAGAGAACCGGTTGTTCGTCACACTCACAGACGCAGGTATCATCCTGTTCCCTTGTTAAATGTGTAAGAAATCTCACCTAGCATGAAAAAAAACAGTCACACTTTTTATGACAACGTTGTGTTGCCGTCATAATGCAGTGGTTATAGTTGAACCATCTTTCATCAGGAGACGACTCATCATCACTTAATAAGAAATGTGTCCTACATTGAAGAGCAGGACGTTGTTGTTGTTGAACACAAAGCCAGTGGTTTATAGTTGAAGCGTCTGTTGTCTGTATTTGTGTGTTTTCAAGTGGGTTTCACAGAAACTCCCTCTCTGTTCCTGTGTGTTCCTGTTGGTTTTCAGACGCCTGTAAACCACAGAGGTGTGATGCTCTTTACAACAAACAACTCTGAATCACCCAGAGCTGAGTGCAGGAAGAAGAATGAAAAAAAAACTTTGACATAGTCGTTCATCTTCCCCTGCAGACGAGCCGAGCCGTCAGTTACGGCGCTCACTTTTACTGCCAATAGGTTTTCACGCCGTGCATGATTTAACAGCGAATTAGGGGAAATGGGAGGATTGACAGAAGTACAATTTGAATGAGATTAAAGCCTTGATATAAAACAATCATCAACATTTTAGGAGAATTTGAAGGATTAAAATTTTAAGGTACATTAAAAAACAACATTTTAAGGCTGTGAATTTCAATTAAAGACTACGGCTTTTCAAGAAAAGCAAAATACTGATTTACATCATGCAGTATTCTGTGCCATTTCTTTGGTGTATGTAACTCCACGTTTATATTATATTAAATGTTTGTCTTTCACTTGAATAACTATAGGCCATGCATTTAATAACACATCCCTCTGTTTGTTTGTTTTTTTTTTTACTGCAAATAAATTGTCCTTGTTTGTCAGCCTGACAGTGACAGGCAGGGTAATTAAATATTCTTCCACTAGGTGGCAGCAGATGGCAGTAGAAACTAAAGAAAGAGTTAGATCTGTTGAAGAAAATTTCTGTGTGCATCTTTCTTCAATTCCTGTGATTATATTAGTGTTGTGTTCAACTGAACAGGTTTCTCATGGAGTAGACAGGGATTTATTTAACGTAAAATATATGCCGGTGCTCAAGAGAGTTTGTAAACACAGCTGTCCCAGAGACTGTCCTGAGGTAAAAAGCCCTCGTACTGTTTTAATAAGACAGAGACACTGGTTAGCCGCCACAGGTGTTTGGTTACTACTACTAACTAGTGATTGTGTTCTGTAAGTACAGGTTTTATCCTCATGATGGAGCAATAACACAAATAGCGCTCATCATCCACATATAGTTGGACATGTTCTTGTCTGACCTGTACTTCCTGTGGGCGTGGTCTTCTGACTGAGTGGTTCCACAGGACGATGCTAACGGCTGCACAGCTTCACGACTGTGATGTAGCATCAGGAGTTGATGGATTCCCCCCCGAGGGCTGTATCTAATGTCACACAACAATAGTCCACATTCCTTATTATGACTCTCACCTGGGCCGTGACATGCAGCCCACATCTGCTCCCTGTCCTGTTGCAGAACAGAACGCTCCACTTCACATCGTAGCATCAGGTTCCCTCTGTGGCCGATGGCCATTTCTAGGTATCAGGTTGGCTAACAATCAGTTTGGTTCTTAGAGAAGACACTTTTATTATTAAGTTACTATTAAAGAGGAATAATATATCCCACTGATTCATGCGCACAGATTACATTGAAGAGAATTCAGTGGCCAGAAAGGACATACATTCAATGCTGCATTTTTGTTTATAAATAAATAATCTCTGAATGTTTTTATGTGGCATTCTGTAGAGTAATATAATTAAATCTTCAGTTATAAATTAGCCCGAGTGTCATGGCGGTGTTTTTTGGTTGCTACAGTACCATTAGTGGCCACTGGGAGACTCAATGCCGTATTCAGCTCGTACTGGTGATATAAATTAAAAGGAGACAGTGACTCTTTTACTTGTCAAGTCAGTAATAATACGAATGTAAATGTCCACATGTTTGAATTGATAGAGTTTTTGTTGGGTGTTTGTTTTTTCAGTGGCTGTGGGAACAGGTTGATACCAGTTCACCAGGGTCCGTGCCAGACCTGCCGGGCCTCAGCTGGAGAGCCGGTCTCCAGAGGACCGTCCTCTGAATGGACCTGCAACAGGAGAAAGCAGCCCATTAAGATTCTACAGGAGCCTCACGGACCACCGGTCAGTCCTTTAATGATGTCAACACATTACTGATCATTTGCCATGAAGTCGTAGAAGAAAAGAAAGTCCTCTTTGCTTTCACTGAATCGTTCACACAAAAATGTTATTTCTCTTTATGTCAAGAACGTAAAAAGTTAAAAGAATCCAAAAGTTCCAGAAAAGTTAGACAGACGTCAGAAAAATCTGGTGCTTTTACATTTGTTTTATGTTATTGATATAAAAGTTAGACAGACGTCAGAAAAATCTGCTGCTTTTACATTTGTTTTATGTTATTGTTAATTTAAAAACATTTAAATAACATTTAATCTTTCATAAGAATATTTAAACTCACTAAGCCCTTACACTTGTTGACAATATAATAATATTAACTTCAATAAAACATTAGAAAATAATTTAGAAAAAACAAAACATAAAACATAAAAACCCCAAAATGCCAAAAAATAGCATATTCTTGGCCCAAACCTAAATGTTTGTCAGCTTAACAATTCTTGGCCCAAACCTAAATGTTTGTCCTCCGTCAGCTTAACGTTAGTCAAACATCAACACAGGCAGCTCAGTTCAGTAATATTTCCGACTTGTGGACCATAAAAACAGAACTGTTTTTTCTCTGTTCTTTTCTGCTTCAGTTCAAACGTCTTATTCTTTAAACACAGAGTGTTTTTGAAGACAATCCACACGTGGGTCACTGCAGTTCTTCTTGATTTTATTTAAAAGTCCATACTGTGATCGCTCTCATGAAATGTAGCTGTGGTCGTGGCCGCTGACGGAGCCGTATGAATCAAAAAGTCCTTTCAGAGAGAAATAAAACATCAGCTCTCACTGGGTAGATACGGCGGCGGTGGATGGGCTATTATGTGACTGTGAGATAAGGTTAATGCCCCATAGAGCCCAGGAGGCAGTCACTGCAACTGGTGCCTCACAAAATGTCAAACGTATTTGCCCTCTCCCGGCTGAACTGGTATTCACTCTCCCACAGATTTGATTGGAGTTGGCACCGTGGCCTGACTTATGAGACGCTTCAAAAAAAAAAAAAAAAATAGAAAAGATTTGGCTGTAAGAAGAGAGGATTTATGGGTGTGAACACTTGAACGGTGCTGCCTCTCAGCCGGTCAGGGATGAGCTCAAGACTAGGAGTGAATGGAGAACAGTCAGTGCTGTCACAGAGCAGAGCAGAGAACAGCGTCACTGGGACGGACAGTGAGGACCTGTCCGGGGGGGGGGGGGGGAGGGGGGTTCTGTACAATCTCTGGAGCAGGGACTGAATGTGTCACTAGAAACCTGAGGTGAGGGACAGAGTACATGTCCTTGTTTGGAGGTCTTTGTCATGCTGGAGAGGTCAAAGGTCATGAGTTTTAAATGGAGTTTATCATAGTGTTGTATGTCCACTCACTCTTTTGTCCCCCCAGTTCTACCCTCTCTATCATGGAGGGGAGTGTTTTCTCCTCACCCTCACTTCTTGGCCGTCTGCCTCAGTTTAAAAATAAAAAATCATTTTATTCCTT
>NC_024312.1:2591249-2604670 GCF_000523025.1 Cynoglossus semilaevis | reverse complement strand
CCCCCATCACCACCACCACCTATGTTTCCTTTGTTGATTTGAGTGGCTTTGTAGTGATCCTTCAGAAGCTCCGTTCTGGTCTGGAGGAGCAGCCCAACTGTAATAAGATGCTGCTGGTTGTTGTCTCGTGTGCGTGGAATGAGAAGTAGGCTCATCTGACTACAAGAGGAGAAGATCCTCGCCCCATGGAATTGTGGGTCGCCTTTTAAAACTCTGGACATGGTGTGACTCCGTTGTTCAGTCATGGAGATGTCTTTTTGGTTTTTGAAAGTCGTTTTTTCTTCAGAAATCTTTAAGATATCAAGGACAAATACACAGTTTTGTTTTTGTCTAGATCACAGTGATAACCGTGATGACCACATGACCGCTGCTGCTGACCTTTTTGAACCCCGACCTCGGCAGAGATGCAGGGTTTTTTTAAATGTATTTACTTGAATCTCAGCTGTATTGGATCCTGGACAGACTGTCCTCCACAGATGACACGGACGCTTTGTTTTGCAGCGACTCTCTCTCAGTCCACCGTTCCACATATTCTTTAACACAATTGAAGGCTCAGAGCGGCCGCAGGTGTGAACACATTTACACATCAAACAGTCGAATCAGCGCCTCTGAACCCACACACTCCTGCCTTTAAAATGAGAAGACCAATTTTAAAACACATTCAGAAGATTCGTTTGGATGCAGTAGTATAATTTCTGTCACAAAATATAAAATAAAGGGGAATTCATACAACATTAGTCTTCAGTTGAACTGCACTTATATATAACTACACTTATACATTTATATACTTATATATTTATATATTTATACCCAACACAGTTTAATAAAATGTAATTATTGCTGTTAGCTTTCCAGTTTTCAGCAAAGCCAGCACCTTTATGTGACATATTTTTACCAGCTAATGGAAGTGAACCACAGGTCACAGCAGCCAATCATCACCTTCTGTTTTCCGTACTGTGAATTTACAGACGTTCTCCTGGTAGTTACAGCATGGTTCACACTTTAAAGCAGGGTTTTTGTTGATCACATTAGTTTTGTGTTTGATGTTGAGGCTCAAGGCAGAGAACAGTGCAACATAAATGTGTCCACTGCAGCACAGCTGGAGCAGAGCTGTCACACTGTGATGGATTTATCATCGTTCTGACATAAACGACTTGGAGATCATTCAGACGCAGCTTTGAAAACCTGCCGTGTGTGTGTGTGTGTAACTGACAGTTTATCTAGTTTATTTTTCTGGATGACGTTGTTGTTTTCACAGTTTGTCAGTTTTATTTGAAAGACTCGGCTCCAGTTGTAAATATTTTTTCTTTTACTTTAAAACATGTAAATTACACAGAATATGAGTTACTTTTCTGTTAGTTTTCTAACTTCAGACAATGTTCAGCCATTTTTCTATCCAACTTTGGACATTTACTTTATATATTTGTGCTTGTCTGGCTGAATTTAAATATATATATACTGTTGTTTTAATACGTTATTTTGGACTTAAAGGTAAAGTAAGTAACTTAGTATTGTTATTATTATTATTTTATTTGTATTTTTTTCACCATACGACACTTTTCTGGTCATTTCTTTAGAATGGACTCCCTGTAAATCGTGTCTACACGGACACGTTCCAGTCAACATGTGAGCCGCGCTCCTCTAAAAACCCCCGTGTATTAAAACGCCCTCGGTCCTGACACACACTGGGAATTACCACATAATCACATCAAGTGTTTCCTCCTCTGCTTTTACTACTCAGCAAACAATTACACGAATTAGCGGAAACACTTTGCATAACACACATCTGTGTGCTTTAATCAGCCTAATGTCGATCACATCACATGGACTGATTGGCTCTGTGATTGGTGCTGAGCAGCACGCAGCAGAAAAGCTTTTTGTCTGGAAAACCCTGCGTGTTGTTTGAGTTGTTCAGTTAAATCAACCTAATAACATCTGAGTGCAACAGTTCCTTCACTGGAGCAACTAACTTAATCAACTCGTCAACCCAGAGACTGACAGACCAAGGAAATGTCATCATATTTGGCCGCGACCGTGGAGGACGATCATGTCGGAAAACAACAACCAAAAAAACCCAAACATAAATATAAACAAAAACAACGTCACGGTTGGTGACACCAACACCATCCACTACAGAACTGTTATATTCAGTCTCAAACTTTATTCCTCCTTCAAACAAATGTATAATTTAATAACCCAGGCCTGCCACCAGGGCAGGTGTCCAACTTTGTTATGATTCAAACTGTGGCCACGATCCAATCAGGAATCAGGAGCCCGTGAATCATGGACAACAAACAGGAGGCAGGAGGTTAATTCCTTTTAAGTGCCTTTAAAAAATACTTCCAAGGTCACGTTAAAGCGGGGCAGAAGATTCTCAAACAATGATATACACAGTTTATACAAGTGTCAACAGACAGGAATGTAGTTTAGAATACTGAGAGCAGAGCTCACCGTGAGCAGCCACAAATGCAGGCCAGGAAGTTTTGGTCTGATGGCGTTAAACGACGTCAGAGACTCCAAGCCTGAAGTCAATTCCTTCTGTAGTGGAGAATAATAAAATGACACTTTTACAGTAACTGTCAGAGTTGGACCTGGGGCAGACATTCCAGTCTGGAGGTGGAATTCAGTTTTAGCAGCTGGTTTAAAGAAAACACAACATTTATAATAAATGGGAAAGACTAAAATTATATCATGCAGCACTTTGTCCTGTCAACTGTCCTCCTTTAAATCAAACTTATTGTTGGGTCTATTCAGTAAAACAGATTTTCTTCCATCCATGATTCTTCGACAGTTGACGCATCAACTCCCTGTTGTTTGTTTGTATCTTTTTAAAAACTTTCTTATATAATTCCATTGATAATTAGGGACATAATTAGGTTCACCTCAGAGCCCAAAATATCTGTGCCCATGCCGTACATATTTGGAAGTTCGACCGACACCTCTTCACCACAGGGAGTGTGTAATACCTTCACCCTCCACTAGATCCAGTGGTGCAAACTGGTACAGCCTGTTGTGAGTCTTTTTGGCGTTTGATATTTTCCTCAGGCTCTGAAGAAAATCTTTATCACTGAACATTTAGTACCGGAATGAAGAGTTGACAAACCACATGTCAGTCAGTCAGTCAGTCAGACAGTCAGACAGACAGACAGTCAGACAGTCAGACAGACAGTCAGACAGACAGACAGTCAGACAGTCAGACAGTCAGTCAGACAGTCAGACAGACAGTCAGACAGACAGTCAGACAGACAGTCAGTCAGACAGACAGTCAGTCAGACAGTCAGACAGACAGTCAGTCAGTCAGACAGTCAGTCAGACAGACAGTCAGTCAGACAGTCAGTCAGTCAGTCAGATCAACACTGAACCTGCAGTGATTGAAAAGCTGCGATCAAACTCTTGACTTGACTTATTATCTCCCGAAGGCGAATCAGAAACCAGGATTAGGTCTGAACCTGTTCAGCTCCACGACAGGTTTCTGATCTTCTGGGTTGAATCCCATCTGATATGGGAAGCATTTTTAGATGGCAAAGCTTCACAGTTTTTACTTTTACACAAACAAGCACCAGCAAGATTTACTTTTGGTTTCACCTTAGGAATCTGAATCATGGCTAGCTGCGCCGCTGTAAACGGTGGCTCTTCATTGGCTCACACATTCACACTTTTCTTCTTCTTCATCTTTTTGAGGATCGAGACAGTGATTAGAACTCGTTCGTCTGTGGAACTCTGTTTAATTCCCACATTAGTATCATTTTACTTAAACAAGAAATTCATGATGTTTCTCAGGTTACAATAAACTGGAAATAATAATCCAGCGGTGCACGGTGACGGAGCTTTTATAGATCTGTGCTCCGCTCACAGATGTAATTACACTGTGATCGTTCTGAACATTAACTCAGAGAACGTGAGACGCGAGACGCTTCCAATGGAAGTGTGCCGCTGCTGCAATGATAAACAAGCCTCCAGTCACTAGGTGGCAGCAACTCATACAGTGGTTTGTCTCGTTACACCGTAGAATACCGTAGTGAATCAGACAGCAGGAGTCCAAACCTGAGGTGGTTCTAATCCTCAGCTCAGAGAACGTGAGTTAGAGAACACTCTGTTCTCTAACTCACTCAGCTCAGACTTCAGACAAACTTCGCTGCAGAAAACTAAATGTGTATTCATTTTATTCTTTTTTGTTCCTTTTATATTTTTTCCCTGCACAGTGTGTTATACGTGTGTGTGTGTGTGTGTGTGTGTGTGTGTGGTTTCACTGCCCCACAGAAGGATTACAAAACCGAAGCAGCCGGTGTTTCCTTGTTTGGCCGTTATCTACGTGCTGTAGAGTTGTTCTCCGCTCGTCTAAAGCCCTGGGCTGAAATCTAATCTTCAGCTGCGCACAGTAAATTACAGGGGCTTCTGGGAAAACAATACGTCCAGATCCTGCATGTTGTGGAGAGAAGAATGCTCGTAAAGATGAAGTGGAGGTATGGATGTAATTGATACCTGCACCAACGGGTTTGACGGTTTCAGAGCTGAAACAGAACCTGGGCCGTGATGGCCAACGAATGAGAGCGCGGCTGCGATTTCTAATAAGAAAACCTGTTAATCTGATTGGTTTTTAATAGGATTTACACTGGATGGTGGAGTGTTGGACTGTTGGGCTGTTGGACTGTTGGGATGTTGGACTGTTGGGCTGTTGGACTGTTGGACTGTTGGACTGTTGGGGTGTTCCTGGAGTGTTGGGATGTTGGGGTGTTGGGATGTTGGGATGTTGGGGTGTTGGGGTGTTGGACTGTTGGGCTGTTGGACTGTTGGGATGTTGGACTGTTGGGCTGTTGGACTGTTGGATTGTTGGATTGTTGGGGTGTTCCTGGAGTGTTGGGGTGCTGGGGTGTTGGGATGTTGGGATGTTGGGGTGTTGGGGTGTTGGACTGTTGGGGTGTTGGACTGTTGGGGTGTTGGACTGTTGGGGTGTTGGGATGTTGGACTGTTGGGGTGTTGGGGTGTTGGACTGTTGGGGTGTTGGGATGTTGGACTGTTGGGGTGTTGGGATGTTGGACTGTTGGGGTGTTGGACTGTTGGGGTGTTGGGGTGTTGGGGTGTTCCTGTAGTGTTCCTGCGTCACGGCTGGTTGGATTTTGAATCTTTCTCTGTGGAGTTCATTGTCCTACTGTGTTCTTGGCTTCTTTTCCCCCTAGTGTCGTTAAGTATGAACTGTTGTTTTCTTTGTTCTCTCTGTGTGGTCCTGTGATGGACTGATTCCCCCTCCCCCTCCCCACCCCACACCTGATGATTCCTGGGATTGGCTCCTCCCCCCATAAACAGAGGCAGATGAAGTTTGTCAAGCTTCAAATTCTGCTGTAGTTTTTTGTTGATTTCACCAAATACCAAAATCAATCAACTTTCAGTGTCACATCTGTAAAGGTTCTAGGATTAAAGGTCTGCTGTTACAGATACAGGCAGTAGAGGGAGCCGTAGGGCGTGGTCGTAGCTGACAGGCTGTGATGTTTCCATCAGTTTTTCGGCTGAAACAAAGTCAGCCAGAGTATGTCAAAAATGAAGCGGCATCAGTTTTTGTACTTGTAGTAACTCAGTGACTCAGCGTTTGTTTTTACAGCTCACCTCTCATTGGGCGGCTGCCGTTTCCTGTCAGATTGACTGGGGCTGTTGTGGTATTTGAGGATCCTCCACCCTCCATCCAGACACCACAGGGTAACAGTGTGTTGGGCTCATTTACAGTAAGAACAAAGTGGGCTATCCCACGGTGTCAAAACAAGGGCTCGCTGCAGACAGCGTGGCCTCAGAGCAGACACCAGACACCTGCTGCCTCACTGAGATTAGGAACACAGACTTCTCTAGACAAAACTATCTCATGACCCGACAGGCCGGCCAGACAGAGCCTTCAGGCGTGAAGTGTCTTTGATTTTTTTTTTTTTTTTGGTCCAGGAAGTGAATTTTGGATTGTCAGTTTCCCAAATACAACAATGTGATATTGACTGAATTTCTCAATAGTCGTTTAAAAAACAACTTTATTACCGTTTTGTCAGGAGCATCTGAATGAAAACAGAAGTGTTTGATCACATTTGTTACCAACGACTTCAGTTACTGGTGATCATAGCCGGGGGAAAATGAAGCTCTTCTTTCACCGACACACGTTTACACGTGTCTGTCAACACGTGACAATATCCTGGCATCGAACATCAAACACACGGCACTGACTAATCAGAGCAGCAGAACATGAAAAACTGTTTGAATAATTAGGACAAAAACACTCACTTCATTTAATGATAATAATGTGAACGTTAGTGAGAAAGTCCTGAGTCAACAGCAGATCTGATGCAACAGGCTGTAGGTATGTGGTTCCTCTGGGAATCGAACCCATGACTGTCTGCCTGCTCCTTCGGAGGCAGGCGTTGTGAACCGTTATATTGAAGATTTCAGCAGAAGTTTGACTTCTTTCAAAAAGCAAATGTATTTGAGGGACGTTAATAACTGTACCAACATCCAAAGTCTTTGGTAACGATTATTTTAACTGGTTTTTTTCTTTAAATATTTTTGTAAAAATTAATTAAATTCCAGAGCTTATAGAAATTAAATCAGTGTGGGTTCTGTCATGTGTAATCCTTTAAACAGTTTTTTACTAAATTACTTTTTGTTTGAGCTACATCTGAAAATAGTTTTATGGAGAAAAATAAATCATTATTTAACTATCAAAATAGTTAAATACAGTGAGTTAATGGGGGTATGGTCATAACTCCCCCCCCACACCCCCCCGTTAACCTCCCCCAGATAAACATGCTGAGAAAAGTAAGCAAAGGATTCTTCTCCTAACATTGTTTCATCAACAGTTTCATCAACAGTAAAAGGTGAAACGTGTACAAATTTGACCAGAAGAATCTGAAGAACGGGTTAAAAATGTGGGCGTAGAACCGTGGGTGTCGGTCGACTACTGTGGACCAACAATGGAGGGAGTTTCCTCAGCTGCCAACTTCCTGTGTGTGTGTTACATAAATACAGCGTTCAGCTCCAGAGACTCTTCACGGCCTCACAGTGATCACACACAGAGGTCGTCAGAAGACCACGACCATTTAAGGATCCGTTTAAATGAAGGTCAGCGGAGGTCGCAGACCAATCAGCTCTCACCCTGATCTCAGGCGTAAATGTTCCTCCACGTCCGTCGTGACATCACGTCCCAGAGCGAAGTGGCAGCACTTCAGCCAAAGAAAGCAGAGTGAAAGCACAGACAGAGAGACTGGTTAACGGTTCATTAACCTGGTTAACGGTTCATTAACCAGTCCTCTGAGAATAGAATCATTTTGGAAATGAAACTTTAAAGTAAACAGTGCCAGAGAAAAGGTGTTCTGTATTTTAATTGTTTAATTATCAGCATTTTTAATTTAATTTAGGGGCAACAGTAAAATACTGAATAAATAAATGTAAAACTTAGAGCTTGGCTACAGGTGGAAGTGAAATCAAACTTCAAAAAGAAGAGTTTCGACTGAAGCCAGGAACCGTTTCCAACTTTTAATTCTTCTGTCTCAGTATTTAAAAAAGAAATCTGTTTTTCTAAAGACGACAATGGAATATTCTGGCACCTGGACAGGGATATGATTTGCAGCGATTGTGAGGCGGCGGGCAGCTGGCTGTGATTGTTGTGCTGTCAGAGGTGTTTGGCTTCGTCACTCTGCTGGGTTTGTGTTGTGACCTGACGCTGGACGTGTTTACGTCTCCTGGACGGTTGCCTTTGTCTTTTTCAGATCTGTTTATCCAGCTTTTGTCACCGTCTGACAACCTTTTGATGTGTGTGTTTTTTTTTTCAAAATATAATCAAATCAATAATAAAATGTCAATGAGACTCATATTTTCAGGCACAAATGAAGCAGTTTTGGCCAAATGGGTTTTGAATTATACGTACGACGGAGATGAAAAAGCCATGTGTCCGGTAATTGCTGTTTACGGTTGCTAGTGACCAATTTCGCGATGCAATCACCGATTGTAGTGATCCTTCATGAAAGTTGCTCACTTGTTTGTTTAGTGTCTGCGGGGGGCGATCATCTCCATGGTGAAATGGCTGATAATTAAAGAGCGAGGCTTTGACTGAAGTCCAAGAGGGAAGATGCTCAGACAAGAGAGACAGTAACGTCATCACCCCTGCGGGGGGTGGTGTTTACGACACGGCCCGTCACCGTGGAGACGGTCAATGCCGATGGAAACAGGCCCCCGCATTCCAGTGAAGCACGAAGGACAGCGGCCGTTATACAGTCACGACGGGCTCTTCAGCTCCTCTTTCCACGTCAGTCTCTCGTCGGCGTTGAGTTTCAGAGCTGCGTATATATTCGTAGGCATCAGCTGTCAGTTAAGGGCTTTACAGCGACCCTGAACCACAGAGTCGACTTCACACTGGTTAGACCGGAATTCTTTGGTTACCAGAACCACCGTGTTGACTGCTGTTACTCTGCGTGATTCAGATTGGATTGAATGTGACGTTCAATAACACGAGGGAATGTTCCGAAAAACAAAAGTTAGAAAACACAAAACATTATCTGGAATATTGGCTAAAGGTTAGCCCCAGAAAATATCTGGTTTTGATTCTCAAAAGAATCCAATTCTTTGGAACTTAATGTTTCCCTGATTCAGTCCCGAACCCGTTCCACAGCCGGTGGTTCTAAAGTGCAGAGCAGACGGAGCCTTTGTGCTGCAGAACAACGTCACAGGCCAAAGGCAGGAAACGCTCAACATTGTTGAACTCTTCCTGCACAACTTTGACAAAACATGTAAATCCCCACAACACAAATGTTCAGCAAAAACAAAAACAAAAAAACAGTCCGTTTTTAGGTGAAGTTCTGTTTGTTTGATGTGAAAACAATACTTTTACTTCCTTAATGTTAGATTTCTTTAAAACCTTTTCTGTGTTAAAAGAAAACACCAAACAATTCTTTAAACAAATATTTTTGTGGTGATAATTTGGGGTTTTTTTTATTCCTAAAACACGATCTCACTGTGGATTAGACTAATAATGGAGCATGTAGAACCATCAGTCTCCACTGGGGTTTGAGCCTTAGACCTTCTTTCTGTAAGGCAAACGTACCAATGACAAACATGACGTCACAGTTAAACCTGGACTCATTCCTGATGATTGGTTCCTGGTGTCTGTGTTTGACGTCGGTCAGTGACGTCCGACCGTCTACTTTACTAATATTCTATTGTCATATTTGAACCAGGAGGAAATGAATTGACCGTTCACTTCCTGCACCGTTGAACCTGAGCGGATGTTGTCGGTTCTACCATCAAATCCAACCATTTAGAACTGTATCATTCTGTATTTATTCTGCACAGCGGCTCAAGACTGACTTAACATTTTTATTTCAAAATCTTCACTTTTACTTTAAAGGATAAAATAAATGAAACGGAAAAAAATCTGAGCACGACGTCCGACACCTGGACAGGAAGTGAATACTGTGTGAAACGGGATCGAAAGTGTGTGTGCGCGTGCGTGTGTGCGTGTGTGTGTGTGTGTGTGCAGACACAGAACCGTGCCACTTCACAGCGTCTTCAACTCAATCTCATTTTCTGTGGAAATAAATTGAATTATTTTCTATTTTCTATCACTTTTTTCTCTCGATTGTCCGACCTCGAACGGCTGACGTGTCTAACAGTTCTCCGCCCCGACCTTTTGTCCTTTCTCCTAAGTCACCACTGGAGGTTGTTTCAGCTGCTGCTGCAGCCGCTGGGACAGGAAACGTCACAGGAAACCACTGCCCACGATTAAACGCACGGGAACAGTTGGAAAATGAAGAGCCCTGTGACCCCTGTGACCCCCGTGACCCCCCCAGGCCGGACCAGACCCTGAGGGCAGTCCTGTCTTTGGCAGACGCTGTACATCACGTACTGTATTATATTGTCGTGATTTTCAAACTGAACGTGATTCCTGAATGATCAGAAACACAAACTGTTTCCTGCAGTAAAAATGGCTGGAATTCAAACTCCTGACCTTTTCCTGTTTTTTTTTTTTTTTTTTGCTCTTTTGAAAATGTGCAGCGACTCGGCTGAAGTTGGTGTGAGTTGTTACCATGGCAAAGAGCAGTGAAAGAGAAGAGAAGAGGGGGTTTCAGGAGTGTGTGTGTGTGTGTGTGTGTGTGTGTGTGTGTGTTGGTGGGGTTTTATGTTTGATCCTGAACATGAAGCCTGAGAGACAGGAGTTACAACTTACTTTTGTTCAGAGGTGTGTGTGTGTGTGTGTGTGTGTGTGAGTGTGAGAGCTGAGGTTGTGTTTCATGTCAAGTGATACTTCACAGGGTTCAGAATGCACTGCAACACCGTATAAAAAGTGTGGGCCAAGGAATTAAACTTGTTTTTTATTTATAATTTACTTTTCACTCTGCTCAAACAAACTCAAAAATACAACTAAAATCCAGTTACAAAAAGATGGTGGAATTGTAGCTAAAGTCTGCTATAAACGACACATTCAGAAAAATAATATACATTTATTAATGTAATTTATTAATTCCGATTCCTATATCGACCGATACGACAGGGGGCGGTGGTGGAAGTTAAAACAGTATGTTTCTCAATTCTTTTCTGCCCCCTAGGGGACAGAATTAGAATACTATTGAGCACCTGGTAATATGTTTATATTTATCTGTACGAACGGCATAGAATTCCCTGATTATCAATATATTGATTAATAAAATAAACGACAATGCTGCCACCTAGTGACTACAGGCTTGTTAAGCGTTGATAGAGTTCTGTGTTCATTTGTTTTAGTGGGGAATAAATGTTAAGTTCTGGTTCTACTTTTTATGACGATTGTGTGCCTTGAACGCACCATGTTGTAGCGCACATGCTCAGTGTGTTCTGTACCTTGCGTTGGAGCCCCGGCTGGCCTGATTAGTGCTGTTCTACTCCACGCGGTTTGGCGTGAGCTGTGGCCGACAACAGTGCTGATCATCGGTCAGGTGATAAACCGCGTTCTGGTCAAATAAACGCCTCTGTCTCATTCTACCGCTGCGCCACATCACGAAGGAGTTAACAGTTACGGGTATGGGGGGGGGTTGTAGTCGTTGGGGAAGTTAGCAGGGGGGGTGGGGGGTGCAGGCGATCTTGGAGAAGCTCGGTTGAGAGCAATTAAGGAGTTAAGAACGAGTACTATGTACTATTACTTAAACTATGTTTCAATAAATCTCTTCAGACGAACCTGACTGGTCTGTAGCTGCGGCGTGGACTTTTTTTTTTTTTTAGAACGTACGTCATTTGGCGAAACCCAGGCATTGAGTTATCGGTTTTGATTATCGGAGGAAAAACAGCGTGAAAAACAGTGTTTCTTGTAAGTGGAACAGACACTTCAGACATTTCAAATACAAGGCTATAACGTTACATGTGAATTCTTTATGTATGTGATCTGTTTCATTACCCGTCAGGCCACCCGGCATTACCTCTCTCCAAGTGTGCCGTCATCTCGACTCGACGTTGGTGAATGGCAGAAAACAGGTCCTCATCAGTGATAGTACAGCGGAGGATGGGAGTGAGAAGAGGGTCTTCAGCCTGTAGAGATCTCCTGAAAAGGTGAGTCGACAGAAATGAATTCCATGTTTACATAAGTAGCTAATCAGAGAGAAACAACAGGCGGAGCCGCTCCTCCTCCTGTCCCTGAGGAGCTGGAACCTCGGAAAAGTGAAAGTGAACTCCTTGTCATTGTGACACACCACTGTACCAGAAAAAGGAAACTATAAAAATTTAAATAATATATATAATTGTTTGGGTTATTAAAATACTAGAGGAAGACAAGAAGTCTGGCTTTTTTTATTGAGCTCCTCAACATATTTTGTAACTACTTGCAAATTCAGGGCTTTTTTTTTAGGTTTTTTTCTTTTCTCATAACAGTGGCAATAGTTTACAGGTTCCAGAAGTCAACATGAACTGTTTCTCTCTTATTAGCTACTTATGTAAACATGGAACAAGAGCTTCTGCATCCGATTGAAATACGGATACAGTAGCTCTTGTTCTAGACAAATCTACGTTTTTGCTAAAACTCTGATCCCAGTGCAGCAGCCACAGTGGCACCACTCATCAAGTAAATGAATGAAAAAAATCTATGCCAAAATATAATGTGCTCACCTGAACTGGCACTGTGTGTGTTTGTGTGTGTGGTCTAGTGATTGCTTATGTTCTGTGCATATAAATCTGTTTGCACAGACACATAATGAGGAAAAAAGCAATTCCTCATATCATAAATCTTTCCATTTAAGGACAAAGACGTGTTTGAAGTGCAACATACAGATGAAATATATACATTCTTTGGGCTCAAACTTGTCATTATGATGAGATAACATTGATAATGCAGTGATGAATGTGATTGGAAATACATCAAACCCTCAGAATTTCTAGTTTGTTCTCCGTGTAGACTTGCACTATCTGTGCTTTCTCCAGGAGGTGGTTTTCCATGGTACAACAACAAATCATTTAAAGCCCAGAGGAACTTGTTTTAATTGCAAACCTTAACTGGTTTGCAGGTTCCATGTTTCTCATCAAAATGCAGTATTTTTTAAAAAAAAATTACAAAACAAAATTTTATATTTTTAAATATTTAAATATTTTTTTTAAAGATTAAAAAAAAAATTAAAATAAGTTTAGAAAAAAATTGTGGTGAAAATGTTCAAAAAAGCTTATTTTATCTGTTGTGCATGTTTCTCATCAAAATATAGTGTTTTTTTTCCAGAACATTTTGAAAAAAAAGCTTTGGGAAAAAAAAAATTTCAACATTTTTTGGAAAAACAATTTTTTTCCAAAACATTTGAAAAAAAGAATTTTGAAAAAAAATTCCAAAATGTTTTGGGAAATTTTTTTTTTTTCAAAATGTTTTGGAAAAAAAAATTTCAAAATGTTTTGGGGAAAAAAAAAATGTCTAAATTTTTATTGGAGAAGTTTTTTTTTCAAAATTTTTTTTCAAAAAAATTGTCAAAATATTTTTTTTCAAAATTTTTTGGAAAAACATTTTTGAAAAAAAAAATTCAAATTTATTTTATTTCAATTAATTTTATTTATTTTGAAAAAATGTTTTTCCCAAAACATTTCCAAAATGTTTTGGGGGAAAAACAAATTCACAATGTTTTGGAATTTTTTTTTCAAAATGTTTTGAAAAAAAACTTTTCCAAAACATTTTGACATTTTTTTTTGAACATTTTTTAAAAATGTTTGTGTTCAAATTTTTTTTTATAAATTGTTTTGTCAAAATGTGAACTCCGGTGTCATTTTTGGTCAAAAACTAAAAAAAAATTGACAGAAATTTCATGCAAAATTATTTTTTTAAATGTTATCTTTTTCTGCACATTTCTCGTAAAATTAGGGCATTTAGAGAACATTCTTTGAAATTCTTTTTATAACTTATTTTGTCAAAATGTGAGCATTTTGTGTCATGTCTGGTCAAAAACTAAAAAAAAAAAAAA
>NC_024312.1:2587799-2591149 GCF_000523025.1 Cynoglossus semilaevis | reverse complement strand
GATAGCAAAGTATAAAATAACAAAGAAGTGGAGTGTTTGGTGGAAGGGTCATCTCATTTCACTAAGAAAGTTTTTCATTTTATAGTTTCCATAAAATAAGGACATTTTATTCACATTGGCTCTTCTTGGATCATAGTTTCATTTGTAATACTTACACATCAATTGTATCCCCTGTTGATTCCATGCTGTTTCCTGATACAGTTTTGACCTGGATGCCAAGTGGATTGGTGCAGATTTCTCCTGGTTTTTCTTTGCGCAATTCTGTGAGTGTCTCCCAGTCTCCAGTACCACCGGGGTCATCCCGATCAAACCATTTTGACCAGCAATTTGAACCTGTAATCCACAAGTACAACAATTTTGTCATGATAGGAATTCCATAATTTTAGAGCAGTTTTTCCCATTTGTGGAATGTCCTTGTTGTCATTCTGGATCGTTCTCTAGTCATTTTTTATCAAAATCATTGTTTCTTAATGTAACCAAAAAATATAGTTTTTCATACTAGTTACTGATGACCTGTAATTTTATAACCCAGTACTATCTTTAAGGTATTTATAGGAGAAATCAAGAAGGACAAAACACTCACTTGGTTGAGAGCAGAAACTCTCAGGGCACTGGAAACGAACAGTATAGTCTTGGCAGATGCCACCATCTTGATCCGCATTCTCACACATGAATCCACTTGTTGTATCAGCTCTGATAAAGAACCATTATTCATTGTACAATTTGAGAATGATTTTATTATTTTGTACAATTTTAAAAAATGCACTCAAGTGACTATGGTTTAAAATGTGTAACTATTTAAAAACATTACCTTTTTGACTTGTAAAGTTTTTAATTGATTTGTTCTTTAATTCTTTATTGTATTAGAAGATTATATTGTGTGTTCCATTGAGCTAAGGTTTGTAAAGTTCAAGAAATAGAAAATACTTTTATGTTTCCCAGAAGTCTGATAGTTATTTATCCATTTATAATTTTCCTTTTTTAACATTTTTAAAGAAGAGATTGATCCTGTGGTAACATGCTATTGAAAGATAATAGTCATATTATACACTGTTTCCCCAACAGTGCATTTTAACTTCTTACTTTTAGATGAAAAATGACCAAGAGAAATTAATTTTAAAGCACACAAGCCAAGAAATTTAATGGTCTACTGACTTACTGTTAATATTTATTGTATGTAAATCACATTTTCACCAAATCAAAAAATACTACTGTACTTACACCTCAATTTTCTCCCCTGTTGTCTCCATACTGTCCCCAGATGTTGTTTTGACCTGAATATGAAGTGGACTGTCACAGATTTGACCAGGGTGTTCTCTGCGAAGGTCTGCAAGCATCTCTGAGTCTCCATTTCCAGAGGGGTCATCTCGATCAAACCAACGTGTCCAGCATTTTGAATCTTTTCACATTTTGTTGGGATAAAAATATGTTAAGTCTGTATGATTGTCTTATGTAACCTTTACACAGTGTTTGTATGCAAATTATTTTTAAAAAATTGATTTATTTAAATGTAGAGCGTTAGCAATGTGAACATGGAAAAAGGAACTGAAAGGTTGTGTACAAGCTGACAACCAAAAATGAAATACAGACAATTAAAAGACAGATGATCTGCTAAAGTAGAACAATAAAACGTGTAGATTTTCTTGTATAATTTTGTAAGTAAAGATTTTCTGTACCATTTAAATATAAAATTCAATTAGGTCCAAAAACACCCACCTCTGTCGTTACAGAAACTGTCGGGGCACTGGAAACGAACAGTATAGTCCTGGCAGATGCCACTTGTCTGATCAGAGTTCTTACACACAAATCCAGTGGTTTTATCAGCTCTGCAGAGGACAACATTTGTCACTGAATATAGCTAACAATGGATGATATTTGTTGGTGTTGGAAACTGATAATTAGTGTTTGGTGGAAGGGTCATCTCATTTCTTTTTATTAAGATGGGATTCCTTTAGTATTAATGTATTTTGAGAAAATGTTTATTCACATTGGCTCTTCTTGGATCATAGTTTCATTTGTAATACTTACACATCAATTGTATCCCCTGTTGATTCCATACTGTTTCCTGATACAGTTTTGACTTGAATGCTAAGTGGATTGGTGCAGATTTCTCCTGGTTTTTCTTTGCACAATTCTGTGAGTGTCTCCCAGTCTCCAGTACCACCGGGGTCATCCCGATCAAACCATTTTGACCAGCAATTTGAACCTGTAATCCACAAGTACAGCATGTTTAAACCTCTGTTCAAGACAGGAAGTACAGCGTTTCAGAGTACCTTTGGCTTTTCACACATTTGTAGAGCATTTTTACTACGGTAATTCTACTACTTTCTTGTAAAATATATTCTATTTTAGCTTTAGCATTGCTGCTAACTGCGGTAGGTGTTTTGGTTTTAGAATTGCTCTAATTCTTGACAACATGACTTCAATTACTATTGACAGATGTAAACATAGAGAAACACTCACTAGCGGTAGTACAGAAACTGTTGGGGCACTGGAAACGAACAGTATAGTCTTGGCACTTTCCACTGTCTTGATCTGCATTCTCACACGCAAATCCACTAGTGGCATCAGCTCTGCAAAAGAAATATTCATTGATGATGTAATGTAATGTCCTTTTTATTATTGTACACGTTTTGTGTTTTTTTCAAATGAATAAGGTTCTGAATTGATTTGTACTCTAATTGTTTATTTTATTGGAAAAATATGGTGACAGTCCAGTGAGCAATCGGTAGGGGAAAAAAATTAGGAAATTATTCACTTTTTCCCAGAAGTCTTTTAGTCATATGTCAGGTCTTACCTTTGGCCTTTCAAAAGTTTAAAAGAAGATACTGATTTTGTCATAACATGTTAATGGGAGATGATAGCCATAGTAAACAAATGTTTTTTTCCACAATGCACTTTAATTTCTACTCCAAGACTAGAACTACCAAGATAAATAAATCTTAAAATAATTAAGCGAAGAAATTAAAGGGTGGTCTTCTGACTTCTACAATATGTATTTTCTAAATGTTACACACTTTATGTCCAATTCAAAAAGAAATCTCCAGTACTTACACATCAATTCTGTCCCCTGTTGACTCCATACTGTCTCCAGAAGTTGTTTTGACCTGAATTTGAAGTGGACTGTCACAGATTTGACCAGGGTGTTCTCTGCGAAGGTCTGCAAGCATCTCTGAGTCTCCATTTCCAGAGGGGTCATCTCGATCAAACCAATGTGTCCAGCAATTTGGACCTTCAATAGCAGGTTGGGATGAAAACCATTTTCAAAAATATTATTACCAATTAAATATAATCAAATACATAATCTCTCAAAACTGCACATAAATGGGTTTTTAGATATGTTAGATATG
>NC_024312.1:2567757-2587753 GCF_000523025.1 Cynoglossus semilaevis | reverse complement strand
CATGTCACAAAGTGGAAAGTTTTAATTACATTTATTTTGAAAACTCATGGCTAGAAATACGTCAAATAAAGTTAGTAAACCCGTCTGTATATTTAAATTGTATAGTCAAAGTGTCAGACAAACACTCACCTGTGTCTGGACAGAAACTGTCGGGGCACCGGAAACGAACAGTATAGTCCTGACACTTGCCACTGGTCTGGTCTGAGTTTTTACAGACAAATCCAATTCTGGCATTAGCTCTGCACAAGAAAACAATTATCATACACCTTTATAAGTATTGGATAGGATTGTTCTGAATTTACACATTTTTACGCTTTCTTTAAACAAGACTGTAATAGACACTAGTCCAGTGGTTCTTAACCTTGTACTGAACCCCACCAGTTTCATATGCACATTCACCGAACCTGTCGGTTATGGCCAAGAGGGGCGTGTCATCATGAATCATATGAGTAGGGTGTGTGTCTTGTCCTCCAACGAACCCCGCTTTTATGTTTTGATGTCTTTCAGAACTTACGCATAAATTGTATCCCCAGTTGAAGCCACACTGAGTCCAGATGTTGTTTGGACTTGGATTTCAAATGGACTACTGCAAATTTTTCCTCGGTTTTCATCAGAAAGTTCTTCAAAGGTTTCCCAGTCTCCAGTACCAGAGGGGTCATCTCGATTAAACCAATTTGTCCAACATGTTGATTCTATAAATTAGATAAATGAAAATCTTCATCAACGTACGTGCATACATTCTATGCTTTAAATGACAAATAAGATCAATCACTCAAAGATTTTATGAGCAGCATTAATAAAAAGGTTTTATTTTTCATTTTTCACCTGTGGTGATGCAGTAACTGTTCGGACACTGGAAACGAACTTCATAATCTTGACATTTACCGCTCGTCTGTTCTGAGTTCTTACACACAAATCCAGTGTGTACATCAGCTCTGCACAAAAAAACAGTTGTCATGGAATACAGTTCGCATTGGATGATGACTGTTGGAACTAGGAATGGATTATAAACTAATTACAATATGTTTTAACTTTATTGATCTTTGGTGTCTTCTTTCCCCATGTAAATCAGCTTTAATAAGTTGCTACTTTGTACTACCTGGTACTTTTTGTATAACCATATGTATTACCATTGTTCTTTATCAACCGAATTTTTTGGTGTGGTATTAATAAAGCCTTTTCTTTTCTTGTTTTCCTTTCAAAAGGATAATCATAATAATCCAAGTGTTTTAGTTCTCAACATAAACAAATTCATGGAAAATCACTTACATATTTCATGTTCTAGAGATAATGGTTCAAAGCTACAACTGGTTACTGCACATGCTTTTTAAACAGGCAGTATCATAACTTATAAATAAAAATATTTTGCTTCTAGTTAAACACTGGTTAAAATGTCTTCTGGCTAGTATACTTGGTAGCCCCCAAAATCTTCATCAGTGGTTTTTCTTTTACATTTTAGTTCAAACTTCAAGACTTTAAGAAATAATTTCCATTACTTACACATCAATCGTGTCCCCTGTTGAATCCATACTGTCTCCAGATGTAGTTTGAACTTCAATTTGAAGTGGGCTGTCACAGATTTTTCCTAGGTTTTGTTTTTTAAGTTCTGTGAGGGTCTCCCAGTCTCCGCTACCATTTGGGTCATCTCGATTAAACCAGGGGGTCCAACATATGGCATCTGCCATTCAGAAAAAGACAAACTCTTTCTGTCCAAAATTATGACTAATACTGTTATATTTTATCAGAAGCTTTAAAGGAAGCTTAGTGAAACAAAACTGATTTTTGTCAATACAGACTCAACTTTCACAAATTACTAAAATGATTTGCCCATTAATAACATATTATAAGTTACAATACTGAAGATTGGACCACTTATTACCATTGTTGACACAGAAACTGATGGGGCACTTAAAACGAACGGTGTAATCTTCACATGTCCCACTTTCTTGGTCAGCGTTTCTACAGACAAATCCACTGTTTGTATTCGCTCTGTAAAAAAAGAAAAATAAATTGTTGTGTATTTTGGGAATACATGAGACACAAACAATGCTAGCTTAGACCTGACAATGTATGGTGACCTTGTCTGTCACTAATATTCAACCTTAATGTGAAACATAAAGTGCAGTGTCACTTATGTCAAAATACATTTTTAGTACATACACAAAAATGACATCACCCGTTGAATCCATGCTGGCCCCAGATGTCGTTTTGACCTGAATTTCAATTGGATCTTGGCAAATTTGTCCTGGATTTTCTCTGCATAAGTCTGTCACTGTTTCCCAGTCACCGAGTCCAGAGGGGTCATCCCGGTTAAACCAGGTAGTCCAGCACGTAAACTCTAAATGTAATATTTAATATACAGTTGACAATAACATTCAAAATTATGTTTCGTGTAAATGAAAAAAAAAAGGAAAATTAGGGACAATAAGATTAGGAAAGATGCATCTCTATTACCAATCAGAAACTAAGGTTGTGCTATACTGATTGTAAAGTAGAACAGCTCTCACCTCTGTCAATACAGAAACTGTCTGGACACTGGAAGCGGACCATGTAGTCAGAGCAGAGGCCTCTCTCCTGTTCAGTGTTTTTGCAGACAAGCCCAGTCGTTGTGTCAGCTCTGCAAAAGAAAAAAGATATACATGGGTGCAAACTGTCATTATTATTATTGTTAATAGTATTATTATTACTATTGTTAATTTTATTATTTGTTATACAGAAACAACATATTTCATCCTACTTTTAGGTTTCATATTATATTTTTATATTATATATTTATTTTATTTCATATCTTCATATTTATTTCATATCTACAGGGCAGTGGTGGCATAGTGGTTAAGGAAGTCCACCAGCTGCCAACTTACCACTCAGGTGCTCTGAGCACGGCACCATCCCCACACACTGCACCACGGGCGCTTAAAGCTGCCCACTGTTCACTTTGGTGATGGGTTAAAAGTAGAGGTCACATTTGGTTGTGTGCAGTGGAGTGCTCTGTCACAATGACTCGTATTTCACTTCCCTTTTTCCTTCTACAGACCAAGGATATGCATTTATTAAGTGAAGTAAATCTAAGATTAAAAAAACATATACGTTCTACAGTCCTTTCTACATCACACAACACATACCTAAAACTATATGGAGTGGTAAATTCTTTGTGGTAAACAGAGGTCAGTATGTTTGCTACTTACGCATGGATCCTATCCCCGGTTGAATCCATGCTGCCCCCCGACACTGTTTTGATCTGGATTTGAAGTGGATTGTGACAGACTTCACCTGGGTATTCTCTGCACAAATCTGCAAGTGTCTCCCAGTCTCCACTTCCAGAGGGGTCATCGCGATTAAACCATTGGGTCCAGCAGACTGCGCTTGCTTTAAAGACAACATTTTATAGAGCACAACCCAAAGCAAACAGGTTAAAGGTGAAGTACATTTAAATTAGGATTTTCTCCAAATAGCATATTACATTCACGTGGCCGTGTGGCTACTGAAGACTTTTTTAATAATCCTTATGACATTTTCCAGCAGAGGGCACTCAAAGTGCAGTTAAACACGACTACTTTGCTTGGTTGAAGTTAGTATAACTAAGCTTAGAGCAAAGCCAACAGCCTGTCAGACCAACATCAAAACAGACATCTAAAAAGTGGAGTGTATTCTGGAGACATGCTGAACTCCAACTAGCTGTTTGAAACGGAACCATCATGACTATTAACCCCTCAGTGTGTGCACATGCTACTTCCTCACTGTGCTGCCTCAGCAGACACTGGTAACTTATTCTCTAACACAGAGAAATACACATCTTGAAGCTCAAAATACTTTCTATTGCCTTAGTTCCCAACTTGAATAACAACTGTTTTATTCAGCCGGGTAGAGGTCACAACATATATATATATATACCGGTATACACACACACACACACACACATATATATATATATATATACATATATATGTTTATATATACTGTGTGTACATATATATATGCACCCACTAAATTTCAAAAGAAAAACAAAATTGTACATATATAGGCCGCGTTGTCCATGTTGCAACATGGGATATTTACACAGAAAGATTTTTTTTTTCGAACAGTAACGCGGCTGTTAATCGTTACCTCTTTCCTGCTTCGACGCCCCGAAGTAGTTGGAATGTACGGGAGAGACTTAGGGCCGAAGCTAAAATTAGCCCCAGAGCTAATATTAGCTCCGGGGCTAATTTTAGCTTCACTTGGCGCTTGTCCGCAGCAGGGGTAAACGGAAACAGGTACGTTTCTGGAAGTCTTTATTAGCACAACCGAGCAAAACAGAACATAAACAGCGTTTTAACAGCTTCAATATAACCAACTTACGCTTCGACAGGACAGGTCTGAAACTGCTCTCAACTTTAGCTACCGTTGTCTCTTTCGCGCCACACGCACATACGCACACAGTCATTCACAGACAGACATACGCTACTAGTAACACTCAGTAGCCTAACAAGTCATTGATCGCTACGCTATTTTCGTTAATTTCGTTAGCCCGTAAAAAACCTGGATTACCCGCATTATTGTTTCGGCCGCAGGGTTTAAAGTGAGTGGGGAAAAAAGTAGCGGCTTATAGCCTGGAAATTACGGTACAACAAATATTTGACCCGTAAAGTGTATTGTATGGTTGATTGCACTCACCAACATCATGGCTGCCCGTTGCTGAACCAGGTTGGGATATTTCTGAGGATAAAATTCGAATAATGTTTAGCTTGAAACAATTAATAATAAAGTAAATAAAAAAATTCCAGCGTCTAAATGTCTGGAATTTTTAGAGGTAAATCAACTTCAAAATTCTTAGTTATTTATTTGTTGGCACATGGTTCACAGAAACCACGTAGAGCCACCAGGACTCCACTGGGGAATCAGAACTTCAAATCAAAAGCCTAGTTTCTCTGGCAAAAAGTAAATGGAACGATGGCACTCCACATTTGCAAAATTCTAACTAACTAATCGCTTTCTTTCAATTTATAAACATATATGAATTAACATTTTAATATATATATGTATATATTAAAATGTTTAATATATATATTCAGTATGGATGTTTGACAGTGTGTTTCCAGTTGGCAGCTTTACAAATTTTAAATATAAATCAATATAAATACCAACAAAACATGTGTCATATAAAACAAACAAACAGATTGTTGCAACCGAATACTTTTGAACATAAAGTGCAAGCACGTCTGTGAGTGTGTCTGGTCCCTGGGGCCAGTTGTAGTGGATTGATGTCACATGTCTCTCATTGCTTTTTTGATTGGTAGTTTTGTTGAACGTTTGAACTCTATCAGCTATTATATTTCTATTTTTAATCTTTTTAATTATTGCCTCTTTTGAGCTTGGGTTGGGTTCTGTAATCTTGGGTTGTTTTTGATACCACCTTTTATGCAACATTATAGAGTGAACCAATCCCGGCAGGTATTAAGAAAATGTGGGGTACACCGCGGACAGCCCCCTTCTCCATCACAGAGACACATAGAGAGACAACAACCATTCAAATACACTGGATCTAATTAACTACTAGCAGCAAAGAGAGGGCATTAACCCTCCCCTCACCCCCCGGTTTGGCCCACACTATTGTACAGCATTTAATTTTTTGTTTGCACTTCCCAAATGGTTAAATCCTTTTAGGACGTAATAATGTCACTAAGTGGCCACGTGGTGGCAAGTGTTTTTAGAACACTGTCTTCACAGGTCAATGGTTAGTTGTCTCAGTCCCTGGTCGATCTTTCCTGATGGAGTTTCCTTTCCCGCCTAAAAACATGCTCACTAGGGGATTAGGTTGATTGGACAATCTTAACTGACCATAGGTAAGAATGTGAAAATGGTTGTTGTTGGCTCTATATGTGGACTGGCCAACTGTCCATTGTGTACCCTGCCCTCACCCATTGACACCCATCTTAGTTTGAGCACCTAAAGGTATATAAAAAATAAATCCATCCATTACCTACTGCCTACAGTATAAGAGGTAGATAATGGATGGATGGATTATAGCACTGAGTGATCTCATCTTTTTTCAGTCACTGTATAAATGTTACTTTTTACTTTACTTTTTATGTGAATAAATACTGTATATCATATAATTACCAAGGAGCAGCAGAGCAACCAGGGTAACAAGTACCTGTTAAAGGAAGACAAATAAATATTTCAATTTGTTTTACTCTTATATCTCCTTCATACCAGTCCAAACTGCAAACCTACCCTTCCCATGGTGCTGTGGTTGTATGATGGATTTCTGTGTCTGCAAACATCAGAAAAACAGATGAATACCATTGCAGATGTTCTTATCATATATAATAATATATCATATGCAAAAATGATAAACGAAGGCTTGTCCTCCCCATCTGTGAATAGCGTTCAAACAGTTTCTGGCACTAAAAACGCCATGGGGGAGTGGGAAACATTTACTGTATTTGTTTATTTTATCAGTGTAACTGTGACAGAAATGAAACCACAGGAAAAGTAAGAGCAAACCAGATTAAATCATATTTACTCTGTGTGTAGAAAAACATATTACATTATTCATGGAATAACATCAGCGAAGCAGCCAAACTGCTGCCAAGGCTGTGTTTCCTACACAGTGAATGATTACATGTACGAGGTCTTTCTGAGAAAAGGTAACAGACCCCACTTCAAGATTTCCCACTTTCAAGATGTGCTATCTAGGCGCTTAAGCAAAGCTTGAACCTCAAGGTTGAAGATGTCGTTTTCCATCAAAGATCTGTGGGTCAGCTGAAGGACACTATGTGTTCAGCAATGCCAACAAGCGAATAATTAAAGGACGTCCACTAATTCCTAAAGAAATGTCTTTATGGACACATTTTGACCAAAAAGCCAGAAGACAAATTTTACAGTGAAGATGTGCAGTGGTGGAGCGTCACTGAAAGCTTTTCAGAGCTTTTCTTTCTTTGACTGGAGTTGGAGAGTTCAGTCAGGACTAATGTCGAGAGAAAAACGCAGATATTTATCCATCATAAAACACAAGGAAAACAACCCTAAACACACAGACTGGCTATGGCCACTGGGGGGCAAGCAACCCAGGCAATTGATTAGGGAGGTGTAAGGGGCTCCAAGAGACGGCTGACATTGGTCCATATATCAATGAGAAAACGATTGAACTGCTTTAGGGGGGGCCCAGGGTGTCTAGAAAGGACGTAGATTCAGTCTGTTCTCAATTTTTGGAACATTTTCCCTTATTAGTTCAATAAAAAAAATACGGTGCCACACGACAAAAGCTGATCACACCAAATATTGATTGTGTAAATATGACAAAAACAATATTCTGCTTTTACAATTTGATTAGTCTAATTGTCAGGGTCCAATACATCAATACATTTATAATATATTTGAAGTATTAAGTTGTGTTATTAGAGTTAGTTTAAGATCAATCGAGATACTGAAGATCAACTTACCTCAGCCAGGTGCTCAGGTTGCAGACTCAGAAAATAAGTGTACAGTGTCCTAAAGCAAAATGTTCCCTAAAGAAAAAACATGTTACTAAGTATATAATAATAGGTTAACACCCACAAACTCTGTGATTGGAGTGGCAGTGCACACCTATGATCTAATAACTGCAATTATTCATCATCACCCGTAAGGGTTAAAGCAACCCCAGTTTCTCAAACCTCCCCGCCCTCCCCAAAAAAATGAAACTAACAATTGAACAATGATTCAAATAATCAAACCACAACAGGTGCAGTTCTGATTGATTTAAGAAAACATCAAACGTGCTGCAATTACCAGCTGCCTCTGATGTTCCTTCATCGTGCTGCTTCAGTCCAGTATGACCCCAGTACACATGAATCGATTCTTCCAAGACTGTCTTGGAAGAGTACTGGGGCTGAGGAACATGGAGAAATATCTGGAACCTTATGGTCTCTCTGTGAACAGAGGTTTGTTGTAAATTATTCTTTTTCACCTTCACAGTGATCCTTGGGTTGTTGTTCACATCTCTAACAGGTTTAAAAAAACAATTAATTTCATAAATGTCCACTCTTTTTGCGACATGTGTTGGGGTGGAACAGGTAGATGGGTAATTAACTGCATTCCCACGTCATCACTGTTAACCACACTTGTCTCTCCTGTCAATTAAACAACTATGGGACTCACCCAATGAGTAGCTCTGTCAACAGTAGACATTAGTGTAATTAAGTACCTATTCATTAGCACGTCACTTGTCCTGTTGTTCAGATAATTTATTGTTGACAGTGGTTCACCGATTGTTCCATTATTATGTATAATTATTTTATAAAAGAGAAACATTTCTATTTTCAGCCACTTTAACGGTCGTTCCTCTGCACTGACCACTTCACTGGGTTGGGTCGGGTCTACTGTCAGAAATCACCCCCGACACGCGTCTCCATCTCCAAACTTTTCTTGCTCAGCTCTTTTCATCCAGCACTCTCAGAGCAAAGGCAGCGTCTGTAGTTCTGTCGTACCAGGGACTGAACCAAACTGTTCCCACTGATCCTAACCTCTCGCCTGAGCCTTACTTCTACAACTCCAGCCCATACCTTCATTGTAGTGACCATCGACTTTGTAACTCTGCATCCTGTCAGTCTCTTGAATTTGTTAGACAGTCAACTTTTAACCAGGTCGACGGTTATTGTTGACCATCGGTGTGGAGGTCACTTTAACGATCCACTGTTTTGATGCAAGTTTTACATGAAATTTTGACTCTTGTGGACGAGGACAACACTTCCCTGTCGCCGTCTGATGATCATCATTCTGTCTGCGGTAACTCTCTGCTGTTATTTTCCATCTGGCAAAAGCCTGCTCCGCCCTGCCAGATTGCCTTAAATATGTATCAGTCACAGTCAATCAATATGGCACCCAATAATTTCCAGGTGACTGCATTCTGACATTAACTGGTGCACTGAAGTATACTGATGTGGTACTTATTAAAGTTGTCAGTACTGTTCATCCACCTGGTCGTGTCACGTGTAGTGCTGCCGCTTCTTGGCCAGGTCACCTGTTCAACCTACTGAGATCCTGGTAATGGGTCTGACATGGTTAAATTAGCAGAACTTAACTGTGTCTGAAGGTATGGAATGTTCTAAGACTCAGCGAGTTCTTCGTATCACTCACATACTTTTCTAATGACAAATGAAGAGCTCCTACCATCATGTAATTAAACACAGACACTCAGAGACGCCTGAGAAGTTTGTGTAAGAAGAAAACCTGAAGACAAGTTTGTAGAAAACCTGAAATAGAATCATGAAACATCAAGATGAAGATGAAGAAAGGAACAAAAAGAACGGTGTAGAGAAATAAAGGATAAGGAAACATTTCAACATTTCATAAAACAAACAAATGTACTTATCTGGACACAAATCTGATTCTGAGAGAAGACAAATTGGTTCATTGTTTTCGTGGGTATTTCTAAAGAAATAAGAAAAAGTAGTTTGAAAAACAAAAACTACTTTAGCCTTACAATCCATTTAAGCAGAAAATCCACAATAAAACATGACAAGAAACGATGGGAAAATGTGACGGACACTGTTTTACATTTGAAGAAATGTCAATTCATTTTCCCATGTGTCCTGATTTAACAGTATGAATTCATACATTCCTAATCTTCTGAAACCTGCAGTTAAAGTTCAACCCAGAGGAAACTTGAATCCACTCTTTGATACAATCCATGGTTCTGGTTAAATCACAGCTGCCAGCACAGATGAAGGGGTTTTTTGAATTTTACCCACTTAAAAAAAAACAAATCTATGTCTAAAAACAAGGTTGAAATATTTTATTCTATGAGTTAGAGCCAAGACTTGACTAATATAACTTTTTTGCCAATGTGTTAAAAAACTAGAAAACAGCCGTTAACCACAGATAACCACAGATAACCACAGATAACCACAGATAACCACCAGAACAAACAACTCTTGCTGTTAAACTGCATTTATAACTTTTTTGAAAAATGAAACTTTGCCTGTTTTTAATCTACAATTGTTAAAAACTAACATGTTATGTATATTTATTCTTTAAAATTATATATATACACACTGTATATATGTTTATTTTGTTTTATCATTGTGTGGTTTTCATTAGACTTTGGAAATAAAAGTGTATATTCTACTGAAAATGTTGTAAATGAGTTTAAAACATTTGTCTCAGGATTAGTAAACTACGCTTCAGGACAATAACTTCACTGAAGTTTAGAAAAAGAACTCTTAACACATTCAAGATGCACAGTAATGACTAAAATGTTGCTTTTTTGTATGACTGCAGTTCAACTTTTTTTGTCCCTCGCTGTATCATGGTTCACATTTTTAAATTTCCAATAGTTTCATTATTTTCTTGATTAAAAATAACCTGAACGTAGGAGTAAACGACATCTGTTTTTTACCATATTTCACAACCTCCTAAAGTAGACCTACATAATATAACAACTGTCACATAAAAGGCGCCGTTTATGCAAATGTTGTGGAACGGCAATTAATTGTGGTATATTGTTAGGAAGAAGAGCAAATTGATTGGCCAGAAATGACAATGTACTAACACAATCACAACACAGAGAGACGGTGTTTCTTTTACTGCCTTCTGCAGCGCAGATTTAATGGGTTTAAAGGAAACACAAAGTTCTGGACCGGTGGCTGGTAAGTTGGGTGTGGTGTGTCTTTGTACAGACTAACCAGAGCCCATTATGTTTCATTGAATTATTGTTTAAGTACAGACAATTAGCACGGGTGTGTGAATGGAACAGAGAGACGTTAAGACAATGTGACCGTAAGACGTTCACCCTTTCTACCATGGATATTTATATAAATAAATATGTCAAAGAAATATTTTAAAATTGATGGTAGAAAGAATTAAAAGCTCTTTTTCTGACATCTTTTTAGTGTGAAGCAGACAAGTCCAGCAAGGAGAGGACACGCAGGGACAGAGAGGACGGGCAAGGAGGACAAAGTGAATAGATGGAGTAAAAGGACAGACACAGATCCCGAACAACAAGTTCATCATCAAGATCGGACAAATCAAGTCCTTCACTCTTCACTTGATTCCTGAGATGGAGAGAGAACTGGAGGAAAAAACACAAAAGAAACGAAAAGGAAAAGAAAGAAAAGCCAAGTTGATGCCATTCTGAGTCGTTTTTTACATTCGTATAATTTTAATATATTAGTATTAATATAAAGGTTCAGAAGGCAATGTTTAAAGAACAGGAGAAGTTGTCAAACTCTACTTATTAAAGAATTGACTAGAAATGTTTGTGTTTTCTCTTCTCTACAGATCTGTAATGGAGAATATTTTCATATGGAAACAAACGTAAACATTAAACCTGGATCGACCAAAGGTAAATGTTATAAACACACGAGAAATTACATTTAAAATAAAACACACCTCAGTGGTGTTTGTTTCTGATTCTTTAGTCTTTCCAGTTCCTTTTTAATGTAAATCTTTTTTTCATAGACCAACAAAAAAATCAAATAAAAAAAAATCAAATGCTATAATATCGTGCATACATCGCTAATACTACAAATACTGCCAGTACATAGAGACTATACAAACGGTGGTCCAAATATAACTACACATAGTCTGTGGGGGTGACACCTGTGGGGGTGACACCTGTGGGGGTGATCCCTGTGTGGGTGACACCTGTGGGGGTGACACCTGTGGGGGTGACACTTTCCTCCTTACTGACCTCAAAAACATGGAATGCTGCAACGCCGGCGTCAGAGATGTCGGAGTTTGGGCTTGAAGGAAGGTAATTAACGTGTCAGTCAGTGGTTTGAAGCTGCAAATGACTTAATTGGTCAGTAGATAAATAATGACTTTGTTTATACGGCAACAGAAGTGCCCTTTACGATGTCACCTTAATTGTTTTTGGTTTTAATTGTCTGTTGTCTGAAGGAAAATCATTTTTGTAATGTTTTTCTTTCCTGCTGTCGTTAGTTAAAACTATTTATTTGTTTTGTTTTGGGGTTTTTTAAAGGATTTTTCAAGTTCAGAGGTTTGGTTTCTGAATTTTGGGCAAAGTTCAACCTTTTTTTTCCGGCATGAATTAATCTTGTAAAAATGTGATCTGCCAGAGTTCTGGCTGGAGTCCCAGTCCCAGGACACATCACAATAACAATACAAATAACATAATTTATATTATACCATATTAATAAAATATATATCTTAGATATATATTATATAAGGTAAAGTTAAAGGACAGTTACAGCACATAGTTTGATAAATTACATTTTTTAAAGAAACAACAATCAGAAAAATTAGAATTCATACTGAAACTATTGTTTTTAAATCTAAACAGCAGATTCTGAAACCTGAAAGACGACCGAGTGTTTGTGCAGCGTAATCGTGAGATCCCGACGATCCTGTTTTGACATGACAACATTAATATGAAGAAAGTTCTGGAACATGAAACTGGTCGAAGGAGTTTGTTAGAAAAACCCAAACATGGTGGAACTCCAGGGTTCGTGTGGTTGAAGTCACTGATGCACCGATGCCTTGATCGCTGATATCTAACTGCTAATGATGCAAATGTTAATTAAACAAGGAGCTGGCTTGATGTCAAAATGAAAAATAAGACTTGTGAGAAACCCAGTGCTGTCAAAACGGGAATATGGTCGTCTCCGACCGTCGACAGCTCTGACAACAGAGACGACAAATAACCTCAATTATTCTTTCATCTCTTTTTGTTCTTCCTTTGGCTCTAACTCCAACAATTAATGAAAACCAGTGACTAATGAGAGCAATGATGGTAATGATGAAATAATAATGAACGCTTTTTTAAACATTGTTGTCAAACGTTAATTCAAAGATTCAAAAATCAAAAATCTGTATTTGTCACATAAAATCCACAATAGGTGACAACAGCAAATGTGCAAAAAGCGAAAGTATAAATAAAATAAAATAAAATAAAATAAAATAAAATAAAAGGAAAATTGGAAGTCTTAATAATACCAGTAAAAAACAAACCCTAAACCAGTAGACAATCTCATATATATAGAAGAAAATATATACCAAACATATACCATCACCAGTCAGTCATATATGTGTGTATTTATATTTCAGGTCTTTAATGGAACTACACCATCCTACTGCATGTGACTGTGAGCCTTTATTACAGTACTTACAGCAGGGTCCGCTCAACCCAATTTGGTGCCCTAGACGAGATTGTCATCCAGCAGATGGCACTCTAGGCGACAGCCTATATCGCCTCTGCCCAGAGTCATCGCCGACTGACAGCTACCATAAAACCACCACAGCATTGATGAAACTTTTTGTTTTAAATTCTACATATTCCACTCATGGACACTGACACCTTTCAGTGAAACGAGGCTAAAGAAACGTCTTCTCATATTTTCACCTTTGAAAATACTAATCTTACACTGTGTATCTAGAAGGTGTGTATAGTAGTAAAGGTAGGAACAGTTCTTCACGGTTCAACACTGTTACAGTTCAGTTCTGTCCATTTGGACGTTTTAACCTTTTTGATTTCAGTGACATTTTTTAGTTTCTGTTGCAGTTTAATTGAACAGTTAATAATCACATAAATTTGAATATTTCATACAAAATTTCATACAAAAAATTCTCAGAGAACACAGCCGCTACACAAACAAAACAACAACAACAACACCATAACATTCTTGCAGCTTGACATCCTCATGTGGTGTCATTCTTGGGGGGGGCGGGGTCACATGTCAGTACTGCATCTCACTTAATAATGATTGCGACTATACGTCAGAGTTCAGTTTAGGAGGTTTTCGTGATAGGCTAGGTTACAATTACCCTTTGATCTTTATTATAATTCCTAGCGCTGCAGGGCTCGACTAACCTGCTGCACAGCTTCTCACTGATACTGATGAACCTCGTGCACGGGTCTGGCCTTTATGATGTTCTACTACAAAGACTGAAATCAGTTATTCACTTAGGGTCGCCGATCACTCTCACTTTACTGCGACACTGGACAGAACCTCCATTTTAGTGTCTGGTCCGTGTGACGGTTAAATGTCCAAGGTCATGGACCAGATGTAGAACAAGGTACAAGGTGTGGACCGAGTTATGTAACTGGTCACGTGGGTAAACACTTCACGACTGAGACTAAGTTCTGCTGCGTAATCCTGACCCAGGGGTGAATTTCGACGTTTCCTGATGCGGCGTATTTGAAGGGGTGACACATCAACGATTAAAGTAATCAGATCCGGAGAAGTTTGGAGGATTGAATTCTGCCACTGATCCAGATTACATGTGCCCCAGTTACAGATGCTATATCAGGTACGGAAAGGAGGTCGGCTTTGGAATTCCCGGAACTCACACCCAACAAACTGGATCTCTCCTACTTCCTCCATCACCGCGGCGTCTTTTGAACCTATATTTGTGATCAGTTGAATCAACAAAGACTGGTATAGACCACCCGCCGGCTTCGTTGGAAGAAAACCACCAAAGACCAGATGAAGGGTCAATGGCCTTTCACTGTCAGGTGAAAGGTTCATATATTTCAGCTATTTATATAGCTGTACTCACAACATCCTCATAATTATACTTCTGTGTACCTCTGCTTACGTATACATACCTCAGAGATAATGTGGTATACTGAGAGTACATGCAAGTGTGTCAGTCTGCTGTGACTCATGTTTGTGTTTCACCTATTTGTGTGTTTTTCCACTGTTGTTCTGGTGCTGCACTGCTGCTGGAGACTGACATCCATGACATCCATCCATCTATCCATCCATCTATCCATCCTCATACCCTCCACAAGCCCTCCTCCCTCCCTCCATCAACCATCCACCCATCTATCACAACACACACACACACACACAGTGGCCTAAGGAAAGTTAACATTAACTGGTAAAATGATCTCTTGTTCTTTATAAAAGCTAAAGTTTAAGGACGTGTTTTTCTTTGACAAATCTGGAGACTGTGGCAGACATCACCTGATGATCCCCGATCTGATGATTTGTGTAACTGGTGTATGGTTCATACCTGAGTCCACAACTACATTAATGTTAATGTTCATTCAAACTAAATGAAACCATGAAGGTGTCGTTGAAGGACACCAGTGAATCGAGGTCACCGCACTTATATCCACGTTATGAAACAACTGATATGAAGGAGTGGCAGATTTTAGCGCCATGCTTGTGCTTGCTCTTTGCTGACGTCTTGCGGCCGAGTCCCGTCACGACAGCGTGCCCCCTGTAAACAACACGACGTCACTTCCGCTCTAATATTGACAGAGGCACAACAAGAGAAGCAGAAGAGAAAAACGTCCGAGCATCGGACACAGCGACGGGATGAAGGTAGGACAGACGGAGAGCGGCTGTAGTTTCGTTCTCCACCTGTGACAACAACTGCCGCGTCTGTCATTTTACAGCGTCTCGATGACACACACACACACACACATCACCGCATCTAACGTCTTTGTGTGTCCGTGTGTTTGGGGGAGGGTCTTCATCGGGATGTGACAACAAATATTCGTACAACACGATCCGAAATCAACCCGTAAATAAATCCTGAGGCTGAAAGAACATTTTGTACGATTGAAAACCCACGTCCGGCTGAGTCACCGTAGAAATAACGCTGTTATCGATCAAATCCAAAAGGTTTTTTTTTTTTTTTGAGTTTGTCTACCGTGGCCTGATTTAAAAACACTGTCATCAAACATGGCATCATCGACATAACGTGACGTACGAAAATGAAATGTGACATTTGTTGTTCTTTCAGTGCGTGTGCAACAATAAGACTGAGCAACAATAAAATAATTTCATATTTATTTAATTCTGGCAAAATAATCCCTAATCAAACTTTCTTTTTTTTACCATCATGTTGAACTTTTCCTCAAAAAATAAAGTAAATTATTCAAATATGGATAAAGAAATGAACAAAAGTAAAAAAACAAAAAAAACAAAATAGTAATTCAAAAATAAAACACGATATAAAAATGTGAAACGACGTTCCTCCTCTTCATGCTGTACGTAAGAGATATAACGACCTCTTGGATTAGATTACTGGGGGAGTAAAGAAGATATCGTATTGATATCGATATCGGCGGATACTCCAAGTTTGAGTATCGATATTGGACATGACAAATGTTCAATCGAGCCATCGTCAGTCGCACAAACAAACGCTGGTAACAGTCAGATAATGTTCATCGAACCTGACACATGTCGTCTCCAGGTCCTGACTCTCCAGCAGGGGGCGGGGGAGGGGGAGGAGAGCGGCTGGTCGCCTGTGGACACCAATCAACCAAGAGAGCCTCGAGGACAGAGAACAGGAGGACTGTCCTGAGGAAGAACACGTGGATGGTGAGTCGTCACGTTGTCCTGTGTCACATGACCTCATTCAGTAACTAGAGCAGCTGATGGTTTCAACTAGGGATGTCCCAACGTAACGTTTGGTTGACTCTGTCCAAATACTTAATTTCTGCCCCCCCGGCCCGCTCCCATTCTCAATATCCTCAATATTGGTGGAAAAAAACGATAACGATTCTTACAGGTGTTACATCGTTATGCTAATATCGGACAATATTTTCGGACATCCCTAGTTTTAGGATTTTCACTAAAATGGACAATGACAATGACGTGTAGTTGGGAAGTCACTCTCTTATCGCTAACGTCTCCCCTGGTGGTGCTCTGCAGAGACGGACAAAGACCATCCCAGGCCAGAAGGTGGCGTCATGTGGCGAATGGGTGGCGGCCTGTTTAGCATGACACGAAACGTTGTCGGTGCAACGCTCGGGGGTGTCGCATGGGTAGGAACCAAAAGTTTTGAGCTGACCAAGACAGCTGTGACCAGTGTCCCAACAGCTGGCGTCGGACTGGTCAAAGGCAGCGTCTCCATGGTAACAGGAGGCGTCGGCGCAGTGGGATCTGCCGTGGCAAGTAAAGTAACGCCGAGAAAAAAGGACAAAGCGGACTGAAGTGTGGGTGAAGGTCATGTGTGAATGTTGGCGTGTGCAGAGGTGGAATGGAGCGAGAGGTGAACCGGTACCGATTTGTTTTTTGTGGCGATGTGATGCTAAATGGGACTCGTCCAGACTGATCTTTGTGGATTCTCTTCAGTTGACAGCGTATACAACAGTGATTCTGATAAGTGGTCATGAAAACATTTCCCACAAACATTAGACTAACTTACTTGTCCAAATATTATTCGTAAAACTAATAGCATGTTTAGCATTAGCCCTCAGCAGGCTGCTAACGTAGCATGACACAACTTGGAACAGCTCAGGTAACGCTATGTTTTCTGTTAGCCTCTTCAAACTGGGCATGCTCAGCTCACTGTGGCTCCCCCCACCTTTAACTCCAGTTAGTGCAGCTAACGAGCTTCCCTGGTCTACTGCAAAGTACTTCAAGGCTAAAGACGTGTTAGCGTCATCCCCTGTTCTCCGACATGGAACACAAGCACGAAACGATTGGCCACAAAAATCAGACCATGTCCAATCACTGTCTGATCGTTTGGTGCGTCTCCAGTTTAAATATAGTTTGTGTTGTTTACGTCGTTTAACTTCTAATCTTCATCTGTGAGAGCTGTGGACAGAAACCAACAACAACTGTCCACGGTCACGTCCACAGTCACGTCCACAGTCAGTAGTCTTCACTTAGTGCTGCACGTATGTAGCGGTGAACGAGGGGGAGGAGTCAAACTGACCTGCCTGCTGCACATCAACGATATTATCATTTTCATGTGAGCTTTTACTTCACATCCTACATTTCAAAACGTCACAGCTCCTCCATGTTGTATTTCTCAAAACTGTCCACTAGTTCCTGTGACATTTCCAGACTGACAGAAGTAGAAGTAGTAGTTCTGGACCCGTGCTCGTGCCCGTAGTGCTGGGTCGCTCTGCTCAACAAGTCACATTCCTCCTGAGTCCACAAACACAACCGCAAACGTTTGAGACTTTTCACAGAACTGGTTCAGTCAGTTAATAATGCCTCTGTGCCAGAGCACAGCTGATAAACAGTTCTGGTTCTTGGTTAAAAAATAAAGACAAATTCAAATACAAAGTTAGCATCGTAACACATGACGGCTCCGTGTTAATCAAAGTGTTTTAGAAATTTAGACATGTTGCTTGGATGCACAAGTCACCAGTATGAGGCGCTGTAGCTCAGGTTTTCACTTCGACTTTCTTGGAAACCTTTGTGCTGTTATTATTTTCTGGCTCCTCCTCAGGAGTACAGAACGTTTGTTCTTGGCCAAATGTGTGTTCACGTGTGAATGAGTTGACAAAGAAAAAAAAAAAAAAAATTGAACTACTGCTGAATGAACAAGGCACAAGGAGAAAACAGGAAACAAACTTCACCGAGATGTTTAGGAAATTAAAACTGTTAACTCACCAACAGATTGTCAATGGGGGGGGTTGGGGGGGGGGGGGCTCAGGGCACAGGAATCAGGTTCCAAGATCAGAGAAGAAAGGAAACAAACAAAACGAGAACGAGCAATTAAGAGTGGAGACCCAGACCAGATCGGGTCAGACCCGGTTTGGTCAGACCCGGCTGGGCAGGAACAGAGAGGGTTAGGGTCAGCAGTGAGCCACAGAAGTACAGAGCGAGGGCGAGAGGTCAGACACCCAGGTGACCAGGTGAGAGCAGTGAGACTGACGACCAGAGAAGCTCAGCTGAGGGTGATGTCACTGATTGTCCTGAGTGTCCATGACTCACCTTCTTCTGGAGAGAACTGGGGTTTTTTTTCACCAGTTCTGGTTCTTTATTTCACCCCTTGAATTTCCCGCCCGTGCTCTGAGACTCATGTTACTATGAACCAAACTGTGCATCAGTGCAGGGTTTTTATAACCAGGTGTAGAAGAGGGAACGTTACGACGTGAACGTACTTGATGTGAATCTCTGTGATTTCATTGTTGCTGTGAATCTTTATTTTGATAAAAAGCGGAGAACTCCTCCGGCTGCTGCATGTTCCATGACAGTGTTTGACACATATGTAAATGAAAAAGGCTGTTAATGTCATTTATTTATACCTTCACACCCCCCACCTCCCCTCCCCCCCTCCGTCCCTCCTGTGTTGGATTCCTTTCAGATGGAGCAAATTTATGTAACAGAGACCTATTTTTGCAAAGACTGTAAAAATAAATAAAAATTCAAAAACGTGTTTTCTTTTAAGGCGTGTTCACTTTCATCACGTTAACCTGAGCGTGAAGTGTTGTGTTTTTTCTAACAGTGACTTATGACATCACAGTCACTGAACCAACCACTCATGAGTAAAGAGGTCAAATGTTATACTTTTATAAACGGGGGCCACGACTGCCATCTTGGTTTCAGTGGAGGGCCACACCACTGTTAGATGAACTGCCATATGTTACGGACCACAAGTCGCACCAGGCAAAAGATGTAGATACAGAAGGAAACAAAACATACACAAGTCACTCTGACGTATTAGTCGCACCAGTGCCCTCTAGCGGCTGTCAGTGTGAAAATAACAAATGTGGAAATATATATTTTAATATATAAGCTGCAGACCCAGACAAAGGATGAAACAAAGTGTGAGTCCAGAAAATACGGTAGACGTTTTTCCTGCCGAAACAGACGACAAACACGGATCAGTCAAACAGTTTTTTTATGAACGACATCACAGCTGAAAATACTGTTATCACAAACCACACATGCTGTGCTACATCTGGGAAAGGCTTGAAATACAAATGACAAAAATATCCTTCACAGACCAATAGTTTTTCATTTCCTTCCAACGACTTCAAAGTACAATAATAATAATGAATAAAAGATGCTGTAAAACAGAGACAAACTCAAAGCTAAAGCGTGTACAAAGTACTGGACCGGACGGGAAGCCCGGAAAATTCATCAGCCCAGGATCAGACTATTTAATTCAGTCAGAAACCCAGCGTGGACTGACCGCAGCACTGACCTGACCAGAGTGGAGGACAAGGGACCGTCCACCAATGTCACAGAGGAAACAGCGCTACCACGAAAATGTTCAGCAGTCAACGTGTCAAAAAAAATCACACATTCATCTCCGAGCTGTTTTCTGACCTGGACTGAGTCCAGCTGATGGCCGCGGCAGGTCGTCTGGCTCC
>NC_024312.1:2559412-2567692 GCF_000523025.1 Cynoglossus semilaevis | reverse complement strand
CCCACCTGGTGGCTCAAAGCTCACGCCTTCAGAGAAACGGGAGGAACATCCTGTCCTCCACCAAAGAGCGGGAGAAGTTCCTGAGTTCTCTGGAGTGGAACACGGTCCTGTAGCCCAGCAGCTGCAGGAGAGGTTGACAGGCGTTCTGGGTGTAGGTCACCATGTCCAACGACAGCTTCACCCTCCAGTTCTCTGCGTTGGCGGCGGAGTCGCGGACCGTGGTGAACTTATGTCGGGACGACTGGTCACTGCTGCCCCGCGTGTTGTTGATGATCCAGTCCTTCACGCTCTGGTCTAAGTCCAGACCCAGGAAGTTGTAGAGCTCTCTGGTTTTCTGCAGAGGGAACCTGGCCACGTCTTCATACCTGACGAAACACAAACCTTATAAAAGAGGACTGTCTCTACATCGTAGGCCTCGAAGTCGAACCGGCTGAGGACCACGGCTGCAGCCTTTACCGTTCAGTACAACAGAAACACACACAGATGAGCAGCTACAGAACTTTAATCTTTCAGAAGTTTAAATGACGTCGTCATCCACTCAAACCTCAGCCTGTTTAGTTGAAGACCACGCTGATAAACTGGCAGGAATTAAAGAAAGACACAAAGATCTTCTTCAACGGCTCTGATTATGTTTTTTTAGTTTGCATAGTCATCTGCTGCCACCTAGAGGAAGAGGATTTAATTGCTCTGCCTGTCTGGCGATGACGAACAAAGAAAAATAATTTGCAATAGATATAAACAAAATAGTTTTAGGACCAATTAATTGAAATTAGATGACCTTCCACTGCACACCCTATGATCTCTCACGGCACACTAGTGGGCCACGACCCAGTGGTTGGGTTTTCACACACGTCTCACCTGAGCAGCATGTAGCGTCCTCTGAGCCACGCAGGTTTGGACAGACCGGTGGAGACCGATTTGAGAAAGTCGTCACACACGGTGTTGATCTGACCCAGGTCTAGGTTATGGGGTCTACGCCCGGTCGCTCTCCATAGACGCCACAGACGGTAGGTGTCTCGAAACGTCTCGATCCGGGACGCCAGGATGCCGCGAGGATCTCGAACGAGCTGCACCACCTGGAAACGAGGACGATGACGGTCAGTGATCGAACACACTATGATCTCTCACGGCACAACGTTGAAATGTTATGAAGAATCTGTTGATCGTACGAACACCTGCGTCCTCCGACACCGTCTCCGTACTGTCGCTGTTTTCATTCTTCATTAATATTCCCTCCTCATCTTTAAATAAATCAAACCTCATCTCATCCCCTTCACCCCCCCCCACCCCTTCCCATTCTCCCAGGAGGCTGTTTTTAACACAACAGTCACACTGGTTACATAACACCATCAATCAGAGTGCATTAACCACCACTGGCACAGCACCACCTCTCTGCTGTGAGCGGCGCTGCAGACATTTCTCTGGTCTGTGCATTGATTAGTCCAACATCATCCAGTCGACCGTTCAGTTCCATCTGCACTGGCTGCAAACTCACTGTTTACCTCTGGTCTCCACAGAGCACCTAGCCTAGCCTAGCCTAGCCTAGCCTAGCCTAGCCTAGCCTGGGTTTACCCATTGTGTTTTTGATTATTTTGAGTTGCCGTGTTAAATATACAACAGTAGACAACAATGCTAACACGTGGTGTAAATGTGAATCGTCAAACACAGTTTTCAACTGCACCCCCTGCAGGCCAAGAGGTGGAATTGCATGCTCAATACTGACATATACAGAATACTACAACACTTCAGTTCTTCTTCTCCTACCTTCAGATTGAGTTTTGGATCCTCGATCAGGGCCTTGAGGTCACTGACTTGGGGGATTCGAACAGTCTTGATGGCAGTGTGTCGCATCGTTCTGCAGGCGTCGGCAGCCAGCGTCACGTTAAGAGGCCCACATTTCTTCACACACTCTCCCTCATCAGTCAGCACTAGGCCTTGGTCCTCGGGACCAAGAGGAACCTCACACACAGGAGGGGAACACAGAGAGCGGCCTGCAGGTACAGGACACAGAAACAGCTCAGACGGCACCACGGCTTTAACCACAGCATCGTTAGAACGTCTCTTACTGGCTCCTCTCCTGAACAGCTTGTCGGTGGAGTGGTTGGCAGGGTGGGGTCTGATGTAACTCTCCAGGCTGCCGAGGTGACAGTGATACAGGGACCTCAGCAGGTCTCTGGCCGCTCCCATCATCAACCTCCTCTCAGCCAGGTTACGGCTCTGCGCCAGGCGAGGAAGCAGCACCGACTGGACGTGGTACAGAGGCTCAAACAGGTAAAAGACCTGCAGCCAATCAACAACAAATGATGTGAGAGTCAAGATGTCCAGGGTTTAACCAATACAAAACTAAAATGTTAGGGATATCCGATAACATCGACCGACCAATAACATCGACCGACCAATAACATCGACCGACCGACATAATCAGCCGATATTAGTAATATCTGTAAGAATTATTATCCGTTTTTTCTCCAATAATAAAAACCTGATTTTTGCCAAATGATGTGTGTCTAGAAATAGTTGGGGATAAACGGCTGTATATTAAAGTGAAAGTCACTAGATGGCAGCATTGCAGCTCATTTTTATCAATCTATTTTAATATGCAGATTGCTGGTGTCAGAATTTTGTTGGGTCGGTTGATATCGGAATCCCATATTACGTGTTTGGACAATACCGGTATATCAGGTATTGGCAAAAAGTTCTATAATATCGGACAACCCTATAAAATATCCTTCTCTCTTTTTCTTAGTGAACTGCTACATAACACAACAGTGGAAAACCTGCGTCAGTCTGACACCTGCTGGGCGGGCTGGGACATGCTGCCTGTTTGTCCAGCACCAATTAAAAACCAGTCCAGTCTTGTGCATGTTTAGACACACTGGCCGCGGCCCAGGGGGCGCTGGAGATCAGGATGGTCTGTCAGCAGAAACAACAACCACTCATCACAACGTCCATAAGAGCTAATAGCTAATATAAAAGCTAAGTTCGCCCTGACAGTGTTGTCCACGCTGACTGTACTGTACTGTAATACAACCACACCCAGAGTGGGCTACAGCCGGGGTGGAGCCCCAGGCCACATCATGGGTTTTACAGCATCGTCCATCCAGCAGATGTCGCCACAGGAGACCGACGCTAACGTGGGTTTTTACACATCAGTACAGATGCTACCCACTCTTTTTTCCCTGGACCTCAATATTTTTCTGTGGAAAGTTGGATCCACTAGATGGCAGTTAGTCCAAATCAGTGATTCTCAACCCCTGGGCCGTGGCCCACTGGCGTGCCGTGAGACGTCATTAGGTTGGAGAACACTGGTCTAAATGTTAGTGATTCTTTGTACAGTTCACTTCTTCCAAACCTCTGGATGTTGGTTGAAGAGCTGACCCACAAACGAGGATCCGCTCCGTGTCGTGGCCAGAATGAGGATGTGTGTTCTCTCATGGGCATCACCCTTGGAAGGTAACGATAAGTTGGGAGAAGGTCTGGTGTTAGCGAGGGTCTCATTACTGCCTCGCTCTGCCTGGTCCGGTGTCAGCTCCTTGAGGCTGCAGTTCACAGTTTGGCCTGTAGGTATCAGGCCCACAGAGCAGAGTATGTTCAGCGGTTTGGAGGAGAAGGTGCGGATGGCGGTGTACTGGATGGCTATGGAGGCTAATGCTAGGAGCACCATGGATTTCCAGGAGCACAGCATGGTGGCTACACCGATGTGTCAGGACGCCACAGCACAGCCTGCAGGACAGGGGGACAAAAGACATCTGGGATCAAGGGTCTCTCCTGACATTTGAATCTAAGAGGTCAAATCTACAGACAGAATAAATCTGGATGAAGACGAAGAGTGTTCCAGAATCATCTAAACCAAAGAAATCCTCTCGACCTCTGGAATCATTAGCTGAGTGAAGCTCATGTGGTTCAACATGTGGGTTTAGGTCCACATATGAGAGGTACAGCTGTAACGTCAAGGTCTGATTGAAGTAGATTCTCTCAGCAGCTACAGCTGATCCCAGGTCAGGGTCATGTCATATCAGCCCATCATCCAGGGTCGTGACCCCGTGACAAGTACGTCTGCTGATAGGCTTCGTCTTGATCACAGTCGGAGACATTTGTTTCAACCTGTTCCCGTTTCTTCACATTAACGTGTGTGACGTGAGTCAATGATTGTTGAAACAAACGACTGAGTTTGGCTTCGTACCAGTTTGTCTTTGGAGGAAGTGGTAAATGTTTCATTGCTCTGTTAATTATATGTTGAGGGTTTTCTTTATAACTGCAGGACACTGTTAGATCATCATCATCATCATCATCATCATCATCATCATCACCATCACTACACCCACTGATAACGATGCTGTCTCCATACCTCTGAATGAACAGTGGATTTATACATTTGACATGTCTCTCTCTCTGTCTGTCTCTCTGTCTGTCTCTCTGTCTGTCTATTGTCTAGCATCATATTCCATTCACTGCTCTTCATCACGCTGCAGCTGTTACTCTCACTCTCCTCATCCTCACATTCCTCACGTATCCATCACATGAAGCCCGTCCTGTGTCTGTGTCTGTGTCTGTTGTTGTGTTTTTTACCTCTCTCCTCCGTGTCTTGGCCCGTCTGGTCAGCGGGAGGCGGTGGTTTGATGCAGGTGGAGACATGACGATGCTGCTGATGCTGATGCTGCTGCTGCTGCTGTAGTCGTGCTGCTCCTCATCCTCCTCGTCTGGTGCAAACAGCAGCCTGTGTGATGTTTGGGTGATGAGGACGGAGGACAACCCTGGTCCAGATCAACACTCACGTCGACGACAGGCAGCGGCCGCTGGTCGGAGCTCCGTGATGCTGCAGGAGAGTGTGTGGAGAGTGTGTGGAGAGTGTGTGGAGAGTGTGTGTCTGCGCTCCCTCTCTTTGTCTCCAGCACCTTTTACCAACACACACAAACACGTTCACGCACATGTGGCTACAATCGCGATATTTGTCCTTGAATTTCCAATAACAGTCGCTGCGAGTGCTAGCGTGATTTTTTCTAATTGAGACAAATCAAATTTTGAGTGGGATTTGACCAGCGTCGGCTTCCGTAGCACATGAAATGATCACGGAGTGAATTTTCCAGGAGCGCAATTTTAGGTCCTGTATTTTTTAATTTTTATTATAAAGTATTAGAGTTCAGATTTATTTAGGCTCAAAGACAACAACAACAGTAATAATAAAAAAATAACAATATGACTCAACTCAACTTAGATCATAATAATGCTCAGAAATTTTGAAAAAACTAAACCCAAGAGAAAAAAAATAGAATAATTTTAAAATAATAATACGGTAATATTTTCTAAAACTACATTAAAAAATAAAATATTTCTGTAAAAGTTGGGACCGAGACAAGTTAACCTCAAAAGGATGAACGTCTCTACATATATTGGGACCGAGACAAGTTAACCTCAAAAAGATATCTCTACATGTACGTATGCATTACACGTGTCCACAAGATGGCGCCATTGTACCAGTAAATATTCATTTACCCGATGAGCTGAACAAACAGGACCAAACCATAAAGTATAAAACTATGATTAATGAACGTCAGGTCTCGACACCAGGTGTCGCTGTTCTCAGGCTGCTGTGTTTATTATTACTACATGACAGTCCACTGATTATTATAGGACACTCAGAGTCAGCTGATCTCTGGAGCTGTACACTTCCAAAACTGTTATGACAAACGGCGGCTTTTCGTTCTTTCTGTTGCAATACTGACATCTACTGTTGTAGGTGGCTCACCACTGCCACCTGCAGGTGGCTGCATCCTCTTTCTGTGTACGGTCTACATTCACTCTTCTCTTTGGTCTCTCCTCTGACACGGACACTTTTTCCTGAATGACTGCTCGGCCAAACTGCGTCCTCTGATGACATCATGACATCATGACATCATGACATCATGACATCATGACATCAGCCGTCGCCTCCCAGCTCAGCTCTCTGTGACTCCTCCCACCTGCCGCCATTCAGCTGCTGTTTTCCTGAATGAGCTCTGAAACCATACCATGACCTCATCGTTGGCTCTGTGGTGCCCCACCCCCACCCCACCCCCACCCCACCCCCACCCCACCCCCACCCCAAAAACACATCAATAGATGGATGAGGAGGAAAGATGGGGATGCTGTTACTGCTGCTTGGGCTGCTGCTGTTGATGCAGCTGCTGCTGCTGCTGTTACTGTTGCTGCTGTTACTGCTGTTACTGTGTTATGGGATAGAGCTGTGGTCCAAACCACGGCTGTTGCTAATCTGAACCAACCACAGACGTTCTTTCCTCGCGGGTCAGTTGTTCACGCTCACGTATGTGTTTGACGCCGGTCCCTGTGTTCCAGGATTACGACCCCTAATCCTCGCAGCACAGCCGTCATTCCGCTGCAGCACCGAGCTGGTGACGAGAGAACACGGATGGAAAGACGATAAGAAATAACGTATGTAGAGGACGGGGGGGAGACACAGAGATTAACACCCCCCCCAAAAAAACCCAAAGACATATCATCATAGAGATTTGGACAATGTCCTGGACTTTCATTCAGACGTCCTCCTCGTTCACACTCCAGTTAACTGGGAACACACTCTTACGTAAGAAAGCGAAGGGGGAGGGGCACAGAAGCAGGGGGAGAGCAGGGGGAGGGGGTGAGGTCAGGTGAAGGAGGCTGAGGACCACAGCCAGCTGCAGTCATCCAGGGTCCAATTCCATTCCTTATTTTTGCTCCGACCGCTGAGATTCAAGTGTGAGGTTCAGAAATCTCCCCCGATAAATTAGAATCAGGCAGAGCTGATGATGTCATCACGTGGCCTGCAGTGGATTGGTACTTCAAGACGTAGTTTTACTGCATACTGCATACATGTTGTGCAGTATCTCAGGCTTATTGTCCAAGAACGTCCAAGGTGGAGACATGTCGTCAGGAGAACAGATGTCGTGGTTCAGGTGTCAGTGGCCAAACTGGCCAATCAGGAAGGTCGATTTCATGAACAGGCACAAACATGCAGTGCCACACCTACACACAGTCATGGTCTCTCTCTCTCTCTCTCTCTCTCTCTCTCTCTCCACATATTTCTCTACGCTCTTGTTGCGCTCTCTACATTTCAAAATCTTTCGCCGTAACTCCTCGAACTTTCGTGACGACTGTTCTCAACCCAAACTAGCTGTTGGAAAAATGTATTTATTTTCCTGCAATGGACTAAATAAAGTAGAAGCATCAACATCAGCCCTGTGGTCTTTCCTGATTGGCTGACGGTGTGATGACCTGATTGGTCAGACGACCTCAAGGTCAGGTCTTCACGTCTGTCTTTGGAGAAAACGCTGCGCTCTTCCACTGCAGCGCGGTGTTTCCTCTGCAACCAGAAAATCTGAGGTTATTTCAGGTCGAACGTTCTCCGGGAATGTCCTGGAAATTTTCTCTGCAGTGGGTTTTTTTCTTTGGTGTTATATCTGGAGTGAACGCCCCCCCCCCCACAGTTTCCCTCTGGAGCAGCTCTGCCTGCGTCACCGTGCAGAAACGTCCCAACTTCCCACGTGGACTTTGTTGTTTTATCCAACCAAAATAGCTTTAAAGAGAAAACGATGATTCAGACCGAGCCAACCCCCAAACCCTGTGTCAGTGCTGCAGTCTGATGCTGTCCCTCCCCTTCCTCCCCTCTTCCTCCCCTCCTCCTCTCCTCTTCCTCCCCCCTTCCTCCCCTCTTCTTCTCCTCTTCCTCCCCTCCTCCTCCCCTCCTCCTCCCCTCCTCCTCTCCTCTTCCTCCCCCCTTCCTCCCCTCTTCCTCCCCCCTTCCTCCCCTCTTCCTCTCCTCTTCCTCCCCCCTTCCTCCCCTCTTCCTCCCCTCTTCCTCCCCTCTTCCTCTTCTCCTTACCCATCACTTCTCTTCGTCCTCCCTCATGCGCTCTACTATTGTCCTATTTTCATTTCCACAGTCAAACATGTGCAGCTTCCATGTCTTTACAATGAGACGTTATAAAAGAATCCCTGTTACGACCTTATTAAACATGTAATAACATAACAGCTCTGTTTGTAATAACTATGTAACTCCTTTATTAATGAGGCCAGAAAACTGGGAAATATAAATGAGTAGAGAAACAACATCAAAGGCTTCATCAGGTTTAAAAAGGCATTCTGTGAACACACGTTTAAAAACATCGAGAACGTAGTTTAACGAGATCCAGAAAAAACTTCCTTTTAGCCAAACGAGGTCAATGTTAGCAGTGAAACAGAGAAGCTTTGCTAAAAAGACGACAAACACACTAACAGCAGTAAAGTCTGTCAGTTTCTCACAGACTG
>NC_024312.1:2558119-2559405 GCF_000523025.1 Cynoglossus semilaevis | reverse complement strand
CGCTACCGCCGTTTAGGAGAGAACGTCAGGAGAACGAGAAGGATGAGGCTAAGAATAACAGCTCACACCTCCAGCAGCTCCTCACACCTCAGAGCTGAGGGGGGGGGGTTCTCTCCCCCCCTCCCCCGCTCTCACTTCACAAACCTCCGCTGTTTGTTCTCTTCTTCTCTCACCTCATCTTTCTCGTCTCCGTCCTCTAGATGTCACTGTCAAACGTCTCAATTATCGCCACTTCATAACCAGTCGTCCGTGATTATTTGTGTCTGTGTGTACAGACTTGACTCTCAACATAAGGAGAGGGGACTGGGCCAAACCAATGTGAGTCAGTCTAGGGGGCGCCAAAGGCAAACATTTGCCTTCAACTAACTGGTAACTGCTATTTTTACGATACGATATATACGAAACAGCTTTACTGCTATTGTAAAGCCCCTCGTGGGGGTCAGGAGCCACGGGTTGGAGACCCCTGGGTTAGGGTTAGGTCTGTATCTTCAACTTCCTGTTTTTCACACTCTGTGTATTTATACAAACAGAAAGATCAAGAATCAAACACCGTGGGCTTTGATTGGTCAACAACAAGCCTTGGCTTCTGAACTGCCCCGCCTGTGGGGTTGAACCAGGACACCGGGGCAGGTAGAAGCACATCAGAGGCGTGTGGCTGTCAGACCAGTAGCTGATCCTGTTGTCACTGCTGTACAGCCGCAGAAATATCAGTTACACGTCGAAGAGTGGAATCCTTTAAATATGAATGCCTCCGTTAAACCCGCTTCAACAATCAGTAGCATTAGCATTAGCATTAGCGTTAACGATTTTTATCTTACAGGTTGACAAATATTTCAATGACCAGAAAATGTCAAATATATATATTTTATTAATACATTTTTTAATTTTAAAATATCTTATTTTATTTCAATTTTAAAAAAAAATTCATTATTTATTTATCAGGATGAATGGCTCCGTAACGACTACAGACCTACAGCGGTGACATCATCAGTGACATCATCAGTGACATCATCAGAGTAAATGTAAGTCTGGTTTGTCTCTAACATGTGACTGTTCATTTTTATACCAGATTTTAATTCATATTCCACAGACTGGCTGTGTGTTATTATCACACACACACACACACACACACACACACACACACACACACACTCTGTGACTCATCCTTCAACCAGCAGCTTTGAGAAGAGAACACTACGTTATAATGATGGTGATTACAGGCGGACTTTGAAGGAAGTGACTCACCTGACATGTTTACAGCTTTGTGTGCAGTGATTCACTCTTTC
>NC_024312.1:2555415-2557993 GCF_000523025.1 Cynoglossus semilaevis | reverse complement strand
CCCTTCTGTTCACACAGATCAAAAGGCTGAAATGATTGATGGTTTCAGATGTCACGTGTCACGTGTCACAGTCAGGTTAGCAGAGGACAAACGTATTCACCCAATCACGGTCCTTCGGTCCAGTCGTGTCCAGTCCAAGGGTTAATATTAAAACCACATGAGAAATAAAACACACGCGGCCCAAATAGAAATACACTGTGGGCCAGATGTGGCCCCCGGGCCTGAGTTTGACTCCTGAGAGGTTAAAGTTAAGGATATGACAGTGTTGAAGCCAAAGGTCAACTGACACATGACCTTCCACCTCATCCTCATCCTCAACATTTTCCCAGTCTAAGGATCATGTGACCCCCCCCCCGGGGGATGGACCTGAGACCCGCGGCCTATCAGGTGTTTGTTTCTCCACCCACCAGATCCATGGTGACCTTTTGAACTTCCTGTTGGACTGGGTCAAACAGGAAACACAGGAATCTTTACGACATAAAGCTCTGCTGGGAATTCCACAAGTGCTCCACTTCAACTGACGACCGCCCTGCCTTCAGGGGTCAACCACGTGACCCCCGGGCACCGAGGTCATGTAAATAAAGCTTTATGGCAGCGAGGGGAGAAACAACAGCCGAGGAAACAAACCGTCAGTCTGAAGCACACGTCGGAATCTTCAACGAAACGATCGGAAAAAACAGCCGTGAGCAGGTTAGGAGTGAGTACAGCTTTAAAATCGATCGGAAAAAACAGCCGTGAGCAGGTTAGGAGAGAGTACAGCTTTAAAATCAACAACGACGACGACAACGACGACAACAGCGACAACAACAACAACAACAACAACAACAACAACAACAACAACGACAACAACGACAACAACAACAATGACGACAACAACAACAACAACAACAACAACGACAACGACAACAACAACAACCACAACAACAACGACAACAACAACGACAACGACAACGACAACAACAACAACAACAACAACAATGACAACAACAACGACAACAACGACAACAACGACAACAACAACGACGACGACAACGACAACAACCACCACCCTTGTTAGCTCACTCTTTAACCCCACGATGACCACAGCTCCGAGGTGATGACCTTCAGCCCTCCAGCAGGGGGAGACCAAACAAAGGTCCAATAAAAGGACAGACATCTGTTTCCAGATCAGTCCACCTCCTGGTCAACTGCTATCTTATAAACTGTTCCTGTCTTTATACGAGGGGCAGTAAACGGCCTGATAGCCCCGGGCGTTTGTTGCTCTCTTCCTCCCCCCCCCCTCACTCCCCCCCATCATTTAGTGACTTCCTGTCTAACAGGCAGCGAGAAGAGAAAGAGCGAGCGCTCATTACTCCTCCGGTGGTTGTTGCTCCAGACAACAGGATTAGGTTGAGGTCAACCAGGCTCTCGTCTGCAAGAGAGGGCAACTGGTGTGTGTGTGTGTGTGTGTGTGTGTGTGTATTTAACACAGTTCATTAGTAATATTACTGTATGGACCGTTCAGAAGGACAGATCAGGCCCCCGGGCCACCAGTTGATAGTTACTGACATTGTTGATGTGAAGTGTAATATGTCTCAGTGCAGTACTATCAGCCCCTCAGTACAGTCAGAGTGTGTACTCTCACTCTGTGGGTCATATGTTACACTGGTGTGGGCTGGATCACACGTCAGTGTTGAACTGCAGTTTTATGGCGCCGCCCTTCACATGCTTCTCCACCACTTCCTCTCACGTAGGGTCGCTGCAGGGTCAGCACACACTGACACAGACGGTGTCTTCTGTGCACCGTCACACCCTGACTGGGTGATGTATATTCAACAATGTTTATAACAACGTGACCTTCGATTTTTTAATGTTGCACAAAAACTTTCTTCCAACAAAGTTGAAACAACGTCATTCGACAGGAAACACTTGTTGTTGTCCTGGTGTTGACAACAGAGTTTCCAAGAATTATTATTTTTATTCTGACTGGGGTCAAAACAAGAGCGAATGATTCAAGAGTCAAACAATCATGTTATGAAACCGTTAGCCGTGAGTAAAACTAGCGTTAGCCTTGAGGCTGCAGGCTAACCACGGAGCCTCGCCCTAATCTGCCTCCACAGCCTGAGGTAAACAAACAAAGACACCGTGGCACCAGGAGCCGTCTGTCTACAACCAACGAAATGGTACATTTGTCAAGTCAGAAAGGACCAACAGCAGCAACAGCAACAGCAACAGCAACAGCAAAAACAACAGCAACAACAACAGCAGCAACAGCAACAGCAAAAACAACAGCAACAGCAACAACAACAACAGCAGCAACAGCAACACAGGCAACAACTTAGAACAACGACTGGACGAGGGAGGTTTATATACACAGGGCACCAGGTGGCGCTAATGAGACAAACGAGCAGAAAATCAATTTCCTGTTTGAGACGAGTAGATGATGAAGACGCACCTGCACCATGTTGTAGCCAGGTGGCGCCTGCCTTTGAATCAGGCTGCTTTAAGTGTAAATGATCCAGGTGCATGAAGCGGGCAGTGCTCTGGGGGGGGGGGGGGGGCCCCCCCGGGGGGGGGGGGCCCGCTCCGGGGGGGGGGC
>NC_024312.1:2554047-2554662 GCF_000523025.1 Cynoglossus semilaevis | reverse complement strand
CCCCCCCCGTTGTCCCCCCCCCCCCCCCTTCCCAGTTTCCCCCCCCCCCCCCCCAGCCTCCAAGTCCCTCTTCAACTGTCAACCAATTGTCTGCTTTTCCACTATGGTAGTTTTGCACCAACGTTCTTAACACAACCACCAGAAACGAGGCTAACCACGAAAACACTCGTAAAACTTTAAGCTGTCCCTGGAGGAAAGAAATGTCACAGGAAAAAAGTGGCAGAAAAAAACGCTTCTGAACTTCCTGTTTTCTGGTAATGCTGAGGCACACACTCCTGCCCAGCAGGGGGCGGACATCCACCTAAAGTTCATAAGAAAATGCAGAGGAAGCACCGAGCATCATCAGCGTAGAAGTTGACCAGGAAGCTGACGACTGCGTGTGGTCACATGGGTCCGGATCTTTCACGATACCTTTGTGTTGGCGCGGCGTTCGTCAGAGTCTGGACCGATTCCACTTCCTGTAGACAGACCTGTAATTGTGTTGTGGTAGCGTGTCAGTTGGTCCCATGATGCTTTGCATTTTGATGGCGTTTTTTCCAAAAAAAAAAACTTTGTCAACGCCGGCGGCAGGAGGACGTCGATGTCTCTGTGACTGTGTCTCACAGCTGAACATGG
>NC_024312.1:2542014-2552589 GCF_000523025.1 Cynoglossus semilaevis | reverse complement strand
CCACTCACCCCTCAGCTGCAGTTTGACTGAGTTGAACGAAGGGTCAAGGAGCTCGAACTAAAGAGGGAGAGGAGGGGTCAGGGTCAGGGTCAGGGTCAGGGTCAGGCAGGTGGAGTGTGTGTTTTCATTCTGTTCGCCGTCTAAAAAACCCTAATATTTATATAATATTTTATAGTAGAAAAAGACAGTTTTTCTAATAATTTTTTCATCATCTTTGATCTTTTTTTTTTTTTCTTCCAGGTTCGTTGGACTGATTGATTTTATTGTTGTTGGAAACTCATCAGATCAACAGATGCTGTGACTTTTTAAACTTTACTTTTTAAAGATGACAAAACCTAAAATGAGTCCAGAACGACGAAGAACAGACGTAGGTGAAACAGAAGGTGAAGTTTCCTGCCTCACTGCTCTGTGTGTGTGTGTGTGTGTGTGTGTGTGTGTGTGTGTAATTTACTGGGTTAATGTTAGTCATTATTGTCTTGGTCTCCAGGAACAGAGAAGGAAGGAAGTAATCCAGCAACCTTCTATGGTTTCATGGTAATCACCGCTACAACACACACACACACACACACACACACACACACACACACAGTCTGGTTTTCCTGAGTTGTGAGTACTTGACATAAACATAATGACTTTCCTAACCCAGTACCTTACACACAACCATCCATTAACCTAATCCATTAACCTAATCCTAATCCTAATCCTTACTCCAACCTGGACCTAAAACCTCAAAATGCCAAAGACGTCCCCACCAGGAGTCAGGACCAGAACTCTGTCTCCGTCTCTGTCTCTGTCTTTGTCTCCGTCTCTGTCTCCATCTCTGTCTCTGTCTCTGTCTTTGTCTCTGTCTCTGTCTTTGTTTTTGCCTGTCTCCGTCTCCGTCTCTATCTCTGTCTCTGTCTCTGTCTCCATCTCTGTCTCTGTCTTTGTTTCTGCCTCTGTCTCTGTCTCTGTCTTTGTTTTTGCCTGTCTCCGTCTCCGTCTCTATCTTTGTCTCTGCCTCCGTCTCCGTCTCTGTCTTTGTCGTTTTCCTCCCACAGTGTCCGGGGGGGGGGGTGAGGATTTCACAGACAGTCAAACTCATGTCTGAGACGCCGCTGGTTCTGGATGGAACAGATGTTTTTTTCCCACTTCCTGTTTCACAGGACATATTTATAAACGAGGCTGATGTTCCTGCTGTGATGATGTGAGACGTTTGTCCGGTTCAGAGATTGTCCAACACTTGGACGTTGTCCCATGGTTGATACTCGGGTCAAAGGTCAGCGTCCTGTCCCCGGTGGACATCTTCAGATCCGGCCAATCACTCAGTCCCTGGACCTGGTGATGGTACTGTCAACAGCGCCCTCTACTGTTAGCCTTGACCAGCCTTGACCAGGTCACTGAACATCTGGCCTGTCTACGGTCTCTGGGGTCTTTATGTTGCTATTGGTCCGTTCGACCCTGACCTCTGACCTTTAGCACCACCTGCTGCAGGGAGGTCAATCAACCACGTTATAAGGAACCAAAAACTCTTTAATTTAGTGACTAATAGAAGAATAACAAAAGACTAGTTAGACTAGTTAGACTAGTTGGACTAGTTAGACTAGTTGGACTAGTTAGCAGTGGACAGCTGTGTGGCTGGAAAACAAACCTCTTTCATTCACAGCTTGGTTAAGACCAAGGACACCAGAGCTTCTCTCTGTGTCAGACACATGAATGGGAGGACGACTTATTTATTTATTTATTTATTTATTTTTAGATCTCACTCATGGTTGTCATGACGACCGAGACACTAAACGATTCTCTTCACTGAATGAATGAAGGACGGATGATTCCTCTTCTGTTCATCCATGTCTCTGAGTTATTCACTCCAGTTATTGATCATTGGCTGTCGTTGATAACAGAGGTTAAAGGTCAAGTTCATGTCACTGGACAAAGAAGAAACGCTGAGGACGGATCTGACTCAGGAGTCACGAAGGACGGATGATTCCTCTTCTGTTCATCCATGTCTCTGAGTTATTCACTCCAGTTATTGATGGGCCCAGACACATGAATGGGAGGACGACTTATTTATTTATTTATTTATTTATTTATTTTTAGATCTCACTCATGGTTGTCATGACGACCGAGACACTAAACGATTCTCTTCACTGAATGAATGAAGGACGGATGATTCCTCTTCTGTTCATCCATGTCTCTGAGTTATTCACTCCAGTTATTGATGGGCCTCATTGGCTGTCGTTGATAACAGAGGTTAAAGGTCAAGTTCATGTCACTGGACAAAGAAGAAACGCTGAGGACGGATCTGACTCAGGGGTCACAGAGACAAATCCATCCATCCATTCATTCATCCATCCATCCATCATCCATCCATCCATTCATCCATCCATCCATTCATCCATCCATCCACCCATCCATCCATCATCCATCCATCCATTCATCCATCCATCATCCATTCATCCATCCATCCATCCATCCATCATCTATCAATCCATCCATCCATCATCCATCATCTATCCATCTATCCATCCATCCATCCATCCATCATCTATCCATCCATCCATCCATCCATCATCCATCCTGTTTACCACTAAAACTTCTTCTTTAATGAAGGTTCTTTCAAATCCCTACTGTTTTGTTTCCTCCAGTCTTGGTCTTATTTTTAGTGACACTGACTCACTGCCAGACTTCAACAGTTACTCTGCATGAGTCATTATTAACACAATGATAACAGCAACACATTTATATTAAAGAAAAAAAAAAACAGTGCTCCAGAGTTGATGAACCCAGGACAAGGTGCTGGAACAGTCTGTCCTGTTGGAAGAGGTTCAAGGTTCTGTTCAAGGTTCTTCATCATCATCATCATCATCTTCATCAACACCATCATCATCTTCATCATCATCACCATCATCATCATCATCTTCATCAACACCATCATCATCTTCATCATCATCACCATCATCATCATCATCTTCATCAACATCACCATCATCTTCATCATCATCTTCATCATGGTGGTCCTGTGAACGTGTCTGTTGATCAGCTGACAGTTAGTGAAGCTGCAGAGATGGTGAGATGTTTTCTTCTTTCCACTGAGTCCAGTTCCAGCTCAGTCTGTGGTGACACTTGTGTCAGCAGTGATACTCACACCAGGGTTGGATAGAGCAGGAAAATAAGAGCTTTTTTTTCACCCTCTTCCACTTCTTCTTCTTCTTCTTCTTCTTCTTCCATTCTGGACGAGCCAACGTGTCGCCGTGGGCGGACACTGATGACAGGAAGCAGCGCAGAGGAACCAGGCAGGAACGGGAGCAGGATATTATTATAGTTTGACTAATAAAGGGGTAGAAGAGTAAAGAACAGAGAAGACTGAAGCAGGAGAGGAGGAGGAGGAAGAGGAGTCAGACGGCCTGGAACCCTGCTGTGACGTTGGTCCTGATGTATTTGTCTGTAAACAGAGGAAATCTGACATTTCTCTGATCTTTGTACAACATTGATTTTTGAAATATAAACATGGTTGAAGCCATTAAAGGTTGACACGTGTTTTTTTCCCTTTTTTATAGATTATTAAGGTGGTATTGTGTTTAAGATGGAAAGGGAATTCATGGATGGAATTCAAATCTGACTCACTCTTCTACACCTGTCTTGTTTACATTGTTTTTTTTGCTAATGTTTCGACTACTGAGGTTATGTTGAGGCTAACTCTGAGCTAAGTTTAGCCTAATGTTTGTGAACCTTAATTTCTAATTTCTCTCAGTTTTGTATTGTATTAAACATTTGTGGAGGGAAAACAAATGAATCGATAATTCAAAAACATCTTCTGACTTTGTGACAAACCTCCTTCAGACCAGTGTGAACCTTCAGCCAAGCAACAGCAACAACATGGTGAAACTACAGGGTAAGAAGTGTCATCAGGGAAACAGGGCTGACAGCAGGTGTGAGTGTGTGGGCGCCGTGTGATGTTCTCCCGCCTCGCTCCCCGACTTCTGTCATTTTTAAAGGGGCTTTTAAACCATAACTGCTATTTATAATCCTGGTTTGGCTGAGTGGGCTCAGTGGAGAGAGCGGCCGTGATTGGCTGCCTGTGGAGAGTGTCTTTTGTCAACCACCACCACCTCCTCCTCCTCCTCTCCGTGATCTGGCCTCCCATCTCTCCCCCGTCTCTCTTTGTATCTCATCTCTTTCTCCTCTTTGGAGCAGAAATAGAAAGATCCTGCTAGTCACTTCAGGTAGAGGCTGCGTGGGCACAACGCGGTGGCTCAAGGTCTGCCATGCAGCCAAACATAGTTTTTTTTTAATAGAGAAAATGTTTTTCTAAGTTCCCAGTCTGAATCACGTCTGCGTTGGCGTTCACCGCCAGGTACAAGAGCCAGACGTCGGCCGCTGCCTTAGTTATTTTTATTAAAAGAAATACTTGACTATTCTAACACCTGAGGACTAGTTAGTAACTGGTTAGTTTTTTTTTGTATTTTCTTTTTTAAGCAAAAACATTTGTCTTTAGTGGATTACATTTTTTTTTACCTTTGTGTAAACAGTAAGGTGTGTTTTCTTTACCTTTAGATCTTTATATCCGTGTGTAACGGTATATATTTACACCGTTTTAGTCTTAGTTATTAAGTCTAGTCAGCTAACTAGTTATCTAGTCAGATAGTTGTTGACTTTAGTGTCAGATAATTCAGTCCTTGATAAAAGAAGAAAACGTTTGTTCTAAGACAGAAGGTTCCAGTTTCAGCCTCGTCTCTCAGGTCAAAAACTCTTGATCTACTGAGGCTCTGTCGTTTCATTTACCCAGAATTCCACAGTGGAGGAAGAACATGGAGAGAAGGGGCTTTTTATCTTCACGAAAAAAACATTTTTTGACCTTCCCTCACGGAAAGAACTGAACGGAGACGAGAGAACACACACACACAGACACACACACACACACACACACACCAATGCAGGAGAAGAGCAAAACAGTTGCATAACAAGGCTCTTCATTCTAACAGGCCGCCCACACCACAGATTCTTTCCCAGCATTCCACAGGGCGTTGGTGGGGGTCAAAGGTCCAGAAACACAAGTGACGACTTTAACAGCGAAGAGCGTTTTAACGTCCGAGCTCCGACAACATCCCAGAGTTGGAAATGAAAAAATCTAAACATCAACGTATGAAGATCGAACTCTCTCTCTCTCTCTCTCTGTCTCTCTCTGTCTCTCTCTCTCTCTCTCTCTCTCCATTCCACGACCTCAGTCATATTTAATGCAGACGCTCAAAGTAAAGTAAAGAAATAATGACGTGTTGATGTGTGTGTTTTATGGGTGAATTTCATATAAACAGACTCCAGTATGGATCAGGTGATGAGTCTGTGAGTTTCGTGGTTGGCACGAAGGACAGTGTTGGTGCGTGCACTCTGTGTGTGTGTGTGTGTGTGTGTGTGTGTATGTTCTGCTATGTTGTCACTTGTAACACAATCTCTGAGGGCAACAGGAAATTACTGGAGTGGATGAGAGGGAAGTGGTGTGACANTGTCAACACTCTGTCGCCTCAGGGTAAGAGGGATAGGAACTGTTAGAGCTTCAGCAGTGGAGCCAACTCTTGGAGCCAACTCTGACACCCTTCAACCCTGAGTTTATTTTGGTAGTCATAAAATGGTGGAGCAGCAGCACCAGTAACAGCAGCAGTAACAGCAGGAACAGTAACAGCAGTAACAGTAACAGCAGTAACAGTAACAGCAGTAACAGTAACAGCAGCAACAGCAGCAGCAGCACCAGCAATAACAGCACCAGCAGCAGCAGCAGCAACAGCAGCAGTCACAACAGCAGCAACAACAGCAGCAACAGCAGCAGTCACAACAGCAGCAACAACAGCAGCAACAGCAGTAACAGCAGCAACAGCAGCAGCAGCAACAGCAGTAACAGCAGCAGCAACAGCAGTAACAGCAGCAGCAACAGCAGTAACAGTAACAGCAGCAGCAGCAGTAACAGCAGTGACAGTAACAGCAGCAGCAGCAGTAACAGCATCAGTAGTAACAGCAGCAGCAGCAACAACAGAAACAGCAACAACAGCAACAACAACAACAACAACAACAACCGGTCTACTTCCGTTTTAAAACAACTCTGTGACATTCCATAAATCTTCCAGAAGGGGGTGCAGCTACAGAACTGTGACATGAAAACGTAACAGCAGACGCTGCGCGGCCGCCGTACGTTTGTGGTGTCGTGCTATTCCTGGTGGCGACACCTGCTCGCTGCCCTCACTACTGTTCATTCAACTCCCGGCCCGTCGGTCATCTGAGCACACGTCTGCGTGCCGACCTGGCCGACACCCCGGCCGTACGTGTCTGCCGGTCCCTGTATGGTCTGTCCTGTCACAGCGGCCGCGCTGCAGCGATGATGAAGCTGCTGCCGCGCTCCGCCGCCGCATGCCTGTCTGAAATTAGCACCGCTAGTTTCCGGTGGCCTTTAATCCCCGGCTTTAAAGCCACGAAAGGCCAAGCTGCAGACAGGAAGAGTGGCCCTGAGACCCCCCCTCCCGGCCCCCCCCCCCCCCCCCCCGGGGTGACCGACACGCCGCACATACCCCCGGTTACTCCAAAGTCCTGTCCATGACATCACAGCGGCTCAGTGCCAGACTTGGTGATGGATGATATCCTGGTGGTTGAAGAGACATGTGCCTTCACACACAAGGGTCGCAGGTTTGATCCCCCGAGAGTCCATATCTGTCCTAGTGTCCTTGAGCAGGACATTAAATGTCATGGTTCTCCGCGGCTCCACTCCCCTGACGGAGCGCTGATCCATTTTTACTGCTCCATCTGTCTGTTCACATAAACTGAGCTGAACTACAACACTGAACATCAGAAACGTTAGACAATTACAATTTGAGGCAGGAAGGAGTTAACGTTAACCACCTTAGACTAGTCACGACTGCTGTCACCTCAGAGTGAACTGTTCATCCTAATCTCACATGTTTCAGAGCCTCAGGGAGAACCAAAGTATGTCCAACTCCATACAACCATCATTTACCACTGAGGAATCAAACCCTTGACCCTATTGCTGTAAGGCAGGAACACAATCCACTTGCAAACCATCCGGCACTAGTAATTGAGCGTAATTAAGTATAAAGTTGACAGACGTTAGCCAGGCAAAAATAAGAAGTCGACATTTTAACAAATAAACAATGTCTGCAGGTAGCTGTGATACCTGAGGGTCTGAAACGGATTCAACCAGATAAAAACCAACAGCCCTGAGGTGAACTGAAGAAGAGAACCAGGAGTCGGACCGTGGGTGAGGACTCCTCGATAATCTGTAATAATCTGGTGACTTTCTGTTCCAGTCGGAGCGTGAACAGACCGCGGAGCGTGTGGCTCAGCGAGCGACAACGGAAAGTCGATAAAAACTCCTCCTCTCTCCCATTGTTTTTAAAGCGGTGGTACATTCACCGCCGTGAGTTACTCTTTGGTAGAATTGGCAGCGTTTCTGAAATCATTACCCAGGAAGTGGAACGTTGTCACCTGAATGGAAACATGAGCAGAGAGAACAACGTCAGCCTCCACAGGAAAGAAGGATGTCTGTCAGTGAATCATCGTGACACAGCAGGTTCATCTCCTCGAAGACTCTGACAATCATCACTGTGATTCAGGAGAATCATGGAGAGAGAGAGAGAGAGAGAGAGATATTAATATTTATAAGAAGAAGAAGAAGAAGAAGAGAGAGATATATTAATATTTACACATGGATGAAAGTTACTTCACTCTGGGTTCACAGTAGGTGGAAGGATTTACTTGGAATCACTGCCCCATGATGCCACACGTTCAGGGAATGTAAAGATTTAGTAGGATTAGCCTAGCTTAGCTTAGCATAGCCACCAGGGAGAGTGGTGAAGAATGTAAGTGATAAAACTCAGAATGAACCTTTTCTTGGAGTCAAACACATCTGTAACAACGCCTGTGTGAACGTACAGGTGTAAAGGTTTCTGAAAGCACAGTTTCTAACGGTACCTACCGTCATGTTGCCACTTTAGCTCTGTGCTACGTTAGCAGGCTAGCAGAGAGGAGACGGTAATGTCTGTGAACTCTCTGTCTGTTCTGTTCATAGTTCATGTGTCTGTAAACTCTTTTCTTTAAAGTTGGCAGCAGTTGGTGCCAAAAACCCCTGTGGTTCAGTTTGGTCTGTTCTGTCACTGCTCTGACTTCTACCTCCTCCTCCTCTTCCTCTTCCTCTTCCTCTACCTCTTCTTCTTCTTCTTCTTCTTCTTCTTCTTCTCTCAGTCTGTCAGGTGCTTCACTTCTTCCTCCACCTGGCCCTGCCCCCTGGTGATCACATGACCACCCACACCTGTGTTCTCTGTGACGGCTGAACACAGGCCCTCAGGAAGTGTTTGATGAATGAACCCTGTAACAGCAGCAGCAGCAACAGCAGCAGCAGTAACAGCAGTAACAGCAGCAGTAACAGCAGCAGCAGCAGTAACAGCAGCAGCAGCAGTAACAGCAGCAGCATCAGGGCTGCAACTTGACAAACCAGTCTGGTTGTTGACAGCTCGCGCCTCCCCTCCGCCTCCTCCTCCTCCTCCTCCTCCTCCTCCTCCTCTCCCTCCTCCTCCTCCTCCTCCTCCTCCTCCTCAGTCTCATGTCTGTGAGTTTGTTGTGAGTTCTTCCTCGTGACGGGGAATTCTAATTCTGCTCTGGAGAGTGAAGTGAAGGATGGAGTTAATGACGGGTGTCACCCCGGCTGTTCTCTAACTACCACGAGGCCGAGGAGACGTTTACATGAAGCTGAGAAGAAATGAGATCAGAGGAAACGGAGGAAAAGTGTAGACAAAATAGCAATTTATTAATAACTTATCTTTTCTTTACATTCGTAGAAGCAAAGTGTGGGGCGGGGACAACACAACCCTCCAAAACTCTGAACAACTTTTACTTTCATCGTGACAAATTAAAACTGCATTTCACAGACGTTTTCCCTGAAGAGGTGGGGGGGCGGGGGTCACATGTCACCGTTGGCCTCGCTGACAACACAGCTCATCTCTGATGTTGTGCAAAATTAGACTGATTTTTCTTTGACAATTAAAAAAAAGTGAAGTGTGAAGATTTTCTCTGATGAATATAAAGAAACCAAAGGTCTGGATGGTTTGATTGGTGACAGGGTGACGTGCAAAAACCAGGCCGTTTGGCTGAAATCACACGTAAAGCAATTATCAAATATAAATGTATATATTACACATGTACATGGTTTCCCCCAACAAGTTGTAGAAATTCTACTTAATTTTTTTTGGCATAATAAACTTGAAACATACTGATCAATAAGCAGTTTTTCTTTTCAGCTTCGATAAAAAGTAGAATATGAAACAAAGAGAATCTTCAGGACCCACTTCACCACAGAGCCAGGCTTCAACCACGGATTCCTCGTCAAGAATATACACAACGTACAAATGTTGGAAAAGACTCCACTCCAGGAGTGAAAACAGAGTCCAGTATCCGTTCACGGACACGTCTTCACAGAAGACAAAGGAGACGACGCACCTTAGGGAAAGTCTTGGGAAAAACCAACACCAGACCCAAAACCCACATGAGAAAAAGTCCAGACTGAACCATCCAGTATCTTTGGCACCGCAGCCTAGAACCCGTCTGACGTAGAAGATCTGAACAGTCCTTCAGCGAGAGAGAGAATAGTAGAAAGGACGGCGCTCCTGTCTGTCTCAGTTTGTCAACAGCAGCTGCACCTCGTCCTCGTCCTCGTCCTCCAGTGACCACGCTCCACAGCTGTCACCTCCCGCCAGCTGCACCAAGAACGTCCAGAGCCCGGTCTCACGGCAGACCACCGGGAAAAATGAGGAAACTTTTGCAGCCTTTACCAACAGGAGGCCCACGGCACCTCCGATCAAGGAGAGAGGAGGCGGCCGCGGCCTCACGTGGACTCCAGGGGGTCCAGCTGGAAGACGTTGTGGTTGGTGGGCGTGGTGAAGTACAGCTGCTGACCCTGCGTGGCCATGCGGTTGTCGCACGGGCTCTTCAGGCCCAGCGTGCGCTCAAAGTCCAGGAGCTGGCCCATGAAGTTGAAGTTGGGAGAAATGTTGGACTTCTTCATCTTGACGATGTCGTAGGCGTCGTTCATGGACAGGTTGAGCTTCTGCATCAGGTAGGCCACGGTCACCGTCACCGAGCGACTGATGCCGGCCAGGCAGTGGACCAGGACGCCACACTTCTGGCTGCGAGCTTCATCTGGTGGAGACAAAGAAGAGGACGACTGAACATTCTGAGGTTCTTGTTTTTCTCTTGTTTTCTGCCGTAACATGTGACCAACTCTGTCGAGGCTCAGGCTGTCGTTGAGAGAGAGAGAGACCATCTCTAACCATCTCCGACTGAAGCCGCAGCTCCGGCGCACATTCACAGAGACCACATTCTTTTTATTTCCCCCCGGAGTAACCACCGTGTGTTAAACCACGATTCAGTTACTGCAGCGATGGTCACATCTGTAAACGCTGGAGTCACGGGGCAAACAGGAAGTCAACAAGGCCTGTAAATGGCTGCTTTTGTACTGAGGGGGGGAGGAGGGTGATTGCAGTGCTATGTCCTAGATTACTTTCAATGCCACTTCCTTCCTGCACTCGAATTACTCCCCCC
>NC_024312.1:2539289-2541433 GCF_000523025.1 Cynoglossus semilaevis | reverse complement strand
TGCTCTGTGAGATTACTCACCAATAAAGCTGATGGCCTCTGGGAAGAACTGGGAGAGATTCTGGCTCCAGTGGTCTGAGATGGGGATCTGCTTGTACTTGAACTCCCCGGCGTTCTCAAAGAGGTTGGGCAGGTTGGGCGTGACGTTGAGGATGTACTTGATGCCGTACTCCTCCAGCACGTCCAGGTTGGTGGAGTCCTTGGCACAGCCCAGGTACAGGTGCGGCAGGATCTCCACGGGGAAGCAGGGCTGTGGGTTGGACAGGGGGCTGCCGTCCGAGTCGGTGGCGCTGCTGGGCTCGCGGTCGATGTCCGACTCGATGTCCGAGGAGTCGGAGCTGATGCGCAGCCCCCCCAGCCCCAGCACGTGGGCGGTGGGTGAGCTGCTGTTGGAGGTGCCGTCCAGGTTGGTTTCACACAGAGACGGGTACTCGGCGTGGAACTTACTGAAACCACCTGGAAGCAGAAAAAAAAAGAACATTAACAGATGTCTGGACTGACGCTGCAGCAGCCAATCAGATCGCTCTTCACGGATTAAACTACACATAGATACATTTTTAACTGTGAAAACAGCTGTGTTTAATTTCAGTACTTGGTAACCACTGTAACTAAGACTAACCATTTTGTTTTAATTATAAACTAAAATAGCCAACATTAAAAAATAAATTCCCTCTCTACTTTATTTATTTACCTTTTTAACCTGCTACGCTTTTGGGCATTTCTGCAAAAAATACTACAAAAAAATTTTTTTTTTTTTTTAAAAAAACCCCAACGACTTGGTGGTAAAATAAGCCGTGTTTTGTTGTTGTGGTTGAACTTGGTTCAATTCCAAACTGCTCAGACTCGTTCTTTTCTGTCACTAAACCTTGTGAATCAAAGGCTCTGCGGCCGCGTTCATTCACTGGTCCCTGAAATGTGAATGAACCTCTCTCTCCCCCCTCTCTCTCCCCCCTCTTACCCTCCAGATAAAAGGCCTTGTAGCCCTCGTCCTTCATCCTCCTCAGCAGTAACCCCAGCACCGAGCCCCCGTCCACGTTCTCGTTCCACTCCCGGCTGTACTCGTCGTACAGGACGATGGTGTCCGTCTTGCAGCGGCGCACGAACCTCTCGCGGTCCTCGCCGTCGGAGAGCAGCGATCTGACGGGGAGATTCCCCTTCTTGAGCCTCCGCAGCATGAGGCTGGGGATGGCCACGTTGATGGCCGTCTCGACGTGCGCCGACTCGTACAGCTCCTGGGCCCGACAGTCCATGACGAGCAGCGCGTCCCTCCGCGTCTCCAGCTGCTCCCGGAGCCAGCCCGCCGTCTTACTGATCGCCATCACGGAGTCGAGCTGGACGACGGGCTTCAGCTTGTCGAGCATTTATACGAGGAAGGTCGTAACAAAGCTGGGGAAAAGCAGCGCGATCCTCCCTGGCTGCAGCAGAGGCTCCGAGTGTGAATGGGTTGGACTTCACTCCGCTGCGGTTCTTCCTCTTCTGCTGCTGCTGCTGTTGTTGTTGTTGTTTCCTGAGGGCCTCGGCAAAACAAAACACCGAGGTGTGTGCACGAAAACACAACCTTCACCAAAATAAAAAATAAAAAAAAATAAAACAAAGTGGTCACGATCAGAATCGAACAGATCTCCCTCCAAATGTCACTCCCTGAGAGCTTCAGGACCAAAGACTCGAACCTCCTTCACTGAATCCCCGGTCGTCCGCTGCACAGACTGGCGCTCATTCATGCGTCTTCGTCAGCGGTATTTATCAATGAGTCACCCCGGCCTCAGAGACACCTCTGCCGCTGCTCCTCGGCGTTCGCTCCGGGTGGACGGTTGGATGGACGAGGGTGAAAAGTGCGACTTCGTATCCGTGTTTCTGCGCCTCTTCCTGCGGCTGTGTTCTCTGTGTTGTCGCTGCTGCGGCTGTGGCTGTGGTTCGGTCCGTGCTGTGTCTGTGTCTGTGGCTGCCTCTCTCTGCGACGCCAGGCTTCTGAATGGCTACAAACAGGAGGCGTTTCATTGGATACATTAGGCGGATTGGCCAATCAGAGCGCCCCCAGCGGCGGTCGCCGTGGAAACGGGGGCCGGATGGCGCGGCCCCGTGTTGATGAATTGTTAATGAGTTTGTCATTCACAAAAACGGAGAGAGGAATTTCCGCTCCGGATC
>NC_024312.1:2537253-2539000 GCF_000523025.1 Cynoglossus semilaevis | reverse complement strand
GTAAACAGAGGGGGAGGGGCGGGGGAGACAGAAGTGTTACAAGGTGTAATAGAATTAGAATCAGCTCTCATTGGTCAAAGACTGTTTCTCTGTCTGTGTGAATGAAATAAAAGACAACAACAACAACAACAACAACAACATCATCAACAACAACAAGAACAACAACAACAACAGTACGACACTGAGATATTTGTTGAATTAAAACTGTGTGTTTACAGTTGGAGTTGTTACACATTAAATCAAATCAAATCAAATCTATTTATTCATATGTTGTGGAGTTGTTACGTCAACAACCTTCCAGTTACGACAGGTCCTTCGGGGGCAGCCGTACCGATGATGTGCTCCCTCCTGCCCCCCCTGGTGAAAAAGAGTTTTGACCCCCTTAATTAGACCCTAGAGTCTGGACTCTTATTCACTTCACACACGTGAAGATGAAGATGAAGATGAAGAGTTGAAATTATGCAAAAAAGCAGATCCTGTAAATGAGCTGAAAGGCTGTCGGTTCAAATCCCCGTCCTTCCATGGTGGGTCGACCAACATCGTGGACTTCACTTCGTTACAGCCGTAGTTCACAGTAGAATATTCTAGTAATATTTTGATGACTTTGTTAGGAACAGGTTTGATTAGTTAGTTTCATGTTTCCCTGAAAAAGTCCCTGAACTAAAATGACTCTGTTTCCTTAAAGTCTGAGAATCGAACCGATACCTTTGGTTTCACTTGGTACTGAGGTACTTTTCTCAAGGTCGTCAACAGGAATTGTTTTTCCAAGAAGGTATATGTGAGTATTCCAGGGAAGTACCACGGTAATACTTTAATATCTTGTCTTTGACGTCACTTGTCAATCAGTCAACCAGTTAACCAGTCAACCAGTCAACCAGTCAACCAGTTAACCAGTCAATCAGTCAACCAGTCAACCTATTTATGAAAGGTAACTGGACCCAAGTCCGCTTCAAGTTCCTTAACCACTGATCCACCACTGCCCCTAAAATCTGCTCCCTCCCCGTTTGGGGAATTGAACCCTGGGATACTTATACTTACGGATACTTACTTATTGGCTTTACTGTGTGTTTTCCTCTAAACGGGATCATAGTTATGATTGGCTGTTGAGTTTAATGATCATACAGTGAACCAATAAATACACTCTCAACCAACAGCTGATCTGAAGCTCTAACTTTGACAACTTGATGTGGTTCAGTGTAAAGTTCCACCTGTATTTCTCGGTGATTCGAGTCGCGACATTTCTACGATCAGTAAACTTCACGATCACTGACAGGACACGCCCTGGGTGTTGACAGCCTGGTGTTGATTTGGTGTCAACAACACTCGTGCTTCCTGTCTCATGACTTAGTCGCTGACAGCTCTGGAACAATACGCTGTCTGTGCGGCGGAGGAGTTTACCCAGCAGACGACAACACGGGCTCAAACGCGCCAAGCAGGAAGTGGGACACGGTCGACGAAAGGTCGCGTCACGGCAGGAACGGACGTGTTATTGTTGGTCGTTTACGGTTTCATTTACAAGATCAGTGTCATAATTACACTGTAATAAAGTTCCAGCCCCGGCTCCTCGTCACCAGGAACCAGGAACAGTACCAGGAACCAAGAACAGTACCAGGAACCAGGAACAGTACCAGGAACCCTGCACGTTTCAGTCTCAGTTGTTGAACAAGTTGAACTTTTGTCTTGGAGTTTGTAGATTTGATACAGAGTTACAGCTGTACTTCACTGACCTGACCCCCCCCCCCCCCCC
>NC_024312.1:2536251-2536779 GCF_000523025.1 Cynoglossus semilaevis | reverse complement strand
GTTTGATGTCCACATGTCTGTCTACAGACCAGTGGGAGCTCACTGACAGACCTACTGACAGACCTACTGACAATCATGACAATCACTCATGACCACAGACACAACTGTTGATTAACAAAAAAAACAAAAACCAATCCTATCAATTCATCAGGGAACAGCAATGAACGACAGACGGTCAGTCGACCATCATGAACTGACCAGGTTAGTGTTAGCTGGTTAGTGTTAGCTGGTTATCTGGTTACACTCATGAAACCAAGTGGTTCAGTTCTTAAACAGTTAGCACTTTCTCTCTCTCTCTCTCTGTGTCTGTGTGTCTCTCACCCTGTGACTGTTTCACACATACTGGTCAGTACTGTGTGTCTGTTTGGATTAGATTGAACTTTGACCTCTCTCTGGGGTGCAGGAGGACATGATTTCACCTCAACGTGTCAAGTGGTTAAAAAAAAAGTCACTGTTTTCAGATTTGTTCTCACTCCCTGTCTCAGACACTTAACATGACAGTGGGGGTGGAGGTGGGGGTGGGGGTGG
>NC_024312.1:2535869-2536201 GCF_000523025.1 Cynoglossus semilaevis | reverse complement strand
GGGTGGGAGAACAGAGCTGGAGTCCACACCCCTGTGACCTGAAGGTCATCAACATGATCATCACCTCTGGTCGATACCTTTGTATGAATCAGTCTGGACATGTTTTTATCTCCAGGTAACGACCGACCAGTGTGACCAGCCAATGAGAACACACTCCTGAAGCGTCCTCTGAAGCGTCCTCTGAAGCGTCCTCTGAAGCGTCCTCTGAAGCGTCCTCTGAAGCGTCCTCTGAAGCGTCCTCTGAAGCGTCCTCTGAAGCGTCCTCTGAAGCGTCCTCTGAAGCGTCCTCTGAAGCGTCCTCTGAAGCATCCTCCGAAGCGTGCTCTGAAGAG
>NC_024312.1:2533490-2535607 GCF_000523025.1 Cynoglossus semilaevis | reverse complement strand
CCAGCTGCTCGTCCCAGACAGGGAAATCCTTTGTCCTCAAACAAAGACTCACCACAAGAACTAATCAGGTCTGGAACTGGACCTGTGTGTGTGTGTGTGTGAGTGTGTGTGTGTGTGTGGATGAACACTCACACTGAGGAAGTGAGCGTGACTTATCATGGAATTTATTGTGTGAGAACGACCCAGCCACAGACAGAGACAGACAGAGGGGGAGCGTCTGTTGTGAAATATTAAAGTTACCACATGATGCACAGGAAGAATGTTCTGACTCAGAGGAGGAAGTGGACGTTTAGGACCAGCCAATGAGCACACTGCTCCCTGAAAATAAAAATAAAAATATATAAATGTGTGAAACAGGTTTTAGATTTTTGGCCATCATCACTTTCCTGGTCTCTGATTGGCTGAGCCGTACAGGCTGGAATGTAAATCGACAAAATGAACCAAACGCTGGTCCAAAAACAGGGTGTCTCAAACTTGGGGCCTGGGGGCCACGTCTGGTCCGGTTCTTCCTACACTAGGGCATCGAAGAGTGATGCAACGACCTTCCTGTGAGGTAAGAGCGCCAACCACTCTTTTTTTTTTTACGAAGATACGTTTTCAAAAATGTCAGAACCTTGGTGTGTTCAGCTGTGGGCTGAGACTGATGCTGTTGGCAGCAGGTTCGGTCGATAAAGGCCGGTTCTACTGACTGTTCCTGGACTCAGAGCCAGAGTTCAGATACGCTGAGACGTCTGAGGTCACATGACTTCCTCCTCTTATCACACAGATGGTATCTGCACAGAGGCAGGAACGCTCACACACACACACACACACACACACACACACCCAAAGGTTGATGGCACGCGATGCAGTGAGGTGGAAGTGAGTCCGATCTCAAACCAAGGTTTTAGTAACAACAACATGAGGGTTGTTGTCAGGAACGTAACGTCCCCTGGTCACCCAGGGACACACCCAGGGACACACCCAGGGACACACCCAGGGACACCCCCGGTCACCCAGGTGAAGAGTTGACTCTGAGACACTGCTCCTCTTCAACCTTCAACACCAAGAGAACCACAAAATGAAACAAACAGATTCTCAAAAACCTTTCCTCCACAACTAGGTTCAAGAAGAGTCTCCACAGATACAAAAACAACACACACACACACACACACACACACACACACACACACTGGGTGTCCCAGCTCTGTAAGACAATGGTGTCTCTGGTGTTATCAGCTCCTCCATCAGCCTGTCTCTGTCCACAGCGAGGACGTCCCCTTCACTGTCTCCACTTCTTGTCCCCGGCCCAGTTCTGTCTCACTCTGAGGCACTGAGTCAAATCCCGTCCGTCTGGTCAGTGCTGTCTGTAATTGTAATTTGCTGCAGGAGGAAACGCCCGACCGACTGACAGACAGACAAACAGACAGGCAGACAGACCGACCGACAGACAGACAGACCGCCAGACAGACAGACAGACAGACAGGCAGACAGACAGACAGACAGACAGGCAGACAGACAGACCGACAGACAGACAGACAGGCAGACAGACAGACCGACAGACAGGCAGACAGACCGACAGACAGACAGACCGACAGAAGGACCGACCGACAGACAGACCGACCGACCAACAGCCAGTCATATCACCAATCAGCATCCAGGCAGTTTAATGTGCTCGGTACAGGATGCTGGTTTTTGCATGTTTTTTTCTACAGCATCTGGCCCAAATAAAAGTAACCACATCGTCTGCATATGAAGACACGTTTACGCTTCACAAAATACACAATCGGTTTCAGTCGAAAGAGGTAACATGACTGAGGTTAGACACCGGAGCGACATGTTTTATTCTGACATCTTAACACTGTCTTTTACTGTGTTTATTATTTAAATAATAATAATATGTTTGAGATTAAAAAGTCCTCAGACATTTTTGGGCCTAAGAAATGACAGACAGCATTTCTAATTTTCCACCGTCTCTGCAGTACCACCACCCTCCTGCAGGTTGTTTTGTTCTCCACCTGCAGGCGTTCTGTTGTGGTGGACGCCGTCCTGTTTGTCTGCACTTTTCACTTCTGCGCTCCAGTGAAAACAGGAAGTGTACGCTCCTTCGAGAGAACGGGGCCGCAAACAAACAGATC
>NC_024312.1:2526708-2533295 GCF_000523025.1 Cynoglossus semilaevis | reverse complement strand
TGAACTCTCCTTCTGTCTCCTCTCGGTGAAACATTTCTGACATTCCTCGTCAGGCCGTTGGGAAAGACGAGGGCGTTCTTCCACATCCAAATGACTGTTCAGACGTGGACGTCAGCCAGAGGTCTCCATGTTCAGGCAACAACAACAGGAGGCGCAGGAGTGTGTCCACGGTCACATGACTACATGAAGCTACAGTCAGAATATTCACGTCAGTCCTTCAGTATTGTGGTGAACCTGTCGATGCAAATTAAAAATTCAACAGCTTTCATTTTTTAAACTTTATTTATTTTTTTGGTTTCTGTCTGAATGTTCAGGATTACTCGGCCAAAGAGTACATGATTACGGTACTTGACCGTATCATCACATCCTGCTCCCGTCTCTGTTTTCATTTGAAACAAACTCTTCCTCCACTAATGAACTGCTGCAGGCGCCACGTTAAACGCGTTCCAGCGGCTCAAACGGCAGCGTTCCTTCATTTCCTGGGAAGTTTTTAATGTGGAACATCTGCTCTGGAGCTTCATTGAGAATCTGGCTGACACCGTTTCACTTTACAATCTGTTTGAGTCCCGACATTTATCTGGTCAGTTTTGGTGAAGACGGTGACGGGGAGTAATCAGCCTTAGAGTGCATTCACACCAGGATTCACACCAGGATTCACACAGTTGGCTCGTCTGGATGTAGAAAGAGGTCAACGACAACAACAACGACCAGATTACTGCACTTTAGAGTACAACTCCTCACATGTACAGTACACGTCGTCTCCACCAGAACCACAGATTTCAGTGAATCAGACACACGTGACCAGTTCAGTCATGCTTCAACTTCCTGCCTGGTGGAAAACAACAAACAAACGATGAAGAAGCAGCAGCAGCACGTCGTCAACAGTAGGAGACTTTGGAAAAAATGAAAAACTTCCCGTCTTTTTGTCCGTGGACCAGGACCAGAACAAAGGTCCAGTCTCTGGTCCTAATCGAGCTGTAACTTGGTGAGGAGGTCGACGACGTCCTGCAGACCAACAAAGACTCACTCTGTCACTGCAGCTCAAACAAGGAAGACAAAAACTGTCAACTGCATGTGATGGAATTGAATTTGTCCCGTTTCCTAATGAAAAACATCCAGGAGGTTTTAGTCTCAGGAAGAGCATGGACTGTCGGCCAATCAGAGCACGTACATAAGATGTGGTGTGAAAAGACTCGTGACTCGTCGTCCACTTGTTTGGACGGGAATCCGACCCAAGACTTTGTGAGAGGACATTAGTCAAGAGCTGCACGTCCTGACACGAGGCTCCTGACGTCTCAGCAGCTGTTCGTGTCACATGACTGCGTTAAGGTATCTTCACCGCGTCTGTTCCTTCCCACGTAAGTACGACCCAAAAACGAGAGGAATGTGATAAACTGAGAAGAAGCCCCCGGGGCAGGATGGGTAATAACACCGCAGCTCCTCACCCGACCTCCTGGAACCGCCGTTGTCGTGGAGACAGGATGACGGTCATTATGTGGTTGTTTGCTGCTGATTTGCTGCTTGTTGTCTGACCTTATTTTTAGGAAGGCCCCTTTAATTAGACCGTGGTCCTTATTATGAGTGTCAGGTCAGTGGGACATACCAGAGCTGGGACTATTACAATGAAGAAGCCTGCTGCTGGGAGGGGGCGAGGGGGAGGAGGGTGAAGTCAGGGGGGGGCGTTGGCCTCCATGACCTGAAAGACTCAGCCTTCATGTTCAGTGTTTTCATCCTCGTAGATGAAACTCAGATTCTCTAGATTTGGAAAATAGACGATGAAACATGATGGAAAAACTGACTGTGGGTCAATATGGGCTCTGGGCCACAAAGTGGTCCTTTAGGCTGGACTCACTCCAGGACCAGTTGTTCCTTCACCTCCCAACAGCCACAGAATCTGGACTTCAAGAATGATGGCCCTGGTGTGAGTGCGCCCCTAGTGGCAGGTTCAACGTCACACTGACTGACTCTGGTTCAGATATATTTCTGTCTATTTCTCACTTCCTGCTCGATCGTTGCCATGGTTACGTAGAGCCAGCCTGACCTTACTGACATTTGATTTAAACACTATTGAAATGTCAAAACATCGCTGTAATTACTCAAATACTTCTTCAGATTTCGAGTGGTTTCAGAATCCTCATCAGTTCTGAGACACAGCGACTGCAGAGGAGAGAACGCTGTTGTTTGTTTGTAAACTCTGGTCCGCTTCACAGAAGTGTTTCTTCCGATACAAACAGTTTTCTTAATGAGGGTTGTAGCGTGGACGTAGCCTCTCCAATTAACCTCCACCATCAGGGGGCGCCTGCTTTGTGCAACAAAACAAAAAGTAAAAACTCTTGGCTTGAACCGTGTAGCAAAGACTGGTTCATCAGCAGACCACCCAGACTGACACACACACACACACACACACACACACACAGAGTGTATTGTTCACATGCCTGGAGTCAGTCCAGGAGAACAGATCTCACTCCACTCCATCACTGTCGGAACAATTAGCACGGGGGCTGACCTTTGACCCAGTGGGCAGCAGTGGTCCAGAGAACACAGAGCCAGGAGTTTAACACACTTCTGAAGACAAACAAAGAGTCCAGGTTTTTTAAGAGAGTGCCTCGTTGGCTCCAGCTCACAGGAAGTGGTCTCTGTTCGACTGCTGCCGCCTGGAGATCAAAGGCAACGACAACAACTCAGGGTTAAAGCCCGAGCAGCCGAGGCTCCAGTTCATCAGGGTTAAAACATATATATATGTTTATGATTTACCAGCTTGATATATTTTTGTGTTTTACCCCAAACTATAATAAAATAAAAAATATAAATACATACACTACATCTGTGCCGATCAGACCCTTGGACTGCACATCGATCTTCTTGAAATCACTTGTAAACAAAGCTGAATTGAACTGAAATAAAAACCATTAGCGTCAGTTTTAGGGATCGGTTCCTTTGGTTCAACTTTTCCCTGAAACTGAATCAAACATAGAACCAACCTGATCTTATCTCAGTTTTTCAAAACAACTCTACCAGTGTTTGTTCATATTCAGGTTTGAATCCGCCCACAGTGAATTTCACCTCTTACTTCAGCTGTGACAGTGATACACAAAACGGCGGCGTGAAGCACGCGGCTGCTTCGCGCTAAGAGTCGACAGCTGTTCGCCAAATGCCTGTGATCCAGCGATTACCACAGTCACCGCTCTGCAACCTGGGCCACCAACTGTCACACCGCTGAGCCACAGCACCCCCTCCAGATGATCAGGCACATATGGACCATATATGTGAAGAAAAAAAAACCCCAATACTGCAGTGATGTCATCATCTACGTCCTGGACTGAGGATTAGTGGAAGAACTTTGGACCATGAGCCAAACTCCTGTAATCCTCAGCAGAACTGCACACTCCCCCCCCCCCCCCCTCCCCCCCCCCCCCCCCCTCTCTGCCCCCGTCCATTCCTGATACCTGATACTTGGACTCGAGCACGGTTGGTGTTCGCACCTCAACACCCCCCCCCCCCCCCCTCCCTCTCTGCCCCCGTCCATTCCTGATACCTGATACTTGGACTCGAGCACGGTTGGTGTTCGCACCTCAACACCCCCCCCCCCCCCCTCCCTCTCTGCCCCCGTCCATTCCTGATACCTGATACTTGGACTCGAGCACGGTTGGTGTTCGCACCTCAACACCCCCCCCCCCCCCCTCTCTGCCCCCGTCCATTCCTGATACCTGATACTTGGACTCGAGCACGGTTGGTGTTCGCACCTCAACACCCCCCCCCCCCCCCTCTCTGCCCCCGTCCATTCCTGATACCTGATACTTGGACTCGAGCACGGTTGGTGTTCGCACCTCAACACCTCCCCTCCCCCTTCCTCCCTCCACTCTCCCCTGTCTAAAATCCTCGCCCGACCTCACGCCCCGCATTGGCCGCACTCTCCCACGGCTCCATCAATCCCATCAGCCCCGGGGGCGGCACCAGCTGCCACACAGGTCTCATGTCTGTGGCGTCTTAAAGGATCTCCCTGCAGCTAATACCACTTAGGCACCGAGCGCTTCATCTGAAGGCGGCTCAGCTCCGACGGCGCTCCCATAAAAATCAAACGTCATCCAAGCACAGGGGTGGGCTGACAGTAGGGACCATACGAGGCTGCCAGGAGAGAAAGTAAAGTCAGGTTGAAGATGAATAAGAACCTCAGTCCAACAGCTGCTGGTTGTTCTGTACCTCGATATATTTGATCGAATGTTAAAGTTCACTGGGAACCATTTCCTGTAGTTGGTGTAAAAGGTGTACTACAGGTGTACTACGTACGAGGCTGCCAGGAGAGAAAGTAAAGTCAGGTTGAAGATGAATAAGAACCTCGGTCCAACAGCTGCTGGTTGTTCTGTACCTCGATATATTTGATCGAATGTTAAAGTTCACTGGGAACCATTTCCTGTAGTTGGTGTAAAAGGTGTACAACGGGTGTACAACGGGTGTACAACGGGTGTACAACGGGTGTGGGCAGGTTTCTTTCTCGACCTAAGAAAATTCCTGTCAGTTTTGGTGATTGTTGGAATCTCTGCTGCACCTTTAATCATGAACATGTGGCTTTTCTTATGTGTAAAAAAGCTTTGATTGTTCAGAGTTCAACAGGTCCGTCTCTGTTAGTTCTGATCCAGGATCTGTTGGTACTGATCCAGGATCTGGACTCGTTACATCGTTAACAACGTCATTAACGACTGCTGATGTCATAAAAACGATAGAAAACCACAGAAATTGACAACAACGTCAGTCGACCAGAGACTCTAGGAACGGTCAAAGAAAGGCAGATGAATTCACCGTTTCCTGGTGGACGTGGACCTGTGAGAGGATCTGATTGGCCAGGAGAAGAGCTGATCAGATCAATGAGTTCTCCACACAGGGATTCCCCTGCTTTAGTCACGCTGTTGATGGCTTTTCCTAGAGGATGGAATCTTCTTCTTCTTCTTCTTCAGTATCAGTGGCTGATTGATCTCTGGTCCTCGGGGACCTCTTTGATGTCAAGAACAAAGGGGTTCCTCTAGGGTTACACAGGTCAGGATTGATGATGCGTGAAATCAAGGCCTCTGAGGGAAAACCCTGCAGAGCCTGAGACGACCACTCGGTCTCTCCAAATAATGCCGTGACCTAAAAGAGAATCTGTCGACAGTCGACAGAGTCTGGAGAGCCTACAGATCAGTGCACATCAAAGCAGGACTCCAGGTCCAGGTTCTGCTGCTGCTGGACCAGACTGGCTGGATCTGTTCCACTACCACAATCAAATCTACTGTTTGTCTATACAGGAAGCAGATCGGAGCCGTCGACGGCTCGGGACGCCTCCTCCGAGACCCTTCGCCGCTCCTCTCGCTTTTGCTCGTCTGTCATCTCCTTCCTGTCTCCTCTTCCTTTCTGCGCCGCGGCGGACAGACGCGTTGACAGATGGACTGAACACATCCGGACACAGGAGAAGAGGAGGGTATAGAAAGGATGGCTCAGCTCAGGGGGGCAGGAAGCCAGAGGAGTGGGAACGCCAGCAGTGAGCGAGCGAGAGCGAGAGAGAGAGAGAGAGAGAGGGTCGATTCAAGAGAACGAGGGGAAACTGAAAGTTTTCCACAACTTGGAGAGAGTAGTTCACAACCACGATTCCCTCCCTCACCTGTTGGGGGTGCTATGAATGTTGTTGTAATGTGCATTAATGGTTTTATATAAGTGGCTCTTTGGCCCAGAGTCAACGTCTCTGTCATTGGTGTGGAACCCCAGGGTTCACCTCCTGGACAAGTTTGAATCTTGGTCAGGGCGGCTGGTTCCTTCCAGTGGACTCACCACCTCCAGGAAGGTTCGGGGGGGGGGTTGGTACGGTGCAGTGTGATGTGGGTGGAGACTGCTGCCCCCACGACCTGGTAACGGATAAACAGATGAAAATGGATGGATGGGTTTTATATAAAAAAAAAGAGAGAGAGAGAGAGAGAGGTATGAGAGGAAGAGTCATCCAGGAGGAAGAGGAGAAGCTGCTGTCGTGACATTCAGGAGAAAAGGTCAGCGAATCACGGAGGTGACGGTAAAAGTCAGGTGACATGTGACGCCCTGCTCATTAACACAGATCATTGACGAGGGTAAATATTTAAAAAGAAAATGAACAGTGGCAGAAAAAAAAACATCCTGTTCTAAAACTTCTGCTTCAAATGTGTTTCCTTCATTGAGGACGTTTTGGGAATATAAATATATAAATATATAAATATATATCTGTGTATTTGAAGGACAAACTCTTTCACGCTCCATGAATGGATAAAGGACATTTTTTTTCTTCTAACTTTCTGCACGTGTTACTTGTAGTGATTACAGTAATCCTGACAAATTTAACCCTCGGTGACCGGGTCGGATCTGAGCGAAGCTGTGAGCAGTTCAACGGAGGCTTAAAGGAAAAACCATTACCCAGGAAAAGATCCTGGAGTCTGGGACCAAACACCTGACTGAACAGACACATGGAGGAGGAGGAAGAGGAGGAAGAGGAGGAGGAAGAGGAGGAGGAGGAGGCTCTCTCTGGTCCACTGACCTCCTCCTCTGGACGGACCTGTCCATCCAGAGGAGGAGGCAGTAAGGTCCTGTGTTCT
>NC_024312.1:2524376-2525560 GCF_000523025.1 Cynoglossus semilaevis | reverse complement strand
GGAGGAGGAGGAGGAGGAAGAGGAGGAGGAAGAGGAGGAGGAGGAGGCTCACTGACAGAGGGAGAGGGAGGAAGAAGCCAAATGACACAGTTCCTCACATGAACAGAGAGCGTGTCACGCCGCCAGGATGCGTCAGGCCGTCTGTCAATCACCCAGTGGTGGCGCTGCAGCTTAGACAGATGGTTGAAGATCAGCGCTGATGTCACCAACATTGTTCTGTGAAGCTTCTTAAATCACAAGACCATGACGACCATGACGACCACTTTGATCCTCCGTCGACTCTTCTTCTTACGTTCAGTCTGGATGGATCGTTTCACCTCAGCTGTTGGTGGACTGAAATAAAAGGAATAAAATACATGAAATGATTAATTTTAAGATATTATGAAGAAAACACACACACACACACACACACACACACATATATACAGTTAAGATACAATAGATAAGACACTGAATTAGATGAAATGAATCATTATTTCATATCATATTTACAATTGTTTAATAATAATAATAATAATAATATTGTTAATATTATATATTGTATATTTAAACAAAAATGTGTGGAAATTTATAAAATCAAAAAAGTAGTAATTTGAAAATGTTCCTATTAAAATATTAATATATTATATTTGACTGAGTTCTTAAAAATGACTCTGATCTCAAAGTGAAACTTGTGGAGTCAGCGACCTTCAGCAGCGACAGGAAGGATGTGTGTTTGACTGCCGTGACCTTTGACCCCCGTGTCCCTGGAACAATATGATTCCAGGAAGTCCGCTGTTTCCTTATGTGAGGAGCGGGGGTGGCCTGTCCCATGTTTTGTTCCTTATTCCACACAGAAAAAAAAACAAAAAAAAAAAAAACCCATCCATGTGCGAAGGTCGGGGAACATTTACGGTAAGAGATTCGTGGGGAAATGGATTTGAACGAGTCGTTGACGTGGAACAGAAATTTATCACAGAATCTCTGAACTTCAACTACATCTGGACGGTTGTTATTATTGGACTTATAGTCCAAGAGAGAGAGAGAGAGAGAGAGAGAGAGAGAACAAACTGAAGTTTAAATGTCAACAAACAGATCACAGAGGAGCGGACGTCTCTCTTTACCCCCCCCCCAGGGAGTCAGCTCCCCCCCTCCTGTGACAGTTCTATCTTTCCTGTCTCATCCATGCCTTCCCTGAACCCCCC
>NC_024312.1:2510244-2524363 GCF_000523025.1 Cynoglossus semilaevis | reverse complement strand
CCCGTCAACACACTCTGTAGGTGAGCGCTGTGATACCAAACATGACCAGTGGGCCGTGTCCTGCCTGTGGCTCAGTGGGTACAACCACACGCCGATGTGTCCCTCTGACTCAGAGCAGCAGTGGAAACAAAGACGGAGGAACAAACGTCTGCTGTTACCCCTGTGGGGCAACAAGTCAAACAGAGGTATTAGAGAACAAACAGAGGAACCGCGCGGCGTTCAGGACCCACTGTTGACTCGTCCACTGCTGCACCTATTTGAACAGGTGTGTGTGTGTGTGTGTGAACAGGACGTACGGAGGACAATCAGTGATTGTTAAGGACACAGTCAGACTCAGTGTAACTCTATAGGCGTGGGTGCAGCCCCCCCCGTCCCCCCTCCTTCCTGTCTTCTGTCTCTCTACACTCCGTCCTCCTTTTGTCCCTGGAGTTCGTTTATTTGCCTCCACACCTGAAGGGGATTCAGAGGGAATTTCCCAAAAAGATAATCCTGCTCTGTTTTCTCTGTCTTCAGGGTTTGACAACAAGCAGATCCGTCCCTTCAGTGGTGAAGCTAATGCTAGCTGGGTGGATCATGTGAGAATCATAAAGAACGGGGGCCGAAGGGGGGGGGGTCGAGGTTATCTACTGTGAAGTGTTTTAATGTTGTGATGGTTCTCAGTCACCGTGACCATATTTTAGGCCCAACTTTCTAAATCTAAATAAAGACTTTTTTGATGGTAAGTTATGTTGATTTAAACTGTGACGACTGACCTTCCTGACCTCCCTGACCTTCCTGACCTCCCTGACCTTCCTGACCTAAAGAGAGGAACAACTAAACTGCCGTAAAGAGTTAAAGGGACGTTTCACAAACAATGACGACATTTTGAAGATGTGCCAACAACAGAAGAAGAAAAGTCAAGTTCTACATCAATGCTGCCACGACTGTTCAGTCAGAGAGGATGAACAAAGACAAGGATACATCACACACACACACACACACACACACACACACACACAGACCCAGTAGTAAACTGACTCCATCCGCCTCGTGGCCAGTCAACAGTCCTGGCTCTGAGATCCTTAATATCAACAGGAAACTCCTCCTCCAGGAAACCATTAACAGGTTTTAGGTTCATGTTCACACACACACACACACACACACACACACACACACAGTGTAATGAGAGTGTATTCTGTGTTCACTGAAGGAGACGCAACAACAAGTGAAGGTGGAAATGTGTCTCCACGGTTTCCATCTGACGGAGACAGAGAGACGAGACGCTCACACCTTCAGGGGACGTTTCTGCAGAACGTCCAGTCCGAGGACAATCAGTCTGGAGTTACTGTGTCTGTAGTAACGTCTTCAGTGACGTCTTCAGTAACGTCTTCAGTAACGTCTGCAGTAACGTCTTCAGTGATGTCTTCAGTAACGTCTTCAGTAACGTCTGCAGTAACGTCTGCAGTAACGTCTTCAGTGATACAGAGAGACGAGACGCTCACACCTTCAGGGGACGTTTCTGCAGAACCTCCAGTCCGAGGACAATCAGTCTGGAGTTACTGTGTAACGTCTTCAGTAACGTCTTCAGTAACGGTTCTTCCCTGTTGATAGGAACTGTGTCCCTGACATTAGGTCCTTCAGATGAAGACCACAGAGGTCAGGAGGTCAGGGAGACCTCAGGGAGTGGAGCTGTAGATAACACCGACTCTTCTCTCTCACTGAGGCCAAACCACTTTATGGAACCGGAAGAACGAAGAAGAGAACGATGGAGGAGGAGAAAGAAAAGCCAAAGTGACCAGAGAGGATGTGGAGGATGTGGAGGATGTGGAGGACGTGGAGGACGTGGAGGACGTGGAGGATGTGGCGACAGAGAAACAGCAGCCAGAGCAGAAGCTGCTCCTCCTGTTGTGTGGCTTTTTTACTGCTTCCTCCCGACCACGTCTCCGCCTCTGGAGCAACATAAACAGCTGAAGACTCTGTGACGGGGCAGCAACGAGACAAAACACCGTCCGCCTGGGCAACGGGGACGCCGACCGTGAGACGAGGCCGCGGTCCGTCACGTATCAGAAGGTCACGGTGGAACGGTAAAAATGGACCAAAGAAAGAAAAACCCTGTTGGTGTGAAGTCGGTGACTGTGGTTCAAAGACTGGGCATCAACATCATCAACATCATCAACATCATCAACATCATCAACATCATCAACATCATCAACATCATCAACATCATCAACATCATCAACATCATCAACATCATCAACATCATCAACATCATCAACATCATCAACATCATCAACATTAAACTGTCATCATTTCATGGGTTCTTTTAAAAACTGATTTCAGATCCAACCTGAAGGAGGAGACAGAAAAACGTCAGAAAAACAAACGTGTTAAAAGAGTTATTTATATAAACACACACACCCCGCGGTCGTAAAGATGGATTCTAAAAAAACAAAAGACACTCGGGGGAAAAAAAAAAAAAAAAAAAAACCCACACAGATGTAAACAATCCTGACAGAGTGAACTGGTAGAGTCTGTGTCTGTGCTGCCGTCTGTGCTGCCGTCTGTGGCTGATCTCATCCACAGTTGTAGTGAAAAGGGAACACGGTTGTTCCCAGACTCTTGGACCTCTGTGACCCCTCCTGTGACCCCCCCTGTGACCCCCCCTGTGACCCCCGCATGTCTTTGAGGATGGTGGCCTGGTGCTGCAGACAGTCCTTGAGTTTGTCCTCAGTCAGCGTCAGTCGCTCCTCCAGCACTGACACGGTCTGTGGAAATGACCAATCAACTGTATCATTATTAGGGTTTGTTTATTCAACAAAGTTAGTTATTGGTGTGTACGGCTCCACGGAGCAGTGAGAGCTCAGCGTGTGTCATACCTGGGTGAGAATGTCCAGCTGTTGACAAATGAGGCCCAGAGTGGATTCCAGATGAAACTGCTGAGCGTAGGGAGCGTCTGGAGGCTTCATCTCTTTTCTCCTCTCCTCCTCCTCCTCCTCCTCCTCCTCCTCTTCCCTCCTCCCTCTGTCCGTCTTGCTGGACACCGTCTGGTTCCCCGCGGTCTTACCTGTCCTGTGGACACTTCTGTCCCAGTTGCTGTCCTCCAGCCTTGACTTGGGAACACGAGAAGGATTCAAAGGATTAGAGCGGTGACTGTGGGTGACGGGGTTCATGATGATGTCACTGAGACAAACTGTTCTGACCACCTCCGACCTCTGGTGACCTCTGGTGACTGTGTCCAGAATAAAACTAAATGTGAACGTGTGAAAGCGTCAGCTTCTCCTTCATCAGTGAGGAGGATGAGTTAGTTTAGACTTCAACATGTTAAATATCAAAGACAGCTGCCAACTTCATCATCTTCAAACCTTTTATCAAGAATCCTTTGAGTTCTTTACATGAAGATCAAAGGATTTTAAAAAAAAAATTCAGAATAAAGTAAAACTAACTGCAGTCATTGAGGTTGAGTGTTCTACTGTAGAAAACACAGCGGTCACATGACTCAAATGTAATCATGACCATCGTGCCTGTATTAAAGGCTCTATACTGATGTTTGTTGTTTCAGTGTAAGAACGTTCTCCTTCTTCAACATATTCAGGATATTAAACTGGTATTTTGTACTGGTTTTACATCAGTAAAATTAATATTCTACTTTTGCTGCAGTTCTTTAAATAACAAAATGAAAAAAACCAAACCCTAACAATAACTGCATCAGTGCTCCTCTGATGTAGACGTGACTTTCCTCTGATCTCTCCTCCGTCTTTAGAGAAACATCCACTCATGAACAGGAGCTCAGGTGTCTGACTGTCAGTAATCTGCACCAAGTAAAGTGATATCAGGAAGACGAGCGAGCGTGAAGGAGCAGCAGGAGGAACTGAACGGAGGGAAAACAAATCAGGGATGTCTCAGGAGGAGAGGAGGAGGAGGAGAGGAGGAGGAGGAGGAGAGGGGTGAGGAAGAGGAGGATGTCACACATTCCCAGTCAAGTGCACGCTTGAGTCGATTCCAGCTCACTTCCTGAGCACTGTACTCACATCAAAGAGAGACTGGATGGGGGCAGGAGAGAGGGGGAGGGAGGGGGGGGGGGGGGGGGGGGGTGAGGAAGAGGAGGGGAGGAGGAGGAGGAGGATGTCACACATTCCCAGTCAAGTGCACGCTTGAATCGATTCCAGCTCACTTCCTGAGCACTGTCCTCACATCAAAGAGAGACTGGATGGAGGCAGGAGAGAGAGGAAGGAAGGAGGGAGGGAGGGAGGGAGAGGAGTGAAGGACCCCCTGGTCTTCCACCAAAATCAAAACACAACTGGACTGGACTGGACTGGACTGGACTGGAGTGGACTGGACTGGACTGTTCTGACTGAGCGAGGTGACTGTGGTGGAGCAGGTCAACACCGCTGTGAGAAACCAACACACGACTTTAACTAGGAACTGGGGATTTAACTACCAACCTTATGGTGAAGCACAATAACAGCCTTGATCTTCCTCACCCTGGTGGTGGTAATCAGATCAAATCCTCTGGGAGGACACTGATGTCTCCAGACCACATCCTCTGACCTCCGGTCACAGACGCCATTCTTGTGTCCATCTGTTAATGCATTTATTACCAGTGCTGCCATCTGTAGGTCAATCAGTCCACTGTTCTTTTGTCGCAGTGGTAATGATCCTACAACGATGTCAAGTTCAATGTAAACTGAACCAAAACATTCTCTCTGACACGACGTCTTAGTAATAACCACGTTATTTTAGTGTGGTGGTGGTGAGGAGAACTGCGCTCATCAAAGACAAACTCGACGTCTTAGTAATAACCACGTTATTTTAGTATGGTGGTGGTGAGGAGAACTGTGCTCATCAAAGACAAACTGCCCTCAGAACCAGAACCAGAACCACATCTGAACCACATCTGGACCACATCTGCTGAGCTCATTTACACCCAGCAGCTTCAGACCTTCTGTTTTGCCGCTTGTGACGTTTAAGATCAAACACGTCCTTAAAGCAGAGACCAGAAACCGTCACTAAATCAAATCACAACATGAGGACCGCGAGCCTCAGATTTAGCTCCGCTCTGACCCTCACAGTGAAGCCACACCAGCTGAAGGTCCGAGGAACTGAGCAGAGAGAACTGTGTCACATTCTGTCCACCAGGAGGACACAGATGGACCCTCGTGACTCGTGATCTTCAGTATTCACAGCGAGCCGCCCGCTCACTCGCTCGCCCGCCTGCTCGCCCTCTCCGTGACAAGATCGTGCTGTGTCTGCATGGTGACCGTGGAGCAGCTGGAGGGGAAATCGTGACTGAACCAAGTCCAGTAAACCGTGGATCTAAAGATCTCAGAGACGGAGGTGAAGCAGACGTCAATCATTTACAGCTGAGGTGTGAGTCACATGACCTCAGACTTCTGTTTGCACACGGTGAACGTCTCCCTTCTTTCAGTCTCATCAGAATACAGTAAATATTTGTTTTCTTCAAAGACTGGAGCGTTTGTTGTCAACACTCATTCTAATCTGTTCCCACTGTGGATGAGTCTGGTTCAGTGTCCAGTGAACCAACAAGGACTCGACTGAAACGACTCTTAGTTTGGAACAGCACCAGGTCCACAAGGAAAGTTGGAGACTTTTTATGTTTCTGTACAGATGTGCAGGTGGCTCGTGAAGAATAAAAGAGAAAAACTTCAAACTGCTTCAGGCCTAGGATCAAGTGTGGAAAGTAATACCTCTAAAACCAAGTAATCCAAAGTACATCTGCAGGTTTTTATGATACAACACTGTGTACAAACACTCACGGCTCCTGGGTAAGAATCAAAGTTTCACCAACCTGTGTAAAACACCAATCATCACATGTACCAACATGAACCGCGGCTGCCATCTGTTCCCAAAGACTGGACACACACACACACACACACACACACGTACACACACAATCATTCAGTCAACAACCTCCATCACTCTCTAACAGCTGGAACCACTCATGAATTCCTGCCTTGATTTAACACAAGTGGAGGCCCCTGTCAGGGCCCGGCCTCCTGTCACACGGGGGCGACACTCTGAACTCCGTGATCCCCTGCTGCAACACACACACAACATGCAACACACACACACACACACACACACACACACACACACAACATGTCGTTCCGTTCCATGTACAACTTTTTTGTTTTTTTAAATTACTTCTCTCCAACAAAGTGTTCAGATCCAAGTGTGAAGGTCTGACGTTACTGTCACTGTTCTTATAGTTCAACATCTGGTCTGGACTCAAAGACACAGCACAGATCCAACAGTCATGTCATCTATTTTTGCTCAGGTGGGGGCGCTAGAGTGTTCACACAGACGTCGAAAACCAAGTAAAGAAAATTAGGATCTCAAGAATTAACGTAACGTTAGCCTGAAATACTTCACATTTCTACTGTCATCGTCTGAAACCATAATATCACTGATCTGGTCTTCCTGCCCCCCCCTCCCTTCCCCCCAGGACTCTGACTTTGAACAGCAGCTCTGAAATGAAAAGCATTCTGAGTCATTCTTCAAACTTCCGTCAGCGCTGCCGGAGGATTGGCTGATTCTCCCCTCTTCTCTGTCAAACCTAATTGTTGTTTACCGAGGTGGAGAGGCCACACCTGCGCCGCAGCGCTCTACCTGCTCCAACAACACACGCTCAAGGACGTCCACGCCCACGCCCACACACATAACATCATGTGCACACCTGTGGCGAGTCACATGAACGCTCGCTAAGACAATAACAAAAATGACACGGGTGGAGAAAGTACAACGGCTGCAGCCGGAACGACGACTCGTATTCAACAGGATCTTTGTCGCAGGCGTGGTGTTGTTGATGTTTCTTTTTAAGGTGGAGCCGTCGGACTAAAGGAAGCCCAGAAGAGGATTTATGTGTCTGAGAGGAAGAGAACACATCCTCCTCCTCCTCCTCTCCATCTGCACAGCAGCCACCCACACTCTCACACCAAAATATCCTGCTTGGCACAGACTGACACTAAATACAGTGTGTTTCTGTGACCGCATCACACACACACACACACACACACACAGACAGTGGAGGACAGTAAACACCTCAGCTGGAACATCAACTCTGCAGAGTGGAACCTTAAAAAGACAAACAGACACACAATCAAAGTGTGATTAAAGCTGTGGGCGAAAGAAACAACAACGAGGAGGAGGAGGAGGAAGAGGAGGAGGAGGAGGAGGAGGAGGAGGTGCTGAACCCCGAGGTTTTGGTCTCGATATTAAATGTCAAATTGGAATGATCTCAAAATAAAAAAAATGTTTTCATAACAACTGACTAATTCATAATTTCTCACTTTAAAAAGGTGTGTTAAAGTGCGGACAGCCAGACATCCTCAACAGACACTCATCCACGTCAAAGATCTTCATCTGACCTCAAAGACTGAACTCTAACAGCCAAATAAAAATACAACAACATATGATTAACTTGACATTTTGATCAGGTCGGGGGTAAAAAAAATAAAAAAGTAAATATATATATATATAAAACAAAATCCTTCCTGTTAACAGCAGGACATGACGTGTATCAACAGTTTTATTCTCAGATCATGTCAACGGTTCAAAGACCTTGAAGCAGGAACTTCTGTTTAATTCACAACAACAAGACCACGCTCCGTCTCCAAGCAACAGGAACAGATACACCTGTCCATGTTGTGTAACACTTTAGGTCCTTTACACCCCCCCTCCCCCCCCCACATTAATATATGCTGATGTATTTTTGCATTGACAAATATTCAAACCACATCACCGTTGATTGTCAACAACGTGTGATGAAATCGTCTGATTGATCTTTTGATCTGATTGATCTTTTGAAGGTAGTTCTGCAGCTACAGATAAAAAAAGTGTCGTGAAGAAAAGGTGAAGAGGTCAATGAAAGACAAGACCCCGTGTACTGACAGACACAACATAAATAATACAGAGGGTGATTGTCCAGGTTTGTAGAGCGTGTGAGCAGCTGCTCCAGTGACTGTAACCACATCACCCAGGTGTGAATGTGATTACGCCACCTTTTCTGCCTTCATGAAGAAGTGTTAGCACATGATCTGACGTCGCCGCGCTCCATTTTTAGATAAAGACGATTCAGGACAGCAAGTCACAGGGACTAACAGCTCACATCAGACCTGACGGGTGTCAAACATCAGCAGAACAGCTGTGAAGACGTAACTAATCAGTTTATACATTTTTCTGCAATTCATTATTATTGATATAACTTACAAATATTGTTCACTGCTCTGTAATAAAAAAAGTTTATTTTATTCTTAAACTCTGCTTTCTTTGACACCTGTGACCTACAATAAAGTTATAAAAAACTCTTATTTAATAATTCTCTTTCTGCTCTATTTTTGACTCAATTTCCCCTTTATTTTTTTTTCTCTCCCACATCTTTTGAATCAAATGTGTCTGTGAGGTCGTCCTCTAATGACCTCTACGATATGTACTTAAAAGAGGAAAAAAAAAAGGCCTACTGCTAGCTAACGAAGCCAAACAATAATTAGCCAAGTCATAAAACTGTGAATCTCGTTACCTTGAAGCTGATTGGTTGTTTGTCTGATTGATTGGTTTTATAACGACTTTTCTTGTTTTTCACACACAATTGATTTTCAGGTTTGGAGTGAGGTTCAGTTTGAAACACACACACACACACACACAGTTCAATTGTGACCCAGTTCAAAGAACGTCTCAGTGAAATCACATGTTTGCTTCACATCTGTCTCGCTCCACTGAGAACACGCCGTGGAACAAAGGACACATCAAAGGAGTGTGTATTATGTCAGCAGTCGTTTTCGTACATTTTTAGATTCATTATATCCTACACTGTGCTTTAGTTCAGGCCATAAACAGAAAATCCACTCAACTCAACGTACGAGGTCAGTCTATGTTGAGGATTTGCCCCTGTAGGTCCTTCATAACATCAAATATAAAACGAGCTTTAGAAGAACTGACGACAAAGATCTGCAGTTTCCCACCAAAGAAAGTCTCTCGTTAAAAGGAGGAAACCAGGATTTTGCCGAGGTTTAAACAACTTGTAATCCAAGCAGGTTTCTCCTTTGGATTCTTTTCCACCAAAGTTCGTCAAGTGGAGGCAAATCCTCTCACAGCGAGGAGGAGAATGAGCCTCATTGTGGCTCTGCAGGGCATTAGTCCATTTTAAAGCCCCTTAGTAAGAATTACCCACATCACTCACACGGTCCAGGGTTAGGATTAATGAGACAAAAAACACCCACTCATCTGAACATGTGAAGGTTTGTTTTGATGAGCATCAGTAAAAAAAATTAAAAAATATATACACAAAGATGAGAGGCAGTGATGTCACGAGTCTGGTAGTCAGGTGACTGTGTTAACCAGTAGACAGTACTAACTGGTCAGGTGACTGTGTTAACCAGGAGACAGTACTAACTAGTCAGGTGACTGTGTTAACCAGTAGACAGTACTAACTGGTCAGGTGACTGTGTTAACCAGTAGACAGTACTAACTGGTCAGGTGACTGTGTTAACCAGTAGACAGTACTAACTGGTCAGGTGACTGTGTTAACCAGGAGACAGTACTAACTAGTCAGGTGACTGTGTTAACTAGTAGACAGTACTAACTAGTACCACAGAGTGGGGCTGGGTGACTTGGCCAGACTGATTGGCAGCTACACCTGCGGGAGGTCGTGGGTCACGCTGTGCCGGTGCCCTTCACAGTAAGAACAGCAGGGGGCAGAGAGAGCTGCCCCAGGCTGTGGCAGCCACAGGTGGTCTGTTGTCTGTGGTCTGTCATCATGGAGCCCACAGAGCACAGACACCTCCCAACCCACTATCACAGCCACGGACATCAAGCAGCAGCAGCAGAGTGTGTGTGGGTGTGTGTGTGTGTGTGTGTGTGTGTGTTCACAGCTGGTCTCATCACAGAGGCCTTTTGTTTCTCTGTAAACACTGAATATGACAGACATCAGTGGCGTGAAGGAAGGAAGGAAGGAAGGGTGGAAGGAAGGAAAGAAGGAAGGAAGGAAGGAAGGGTGGAAGGAAGGAAAGAAGGAAGGAAGGAAGGAAGGTAGGAAGGAAGGAAGGAAGGAAGGGTGGAAGGAAGGAAAGAAGGAAGGAAGGAAGGAAGGAGGAAGGAAGGAAGGATCTCCTACAAGTAACTCTCTCAAACGGTGTATATGAATTTGTGAACTTTACGGACCAGATCTACAGAGGACTGTCCAGTGAAGGGTCCTGAAGGTCAAACCTCTGAAGTCTGACTGGAGAGAGAAAAGAAAAACATGAAACTATGGAGCTATTCTAGTCATGTTTTGATGTCCCACCTCCACACGGGTCAGAGGTCAGAGGTTACTGTCCAACCAGCCAAACCTTCAGTCCAGCCTGTCCTGGAGCAGGTGTTTCAACAAATCATTTTCTCCTGGGCACTTCAAAAAAATGTCAAGGCTATTGTGCTCTGGAGCGTGTTCCAAAACCATGTTGTGGTTTGGAAGAAGGTACTTAAAAGAAACGAGGACAGGAAGCAGAGAATAAATACAGCCTGTAATGTAGGAGTCCAGAGATGACTGGTCTGGGAGACCATATGGTAACCCAGGGGTCACATGGTCCAGCTGCAGGTGGCTCTTTCAAAAGAAAACATCGTGATTCTTAAAAGTTCGATGTATAATGTCAGGAGCAGAAACATGAAGTACATTTTTAGAAACATATTAATTATTACTGCTAACGTTAATGTAATTACAACAAGATTAATCTTTGTATTTGATCCTCGACCCACTATAAAACTATTCAAAGACCTGAAAAATGATTTGAATAAATGAGGGGCCACGCTGACCCTTGTTGAACCACACTCCACGTCAGCAGTCTGAACACACCCCTGGTGGTGTCACAAGAGAACTGTATCTGTTCCTCTTTGGATAAAGGCCGTGGCCTGTGTGTGGTGCTTCAACTGATTCATTAAACTGGCAGAGAGACTAAGAATAGTCCAGTGGAGAGAGGGGAATAAATGAAGGACTCACATTCATCCTGCTCATATGAGGCCTTAAATATAGCCCGTCACTTGGGGACATGCAGCACAAGGGCAGTGGTCTGAAAACTGACAGCCATTCAGTCGTTCTGCTTCATCCTGGACTCCCTGACCACTTGTCCTCCTCATCACATGGTCTCATGTACAGACGGACAACAGTTCACACTCACAGACATAACTACTGTCTGTTTAGAATGAACAGTTAAAGTAACCCTGCAGGTTTAAAAACTGAGGGATGAAACCAGAGAACTACACGTACTGGTGATTCTGTTGCTATAAGCTACGCTAACAAAACACTTTTTTCACAATGTGTTAGTAGTTTTAAGATTTTTAAATCATATTTAAACATAACCAATGAAACAAAAAGATCCTGAAAATGTATATATATATATATATATTGAACCTTTTCACAGCTGCAGCCTGGGGCTCTGTAGAAAACTGCTCTAAGCTGTATTGCCACACAAAGGCGCTCTAATCAGCTTTAGCACTTAAGCTAATACCAGAAAGACTGCAAAGCACCTGTGGGAAACTGGTGAGCCGTTCAGTTCATTCACACTACAAACACCAACGCTCTTACTGGAAGTGAGTATAAGCCCTGGCCTTTAGACTTAGTCACTGACCCAAATTCTGACAAACTCTCACGCACAGATTCACACAAAGAACTTTGGATCATGAATCAAGAATAGTTCACCTGAACCTAAACTAAATAAATAAAAAAACTCTGTAATACCGTAAACGGCCTGCAGGGCAACATCTAAACTAGCTAACTTAATGGAAGGAACGGAGGTTAAGTGAAAAAAAAAAAGAACCTGACTGTAGTCATGCAAAAACCTAAACCACAATTATTTAAAAGATTTTTTGGTCTATTATATAATATATAATATTGTGTGTCTGCACAAGTGACACATAACTAGGTTAACTTATCTGTGAAGGAATACAGTTTTTGTTCTGCTGTTCTTGAGAGAGAGAGAGAAAAAAGTCCTATTAAAATCTTACAGAGTTCCACGACCCTCTGAAAAAAAAAAGAAACAGGAGGAACAATAAGATAAGTCATGGGCATTAAGGAGGAGTAAGGAGATATAAAGAGCACAGATTAGATTTGGAAAAGAAAGAGGAAGAGAGTGGAGACATGAAACAATAAGAGCCCATTAAAGGCGTCCATCAGTGAAGCTGTGGTGAAAGAAGGGGATCCAGTTATCTCTCTCCAGGGAACACAGAGATGAATGGCTTCCTAACAGGTGGACTATGAGCTTAACAGGAGCGGGGGGGGGGCAGAAGGGGGGGGAGTTTCAACCTGGGACTCAGGCAGTGTTGGGTTACACTTGCACCTCCGGAAAGAAACCCTGACCCTGAGGCTTTCTCAGCTCATAGGAAATGGATTTATTTTCCGCAGCCTTTCCCAGTAACCCTCCCTCTGTGGACAGGAAACGGAGTCTAGAACAAAGGTTAGAGATTTACACCTTCACACTGAGGCAGATTCAGTGTGTGTCACCAAAATGTTCAAGGACAAGTTTCCTGGAAAAAACAACAACAATGATTTGGAGTGAACTAAAGATATTGGTTTGGTTTGGACCAAGTCTGTTCTTGTAGCTAACCTTCAACCAAATGACAGAAGATCTGCAGGTACCAGCCTCACACTGGAAGGATTAAAAAAAACAACAACCAACAAATACAACACTGAATCACTCACTGCTCTTCCTGCCAACACAAACAGAGCCCTACAGAAAGGAACCGGTCCAGAAGCTGAGCCGTGACGCGTCTGATCTTCCCACGCGGTTCATGGATCCACATCCTCTCTGCCTCCACTCAGGAAGAAAATAGCAGCAGCGAGAACCGGCCGTGTATTAAAGCCTGCCACTTCCACACAAACCACACTGGAGTTTTACCTCAAAATGTTTCAGCTGCAGATATATTCAGAACACCGTGAGAACTGACACACATTTATTTGATATTTTATATATATTAATATATATATTACTGCAAGTACCAGGGCCTGGATCACTGCAGGGATGGAGTCAGAAAAGACGTCTGTGTCATAACATCATTAACATTAACATTAACCAGTGGTAGTTATGGTCTTGTTCTTTCTAACTAGACTTCAAATTAGTCCTTATTTAGTTGGTTACTAAACTAAACTAAACTTTAAGTTCAGTTTTACTCAATGAAATATCAAAATATTCTAGTGGACTACGTTTGATTTGATCTATAAAAATGCGAATGTGTGAATTTTCAATTTTGTTTAAAAAATAATACATAGTCATATACAGTATATTTAGTGTAAAATCTTAATTGGGTTTTGGGGTTTTTTATAACCCATATCATATATTATTCTTGTAAAACCAAACATTCAGTATTATATGGATATATATATATATTTTTTTTTTTTTCACCAACATATACGTAGACACATGGTGGTGTTGGTGTTGACATGAGGCCTGGACTAATGTCACAGCAGGTTAATTCATGTAATAACTGAGGTGTTCACCTGAATTAAACTCTCTGTTTGTCCCAGTGTGTACTCTGTGTACTCTGTGTACTCTGTGTACAGTACACAGAACAGATATTATATAAAGACCAGTGGTTCTCCTACAGAGTGTGCTGTTTATCAAAGATAACTGAAAACTGTTTCAGCTTTCATCACAGTCAGCTGTATGTAGGACACCAGGAGTCGCACGGTCACCTAGAGGCTAAAACCACACATTACAAAAGAAGAAAATACTGCAAATCAGTTTTCAAAAATCATCAGCATCACAGACAAATAAAAAGTGAAACTGCAGACTCCTTCTTTCCTACAGTCAGCATCAGTGTTCCCTCACAGAGACTAACAGACGTGAGTTTGATATGATGTGAAATCCTGTCTGTGTTCAGCCTCTACTTCTTACTAATCTCTCACAGAAAGGTGAGAAAACGCAGCATTCTTTCCTTTCAGGTGGCCCTAATGCCTGTTATAGACTGGCCCGACTATTTTTAGCAACCTCTGCATGCAGTGAATGTCAGCATGTTCCCAGTAGAAAACCCTGAGGAAGCATTTTGTACCTTTGTGACAGCACATCCTGGGAGCAGAGAATAGGTCAGAGAGCCAGTGTTTTCTGTAGGTAGTTCAGGTTTTACAGTAAAGTGCCCCAAAGGAACAGAGGAAACTGTA
>NC_024312.1:2509208-2509810 GCF_000523025.1 Cynoglossus semilaevis | reverse complement strand
CTGTAACTGTAGAGCGGCCCCCGTGCCATAACATGAGCCGACGGTAACCACCGTCTTCCTCTGAGTAAGTGTTGCATAAGACTGAAACAAATACAGCAGAGGTTTAAGAGAAAGGAGAGGAACAGGAAGGAGAGGCATTAGAATCCACACACTCCTCAGACTCCTCCTGAATTAGTGATCAGGTTTGCTCTGCTCCTCCATGTTTCATGAGGAGGATCAGGTGTTTGGACACACACACACACACGCACGCACGCCCGCGCTGAGGAAACCAAAGTCGCCCGGGGCGTTAGGGCACACGGTGTGGTGTCTGGGGAGTGGGTTCCACTGAGTCCACTGAAGGGATTTCAGTTCCAGATGCTGTTTAGGCTTTTATGATATAAATACTCTGCACTTTGAAGTTTGTTTTTTTTTAAACCCTGGTGAACTAACGGTCATCGATGCACTGGGTTTGACATCAGTTCCTCAACATTCCAGTCCATCATCAATAAAAACAACATTTTCTCAATATTGTAAATTACAGCCACGTCGTAAGAGAACAGAGAAACACATCATCAGGTTAGAGAGGGCTCACCAACCCGTGGCTTATGGACCCAATCCAGGCC
>NC_024312.1:2490349-2509041 GCF_000523025.1 Cynoglossus semilaevis | reverse complement strand
CACGCTCTGGTATTTAAACCTCCAGGCCATTCAATATCCTGTACTTCCCCTGCACAGGAAGCTGGAGGGGGGGAGGCGGAGGGGGGCGTCAGTGTGACGGTAGACCGTTACACAGTAGAGAAGTGTTACACAGTGTTCACAGTTACACAGACACATTAAATGTACAGTAATAAACATATTAGTCACGTTAACATCGTTATCAGAACAGTCAAAGAGAATGCAACAGCCAATAGAAAGACAGGAGCGCATGTTCACACACACACACACACACACACACAAAACCACACAGCTTGTTGGTAGAGGACACCATGTCCGGTCAAACTGGCGTCACAGCTCACGTCCACAGCGACACACGAGAGACGCTACAGGTAACCAAACCTCAGCCGCTGGGATCTGATGACCTCACACACACACACACACACACACACACACACACAGCCCCTCACTCTGAACCTTACCCACAAACCTCCGTCCATCCTCCCATAACTTTGGTCTGATCCTAACTCTAACTCTGAAATCTTACCCTCTCACTCAGTGAGGTGGAACAAACTGTCCTCTGTAGGAGTGATCGTCACATCACGACTGACGTAAATAACAACAACAACAACAACCTTCATTGTTATGATGAACCAGTGTCGACCTCTCCGTCCTCACACAGACAGAGTGCGACTCCGTGACTCCGTTCTCCTGGGCCTCATTTCACACCTGCTTTTTTCTGATGTGCTTCACAGTCAGACAGAAAACAGACAACCAGTCACAGTTTTCTTTTTTATCTGCAGCTCTGGAGGAGCAGCAGTGTTGTTAGGTCTGTCTCTCCGTCCTGCTGATAACACAGAGGTGATAAGAGGAGACGACCTTTTTTAAAGTTAAGCTTTGAGGGAGGTTGCTCACAGCAGCAGAAACTGAGTTCAGGAACTTCCCCGTCTCACCGCCCACATCTATCCAACTCAGGTTATTTGCATCTCCATCCCAAACCACTCTTCAATTTACAGTCAGGCTTTCCCACCAACGCTTGGACCCATTAGGTTGGTGGAGGGGAAACTCATGCGCAGGGCGGAAAGGAAAGCACTCTGAGGAGTGATGGGAGGAGGAAGAGGAGGAGGAGGAGGAGGAGGAGGAGATGACCAGCAGGGAAGACAAGAGGAGGGGAGAGAGACGCAGAGGGGAAACTCTCTGCAGTGATGGACGTCAGGTAATAAGACGTGACAGGATGAGCAGCAGGGCTTCCCACCTCCGCCCAGGAATAACCTCCACCTTCACACTCTGATGCCCAAACATCACTACACACAAGAAAACACACGCCTGGAGAATTCATGCTAACACATGTACACGCTACACCAACACGCATGTGGCTCAGTGACTCATCCTCCTGCCGACTGAAGACTTATGAACCTGGATGTCACAAACCTTCCCTGAAGATTCAAACAGACACAGATTCTTGAGGTTTGTCCTGATTTGTGTCTAAAAAAAAATATTTATTTTTTTTTATCATCAACAACTACAGCAGCGTGTGCATTAACTGTGGGCCTTACATAACGTGCCTTACTGTACACCACGGTTGTGTCTGATGCCTCTGTGTGGGTGATGTTCCACTTTCTGCAGGTTAGTCTGTTTTTCCTGGTGACATGATTTAATAATGTTTATGGACGTCATAACGTCACGACTTCTTCTCAGGAGACGGAAAAAAAAAAAGAAAAAGCAAAGGTGGGAGGTTTATCAAACTTGTGTGACAGCAGTTTTGGTCTGTGCCATGAGGACCGTACAGGAGCAGAGTGGGTTTGACTTTTTAATAGGTTGTAAAAATATAAACGTCCTCAGGTAATGAGTCTCCAAAATAAACCAGTGCGTGGTTCCACTGCATCGTCAGGACTCCGCCCGACTTCTTCTCTACTCTAATTAGGCCAGAGTTACTTACTGTAAACTTTCTTTTCTCCTAACTGGAAACTCACTGATGTCAACGCACGAGCAGCTGAATTAGGCTGGTTTTTATTTTCTCTTTTCATTGATATATTTTCTGATGACAGCGTCAGTTTGAAGGGGTTTTGTTTAATACAGAAAGATTTAAATACTTTTCCATTGAAAAGAACTTAAAACTGGCAGTCGTCATTTTCCTGCTTGTCCTCACTGTGGTTGAACTCACACACACACACATGCTGCACATCACCCTATCACCCACAGAGATGCTACCTCTACATACAACACTGGCGTCCAGGTCATTGGATATTTATTGAAACCCAACCTGAAAAGGTTTTGGCAACGGTACTTGATATCAACGACTTCTAAAATGAGAATACAGGTGTTTAAGATCCAAGATTAAAGTTTCAACTACAACTAAATGGAACTCAGAGTCACTTCATAACTGCAGATCGTATATAAAATGGTATAAATACCATCTTTTTTCCTCCAAAATGCTGTGGTCTCAGTGTCTCTGTTTACGACATGTCGCCCCAAATCAAGCTGAACATTTGAGCTTAGGTATCAGATCAGAGGAGCTACAGCGTTTTTTTTTTCGTTGTGCTATGTTGAATTTTTTTTCCAATATCAGACCAATATTGACAAACATCAGATCGAGTCATCCCAAAAAATTACACAAAAGAAGTGAATGAAAAAGATAAAGGAAAGACAAACACACCATGTCACTGCACTTAGTGATTCTCTGGGTTTGGTTTTTTTGACATTGTTATTTTCCTTATTCTTCTGTCATTTTACATGTTATCCAATCACAGAACTTTGCACCTGCCTCCTGTCTGGAAGCCTAGGGAAACTTCACTTCAACACCGTCTGCACAACGTGACCGTCTGGGAGGCGTTGGCTTCGGCTCATGTGACCTGCCGTTACGCAAACACCCTTCTGTTTGTGTCGTTTCAGAGGTGAAACGAGTGCCTGGCTCAGCTCTGCTCTAACGTACGCTCAGACACAGGAAGTATTTAAAAACACACTCACACGGCACCGCGTTCTAACCTCAAGTTTGTGCTGTTTTTCATTTTCAAACTTATCAAGTAGCAGCGAGTGTGAGAGCTACATCCGCCGTTCTATTTGTGGCAGGGATAAAAGTGATGTGTTAACAGCCAGTTAAACAGAAAGGCAGAACACCAGCCAGTCTATTATTAGAGCTGCGGTGGGGGGGCCCCGGGGGGCCGAGAACTGGCACGTGGATTCCTTCCTATCTCCCCCATCCCTCTGATCTCTACCCTTCTACTCCCCCATCTCTTACGTGCCTTTACATTCAGGCACGCTTGGGCAATTAAACGCTGAGTTTGGGGGGGGGGGAGGACTTGAGAGGATGAGAGAGAGAGAGGGAGAGAAAGAGAGAGAGACAGCAGAATATTCTGAGAGAACACTGCTTTTTTTCTGACAGGATGGATGAATGGTTCTTAGCCCAGAACACAGGCACGTGTCTCAGTGTCTCAGTGTCTCAGTCTCTCAGTGTCTCAGTGTCTCAGTGTCTCAGTGACTCAGTGTCTCAGTGACTACTTCAAACTACAGTCGTCTGACACCATCACTCTGTCTGTTGATAATCTTTGTCAGTTACTTTGCCGTCATCAAAGATTTTCGTTTTGATGCTAAAAACCCAACATCGCAAATAACAACAACATATCACTGATCAAGTCCTTTTTTATGCTCTAGGTGGCGCTGGAGGCAGTCGGAGCTCACATTAATGAAACAGGGCCAGAGTGGTAGTGGAGACGGTTTTAAATGGTTTATTCTGTTCAAGTGAAGGACGAGTTTAAAAAACTGTTTATTTATAAAAAAAATTAGAAACTGCTTCAATTAAAGAGTGGTAGTGGAGACGGTTTTAAATGGTTTATTCTGTTCAAGTGAAGGACGAGTTTAAAAAACTAAAAGGTGTTTTATAAAAAAAAAATTAGAAACTGCTTTAATTAAAAATGGAAATGGTCACAGATTATTTTGGATTGCAGTGAAAGAGGCTGAATTAACAAACATTAATCTGCATATTTTTTAGCTGCAGCAGGAAATCCACACACACACACACACACACACACAGAGTGAGAATAACAAGCTTCGAGTGATTGTTTAAATTCCTCAGAGTTAATTTTCAGTCATGATTCAAATTCACGCCACAGTTGTTCACAGTCGACCCATTTAGGTCATGAATGGCTGTTCTGTGGTGCCATGTTTAATGGACTCCTGAACCAGAACCACTTATCTAACTTGGCCGTCCTCGCTCTGAATGACTTCCACTCGGCTTGGTCCATTCATGTCTCTCCACCCACGCAGCAGCCAACGGCCAGGAAGGAGACAGGAAGGGAAAAGTGCCACGCTACAGAAACACTAACACGGCTCCAAATGGAGCTTACAGTTAAATACACAAAGGTTTTATCTGCACGTTTCCTGGACCACGGCTCAATCTCAACAAAACACTTTCCCACAGCTCTCCATCAACGGTACAGTTAAACCAGAGGACACTGAGACCGTGAAGAGACAGAGACTAACTTGGACATAAATCTGTGTCAGATTCTCTGTCGTGATTGAACTGAGCAGCACGGCTGTGACTCACGATGTTGTTTAAAATAAAAACCTTGATAATCCACTACCACTGCAGCACTTGAATAATTATCTAGAACTGAGGTTTTCATACTGTCAGACGCTCATCTCTCCACAGGGGACCAGACGCTTCCAGGTGTGGAAGAAGAAAAAACAATAGGAAGGTGTGGGACGGAATCCTAACTCAGAGAAATTAAATGAGAAAGAATGGATACATCAGTACCACCTATAGGGGGCAGCCGGAATGACTCTGTTACTGCAGTAAAACAGAAAAAGTATGAGGATGGTTAATAAGGGTTTCCATTTTCATGGCCAGTTATTGCATCATTTTTGTTGATCCAGACCTGATACGTTCACAGAACTGTGTCACCTACAGGGTAAAACAGGTACTGCATATATATAGTGAAAATACTCGTACTGAGCCCATGACCTTATTATTATTTTCCATTACAGTATGGAACCTGTTGTATGCCCATGTTTCCCTGGTCAAGACACTCAGCTGGTCGTACCCGTGTACTGCAGGCAACTACAACGAAACCAAACGAAAAGTTGAAAATCTTACCTTTAAAAAAAACAAAAAACTTTAATGGTAAAAAAAATAGTTATGTAAAAGTTCTCTACTCGTCTCTGTCTTCATCAAGAGTACACAGTAAAAATATTTATGAATATATCCCAACACATGACACAGCCTCATATGATGAATCTCCAGACTTCGACGATGTCATCATTAAACATTAATATGGCCTTCAAATGAGTAACAAGAGAACTGTGGTTCTCCTAATAAACTGTAACGCTGTAGATCTGAACCACATCCACATCAACCTCATGTTTCCACAGCTAATCCCTGATCAGCATTTGTGGAGTCATCAGATATCACTAATTCACATCCAGGAATTCAAACTGCAACATAACACGAATGTGCAACTGCAGTTCAAGTGCAGTCATCGGACTGAGACCCCACACTGAGACCCCGAGAAACAATCACAGACCCGCAGTAAGAACAAGGTTCAGAGACACCAGACTGGCAATAACCATCTGAACCACATGTCCACTGGTCCACTGGTCCACTGGTCCACAGGTCGGCACCAGTGGACGAAGAGTGACTTAAAACCTTAATCATTTTATTTGTGACTGAAGAAACAGTTTTAGTGACTGAGCTGCAGTGACACCAGGGATTTGTGGGTAGTTTTCAATGTCAATAGGATCTAGACTCTCTTTAATGCAGGCTTTACCACGACTAACGACTGGTCTACACTGCCACCTGCTGTTATCCACTGTCTCTGAGAGTTTTTAACCTCTAAACCTCTATAACATTTGTGTAGGCTTTTCATTTTTTTTGCTTTTTAACTTTAGTATTTATTTTATATTTCTGAACATACTTGTGATCTAAACATATCTTTTTTTCTAATGAAGATGAAATTGAATATTATTTGTCTTATATTAGTTGTCTTTGCAAAGGTTACATTGTAATTCAGATATTAAAGCTAATTTTGAGTTTGAATTTTTCATCAACGGTGTAAAGTAATTCTGCCTCTTAACTTTGTGACTTGAACTGCAAGAACAACAACTCACCGTGGCCCTGTGGACAGGTTGGCCCATCTCTACCACAGTGGGGTCAACTGACCGAGTGTCTGTCACTGCACTGATCTGTGGAGACGAAGAATCGTTACAGCTGATGTCTTTGTTTCACCTGTGCATCATAAACAAACACTGTGACATGGATTAAACCTTAACTGACCTGAGTGGCTGATGGCCGCTGATGAGGACGGGGGCGTATTTTTGGGTGGATGTCCGTCAGGTAAGGTGACGAACCAGAGGTGGACCATCGACTCTGTCGCTGCAGGAGTTCATGGTAGTTTTTGGTGTCAAAGTTCGTTCTCCACATCAGAACCTAACAGCCAACAAACCCATGTCAGGAAAATTAGAACAATTTTTCACCATGACTTTTTTTTTATCATGATTTATGATCAATCAAGATAAACATTTTTAATTTGTCAAAAAATGATTAAGACTAATGACTAGCCAACAAACCCATGTCAGGAAAATTATAAGTATAATGCAATTTTCTGCGAGGCACCAGTTGATTCACACAGTCCATCTGAGTAGGACTGGGAGTTGACACGGTATTTTAAACTCAAGCTGCGTCAGTGAAACAGTGTGAGTTAATAACATGTGTTTCTACTGTGTGTTACAGCAGCGATAAGTGGACAGATGGTGGAATCACACAGTGCAGGGTATTTTGCTTGTTATTAAATCTAACAAATTACCTGAGCATCAACTCCCCCTGAGGAAAAGAATTCTCCGGTCCTAGAGAAGGCCACCGTCGTCACAGCACCCTGACAAACACAGAACAGGACACGGCTGACACGTGGCTGTAGAGACGCTGAACTCCTGCTGCTCAGTCGGCCGACAGTCTGTGCTAATGTCTCTGTGTGTGGAAGCCAACCTTGTGTCCATGCAGAGTGTAGATAAGTCGTCCCTCCAGCAGGTCCAGGATCTTCACGGTGTTGTCACTGGAAGCACTGATCAGGTATTTGTTGGAGGGGTGGAAGGAGAAACCATTGATCGCTGCACTGTGGACTGAATTAAAGAAGAAGAAGAAGATGATGATGATGATGATGATGAGAAGCTCCGGTCTTTGGTTATGACCAAATGTAAGACTTGATGTAACAACTTCCAAATGTAGAATCTTTACCAATGATCTCAACTGTAACAACTCTGATTATTTTTGGGGACCTGTACCAATGATCTCAACTGTAACAACTCTTTAGCTTATTTGGTGACCTCAAAGTTTCTAAATCAACAACAGGTTAACTGCATTTTTTGCACAAAACCAGTCGACCTGGTAAAAACTTCGTCACGTACCCTTATTCAGTTCAGGTCACTTATTCAGTAAATCTAGCAGTCGTGTAAATACACACTAATGGGACCGATTTGAAGATGCACTTTCACGCACATCTCTACAATCACGATTCTTCATTTCACAGTTCTATTAATGCAAAGATCTGAACAAACCTTGATAATGCTGAATAAGCTTGTTGGTCCGTAGGTCCCAGATTTTCAGCGTACTGTCCGTTCCTGAAGACGCAATGCAGGTGCCGCTGGAGTTGAACTCAACCCACGTTGCTGGTCTAAAAGCCATACATTGGACTGGACTTCATGCAACAACCACAGTCAACATAGATCTGATTCTAAGGAATGTGTTCGGTGGATTCCTGGGAACCTGTTCTAATTTTTTTTTTTTTTTGAAATTTCTATCTCAGGTGAAGAACTAAAGCTCAAGGTGAACGACCTCTTATTGACATGTTTTGTTTTTTACATTTTCATAAAAAGACATTTTGAGGTGAAGACTCAAAATTAAACTCACCCTCCATAACCAGAGAAGCAGTTCACACAGTGTTTGTTGGATGTGTCCCACAGTCGGACAGAATGGTCGTCACTGCAGGAAGCCACCAACCTCCCATCTGGAGAAAACCTGCAGCAGGTTTAAAAAAAAAATCTGTAACTTCAAACAAATAGAACTGATATTCAGATCTGTCTTAAAGATGCAGTCACAAGAGAAGAGCTTTGAGCGCCCCAAGTGGTTATCACATCACATCACAGGAGGTACAACCACAAGACAAAGCAGTATTTATGAAAGTAAAGTTTTCTTTTCTTCTTTGACACCGTTTAATGTTAAATGCTAGGCTAACTGGCTATCTCTGAGTTTTCCTTGTCAATCTAGGGTCTGTGGCACACGAAATGGCCGAAACTTTGACAGGATCACATTCTTAAAAGTATTTTGGACAGTTCTAATGACAAGACATCAAATGTTTGAATCCCTCAGATGATTAAAACCTTATAGATAAAAATAAGACGCTGAAACGTGTCATGTTGCACCGTACCTGGCACAGCGAACCCAGTTTGTGTGCTGATTCAGTGAGTAGACGAAGCACTGACGGTAAACGCTCCACACTTTGACAGACTTGTCATCAGATGCTGTCACCAGTCGATGACCATCATGGGAGAAAGCGACGCTGCGAACAGCTGCGGTGTGAGCTTTGAAAATGGACGACTTTCCTTTCCTAAAACGTATTTTAAAAAAAGAGAGATAAATTTAGGAGGTGCTTTATTACAGATATTAGAGCTTCACTTGCCACTCAATTTTAAAAATATTTTCACAGCAATAAACAAAATGGCCATAATTTCAGGTGTAATCCTACATGGTTGGTGTCCACAGACGCACTGTTCTGTCTTTGGATGAGGTTGCCACCAGGTTACCAGAGGGAGAGAACTGAACTCCAGTGATGCCATCGTGGTGACCAATAAAACGGAAAGCTCTGGCCTTAGGAGCCAGATTCCAAATCATAAGGGTTTTATCTACTGACCCAGAAGCTGAAGGAACAGAAAACGGTTGAATAAAAGAAAATTATAACTAATCAAATACACCTTATCTGGTAGCAATATGCCAAAGCAAAATACAAATGTACAATATAGTTTACATATGTATTTACCAAGTTGTTTGTGGTTGGGACTGAAGTCTGTACATGTGACAGCATCTCTGTGGCCTTTAAAGTGTCTCTCCAGTACAGGATCTTCCTACAAATGACAATAAGGTTGGATAATAAAGGTATGGAAATAAAAAACAAAAGAAAATTCAGCAAAAGATGTATCTCTTTCAGGCAGGAGGATGTTCTGAGAAACTTGATTATTAATGGTCAACGATGGGAAATTGTATTATTATGTTTGTTTCACAGCGGACAAATCTGGAGTTAGTGACATTTTTAATATTTTTTACAATCTCTCACAATTTATAAACCACGTGGCTAAATAATACAACATCATTCTATTGAATTAATTTAAATATTTCAATCATTCAAACAGGTGCGTTTAGCAGACGTGGTTAGCCGATGGGATGACTAAAGAGAAAAGGAGTTAAGGTCATAATAAAGACTTTCCAATAAAAATACATCGTCACACGAAATCACACGTCGCGTATTTATCAAAGAGCTTTAATTGTGTTGTGAAATTGGTAAATAAAATGTAATTGCGAGAGTTCAACACAGTTAGCATCCACTTACAGTTAAAGAAGGTGGGGTGTAAGTGACAGCCCCCATTCAGACAATCCTCTTATCACACTCACAGCTGAGTTAGCAAACTCGTTGATTGACTGACCGTTGGTCGCTGTCTCTTCGTTTTCTATACACGCTTTTTCTCCCAACTGATACAAACTTCACCTTTGAGGGGAATATAAACGTTTAAACTCACCATGACTGACGCCATTGTTCTCATTTGCTTGTCTTCACAGCAGTAACGTTGTGGTTCTGGGAGAAACTTGTGCCGAGTCTTCCATTATTGTCAAACAGAGCGCCAGCAACAACTGCCTCAGACATGAGCAGTCGAGCACAGAGCACTGAGGACGGGGCGGTACGCGAGACACTCAGAAAGTAACCAAGTTGGAAAACAGACTGTATTTAGAAAATGGTCTGAACTTGGTCATAAACTGAGTTGTACTGTATATATTAGCATCTTAAATGCCCGCTACACACACGAATAATAAATCATTTTCTCGTCACTGAGAACAGAGCGTATCGTTTCCTGATGCATTAAAGTAACACGAGAAAAATTGTAAATCACAATGACAATCTGACAATCTGATGTTGATTTTGAGGACTATCCTCGTAAAACGAGGATTTTGTACATAGTATAAGAATAGTACTGCTGTTGGCTATAATGTACTAAAACATTCTATTAGTTCAATCATTACACGCTAATAACACACGCAGTCCACGGATTCATACGGTTAATTTTATTAATTCTATTTTTTTCTTAGGAATTGAATGTAGCACACCGTTAAAGAAGGCGGATCGTCCTCTGCTGCCTAGCAACTAGAAAGGCACATCGTCAGACGGAACTGCTTGGGTGGCTACGGAGTATCAGCTGCTCTGATTTGTCCATTGAAGCAAAGGGACCAATCAACAGCGACCTTGTTGAATTTGTCTGTTTGGTCTCATCCATGTTCATGTATGTTGATTCCGTTTAAAAAGATGTCGTACAACCGCAGCATCGGCAGTGTAAAGGTAAACGATGATCATTTTCCGTTTATTTACGGCAGCCTTAAGTGGTATCTCTTTCAATTCAGTTGCTAGTTCACCGTAGTTAGCTTTCAATGCAGAACTGTATGAAAAAGTCGGCAGCAGTTCCTGGCAAACCAGAATATGCCACTATTTATTTCGTTCACAACGCATGTCTTTCTCACTACATATTAGCGTAACTAGTTAATATAGTAAAAAAGTACAACCCGAGATTTATTTTCCAACGATACCTTGGCAGAACTTACCATGACAGATGATGTCAAAAGCTGATATTCTTCTCTTCCTTTCAGTATATGGAAAAAAGAATCCCCAAAAACCCAAAGTATCAGCATGTGAAGACCAAGTTAGACACAGGTATTTTGTCTTTTGATTCTCATGCACATATTTACAACTACGGAATAAAACATGATTTAAGAAAATAAAAGAAATATAAACTATAACTATAAGCTATAAACATTTGCCTCTGTGTTGTGTTTGGCAGGATGCAGCCTTACAAACTATATGGAGGACATACAAACAAGTGAGTCTGTTCAGGATTATTGTGTCTATAGTATATTTATAAATATTTTATTTGAAAGAAACAATTTAAGTACTGCCCATTATAGTGTTGTTGAATGACCGGTGTAGGCCAATATATAAAACAGAATTGATATGTTTTGATCAATTGTACCAGCGACAGTTTTAGTTTTGTTTCTTCTTCATTCTCAGACTACAGGTATCACAAAGATGAAATATTCAAGCGGCTGGGGGTGACGACATTTGCACAAATGGTTAGCGTCTGCTTTTTCATACTCCTGTTATGTTTTCATAGTCAAAATCTCCCCTAGGATTTAAAATAAATATATTGTAAGTGTTAAGTAAAAAAGTAAGGATGTCTTTCGTAGAAGTGAGCTCCTATCTGTTGATTCTGTGTTGTCTGAATGAACGTGGAGAGAAACACGTCTCTGTTAACACTACTAAATAATGAATGAACTACATGTGTGAACAGCTGTGCACAGTGAGCCAGCTCCAGTGAACCTGTTCAAACTGTAGGGTGTATTTCAGAAAAGTCTCTTTCAAACCTTTTGAAGGAGTCAGCAACATGAATTTTATGTTTATCCCTCATTGCCTCATCAGATCCTCCAGGTAGCGGCTGTGTCCGAACTGAATGAAATTGAGAACGACAACGGCTCACATGATACCGAAGGTGAGGCATATGGTTAAATGAGGCGTTCACTTTCCATGAATATCCATTCTTCATGACTCGGCGGTCTGGGGCCGACTTCTTTTTTTATTCAAAGAATCAGTTTCTTTCTGTCTACAGACCGTCTGTCTACTGTGTCAGATACAGATCTGGACTGTCAGTCCCATCGGCAGTATGACCACGACAACAGTGACGTATGTCACACCGCCAGATCAACACTGCTAAGGTACTTTTTGTTTTTAGTTAAACTACAAACATGTAGTTTTTCTTTATTTATTTTTGCACCATAATAAGAAAATACTGTTGTACTGGATTTCATAAATACTGTATTTTTTGTAGTTAAAACAGACATAAATGTTGGTTGACTTTACCTAAATGGTAGTTAAGGGTTAGTTAAGGGCGTCCTCCACTGACGGTCTCACAGCTCTGTATATCTTCTGTCTACAAACCTATTTTTTGGCCTCACCTCACTCTCTCACCTGCAGCCTACATACTGCCTAAACAGGAACCCCAGGGAGCGTAACCCAATCTGTTGGGGTGACTGTAATAATAGAACATGTGGCTGAGGGCAGATGGGGAGAGGACAGGAGGTTGTTGCGGTGTGGTTTGGTCAACTTCCTCACTCACTTTTTCATGTACTGCAGAAATACATGTCTGATGAAACTGTTCTTAGAAACTGAGATATCGTTAACGGTCACAGATGTTAGGGTGAATTGGAGGCTGTGCTTTGTTTTCACTAGACTGGATAGAAATAAATATGATTTTACCAGGACATGAGGTGTCTTTCATTGAATGTGTCGTGTATCTGTGTCTCAGTGTTATCAGTGGTATGGGAGAGTTGAGTCGTGAAAATAAGGTGCCTGGACCTGTGGTTCCCGATGGTCCTTACGCAGACTGTCCCTACCTGCTGCTGGACGTACGGGACCGTGACCTTTATGACAGCTGCCACATCATCAGTGGTGGGTAGTAAATAAACTAGTATTAACTAGGGTTGTTCAAAGAATGACACACACTGTATTTCCAATGATTCCATCGTCCACACTCACTCATCACGAGGGACTGTAGACTCTGAACTGAAGTCCTTAAAGCAACCACCATCAAGAAGAACCGTAATGACTGAGACCTACCAACTCTATGACACTTGCTGTGAATTAATCATGATAAATTGTAAGTCAATTGTGATCAATCAAGTTGATCAATAGGTAATAAATGAGTGTGAATGGTTGTTTGGCTCTGTCTGTGGTCCAGTGACGTACTGACAGTCAGGGTTAGGGAGAAGCTGTAACCCTGTCCTAACTACTACCCTTTGTTGCCCAAACAAAATGATTTATTGTGTCTTGATTGATCCAATTTCTAAAACTTTTGAACATTTCAAAGTCTTGTTTTTCCTCCATCTTTCCTCCAGCCCACAGTTTTCCCAGCAGCCTGCTGTCTCGAACAATGGACGCCTACACCAAAGAAGTGCGGGAATATGTATCCTCTAACAAGAAAATACATCTTATACTCCTTGGTGCAACTTTTAGATTTGAACCTTCGTCAAATGTTCATCGTCAGACATTTCTTGAACACGACCTTGACCCAGCGTCTGTTTAGAGAAATGCAGCAGGAAAAATCATCATTTTGTACGATGAGGATGAGAGAATAGCCGCCCAGACGGCTACGAGCATGTGCCAGCGAGGTTTTGAGAATTTATTTATTCTCTCTGGAGGTAAGATTTTCTTTAGCCACAAATGAGTGGTCATTTTTAACACTTTAAGAAGCTGTTACAGCATTCATATCTAAAAAGGCCAGTTTGTTTCCAGGTCTCAAAGTGCTCTGTAAGAAGTTTCCAGATGGTATGGTGACAGGTTCTATCCCCACCTCATGTCTGGCCGTACCTCCATCATCAAAGTCCAAGAAGAGCTCCATACAGCAGCACCAGCTGCAGCAGACACCAGCAGCGGTGAAGAGGTGGAGGTTCACATCGGACGAGCTGTCCAGAATCCAGGAGCAGCTGGAGGACAGTCTGGTCCCCAGTGAGTAACCACTCTGAAGAAAAGCAAGCGACTTTAGGAGACTAAAGAGAGGAGTATTTTTGTTGTTAAAAAATGGCTCTAATTGCCGTCCCCACCTTTGCTGCAGGTCGTTTATCCAGTCGGATGTCAACCACCAGCTCCAGGTCCAGAGTCTCCAGCGCTGGGAGTCGACAGAGCTCATCCACAGTGGACAGGGAGTCCAGAGTTCAGAGCAGCACACCCTGGAAATAACCCTCGGCCTCAGAGTTACTGACGAACAAACCTCAAGTCTACCTAACAGGAATGACCGTACGAACTACAGCAGTCTGTGATTTGAAGAATGAAGAACTGACTTCAACCATCTGGTTGGTGCCTTTGTAAATACGTTTGTCTGTGTGAATAAAGTGTGTGTATGTTGTCTAGAAGCTGTGAAATGATTAATATAAAAATAAATAGAGCCAATGCCGTTCACTGTTTGATTTAGAGGTGACCTGATGTTTCCTTCTTCCTGTGTTTGACTTTCTATCCTGACCCCTGAGTTAAATCTAATGAACGTTAGCCCCAGATGTTAGCCCTGAGATAATTAGACTATCAGAAAAACATCAATAGTACTTGTACTGTGATTGTTGGTAGTGAATTGAGGTGTATATTTCTGAATATTTGCCACAGTGGTAAACTGTTCCTTAAACTCCCAAACAGATGTTTCAAAATACAAGTGACAAATGGTAGTTCATTTATTTTTGAATTATTCTTTAGGATTTAAAAAAAAAATTATATAATACCCTAAAGAATAAACTAATGAAAAACAATTTTTGATTATGAAGGTTAAAAAAAGAAAACTTGCTAAAGTAACTATGAAGGTTAAAAAAAGAAAACTTGCTATAGTAACTTAGCTAGCAGTAAAGAGGTAAAAATGAGGCAAACAGAACAAATGTGTGTTCAACATCTTTAATATCATGTTATCGCAAACACTTTTTTCAGACATGCTCGTTTTTTTTCCACTTGTACGTGTCATGATGCCCTAAAGTCCTCCAGTACGCTGATGATGCTGCGATATTAACCTTAAAGGCTATCGTCTGCTCACCACTGCCCCTGCAGGCTTTCACACCTTAACACACGTGATTTTAGTATGGGTTATTCAGGGTGTGATTCATGATGGTCATCAGGGCCAGCCAGGTCTCCTTGGCGGTGGGGATGATCTGATTGGACGGCAGGATGAAGCCATACCTTCCAGTGTCCCTCAGCTCAAAGGTGTAGGAGTACTTGATGCCCTGGTTGTAGGTCCAGTCGATGGTGCCCCCGCTGGCTTGGTCTGCAATTGAAGCAAATGTTGTGACTTGACTGATGTTGACTCCTGCAGTCACCTCCTCTTCCTCCTCCTCCTCCTCCTCTTATCCTACTCAATAGTATGTTTTATCTGGTTGTTGACACTTACAGATGGTGTTGATGATGCTGCCGTATCTGTACCTAGTTCCGTACAGTGTAGACAGGTCAGAGATGGCCCTCTGAGCCAAAGCGTGCTGTAGAGAAAGTGAAGTGCCTCTTCCGTCGTTGGACAAAAAAAAAACTTTGAAAAAACGTGTGAATAGAGACGAGGTGTTTCACCAGCTCGGCCTGGTCTTTGACTGCAGTCCTGGTGTAGCCGTAAGGATACATGAGCATCTGGGAGTAGGCGTGGATGGAGATGAAGGCCTTGATGTTTCCATGGCTCCTCACAAAGTCCACAATGGACTTGACCTCAGATTCAGAGTGAGCCCTGGGTCCACGGTAGGTCTCGGAGCAAGGGTTGCTACTAGCACCAGGTCCTACAAAGAGCAAAATTTACTCTTTGAAAATTTGTTCCAAAATAAAACATGTTTCTATGTTGATCCTGGAACTGGTGAACACAGTGATGTGTTGGTGACAGCAGTGTTGATGTCATTACCTCCAAAACCAGCATCCCAGTTCCTGTTGGGGTCCACACCGTAACACCCAGAGCCACTGGGCTTCCTGGTCTTACGCCACATACGGTTCTGGAGAGTAAAGGAACATTTACCAAAGGGACTGAGGAACAGACTAAAAATCCATCACAGAACTCTGGGGTCTGTCTAACGATTGAAATGATGTTTTATTCAAATGTTTTGAGAAACAAGGATAACTTTTCTGAGTGTCTTACGTTGGAGTGGGTGTAGTAGAAACCATCAGGGTTGGTCACAATCTCCAGGAAGATGTCCATTTTGTTGAGGATGGTGGTGAGAGCAGGGTCTTTTCCAAAATCTGTCACAATCTGGGGACAGAAAAGTGAAAATTCTCTCATTTCTTTTCTTAGCCAAAGAAAAAGTTCTAATGTTTCTCAAATCACCTTCTTGGCGAACCAGGTGCCGCTGGCCTGAGTGACCCATTCTCTGGAGTGGATTCCGGTGTCGATCCAGATGGCAGGGCGATTGGTTCCACCAGTGCTGAACTAACATGGAGGGTGTGAATAAAATAAATCAATCAGTTTCTGTCACAATATTACAGTATTACCTCACCACCCCACAAGAGGGCAGTGTATCACTGACTGCCTGGTTTTGCTTGGAAATAAATGTTCAAACGTTTTTCTTCTCAAAAAAAAAAGTTTAAACATCAAAATATGATTCAGATAAAAACAAGTGTAAATATTCCAGATGTGTTCCAGTCAGTGTACTGTACTTCACGCAGGTTGTGTCCACTCTGCTGATTTACCTTCAGCACATTCAGTGGACGTCCCTGGTAGCTCTGTCCAATCACAAGCTTGCTGACCAGGCTGGGATTCTCAGCCACCAGCATGTCCTGGAAGCTGGAGATCTTTGACCAGAGATGAAAATGTGATTTTTTTTTTACACAGGAAATGATGCTTGTTTTTTATTGGAGGATTTTCAGCACACTAACCTCGTTGAGGTTGTGGTACCTGGAGAAGTCAAAGGTGTCTGTGCTTCTTGGCTGACCGAGGCGAGCTGCGGACTCCATTTCCTGCTGCTCCTCGTCCAGCATCACCTGCACGACAGACACACAGACGCTGTTGGAGATGAAGCCCCCACCACTGGTTGTTGACCCCGGTCCAGTTACCCCTCTGTACCTGCAGGTCGTCAATCATGATGGTGTAGTCGATGTCCTGACTCATCAGGTGGGCCTTGAGGACCATCAGACTGTCAAAGGGAACTCTGATGTCAACAGGATAGGCCACATCAGTCACATCCGTCCAGAAATCCAACTGAGGGAAGAAAAAACAAAAACAAACAAAAAAAGAATTGAATGTGTGTTTGGTGTTTTTTCCCACATATGTTTGTTAATTTCTAGAATTAAAAAAAGAATCAAATGTCATATATATCTTCATCTATGGTCAACACTGTCTTCAGGTTTGTATTGTGGCTCCACCTCAGACATGTCCTCCAGGTCCTTGATGAGAGCCAGCTGGACTTCATCTTTGGGGACGATGCGCAGCACTTGGTGTCTGCAGAAGGAAAACCACTGTGGTTTACAAGTGTTTGCTCAACTCAAGGCAAGGAGAGAAGAGAGAAGTTGGCCAACACAGGTAGATGGGAGATTTCTCCAGACCAACTGGTGTCAAAATAATTCCTGTCCTACAAAGTTGACGCTTCAGGCAAAGACATGAGACATGAGACACCAACTACTGCAGATATCTTCATAGGACCAAATTATAATATCAAATATAAAGTACTATGAGGATTTAGGAAGGAGTACACATTACAGATATTTCTTCTATTTACATGAGTTTTTTTTAAGTTTTAAAGCAAAGTCAGAGAACTCAGCAAATGAAAGGGTTTCCATCATCCAGGGTTGTTTAGGAACATGTTATTAAAGAGCTTTAAATTCAGACAGTGCAGTCATCGTCTATCATTTCTAAAACTATTTTTATATCATCATGCTGTTGGTTGGAGATTCATGCCTTTATGATAGGAAATATATTATGTATATATGTTTTGCATGAAAAAACTTTTTTTTTTAAAGTACTGAAGAACTGATAAGTTCAGCAGTAACCTCAGTGCGAGGCCCGTCAGGGTCCACTTACCCCTCAAAGGTCTCCTTGCAGAGAACCACAACAAGCAGAGTGGTAAAAGCGATCAGCACCCTCATCGTGACCGGCAGTGTGAAACTGGACCATCCAAAAAAGTGGCTTTTATGGCTCAGAGTGGCAGGTCATGTGACCAAACCACCGCCTTGTGTAAGGTGATGAAAGTGTGACAGCAGCTGGAGAATTTCTCAGCTCATATCTGGAGAAATGACACAAATAGGTGAATCATTCAAGGTCTGCCTGAGTTTGGTCTCTTTGGTCAGCCATCAGCTGTTTCACACACACACACTCACACTCACACACACATTATATAATCATTATCATCATACACTTTTGAACTATCAGCAATTTCTTCTCCTGGGGATCAATAAAGTGATTGGAATGATGTGTCCTGTGTTTGGTTGCAGATAAAGGCAGAAAAAATAAGGCATTTTCTCTCTGTCTAATTCTAATCCAGCCTTATGCAAACCAGGGCCTGCGGGCCTGAAACAGCCCGTCTGGTTTATTTATCGGGTTCATAGAAATGACCACAATTTTGTCCCTTAACCTGTATTACTACTCAGCTTTTTAGTGAAGCCACTAGATGGCGCACTACAAACCCAATCTACTTTTTAAACGTTTTTGAATTTTTACAACAGTAAGTGGAGCCAAAGTTGAGGAAAGTGGACCACAACTGTTCGCCCTGTAATCCCACAGGGATCACTGTAGTCTACGTACAGACTGTCTGTCGGTCTACTTTCTTCTACTCTCGACAAGTGAAGCTGAAGCGTTGGCAGTATCAGCCTTTTCTGTTGGTTCTACAGTGTTTTCTTAATAAAACTGAGCATCTGGTCTTTTTTCAAACACATTTTCTCAAACCAACTATTTTTATGTGCAGATATTAATTACATATTTAAACAAAC
>NC_024312.1:2487019-2489827 GCF_000523025.1 Cynoglossus semilaevis | reverse complement strand
TTGACATTAAATTTGAAAGATCTGTTCCATTATCAAAATATACATTTGTCTCTTAACTTGGTAAATTTCAGATTGATTTTGGATTTCAAAGCTGCGTCTGTCATGGATGGAAACAGCTGTTTTCAGAGTTTACAAAAATAGTTTTAAAATAGTCCCAGAAATGCTCTTCTAACACTCTTCTCCAGATGTTCATTTCAGAGAGGACAGATGATAAATGCCTACATTTTTAGACATAAAAACATGACAGTGCCGATTATTCGACTGGTCACAGAGGAAGTTCTAAACCACAGTTTCCTGTGTCAAGACATGCTGCAACTGTTTGACAAGTCACGAAACAGCACGTCAACACTTCTGTACGATTTATGTATTATTTCTCCTCTAGACGTTTCTGGACACATTTTTAAAAATGTATTACATTTTAATTGTATGGACAAATTGAGAAATGGACAAGTTTCACAAGATACTACCCCGCGGAAGTGTCGCAAATATCATAGCAGGTTGAATCTGTCAAAAAATGTGCTGTTGAAGCCTTTGTTACAGTCAGACACGCCCCTGCTGTTTGTGATTGGACACACAAGTCACCACGGTTCTTTTTATTGGTTTACATACAGGTCAATCACAATAGGGCGTCTCCTCCGAAACCCAGCAAAGGAGGAAACGGGACATCCAGAGATGAAATCTGCGTCAAGCTACAGAGCGGAATTCGGCCATATCCGAATGTGAATGTCAGGATGAACTTTCAAAGTAAAACCCTTAATTGGCAACATTTAAATTTATTGACACCTTAAAATGTTGTACAAAAAAATAATTAGTCATTTGGAAGTAAATATTCGTGATTTCATATTAAATATCGTTTTATTAGCATTTTCACGCTGACATTTGTTTGTTTTGAAATACAAAATATTATTTAGAAGAAATCCGGAAGTTTTGTTTGTCAATTCTTTGTAACCTGACAGCAGTGTGCTGTTTGAGGAGCACCAGCAAAAAAAAAAACCTTGGCGAAAGTGGAGAAGAAGCCGGTCAGTCCTGTGTTATTTATTTGGGCTTTCAGGCTGTTGTTTTGTTGAGAATAACTCCGTCTTTCGCCTCCGCTGTTCCTGGAAAACACACAGAAAAAATGGAGATAGAAAAGGAAGTGAAGAAGGTGAGTTTTCTTTGTATGTGCTCCTTATCTCGAAGTGACCCGGGAACGCCCTGAGAGAAAGGTGTTCCGAGCCGAGCCACAGGCAGGTGGAGACCGGAGGAACTGTGTCAATTATTTAAAAAAATAACGACAAAGTCCGTGAAAATTAAATATCAATAAAAGCACAGGATGTGTTTCATTAGTTAACGCTCCGTTCCTCTTCTCAGCAACTTTGTTGTAACACAAATGGTTGTAATTTACAACACCTGGGTTATAATCATTGATTAAGTTTAAATGTGCACTGTAATTAAACAAAACCCCAAAGTTTTTAGGCAAGTATAATTTATTTTATTTATTTATTTCGGTTCTTTGAGTAATTAAAGAACGAAATAATGTATGTTTTAGTCATTTTGAGGTCTGGACAACACTTTAGTTAAGTTTGGTACTTTTGGGTTTTTTATGACCGTAAAAATGCTAGGTTTAACTTTGCTTCTAATTTACAACTTGAATCCCTGGGAAATATGATAATTGATGGGTAAAATTATTTTTTACCAAATTACTATCCCACCATTACAGGTTCTAATAAAGCAGAGTCCCATTCACACTGACCACCTGGATTTGGTGGTTTGTCTGTGCCTCTTTCTTATAGTGTGTATAGTTGTAACTAGCTCAAAATACCATAAAACCTTAAAATGGTTATATTTACTTTTACTTGGTTACATTTTGTCTGTGAAGTCGAATGAGTCATAAAAAAACGACTCCTCTGACCTGAACTTTGTAGCCTGTGTTCTGCTTCTCTGTGGTGTCGTCATCGTGCACTCACTGATCAGCAACAGCTGCTAATACAGATGTGGAAACTGTGACTTCAGCCCAAAATGGACTCTCTCTCTCTCCCTCTCTCTTTCTCTTTCTCTCTTTCAACTATAAATATTTAGACTTCCAAAAGCAGTGGTTTGGCCCACTTTAAATTCCCAAACCAACGGTTCAGACACCTGAGAATAACTCTGTTACATCCGGGGTTTTAAGACTTTAACTGACACATTGCAGGAAACCAAAATGACAATATCTCTAATAAAAGCTTTATGAATTAGTCTGTGTGACTTAGCTTGATTGATGATGATGTGTGTTCTGTTGACAGATGACCCTGGGCCATGAGTTTGGAGCTGGAGCAGCCTGTTTGAAATGCAAGGACAAATGTGACGGCTTTGAATTGCATTTCTGGAGGTATGTATGTAGAGTTTTTTTTTTTTTTAGTACAGCAACATACGATGAAAGAGACGAATGCATCAGTGTGTATTCAGTCGGTTTGTACTGGAGACATGTGGCTCATCTAGGTTTGAAAGCCGTGTTTGGGGTGAAGTACTGATGTCAGATGATGAGACACAGAGCTTTGGTGGACGTTTGCCAGGTCTGAGGGAACCAGGGCGTTCAGCGCTCTGGTCCACATGTGATCAGGAGAAAAGTGTTCACGCAGGAGCCAGAACTGGGCAATAACGTCATTTCCCCTTTCCTCTCTGCTTAATTTAAAATATTGCTAACTAGTTTAGGTCGCACGTCACATTTTTATTTTCCCCCTTTAACAAAGAGCGCTCTGCTGAAGGCCCTGAATCCTCACACACATCTTACAGACTCTGTAGCTTCTTACTATAAAGTAGAACAGGCCCCCCCCTCCCCCCTGCACCGCC
>NC_024312.1:2462550-2486973 GCF_000523025.1 Cynoglossus semilaevis | reverse complement strand
CAGCCCCCCAGCTGCTCCTTTCTTACTGACCCTCTGTGTCAGTCTGGGCTTTGAACCCGTGATTCATGACAACTTTGTTATCCACACTTGAACAGTTTTCTGGAGAACATTCCTCCAGTTGCTCTGGTTTGACTGCAGACCCAGCACCAAGATCCATGGGTTTAGTTTTTTATAATAAATAGTTACTGTTGGACTGTTTTTATACCTGGAGTGACTTTAACATTGACGTCATTTTATATCAGTCGGCCTCAGTACTGCATTAATTTGTCCTTTTTTTAAAAATCTCTTTCTCTCACGTAGCCTCGCTGTAATTTATCTGTCTTTTCACACACCACAGAAAAAACACTTTTGTTAGTTCAGCTTCTTTTGCTCTGTCTTTGTTTCACATGCAGCTGCACCTCACAACCCGTGACAGTACTTGGGTTTACAGTACTACTACTACTACTACTACTATTACTTCTAATACTCTACACTTTTCACTTCTCAGTTTATATTTTTTCAACCCAAACAATTCAAACAGGGTTTTCACTCGGCTTCACTTGTTCCTTGAAGTCTGAGACCAGGTCACGTTGAAGCATGCCCTGGATTTTGCAATAAAACTGTTCAACTATGAAGTCAGTTGTGTTGACGCCTGTGGATTTTTGTAGCAGCATTTTTGATCTAAAGTCTCTGTCTAGAGAACTAACTAGAGTTATCAGGGTTTAAATACATTATAGATGTTTATTAACCTCTGCAGACCAACCATGGAGGAAATCTGACAGTAAAGCATAAGTATCACACACACACACACACACACACACACACACAGTAAAAAAGTTAAAAAAAAAAAGCCAAAGATCAGAAAGTTTAGTTACAAAGTAACTGAAACATAAAATAACTTAGTGATTATAAAATTATATGAAAAAATCCTTAGTTACTTTCACAACTAAAACCTTAGCCTCAGTAAAGTGAACTGATCAGAAATTCCTCCAAAATGCTAAACAAACTGTAATGGTTTGATGCTGCTTTTAAAATGGGCCAGGGGTCAAGGGTCAGCGGTCAGGGCAAAACTTTCCTAACGTCACACAGCCCTGAATGTCTTCTCATTCTTTCTCTCTAGAAAAATCTGCAGAAACTGCAAATGTGGCCTGGCAGAGCACGACGTGGCGATGAACTCTGAGGAGAACAAGAAAGTAGGCAAGTTGTTCGAGGACACCAAGTACACCGCCCTCATGGCTAAGTTGAAGACTGACGGCGTCCCCAGCTACCAGGGCAACATGGTGGCCATCACTCTGCCCCCTCTTTCCCCCGCTTACGTCCTACCACCCAGTGCTGCGGCCTCCGTGGTTCCTCCCTCTGCCATGGCCACGTCTGTACAGCCTGCTGCAGCCTCTGCAGGAGCACCACCTAGTGGAGCTCAGGGTCAGGCTCAGGCTCAGGCTCAGGGTCAGCGTCAGGGTCAGGGTCAGGGTCAGCCTGTAGCAGCAGGTGGTACGCCAGTGATGGCGTCCAAAGTTCCAGTCCCTGCTAGTGCCACGGCGGCCAATCTGATGCCAGTTTCCAAAGATTCACCAATGACGTCCGTCACCTATGAGTGGGCGCCCCCTGTGGCTAACAAATATCTGGTAGGTTCATGACAACATGTTATGCTGTAATCAGCTAGGGTGTGTGCAGCAGCAGCAGCAGCACCCCCGGTGGTTGAGGGCTAAACTCCACTGTCTCCACTGCTGAAGTTGGCTTTGTTTTGACAACAACTGTTTCAACAAAAAAAGAGAGTTTTTAAATTTTGAGAAAAATGTCACCAAGTTTTTTTAAACAGTGACTCTCTCTCTCTCTCACTCTCTCTGTCTTACTCTCTCTCTCTGCTTGTGTTTTCTGGTGAACTTTAATAGTCAGTCCAGAACAGCCTCAGTGGGGGAACATGGTCACATGATCAAGTCTTCCTTCATTATGACCTCATGGGGAACATGGTCACATGATCAAGTCTTTTTTAGTTTAGTAAAGTTTCCTCTTTCTATCTTTTTGTTCCTTCATTATGACCTCACGCTCGTCACTTGAATTGACTTAATTTCTCAGTTCTTACAATAATAATGAAAAAAACAAAGTATAAATTTGGTTTTACACCCACTCAACCAAAAGCCTTTGGATGAAAACGTTCTCCCACTTCCTGCTTTTCACAGGCCTCACATCTGTCCTTGTTTAGTCTGCTCAGGTGTCTGGAGCACCGTGTTTTTGGTTTCTGATCTTCTGATTGGACCACAGCGTCTGTCACGGACGGTCTGTTCATCCTCGTCCTTCACACGGACACGGAACGTTTGAACCGAGCGGATTCTGTTGATTTTTCTCTCTGACTTCCAGGCCGTGCGTTACATCGAGCTGCTGCCGCCGGAGAAACGCCCTGTGGCCGGAACAGAGGGAGCTGCTTACCGTCGGCAGCAGATGGACCGTCAGCTGCCGGAGCACGACCAGGACCCGTCCAAATGTCATGAACTCAGTCCAGCTGAGGTCAAACTAATGCAGCAGTTTGTCCGCAAGTACAAGGACGAGGCCCTGGGCGTCGGAGATGTTCTTCTTCCTGAGGAGATGGCCCTGGTGAAGGCAGGAGGGCAGGGGGAGGGCGAGGGGCTGGGGGGGCGCCTGGGGCTGGAGGGGCACCTGGGGCTGGAGGGGCACCTGGGGCTGGAGGGGCAGGCTTTGGTGTCGGGGCAGGTGGTCAGAGAGCTGGGACTTGTGCAGGATCTGGACCTGGAGCCACAGCTGGTGGTGTTGGTCAGGGTGCTGCTTACTCGGACCAGGAGGTAACAATGCTTTGGCAGGAGCAGGAGCGGGGACTAGTCCATCTGTAGGAGGCGCTGTTGGCACTGCTGCTACTGCTGGAGCCATGGTCGTCCCTGGAGGTCAACAGTCTGGACTCCCACAGCAGAACTTTGTAAGTTCTAATCCTCTGTTATTGATGATTGTTTTTCACCTGTTTTATACTGAATGAAACTTCACTACGAGTAAAAAAAAATCTCAATTTCTCCGTGGTAAACATTTAAGGAAGCGTGTTATACTCAGAGTACACACTAGATGGCGCCATATCACTAACTTTACTTGTGGTCTTTGCCACCAGTGTTGAAGCATAAAAATATGATTTACATTAGCTAATGTGGCACAGATTAGCATTTTTATTACTTTTAACATGTGCATCTAAGATTTATGCTGTCAGTTTTTTATTTGACTTTTTAATTTTTGTTTCTGACTCATCATAATATGATGAGCTGAAAGAATACTGTGTGAGTGTGAACGTAAAGGTTCAACACCAACAGTTTTCTACTCTTTATAAAAATACCTGGTTCAGATCAGAGTATCTTCTGAAGAAGTACTAGACTCTCAGATTATGCAGTATTCTGTGATCTAAACCTAAGAACATTCGTACAAAGAGGGTCGTGAGGTTGTGACCCACGCAGTCGTTCTGCACAATTTCAGGAAAGTGTCTGATCCTTTGAGCAGTTCACCAGCCTGGGACTTCCTGAGGCCCGCTGTCAAAATGGCCTCCATAATAAAATGCTCTTCTGTCAGATCAAAAGGAGACTTTGAAGTGAAAATAAAAGAGCGTTTGTGTGAAGTTCTGAAACGACATAACTCTTTGTTGTATTATTGTTGTATGAACTAGTGTTTCTCGACCAGAGACCAGGACGCTCTGTCATATTAAACCGACCAGTCGTGACGTCATGTTCATGTTTACCCGTTCCCTCTCCGTCTGCAGTCGTGCCGTCACTGTCAGCAGCCGATGCGTATGGGCGAGCCCGCCGTCTACGCCGAGAGGGCCGGCTACGATAAACTGTGGCACCCAGCATGCTTTGTGTGCTGCACCTGCAACGAGCTGCTGGTGGACATGATCTACTTCTGGAAGAAAGGGAAGCTCTACTGCGGACGCCACTACGGAGACAGTGAGAAGCCGCGCTGCGGAGGATGTGACGAGGTGAGGACGCCCGATCAGTCGGACTTCAATGATGTCTTTGTTTTCTGTTCATTCTGAGTCTAACCGTAACGTGCGTCCATCCACAGCTGATCTTCAGTAACGAATACACTCAGGCCGAGGGTCAGAACTGGCACCTGAAGCACTTCTGCTGCTTCGACTGCGATCGCATCCTCGCCGGAGAGACGTACGTGATGGAGAAGGACAAGCCTGTGTGTAAGCCCTGCTACATGAAGAACCATGCTGTGGTGAGAGACGCTCCCTTCACTCTCTGGTTACTGAGGAAACTACGTTAGGATTGCCCAATGGTTGTGCTTTTGTATTTCTGGACTATAAGTCGCACCAGTGCCCTCTAGTGGCTGTCAATGTGAAAATAATGAACGTGTACATTTTCAGTGGTACAGGAGAATCAGATACTGCCTTGAAAAAAAACTTATTGTTTTCTACATTTTCAGTGGTACAGGAGAATCAGGAGATTCTTGAAAAAAAAGGTTATTGTTTTGACAGTAAAAAGATAAATTCTCCTTCTCTGCAGAATTGCTCTTCCTGCCAAAAGGCAGTGGACCCCGAGGCCCAGAGGGTTTCCTACGGCGAGTTCCACTGGCACGCTGAGCCACAGTGCTTCAAGTGCTCCGGTTGTTCCAAGTGTCTGGTGGGCCAGCGCTTCATGGCCCTCAAGAGTTTTCTCTTCTGCTCCGTGGAGTGCAAGAAAAAAATCATGGCCTAGTGGTAGGAACCTGCTACTGCTGCTCCTCATCGCTGACCTTTGAACCTACTCACGGAACCAGGTTGGGCTGAACCCGAACACCTGACGTCTGATTTGGACGTGGGTTCTTTCTGTCCATCACAGTATTGATAACTCTGTCTCTTCAATCCACTCTTTTTTTTTTCTTTTTTTTTTTACTGTGATTTTTCTACTCATGAGTTTCAGTCCGAGACGACAATCTGACTTTATTTGTTTTTTCAATTCTTTGCCTGTGAAAAAGTATTAGCACTGATCTACTGCTGAAGAAGTCATTTCTGATTGGGTGATAAGAAACTACTGATGTCAGTTCTTCTCCACGCAGCAATAAGAAAATCTTTGTTCAAGTCCAAACTTCCAGCACTTTTTAATCCAGATCAGAGTCGGTCAGTTCCAACTTTTTTTTTTATTACTTTTGCTTTAAACCTCATCAAATATGAACGTTACAAAATACTCAGGCCCAGTTCACTGAACATTGGACTGAACCATCTACGACATCAGGTTCAACCAGGTCCATGTGTCATAGAACATTTATGTTTATCTTGTCTTTTCTGACTGGAATATTTATTCCAGAAAAATATCAGCTCCATAACATTGATTCGTTGATACGTTGGTGTGGGAGAATAAACCATCACCATCAACACAACATTCATTTTCTAGTCTGAACCAGAGGCCAAACAGTTAATGTTACTTGTCTTCTTTAAATTTTAGGAATCTAAAAATATGATTTTTTTATATATATATATACTGTACATCCTGGTGTCAGGGCTTTGGTTTACTGATAATATTTAAAATATATTACATTAATCAGTCGACACCAAAATCTGCCATGAGGAAAAGCTGTTAGCTTTAGCTTTAGCTTTAGCTTTAGCTTTAGCTTTAGCTTTAGCTTTAGCTTTAGCTTTAGCTTTAGCTTTAGCTTTAGCTTTAGCTTTAGCTTGTAACTGATGCAGCGTTCACTGTACTTTAACCCATTAATCCCAGGTTTGTTGAACTGTGAAAAACCCTGGTTGGTTGGTTGATTGATTGATTGGTTGGTTGATTGATTGATTGATTGGTTGGTTGACTGGCAGTAATAGTTGGCATCCATACTCTCTCAGTACTGCCCCCTGTTTCCCTCCTTCTAATTGACACTGTCAATCAGGAGACATCAGAATATTGTCAGTCATTTTGTGTCAAAAACGTCCTCTTTTTCAGTGAACTGCACTTTAACTTTCTCCTCTTTTGGCCATAAATACGTTTGTGAAATGAAACTGCTGTCGTTAACGCTTTGTTTCTGTCAGGGATGTCGAGGTGAACGAGTTCATTAATTTGACACTTTCTATACATTTATATGTCGCTTATTTCAACCCAATTCTTAGTCAATAGTATTGCTTTGTAGAAAGTTTTTTTTTTACAGGTTTAGGATGATGTCATAGGGAGAAGACAAGAGAAGTTATGGCTCAGTTGATGAAATGATAACTTAAACCTAGTCACAAACTAACTCCAGACAAGCTTGTATTAAATGATAACTTAAACCTAGTCACAAACACATGTTAGAACACCAAATATCAAGAAGGTTACAGTAAAAAAAGCAGCTAAAACTTTCAAACCAAACTGTCACATCTGACCAAAGATTAGAATCTTAGAGTTTGGAAGAACCTGGGAGAAGGTGTTTGAACCTCCTGTGTCAGTTCAAACCCTGATGTGATGTGGATCAGCGTGGTCCTGGGGGAAAAGGAAACATTCTCACCGCTCAGGGTCTGGGTTTTCCTCCGTCAAGTGGAAACAATTCAAGGAAGCTCCGTCTGTGAGGAGCTCCATTGTCTGACGTGGCGTTGAGCCCAGAGCAGCTCTGCTGTTTCCCCTCCTTCACTGGACCCGACCTGCTGTGACAGAATCACCTGGACACGCTCATCGTCACCAGGTTGGACCCCCCCACGACCCTGACCCCACACCCCCCACCACGTCTTCCTTTAGATATGATATTAGTGAACCCTGTTGTGTTACCATGGAGACGACGTGTTGTGAAGCAGGGCGAGGTCTTGGTTGGAATTTGCATCTTTTTTTTTTTTTTGCCTGACTCTGCACCGCGCTCCTGTTGAAGGAGTGAAGAGTTCACTGAGCTCCACGACACAGTGGACTGATGTAAGGTTTACTGCTGGTCCACTGATACACAGGAGTACTCCATCCTAGAAGTACTCCGTCCTAGAAGTACTCCGTCCTACAACAGAGTACTGTAGGCCTGTTACCTCGTACTCCATCCTAGAAGTACTCCATCCTACAACAGAGTACTGCAGGCCTGTTACCTCAGCTGCTTCAGATGCCAGTTCTCTCTCTCTCTCTCTCTCTCTCTCTCTCGTGCCACCGCCCACATTCCTCCAGAGCGGGTGGAGAGGAGACGGAGAACGGGAGAGAGTGACTGTATTTTATGGCCTGGAGTTCAGAAGCTGCTCCAGTCGACAGGAGAATCAGAATCAGAGCCTCACCCAGACCGTAGCGTCTGTGGGCTGGTCAAGCAGCAGTACCAGTTATACTCCAGTTCCTGCTCAACACCCCCTAATGGGGCCCGCCCCCCACTTTGAGAACAACTGATCTAACAGCATGGTATAACAGGACAGACCATGATAAACAAGTTTGGACTGAGAACCAGAATAAACCACAAAGATGACAGAAGGAAAGGAGGAACCAGCACTCCTCACCACGGAGGGTGTGCATAGTGTGCAAGTGTCCAGTAGGGGTCACTCTTCCTTTTTAAAGATTGGAGCCTCGGTGTTGGACTGAGTGTTTGAACAGTGTCTGGTAAACCACGTGACCTCACCTGTTGACCTTTGATCCTCTCACTGTGTCTCCAAAGGATCTGAGGACGTGAAAAACAGAACTCAAACCTCAAAACTCAAAACTCAAACCTCCAAATGATCAGGACTTTATACAGTTTTTTTGAACTACCATGTGACGTCAACATTCATCCGTCTTCTGAATCTAAAAGGCATCATTTCAGTCGCCGTCTGTGAACCACCGTCTGTGAACCACCGTCTGTGAACCACCGTCTGTGAACCACCGTCTGTGAACCACCTCTCAGTATTCATTAATAACTTTGTCTGAAGGTGAGTCCAGGGCCACGCCCACTCGTTGCCAGGAAGTCCCCGTTGCCGTGGCGACTACAACAGGCCCAGACATCTTGATTGTGTTTTTCTTCTGTGGAAGTGCAGATGTGAGGTTCCAGAAAACTCTGCAGCAACAGAAGCCGTTCTTGTTTGTGACGCCTGCAGCGGAGGACGTCAAGTCAAGTCAAGTCAGGTCAGGTTTGTTTGAACAGCATCTGATCAAACACGGTCTCTGAGCGCCGCGTCAACACTGAAGATGGAGGAACCTGATACGGTCAATAAGTACTGATACTACTGGTGTACTACAGTCCATGTACTACAGTACACGTACTACAGTACACGTCCATCTACTACTGGTGTACTACAGTCCATGTACTACAGTACACGTACTACAGTACAGAACAAAGTGGACAGTTACTGTTTTTGGTTTTTTTTTGTCACCAGCCCACAAGTATGCTTTACCGGTGGTTCCCAAACTGGGGGGCAGACCCCACCAGGGGGAACAAAACTATTGGCCCTCGTCCTGTCTACAGAAGGGGGCGCTGTAGAGAAAAAAAAATCAGGAAACACTGCAGTGAATAACATTTTTCTTGAGACATTTTTTCAGTGAGTTTTTCCCCCAGAATCAAAACTACTGGTGAATTAATGTCTCATGGACTTTGTACGTACTACGGAGTACTGTGGGTGTACACTGTGAGTTTATTGTCCAGTCCATCTGTCTGTGTCTGTTATGAGGGATGATCATCATCATCATCTTCATCATCTCCAGTGCTGATGGGAGAACCTTGAACCCTGCTCTGTTTTATGAGCCTCTCTCTGACTCACACCTCCGTCCTGTATTGACGTCCGTCTCCATGGTTACTGTTTACACTTCATGATAAGTTCACTGTAACAGCTCAGAGTCAGTGATCAGTGACACAGACTGGCCTTAAAGTCACAGTCCATGGACTGACCTCCTACAGTAGGTCGTCAGTAGGACATCAGGACTCAACCCTAGAGTCTGGACCAGTGACGCCATCGTGTTAGACACAGAAATATGTTAGTTTAACACTGAAGCTCCAGCTGAGTGGTTGGTGGCTCCACGGCTGTGAAACGACAACTGAACCATCAACGCTGCTGCTGCTGCTGCTGCTGCTGCTGCCAAACTTTAAAAGTTTCCTCTTCCTGCTATTGTCAACCACACGCTTCCTCTTCATAAATGGAACATGGAAAAATCTGTGGCCGAGAAGATTTCTCACAGATGTGATCAGTGCTCCAGTCCAAAAAGAAGAAGAAACATGATGATGATGATGATGATGATGATGATGATGATGATGATGGTGGTTTCATCTGGACAATGAAGATTATGACCAATCCCAGCAGCAGAACTTCACAGATGTGTCTGCGTCTGCACCTTTTTCTAAAGTGTGAAACATGTTGTAGAAAAACAACAGCAGAGTGAACAGAGGCAGTTCAGTCCAGTCCAGGCCAGTCCAGCCCAGGGTCCAGTCCAGTCCATTCCAGTCCAGTCCAGTTCAGTGTCCACTCCAGTCCAGTGTCCAGCGTCCAGTCCAGTCCAGTTCAGTGTCCACTCCAGTCCAGTGTCCCGTGTCCCGTCCAGTCCGGTGTCCAGTCCAGTCCATTCCAGTCCAGTCCAGAGTCCCGAGTCCAGTGGCCAGTCCAGTCCAGTTCAGTGTCCACTCCAGTCCAGTGTCCAGTGTCCAGTCCCGTCCAGTGTCCAGTCCCGTCCAGTGTCCAGTCCAGTGTCCAGTGTCCAGAGGACGAGGACTCACTCAGACCAGTCACAGCTCTGACGGAGGTTTGATTCCAGTTCAAAGTCAGAGTTTACTCTCAGTGAGGAGCAGAGTTGAACTTGAACCCCTCAGGTTTTTAGGGTTTTTGTTTTTTTTTTGTTGCAGAAACAACATAATCATCACGTGACACAACGAGGTCAAAAAAGGTCAGGATTTAAAACTTCAGGCTAAAAAGAAAAACATTAACACGACATTTTTTCAACTGCACAGAAATACAGAATGAGCTCAGAGCCTCGGCCTCTTCCTGTTGGTCGAGTCATTAGTACGAGGTCACGTTTTCCAGGAGCTGTTACTGAATCATGATTATTCATGATCATAATCAACCGTGATTAATCAACAATCCAAAATATAACACAACCATCGCTGGAACAGAAAGACAAAAAACAGCCGTGTGTTTTATTCACCTGCTTCATCAAAATGATGGAATTTTTAATATGGAAAAAGACCAGAGGTTGAGCCACCTTATTGTTGACTGGTGCAGCTCTGGTCCGTCTGTCATCCTGCACATTTATATTATGTTCTCTCCACTCTCACCCTGTTAACCTTTGACCTCAGTCCCTCCATCCTTCACGCAGTAGAAGAAGAAGCTCCTCCGTCTCTGTACTGTAACCAGCTAAGAATTCCTCCCCAGAGTTTTGGCCGGCACCAGGATCCGAGTCCAACGGTCTTTAAAAGTCCCGGACCGGAGGGTGATGTTGCCTTGTATGGTCATAGAAATTGACCGCTCTTTCTTTCTTTCTTTAATTTATACTCCAGCGTGACTTTTTTTTCTTCTCACTGAGGATTAAGGCTGAGGGTGATGAGGGTGAGGAGAGGGGGAGACCAGGGTGAGGAGAGGGGGAGACCAGGGTGAGGATGTGACGGCTTCATTATTTAGCAACAGAATTAGCATTCAATCGGTTTTTGGTGAAAAGTTGAAAATTATATTTGTTTATTTTTTTAATGTCAAACTTTAGTCCCAACATAAACGATGATCAGATCAATGTTTGGGTGCAGCTTCAAACTCAAAACAAACAAACAACCCCCCCCTTCACTCTTTCACCCACATGTTTGATTCATCAGCCCCAAAGTTTGGTCTCACTGAGGACTACAAGATGACACCAGGGGGCGCTGCTAGGGATTTTGGGCCCATGAAAAAATAAATTTAAAAAATGATGACATTCAACTCTGTGTCATATTATTTTAGGTTATTATTATATTATTATCATTGTAACCAAGGCCCAGTTACACACACACACACACACAGACACACACACACACATCAGTAGCTGCCTCTGGTCGGCCTTTACACACAAGGTGTGTGTGTGTGTGTGTGTGTGTGTGTGTCAGCCCAGGTTCAGGGTGTGATGGTTGAAGATGATCCATGGTCGTTCTTTATTTTCTCTTCTCTTCTCTTCACACCTTGTCCGTCCTGTGACCGCGCTGACGGTTTACAGAAAGTCGACCTTTTCTTCTCTGATAACCACAATGTTTTAATAACCCGACCGTGGAGAGTGAGCTGGAGGGAAGATAACAAGTACGAGGAGGAGGAGGGAGGGAGGGAGGGAGCACATGTTCTTCCTCCTCCTCCTCCTCACCCACAGATACTGTCCATTCACTTCACACAAACTTCCTCTCATTCTCTACTGAAAATTCCAACAACAAAGTTCTGTGTCAACGCTGTCTCGCCTCACACCTTGCGACCATCGACCTTTGACCCTGCAGCCTCTCCCGCTCCTCTTGTTGGAGGGAGTGTTTCCACGGACGACTCTGAGCGGTGGCACGGAGGAGAAGCTGCTGGAAAAACACTGAGTCATAGAAAACAAACGCACCCTGATCCAAGAAGAAAAGAAGAGTAAAAAAAAAAACTGACCCCAGGACATGAATGTCTCAGGCTGTCGTCAGGCGCCGGATCATTTCCTGTCATTGGATCCTGGACCTGCACCAATGAGGTGACGGCCAGGTTTATGGTTCAGTCAGTGGAAAATGATCTCGTTCATAATTAGAGGAACTTGTTTCAACAAAATCACAGGAGTTTTCAACATCGTCAGGACCTCCCACAGACACGCGCGTGTGTGTGTGTGTGTGATGCTGGTCTGTACTTGCTGAAAGAATGTGATCACGTTGTATTTCAACAACAAATCTAGTATTAATACAATTACGTCGCCCCGGGGAACAACAAGGATGAACCTTTGTTCAGGCTTCACGTAATCGCAAAGCACAAAAAAGAAGAAACAAAAAAAGTTCCGATTATGAAGTTTTAAGTACCGTTTTTTCCGGACTATAAGTCTCACTTTTTTTCCATCCTTTGTCTGTGTTTGTGACTTATACTCAGGTGCGATTTATATATTAAAATATACAATTTCACATGTTATTTTCACACAGACAGCAGCTAGAGGGCACTCTAGCTGGCTGGTGCGACTTGTACTTCAGAGCGATTTATAATCCCGACAATACGGTAATGTAGTTACTGCGTACCATAATGGACCTGTTGTATTTCTACATGTAGAAAGTAGTCGCAGTACTCAGTACTCAGTACTTAGTCAGAAGTGTTTACTACAGTAATGGACAAGGACTGGAGGTCAGTAGTGAAATTACACACCAAGTCTTTCAGGTGGCGGAACAACGACATTATGTTGCTTTGCGGTTAGCAAGCAAGCTGTCAATGTATCGTCAGGTGTTAAATTGGTGTACATTTTTATTTAAAAAAACAAACAAAAAAAAACATCCTGTCTGTCTTTGGTCGAGAAGTACAATCTGTTGAACAACAATGAGTATTAGTGGAGTAGTAGAGTTCTTCACCAGTATAAGTACATCAATACATACTACTCATTACTTTTCGTAGTATGTGTCTGTATACACCGTGTCAGTATACACCGTGTCAGTATACAGCGTGTCTGTGGTCCAACCTGCCATCGTCAGTATACACCGTGTCAGTATACACCATGTCAGTGGTCCAACCTGCTCTACACCTGATCTCTGACTGACTCCCACATTTCATTCATTCTCCAGAGATAAACAGGTTAGTCGTGTCGGACTTTTCTGAAAGAAAAGAAAAAAAAAAATCTAAAACATAAACTGAAAAATGTACATGGTCTTCAAACCCATCGTAGTCGTAGTAAATGATGTGATGTTTTCTCAACAGAGCGGTGGCGTCTGAATCTCCTCCGAGCGTTTGTCCTGATGAAGGTGAGACGCATCAGAGTCTCAGAGTCTCTTGGCAGGAGTTTGAATCCAACCTCTCATTCTTCGTCTGTGAGGTAATCGTTCAGGCTTGATGGGCAGAACTGAGCCTGTCTCTTCTTCTTCTTCTTCTTCTTGGTCTTGTCGACGGCATAACTTCCTCCAGGCAGAGAGTCACAGTTGAACTGTAAAAACACGTCAGTCCGACTGGAAAACATTCAAGCTGCTAGTGAACGTAGCTGTTTTTTTGTTTTACATTCCAAAAAACAAAGCAAAGGTTAAAGCGATGCTTTGTTTGTTTTTATAGAACATCGTATCTTCTTCTTCTGTCCATAGATGAACTCTCACCCCTGTGGTGTTGGCCGACTGTGAGAACCAGACTTTAGTCCAGACAACGACAGGAGAATCTCTGGAAAAACTTCACAAAGGTTTTATTACTATTAAAATATTTGTTTTGTTCACACAGTTTCCACAGTGAGGCGCTGGAGTCTGGTCCTGACCCGAGTTTATAAACAATAATGAACATCATACCATCATCGGCAAATCGTCGGATACAGCGATTCAAGTTGCTGTTCCTTCAGGGTTTGGGTGAGAACATTGTTATGGTTATTGTAGAATAACTTTGTATAAAAATGTCTCTACCTTAACTTGTCGTAGACAGAGTGTAAATGTTGCCTCAGAGTTGAGTTGACCCTGATTGGCTCATGTTTCCTAACCAGTGACTCAGACAGAACTGACAGCATTTCCAAAGAAACGTTAGCGTTCCCTGGAGTCTGGTAAAAACACTTTCCACACGGTCACGGACGAATTCGTGTCAAAGTGGATCTGCCTCCATGATTAGGCACAATTATAGTCACTGAGCTGTGAAGGCCCAGGAAATGACTGAAGTACACTGATACTGCAGTACTGTGTGTAGTACACACCCAGGAGGACGACCATGGACGGAACCAGACGCTGAATATTTGTGTTTCTGTAGTGGGTAAAAAAAGAAAGAAACCTGCAGCAGCTTCTGTTTTGTTTTCGTTTCCCTCCACTCCAACGTCATCTTTACAAAAACCATTCCCAAAGATTGACTCCAGCACGAACGTTCCTGAAGCCCAGTCCAAATAGAAACAGATCATCAACGGAACCGAGGAATTTGACTTCCACCCTCCGACGGAGCTGCGCCCTCGACCCCTCCCTTCTTCACTCGTCTCCAGGTGGTACTGTACGGATCAAGAATGTACTAACACTGTCAGTAGGTGGACAGCTGTGGCGCTGATGAGCAGCAGCTGGACGCCGATGCCGACGACGCACAGCAGCTGGACGCCGATGCCGACGACGACGACGCCGCAGTAAAATACACGGTGAAACGGAATGTTGGTATTTCAAAGGTCGGGATAAACTGGCAAAGGCAGCGAAGTACTAACATATTTGTAGTACTGCGTTATTGTACTCCATCAAAGGTACCGTAGTTCGACACTAGGTGGCTGCGGACTGAACTGAACTGAACTCTTCCAAGTACAGCTGTTTTTGTTGCGGTCTTGCCAGAATGAGAGATATTTTCACGCCCAGTAGGGGGCAGTGGTGCAACTTAAAGAATACACAGCTGTTGTCAATGTTGTCAAAGAACAGAACAAGAAGCGGAAACAGCAGCAGCTAAGCTAGCCAGGATCATTATCTTAATAGATTAGCTTAGCATCTTTATGCAGATTCCAACATCAATAGACAAGTAGATTTAACCCTTCGCACTCGCATGGACAAGACAAATGCTAGCTGTGGTACCAAATGTGTTTCTGAAGGTCCAACGTGTTTCCCACGATGCACTTCTGTGTGTGTCTATAAAGTAAAGCGTCTCAGCAGGACCCGTGAACAGGAGCCTCAGTGTTTCTGCGACTCCTGGAGAATACACTCGGCCTGTCAGACGTCGTAAATCCTGAGCGCTCACAATGTGCGGCTCCACGGAGCTGTCGGAGGAATGATCTGTCGCTCGTCGCCTCTGCACACACTCGCTTATAAAACCGCCGTAACAGGAACAATGGACTGTAACTGTGTTCCCCACATTCCACCACAGGGGGCGTGTGTCTCTTCAGGCTTCTGTTCAGGTTTTGCGAGACTAATTTGTACGACCTACTGTCAGGACAGGACAAGTTTTTATTGGTTCTATCTTCACTCGCAAAATGTTATCTTTTACACGACTTAAAGGGCAGTTTCATGAAAATGTCTGGCCGAAAAATAAATAATAATAATAAAAAATAAAACATATAAGTTGCTCCAGAGTCTGGCCGAAAAATAAATAATAATAATGAAAAATAAAACAAGTTGCTCCAGAGTACTAGCCTGCTAGAGTGCCCTCTAGTGGCTGTCAGTGTGAAAATAACGAACATGTAAATTGTCAGTGGTGCAGGAGTAACAGATACTGGTACTAACATAAGACTACAGAACCAGAAAGGACGAAAAATACTTTGGAGAATATCGTTCCGTTTTTAGTCACAACTCGTTTGTTTTTCCAGTCGTCGTTACGTTGATTTGACTCCTTTGTTGAAAACGAACCTGCAGTTCTGCGGGTGAACTGTAGGCACAAGTGAAACACATGAATAGAGCCTACAGATTACATCTGTGTGTGTGTGTGTGTGTGTGTGTGGCTGTGGAAGGAATTTTGTGGGATGGGAGGGTTTTCCCTGTCAGGCCTTTTGACAAACTCTCGACATCCTTCGGAATTCCCTCATATTTGGCAGCTGAAGCCTCTTGGATTTTTCCACTTTAACGTTGAGTTCCAAACCTGAAACGTGACGCTGTGATGTGGCCTCGACCGAACGAACCGAGGTCCAGACAACGCTGCAGGAACGCCTTTGGTTCTGCCTTTACAAACAAAGGAAAGTTCAAAGGAGAGTTCAAAGGACGTTCTGACGCCACCCAAACACCGGGGGTCAAAACTGGTCAGCTGGACCAGGGCCAACCAGGTGAGGGGAGTTCTCCTGACGATCTGGTTCCTGCAGGGGGCGCTGGCCTCGTCACGCAGCAGGTTCATCCAGTCACCACCGGGGGGCTCTGCTCTGGGGTTTTTTAAAACTCTCTCTGTGGAAAAAGTTCCACTCGGCTCTGCTCTGGGGTTTTTTAAAACTCTTATTTCTTCGCTCTGTGGAAAAAGTTCCACTCAGAGACGTTTGATTCAGTCACACAGCTGTAAAATACCTCTGCAGAGGCATCATTTTTAAAAAATGTGGACGTTTCCCGTGGACGACGTTCCATCTCGTCTGCTGTGACTCAGTGATTTTGACCCAAAGCCCAGAATGTTGAATCACAGCAGTGTGTGTGTGTGTGTGTGTGTGTGTGTCGGAGGAGCCGCGATGACACTTGGTTGTGTAACCCCCCCCCTCTGCCCCGATGTCATGGCAACCAGCGTGTTGCCATAGATACCAGTTGTCAACAAGTTACAGTGGGAGGACGGAGAGGGAGACACCGGAGTGGACAGAAGTCCAGACGGTTTGACTGGGGACACGGAGGACGTCTGATCTCTGTGGATCCTGGTCCTGGTTGGTGATAGGTCCAGCGGTGATAGGTCCAGCAGTAACAGCAGCAGCAGCAGCATCATCAGCAGCAGGAACAGCAGCAGTAACAGCAGCAGCAGACAAGAACAGCTCCATATATGTGTGTTTTTATTTTGTTAAGTACTCAGTACCCAGTACTCAGTACCCAGTACCCAGTACTTTGAGTTCCTCGAGGTTCATTATAAAAATAGAAATATTAATGTTCCTTATTCAGAGAGATCAAAATCAGATTAAGATTCAAAATTCCTTCCTCAAAGATTGAATCTGTTGCCTGTTGCCACAAGGTCTTTTGGCAACATTGCTGCTGTGTGTCAACTCCAACCAACCTCTTGAACACTGGCCTTTGTTCCAGTGAAGGACCTCACAGTGAACACACACTCTCACACACACACACTTGTAAAAAAAATAATAAAATTAAAATAAAAAAACTCAGGCAGAAAGAAGAAGAAGGGAACTCTGTTGTTCAGTGGTAAGAGTGAGTCACGGCACATGAGGAACAGCGGGAACGCCAGGGAGGAACCACGCAACTCAGCGGCCAACGCCACAGGAGAGAGAAAGAAGGAAGAAGTGGAGAAAGAAACTGAAAACAAACGTGTTGAGGAAGAAGTGGAGAACAGGAGCGAAGAAGAAGAACAGAAGAAGAAGAAGAAGAAGAAGAAGAAGAACAGAAGAAGAAGAAGAAGAAGAAGAAGAACTTTCTAGAACCACAGATGTAGAGGTGAATGTCGTCTGCATACATGAATCAAATGACGACGTGACGTGAAGTGAAAAAATCAAAAACTTCCCTTCGTTTCATCATTTTCATTGATAAAATTTCCGACTTTGTGGTGAAACCGAAGGCGTCCAAACCTGTTATTACTGTGTCTTCCACTAGTGGCTCGTGTGTGTGTGTGTGTGTGTGTGTGTGTGTGTGTGAGAGAGAGTGTATCAGTGTGTATTAGTGTGTTGTAGTTTTGAATCCGTCTCTAACTTTCCATCCTCCACACCCCTCGTTTTCTCCTCCTCCTCCTCCTCCTCTTCTTTCCTGAACCGAGTCCAGGAAACTCTGCGTCGGCCGGGCAGGGAGGATTGTGGGAAGAAGAGGAGGAAAGGGGGGGTCAGGGAGGCTGCTGGGTGAGAGAGGCTTTATATAGACACTGTAGTGCCGCTCCACCTCGGTCGGACGATGTCGGGAGTGTTAGAGGAGTGGGGGGGGGGACGGACGAGGAGTCACGGTGGTCCGATCACATGATGATTCTGACACTTGTGACAAACATCGTTTTATAATCTCACCCTGTCAGGATTAAAGGACAGTTTTATTTCCCTGCTCTTTAATCTCAATCCAGCGCCCCTCGGTTTGAGATTACAGACTGAGAAACCAACTGACTGAAGAACTATCCAACCAATTCAAGAGTTCTTCTTCTCCACGTTTTAGTGACACACACAGGTAGGACGGAGGTATTAACAGGACTGTTAGCTGCAGCCAATCACAGCGGTCTCTGGGTTTGGGTGAGTCTAAACCATGGACAGAGACAAACACACCTTCATAATCTGGGATCCTTGACTAACGTTGGGGTTCGATTCCTAGCTGCAACGTAAGATATCCAAACAGGAAGAGTGATTTATTATTGTTTTCTACGATTTGGTCTGAAAAACTCTGTGAGTCATAACGAAGGGCGTCAAGAAAAAGATGGCGGCGCCACCGGCGAATGTAAACAGAGACGTCTTAATCGTCGAGATGAGGAAACAAGACTTTCCTCTGGTGACGTAATGACGAAGCGCCGTGTCAAAAACACCTGCACTGTCCCTTTAGTCTTGGCTCAGCAGCGTGACCTCTGGTCAGAGATGGCGCCCGGCGACCTGAGGGGCGGCGACAAACGCCTCTAATTACAAGCTGAGCTACACAAAGAAAACAAATGCTGCACTTCCTGCTTCTTATTAATTAGCTTCAGCTCCAGCGCCGCTCCTTCAACACATTGTGAATACACACACACACACACACACTCACACACGGACACTGACACAACAACAACACACGGCTGCCTCTTCCTACGTGGCCTGTTATCTGCCTCACACACTTCCTGAATGGAATGTTGTGGAGGGTTTGTCTGGCTCCGCCATAATGTTGACATTGTTGGCACCGTGAGACGCTAAGTGTGTGTGTGTGTGTGTGTGTGAGAGAGAGCGAGAGAGAGAGAGAGAGGCGGATTCCTAAAAAGTGAACTCACTGTAGATTCCTAATATTCTGAGGTTTTTAGTAAAGACGTCAAACGATAACGTTGTTATTCTACAACAGAAATCGGACCAAAGTCTCTGTAATCAAAAACGATAACGTTGTTATTCTACAACAGACCAAAGTCTCTGTAATGAACTCTAATAATGACCTCATCAGTGACTCAAACCTCAGCCTGTTTAGTTGAAGTTAACACTGATAAAGTGGCAGGAATTGAAGAAAGACACTCACAGAGATCTTCTTCAACTCCTCCTCCTCTGATTTTCTTTTTTTTTTTTTTTGTTTTCATTGCCTCTGCTAACTCGACTCGACTAATGTCATAAATTTAATAAAACACTTGACAAGTTCATGTTGACAGGCCAAACTTTTAATTTTCTTTTTTTTTTCTTCTAAAATCTGTCAGTACCCAGCTGCCCAGATAGGAGGCAGAAATGTCAACTTTACATGTTTTTTTCTTTTTTTTTTCTGTGTAATCAGTTGAACTTTTTAATCCTGTGTGTGTGTGTGTGTGTGTGTGTGTGGGCAGAGAGGATGTAACAGTGTGGCCAGTGTCCCGCCCTGGATGGGATGTTTTGAGAGAGATACAGAGAGAGAGTGTGTGAGAGACAGAGAGAGACAGAGAGACAGAGAGAGAGTGAATCTTCAAGTGAGAAACGACGTCTAATTAAAGGCTGACAGTGAAGTTTCACCAGGAACCTCCGGACTCTGTATCCCTCAGAGGGGGGATGTTTGTTTGAACGGCGCTGTGGTTGCTTCCCAACATGGCAACCGCCTGTTGGCAACAGAGCAACGCCTCCTGCCACAGGGAGATCCTCCTCCTCTTCCTCCTCTTCCTCCTCCTCTTCCTCCTCCTCCTCCTCTTCCTCCTCTTCCTCCTCTTCCTCCTCCTCCTCCTCATCGTATCATTTGGATTCAATCAGAACCAGATCGTTTTAATGAGTGTTTCCCAGGGCAGTGAACTCAGCCTCAAATGATTCAAACACAACGAGTCACTGGTTCAAATCCAGGGTTGGAGTCCAGAGAACTTCAGGGTTTTGAACTAAGAATTTAAGAATCAATCAGAGACGATTGGACCGTGTTTATGTCGTAGAACTGTTGAGACGGAACCTGTTGTTGTTGTTGTTGTTGTTGTTGTTGTTGTTGTTGTTGTTGTTGTTGTTGTTGTTGTTGTTGTTGTTGTTGTTGTTGTTGTTGTTGCCTTTCAGTAGCACAACCTCTGGAACCGTTTGTTAAATTTTTTTTTTTTAATGTTCCTGGAACTGTTGGTTAAACCATGATGCTAATCTAGAGGAGCAACCAGGAGGCGCTAATGAGCACTGTGACACTCCAGATAACTGACCTTGTCTTTGTTCACTCATTCATTGGTTGGTTTGGTGTTAGATGGAGGCAGATGATGGAGGTTGATGTGGCGCCCCCTAAAGGAGAAGCCAAAGGATGACGACGCTTCACCTCAGTTGTGTTAGCTCAGATGATCCGACTCCTCTGTGTTGGTCGACCTCCGTTTGACTGACGTTTTACTGCTGGGGTTAGGTGGTGGCCCAGAGGTGGCCAACAGGAGTGGACCTCCATGATATCAAGGTTCAAGACCAAATCACGACGCCGTCTATTTACATACGTCCTCCTCCGCGTCGTACGTGTTTTGTTGTTTAACCGTACAAAACATGTTGTTGTTGCCTTTCAGTAGCACAACATCTCTGAAACCTTTGGAACCGTTTGTTAAAAGATGCCCCACACAATGTGGCATCTTTTAAACCAGACCCCCCTCTTCACTGACCCCCCCCCCGTCGTCGTCCTGTGAATTGAAACCTTTGTACCTTCCTGACGGCTGTCCAGCCGTGCAGCGTCTGTGTGAGGCCGTCGTTCACCTCCCTCGGTTCTATTTCTGTGGAAAACTACCCGGGAGGTTCTGTGCGTGTGTCTGTGGGCCCGCGCTCTGATTGGCTGGCGGGTCCTCAGTGCTGCCACACCTTCCATATGGGTGTCAGGTGTGGTGAGAGAACGCCTCAGCGGCCGACACTGAACTGTGTCCATCAGGAATGTGGCGTGAACGTCCGTCATCGATCGGCTGAGGTCTGAGTCTGAGCTGATGATTGGTGGAACACCAAAGGTCGCCGGGGTCGGTGAACTTTAACCAGTTTGGTGATGTGGTGATGTTTGTTGGTTTTGTTTTTTTCCTACAAAGAGAATCTGTCAGCCTTTGTAAACTTATATCTCTGACCTAGAAACGTTCTTTTGTTTCCAAACGATGACGGTTTCACACAAACAACTACAAAACACAAGGTTCTGTTGGAGGAGAACCAGAAGCTGAGGCGTCGACACAGAACGTCTGCTGGAAACAAGTGTAAATTAGCGTTACGTCTGTAGGATTGACTTTGAAATATTTCTTTGTTGTCGTTGTCGTGGTGATCAACGCTCAGCTTCAGTCACTGTTTTCAGAGAGTGGAGTTGTTTTTGTTGTTTTCAGTCTTCGTTTTCTAACAATATTGTTAGCTAATATTCTTAGCTAATATTGTTAGCTAATATTGTTAGCGTACCTTCTTCAACTGCATCGTTGTTCCTTCAGGATCATGGGGGATTGAACCCTTTCCTTTCACATTTATACTGGTTCCATTCTCACACCTGCCTTATAGAAGGTCCTGGGTTCGACTCCAGAGGAACCACATACTGAATGGCGCCCCCTGTGGCAGCCGTATCAGGTCCTGCCTTATCAGAATAAGTATTTGAAGTATTTGAAGTCAGTGTCTGTGGTGAATGAACCAGATCACAGTACTGACTAGTACTCGTACCAGTACTGACTAGTATTCGTACCAGTACTGACTAGTATTACCAGTTAACTCCAAGGCTTGAACCAAGCTTTTTTTTGTCTGTAAGGCAGGAGGAGGAACCACCACTCCACCGCGTGGTCCATATTACATGTTAATGTAATGATTTGTGGTCAGACTGAATGTGGTCAGACTTTAACGATGATTTACCAGCTGGATTATGAGGCTGCCGTTTCCATGACGTCCTTTTTTTTGGGATGTTTGTGTCTGAAATAAACAACAGAAAGACAGATTCCTGACGGCATCCAGAGGATCGCTCCGGTGCAGTCGTCTGTTACGGCGTTCCAGAAATCCTTGTTTTTGCCAACCCAGAGCCGAACCCTTGAATTCCTCCGCCTGACGGAGCGTGATGGAGCGGAGAGGGCTGAGAACAGGACGACAGAAGGAATCTGAACATCTTTAAACAGTTACTCCCACCTCCCAGTCAGAGCTGCTGCGGTTTGGGAGCTGTGGGCTGCTGCACGGGTGTGTGTGTGTGTGTGTGTGTGTGTGTGTGAAGATGATGCTGATTCTCATGCAGCAGCAGCAGCTGGGTGTGTCAGACCCAGCCTGTATTTCTGTCAGTAAGGTGTCAGGGTTAGAAGAACCAGGAATTATAACCCCCCCCCTCCAACCCCCCCTTTATTTTTAGGGGCAGATGATGATGATGGTTTTTTGGGGGGAGTCTTGAGAAACGCACCCGTCGTTAACCATCACAGTAACAGCTGTACTTCAGTGATACTTCAGTGATACTTCAGTGATACTTCAGTGATACTTCAGTGATACTCTGTAAGGTGTCAGGGTTAGAAGAACCAGGAATTATACCCCCCTCCCCCTCCCCTCAACCCCCTCTTTATTTTTAGGGGCAGATGATGATGATGGTTTTTTTTGGGGGGAGTCTTGAGAAACGCACCCGTCGTTAACCATCACAGTAACAGCTGTACTTCAGTGATACTTCAGTGATACTTCAATGATACTTCAGTAATACTTCAGTGATACTTCAGTGATACTTCAGTGATGCTTCAGAGATACTTCAGTGATACTTTAGAGATACTTCAGTGATACTTCAGTGATGCTTCAGAGATACTTCAGTGATACTTCAGAGATACTTCAGAGATACTTCAGAGATACTTCAGTGATACTTTAGAGATACTTCAGTGATACTTCAGTGATGCTTCAGAGATACTTCAGTGATACTTTAGAGATACTTCAGTGATACTTCAGAGATACTTCAGTGATACTTCAGAGATACTTCAGAGATACTTCAGAGATACTTCAGTGATACTTTAGAGATACTTCAGTGATACTTCAGTGTTGGCTTCTTTACTAAGATGTTTCAGGCTGGTTGTGAAATGTTTCCGTCTCTGAACAAACATTGTCCACAGGCCTGTCAGGACATTCCTCCACAGCTTCGTCCCCGTCCTCCTCACCTGCATTTTTATCTCTTTATCTTTATTTACCCCTCAGCGTCCAATCAGAGCTACAGTAAGGTTAGCTCCGCCTTCTGACTCATCGGTGGTTTGCTCTAATGTTGTAGTCTTTTTTTTTCTTAATTTTTTGCTAAAAGACAAAAAGGAAAACACTGAAAAGTGAACTTTGGTGCAGCTCTGTTCAGCTGGAATCAAACCTCTGACCCCTGCAGCCCGTCTCCATCCACTGCCCACTGTGTGAAACAGAAACGTCGTTGATAGAAGCGGAGGCTGCACAAACCTGCGGCGACAGAAATAAACAGACAGAGAAGTGATTCATGACATCGAACAAAAATAAAGATAGAAACATGACCAGTATAGACACACACACACACACAGGCAGGTATTTACGCCCAGACTGGACCTTTGTTTGTGCTGCCGTGGGCGACGACCCCACTCAGTCCAGGCGCCTAAATCATAAGTGACGATCTGCTGCATTTTTTATGGAGAGTTTGGACTTGATTTCCAAACTGATCTGCTCCTCGTTATCCCCGTGTTTTCAGACGTGACGTTTCTGAGATTTACTGCAGGAGAAGTCGTTTAAGTTGATCAACTCCAGTAAATCAACCTGTAGAAACGGTTTCCAGCTCCAGCTGAAGGATGAACGCTGAAGGATCCGTGTCGTCTCTTCTGTGTTCGTATTTCTGTCCAACACTTTTGGTTTTTTGTTTTTTATTTCTTTGTTTTTTCTGACTTTAACTCTAACTACATTTTAATTTAATTTCAATATTAATTATTGATTTATTTACACCTAAATAACATTCAATAAATACATTTTAGGAAACCATATATTTTTAAATATTCTTTTAGGAAATCCTGTATTGATTATTTGACGCCTGAATAAATCAATGTCAAAATGGAATCACAGGCCGTCCAATCACGTCGTACTGTGGCTGTGACAGGACGCGGCCGCAGTGATGTCACTTCCTGTTGGAAACCCGGGGACAAACGGACATTTTTTCCTAGTGAAGTCAGAGGAAGCGTCCCTCACTGTTCCACGTCAGGACACAGACACGCCGGGAACAACGGCTGGAACGTGCTGGAATGTGGTTGTTTGGTCGACGGGTTAGAGATTAAACTGCAGGATGAAAAGGTCAGACGAAGGTCACGCTGTGGCCTCACGTCTTCATAATTAATATTCACACCTGGAGGGAATCAAACCTGTGACCTGCTGATGTTGATGTTGATGTTGATGATGATGATCAGTCAGGATAAATTATCATCATAATTGATCTGATTGTAGCCGTGGTTTAAACACACACTGACCAACACTGACCAACACTGACCAACACTGACCAACACTGACCAACACTGACCAACACTGACCAACACTGACCAACACTGACCAACACTGACCAACACTGACCAACACTGACCAACACTGACGGTCAGTCACAGTGACAGACAGTGGAACTCTGTCCATTGTGCTGTTGTATTGTCTCTGAGCTCAGACACAGGGGACACTGGGGACACAGGGGACAGTTCTGGACCTGTTGTCTCTCTCTGATCTGAAGCCTTTGTTCTGTGTCAGAGCTGCTGCGTCGACACAGTTCAGGTCAGTGACGGTCAGTGAATGTCTGACCCTGAACTGAATCTGGTCCACGTTTAGTATTTTATTCAAATGGTCAAACTTCAACCGTCCACCGTGTGAGGGACAGAGTGTGAGGGACAGAGTGAGGGACAGAGTG
>NC_024312.1:2460819-2462076 GCF_000523025.1 Cynoglossus semilaevis | reverse complement strand
GAGCTCTGATTGGTTCCCAGTAAACCGCTCCAACAGGTGGAAAAGAATATTTAAAATCCTAAATATAAAACACCAAACTGCTGAGAACCACCGTGTTCCTGCTTCTTCCCACCACAGAATTCCAGTGGGATTTTCCACAACATGAGAAACACTGGAGAGAGTGAGTGATGTTGGAGCTTTGAGTTGGTTTTTTTGGTTTTTTGTTTTTTTGTTTTTTAAAGTGACAGTTGGGGCTTTTTTAAACACTGACTAAATAAGGCAATGACACCAGTGGATCATTCCACTGTGACGTCACAACAGCAGCTGCTCTGATGAAGTTCAACTTAAAACTTGTTTAGATTTGTTATTACCACATTACAGTAGCAGCAGTGACTAACTCGTCACCTGGAAACTAACTTAATAACCTGCTACAGTTAACCTTAGTTAACCTGTTAACTTCTGATTTCTGATCTAAAAACACTTTCATCTTTTTATTGATGATGAACAGGTGATTCGACTGAACCGTTCTACAGGTTCTGGATCCTCTGGACCAGCAGAGGTCCGGTCCGGTCCGGTCCGGTCATCACGTCAGTCATCTGTCTCTCCACGGCCCCACGCTGCGCTGTTTCCATACGGGGCGGGGAGAGAGAGCACAGCGCACGGTGAGCAGCGGCTCTGTGTGCCCCGGAGCAGCAGCATGGGTCTGGAGAAGGAGAAGTCAGACGTCGGTGTAATGATGGACGACGACGAGTTCACCACAGCCATCGAACCCGTTCTGTCCAAGAAGGGCGACGTGTACGAGGCGGCACCGAACCGAGATCCGAACGACATCAACTGGCACTTGAAGGTAGAGTTCACGTCACAGCCGCCGTGGACGCAGTGTTTCAGAGTGAAACTGGACTTTCTGACAGACATAGATCAGTGACCCAGTACTGTTTTCGTGGTTCGTCGGTTCGTCGGTTCGTCCGTCGCTCTCCGTCCGCTTCCTGTCAATCATCTGACCGTGTGTTTGTGTCCGAACAGGTCGATTTTGAAGACGTCCTCGCGGAGCCCGGCTCCACGCACAGCTTCGACCGAGTGTGGATCTGCAGCCACGCAGCCTTCGAGCTGCTCAGGTTCATCTTCTACCGGCTGCTGACCACCCTGCTGGCCGTGCCCCTGGCGTTCACCCTGGGGCTGATGTTCGCGACCCTCAGCTGCGTCCACATCTGGTAAGAACCACGGATGTTCTCCCCCCCCCCCCCCCCCCCCCCCCTCCCCCCACACCTCGTGCCTGCT
>NC_024312.1:2455930-2459940 GCF_000523025.1 Cynoglossus semilaevis | reverse complement strand
GGTGCAGGAGGGGGGGGTTAGTGGAAAAACAGAAAAGCTATGTAGCAGCTAAGGCCTATTTTCAGAGCAGGGTGGGACATTCTTCAGGTGCAGATAGTGAAAAACAAAGTAGTTTTGGTTTGACCTTCGACCCAGGTGAGGTCACGGGTTCAGGACGACGGAGATGAGGAGGAACGAGCGACGGCGTTTGTCAACAGAGGAGCGAGTTTTGACACCTGCTCTGTGTGATATCTGTGGGCGTGGCCTAAAATACAGGAAAAGAACAGTCGGCAAAAGAGATGAAGAACTTGGTGAGGGTGGAGGTCAGGGTGGAGGTCAGGGTGGAGGTCAGGGTGGAGGTCAGGGTGGAGGTCAGGGTGGAGGTGAAACTAACATAGATAAGATAATGAGAGCTGTTGAAGAAGATCTCTGTGAGTGTCTTTCTTCCGTTCCTGCCAGTTTATCAGCGTCGTCTTCATCTAAACAGGCTGAGGTTTGAGTCACTGATGAGGTCATTTCTTATTATATCTCATTTGTCAGATTTCTGTTTGTTTTCATCATATTATATCTCATTTGTGAGGTTTGAGTCACTGATGAGGTCATTTCTTATTATATCTCATTTGTCAGATTTCTGTTTGCTGATGTGCCGTGTGCCTTGTGAAGGTTGGACTCCCTGTCCTCAGTACTTCCTTCTCCTCCCTGTCCTTCCAGGTTGGTGAATCCGTTGATCCGCAGCTTCATGACGCTGCTGCCGTCCGTCAGGGTCATGTGGAGGAGCGTGACGGACGTGTTCGTAGCCCCGTTCTGCCACAGCATGGGAAAGATCTGGTCATCCGTTGGCATCACTAACACTGAGATCTCGTGAAGACAAAGTCCAGAGACAAAGACGCGGGACGTTGTCCCACAGAGAAGAAGAAAATAATACGTAACAATCGTGAGTTTTGATAACGTTGTTTATAAAGATCTGTAGAGAGAAATGTCTTCACTTTACACCAACACAAGAGTCTGAAACATCGGTGTTTGACCGTGTCCACGTGTCCGTCACACTATGGTGAACAGAGACGTTCACCTTCAGTTCCTCAGAGATGTCAACACTCCACTGGTCTTCAGAAGACTAGGTTTGGACGGAAGACCAGAAACGACGACACCAGGAGAGTTGACACCAGGTGTAGTTTCTGAAGATGATGATGAAAACACAGACTTCTGTCTGTAGATCAGTCAAACTATTTCTCCATAATCCTTTTAATCATATTTCTGCTGCATGTGTTTTTTTTATTATTATTATTTTACCAGAGTTATTCATTTAGAACAATCATTTAGAACTGAGGAGTCTCTTAGAACAGGGGTAAACAAACCCTCGGTCCGGGGACCGGTGCTGGTCCGTAGGTCATTTGGTACCAGGCCCCAGTGGGACAGGGTTAAAAAAATCAACTTCAGTTTCACTGATTTACTTCAGTAAGTAAAAGAATCTAGTCAGAATAAAAATTGATTTACTTTATTCCAAAAAGAATCCAGTCAGAATAAAAAGAATCTGTCAGTGTTTGACTCTGATACTGACAGGAAGTCGAGTCCAAAAGATGTTTTATTTAAAAAAAAATGTAATGATTCTTCAACGATGGCGTGGTGTTACTGGTCAGCAGTAACGGCTGATACTGGTCTTTGTTACAGAACAGGTTGAACATAGTTGTTATTCACCGCCTCGTTAACTGGTCTGGATGAGTGAGAAAAATAAACGATCTCTAACCGTCACAGTGACCAAGGACCAAGTCCATTATGAACCTCCTGGTTTAAACGCAGGTCATTTATTCAAAAGAAGTAACAACGAGATTGTAGATCCATAAACATTTGCATCGGTGACCTTTGTCTCCTGACCTTTCACCCCAGTTTTCTGATCTGTGTTCAACACTGAGTCAAAGGCGTTCTTGTTCTTTTCTTTTTCTCGTCCTGTCGTGTTGGTTTGTATATGTTGCAGAACAGGAACACGGTGGTTTGTTGTGTGGTTGTGTTCCTCTGTAGGCGTCGTCTACTGCACACGCTGTGATGATGTCACAGGGCCTGGGCGGGAAATCTGGCCTGGGTTTTTTAAATGTTGGGTTTGAACTCCACCGCGGTCGCTGGGGGACCCGCACCTTACTTTGGGAACCACTGCTCAAACTAGAACACATTATTTTAGAGTTTGCTGTTGCATTGTGGGTCAGATCTTTCCTCTCACCAGCTGAAATAAAGTCTTACCTTCCTCCAGGTGAACTCTGGGAGTTTTTCCTCTCCGTGTGACAGGTGATGGGTGTGTGTGTGTGTGTGTAAATATATGGAGAGAACCTTCTAGAAACGTTACACGGCCTCAGTGACGGAGCTCTGAACGACTCTCAAATGTAATCAAACTATAATTCATCTTAACTTCTGACCTTTTTGATTTAATTTTTTGATCTGGAACTGAGTCCAAAGGTAATTGATGGAGAAGTGGTCACAGGTTCAGCTCCTGGCTCCGACTTAATGCCCTCCTGTGTTCCACCTTCGTCTGCTTGTTTGCCCGCGTCCGGCTGCATCCAACTCCTCCTGTTTACAAGATCAGGTCCAATCGGCCAATCAGCCGCCGGACCAGTACGCCACAGCCGCGTTCACAGACCTGCTCCACGATTTCCTGCTGCGTGTCAAAGGTCAACCCCTGTAGCTGCCCCGGCCTCCGTGGCTGTTCAGGTCTGGCAACCGTTGTCGCTCTCAAAAAGACAAACTTGTGTGCGAGCGCTCATGCGTACATGTGTAAATTTAAGTAAACGCACCAATTTTCTCTGGTTTGTTACTCGGTTTTTCTCTCGGGCCACAAACCAAACCGACATGAACAGCATTCATCATGGTGCAGTAGTACTTCAGCTGAATTATTTATAAAGTAACCGTTGCTGCGTACTTGTCTCTGGAGTACTCCCCCTGTAGGCAGACGTGGGTATTTCATCACTGAACCCCCTGGTCTGTGGGGTGAAGTGACCCTGACAGGTGTACGTGCTGGACAACGACTGAATGAAGGAAAATAATCAGAAACTCAACTTCCTTCATACACTTTATATTACCGTATTGTCTGGACTATAGGTCACACTTTTTTAAACCTTTGTCTGGGTTTACGATTTATACTCAGGTGTAACATCTATATATATAATTTCACATTTTTATTTTCACTCTGACAGCCACTAGAGGGCACTGCTGCAACTTATAGTCCAAACGATTTTTTCTTCTTCTTCATTATACATTTTTTGTCGGTGCGACTTATAGATAATACGGTAATGTGCATTAATATGTCGCCTTTTGAACAAGTGAAAAAACCAATATTATTATTGAATGACCACGTGGTTGTTTCAGACTCAGACACACTCCCCCCCTCCCCCGCCCCCTGGTGGTGTGCTCAGCCAGATGGTGTCACTCACTCCAAGGTGAGCAGATAGAATGTAAACAGACCTGAGTGACCAGCGTGGCGTCAACAGCTGCTGCTGCTGCGTGATAAACATGCAGACATGACGTCATCAGCTCAGACGTCTGTATCTGGAACCATAATAATAAATCTCTATGATGAAAACACACACACACACTTATATACTTTTAATCTGATTAATTCAGCCGGTTGTTTGGCAGCTCTCTGACCACGTGACTCCCTCAGGGTGAAGGCGGGGCAGGTCTCCACACCTTGCCATCCCTAATTGCCGCCCACATGAACAACGGGGGCATTTACTCTGCCCTTACCCCCAAACCAAGTCATTCCACCGGAGTTCGAGCAGCAGCTCCGAGAGCACCACAGACCCCCAGGCCCCCCAAGCCACAGGTCCACGGAGCCACAGGTCCACGGAGCCGCTGTCACCAGTCAGAGTTCACTGGTGACGACGCACAACCGCCGTGTGTGTGTGTGTAGAGTGTGTGTGTGTGTTGGAGGGGGGGGATTCCCTCTCTCTCCAGCTCTGACTGGCGTTAATTTCTAAAGGCGTAGAAGGAAAAAAGGGCAGGCATTAAATCACGGTGTTTGTCCAGGAGGGGAGCCCCCGTCCATC
>NC_024312.1:2454499-2455673 GCF_000523025.1 Cynoglossus semilaevis | reverse complement strand
CCTCATTGGTCTTTACTATAGTGTCTTCTTCTCAGTTGCTCAGCGCTGATGTGTTCAAACCCGAGGACATCATGACCGGAGGACCGAAGGACGGCGACACCGAGGAGGTACGGCTCGGTTCTGTGTGATGACACTCGGCTGTTCCTGCTCCACTCACTCACTCAGTCTCTTCTGTTTCTTATTCGTCTTCTCGGAACTGAATTTCCAACTTCGGGAGTTTTTTTTATCTGTGTTGGCACCGAGTCATGAACTCATGTCCAGGTGTCGAGGCTTCACTGCTCAAACATCAACGACCGAACAGTCTTTTACAGGAAGAGGTCGCAGAATCTGCAAATACAAATGTCGTTCATATTTATTTGTATTTAATATGTAAATACATTTTATTCTAGTACTAAATAATTGCTGTTGTATTTAGACAGTGACCTGAGAGACTCAGATTCGGTGGATCTGGGATTTTACGCACAGAAAAATAAAAGTCTTGTTGCTTCATCATTGAACTAACATTAACCACCAGGACCAGATTATTTGATCTAATCCCAAAGAGAGAACTCTTATTTGGAGTTGAACGGACTCCATTTCTCTCCGGTGGTGAGGACCCCTTGCGGCTGGTGAGAGGGGTGTGGTGCTGCACTTTCTATTCATTTAAACCCATCCCTGTTTGTGGGACAGGCTGGTGAGTCGGCCCCCCCCCCCCCACCCCGCCCCTCTCTCTCTCTCTCTCTCTCTCTGAGCGCACTGCTCTCTACCCCAGCCTCCTCCTCCTCCTTCTCCTTCTCCTCCTCCTCCTCACAGTCTCTCTCTCTCTCCTCCGGATCCTGACAGGAGTTTCTGCGTTCGCCGTTCATCCGAAAACAAGGGAACATTTACAAACCCAACAACAAGGACATGGACAACGAGAGTCTGAACGAGAAGACGATGGAGGACTTCCACACCAAAGAGATCGACCTGGTCAACCGGGACCCCAAACACATCATCGATGACGTGGTCAAGGTAGGTCAGACCTGGAGGAACATGTGGGGAAAACTTTAGTCCATTTTTGATTCACGAGGTTGATAGATTTGAACTTTACTGCCGCTTCTGCCGCTACCGCTGCCGCTGCTGCCGCCGCTGCCGCCGCTGCTGCCGCTGCTGCCGCGTGCGCCTTTACGCGGCCAAGACGCAGACGGACCTCCTG
>NC_024312.1:2449722-2453028 GCF_000523025.1 Cynoglossus semilaevis | reverse complement strand
CATAAAATTTTTTTTTTTTTTAACCCCTGCCAGATGTGTCCAGTTACAGCTGCTGGTTTCACTGGAAACCTGAACCCAGCTGAGCCTCAGCAGAGTCTGCTGCCGCTGCTGCCGCTGCCGCCGCTGCCGCGTGCGCCTTTACGCGTCAAAGACGCAGACGTACTTCTTGCGCGCCGCGCTGTTCGAAACGCGCAAAACACAGCAGCTCCCTGTCCTCCCTCCAGGTGTGGCACCAGTAAAACACACACACACACAGTTAATACAACGAACAGACTGCACATGCGTGAAGTGCAGAGGAAACGTTACAAATTTCCTGTTGTTGGAGAACAGGATTCCCAGCGTTCCCACTGCACCGCCTGTTCTGTCCACGAGAGACTGAGCTCAAAGAGTTCATTTGGTTTGAAGGAGTTGGAACAAGAGGAGAGTTGGAAAAAACACAGGAGTGGAAGCCACCTGTGGCAGCCGCAGGGCCGCCAGCAGCGGCGGCTGGTGTGTGCGCCCCAGCCTCTCCCCTCCTCTCTCCTCCTCCCCCCTCCTCCCCCTCCATCCAGCTGGGGAAGGTCTCTCCATCAGAGAGGGTCAAACTGCCCCCCTGCATGGATCAGGAGGAGCCGCTCTTTGAAATTCCTTAAGGTTTCCTCCACCTCTGCCTCTCATTGACTCCTCTTTTCACTGTTTTCTCTCTGTTCTCTCCCCTTCCTGCTCCTCTCCTCCTCCTCCTCCTCCCAACATTCCTGCAGTTGTGTCAGGGCTGCAAAATTTCCATGTGTTGCTTTTTATTGGCTACTGTCAGGGACAGTTGGACTGGGACAGTTGGACTGGGACAGTTGGACTGGGACAGTTGGACTGGGACAGTTGGACTGGGACAGTTGGACTGGGACAGTAGGACTGGGACAGTTGGACTTGAACTTCCCCTCGACTTGACTTTGAATCAGACTCGACTTTTTCTCCAGGCGTTTGTGATCTTTGTGATCTTTGTGATCTTTGTGATCTTTGTGATCTTTGTGATCTTTGTGATCTTTGTGATGGTTTCTCAACATGAAGTTTTCTACAGTAACTCAGGCTGTGACTCAGACGTCACGTCACCAACTGAACTGAAACTTCACTGCTGTGACTTGGACTTGGACAAAAGAAGCTCAATCTAAGGCTGGCCACACTGTTGGTGCACGTATATGAGTTCCTCTTTCTTGATGAAAAAGAATCTGTTTCTACTTCTCTCTCTCTCTCTTCCTCCCTCACTCCCTCGTTCTCCCTCCCTCCCTCCTTCCCTCCCTCTCTCCCCCACCACACATGCTTTTCTCCACCCTCCCTTTTCTCCTCCATCCTCTCAGTGACTCAGACTCTCCTTCCAGTCTTAGAATAGACTGCAGCGTTTGCAGCGCCCCCTCCCTCTCAGACCTCCAGTTTACAGTAGGAGGTTTATTTATAAAACTTTGTGAATATGCAGGTTTCTGTTGTTCCCTCCCTTGCCCCCCCCCCCCCACCCTCCCTCACCCCCAACACCCCCGGACTTACAGAACAAATGAGTTTGTAGTTCCTGCAGTGATGCGTACGGTGGCTCAGTGGTGTTCTGAGGTCAACGCTCTCTGCCAGTTGGAAGCGTGTGTTCAGTCCCAAAATGAAAACACACAAACAGGGAATCCCTTCTGTTGAGCCTCCCTCCTAGTCCACACACACACACACACACACACACCAGCTGGACTCCATCACCACGTCACACACTTCCATCCCTGACTTTGTTTAGCAGACAGAAAAGTTTGAGTCCAGAACCAGAGCAGTGGAGTGAGAAGACCTCCACAGGTCAGAGGTCAAGGCCCCAGGTCATTCAGGGTTATGGAAGAACATCGAAGGGAAATTTGTTTCATTTATTTCCAAATGACAGTCGAAGGTAAAGTATGTAGAAACTTTAGGTTTGTGTTTGTAAACACAGCCTGTAGCTCCTCTGTCTGTCCTGCAGGGGGCACTTCAAATGCAGTTTCTGGACGTCCTCGTCTATAATTAAAGTTTATAAAAGTGGTTCTTCACATAGGCCAAATCAACAGTCGTGGAGGGCGCCATCTGCTGGTGGGGGTGGATTCTGCAGTAATAAAATATACTTGAGTTTTAGAGTATTTTTTCATTGAAGTTCAATCATTTTCTCAGACTAATCCATGTCCTGAACCCTCCCTCACCCACACCCCCCCCCCCCCCCCCCAGACCCACCAAAGTCCAGGACCACAGTTCACTGCAGCTGCTCCTCCGTCTGTTCATGCGTGGTTGACAGCCTGCAGGTGGAGCTCTCATGGAAACAGCACTAAGTCTTATTGACTCAACAGCACAGTTGTCATGTGAACAGGTCACATGACCAACACCTGTTGAGATCTGTTTAAAATCTAATGCATTTGTCCAAAAATTCATAAAAATTCAAAACCTGAGAAATCCTTCATTTACAACATTTAAATGTCGTCTGATTCTGTTGGTTTGTAGAACCACGCCCCTGGTGGCCAGAAAAAGCCGTGCGGACGTCACGGCCGTAGGTGATGTAGAATTCCATGAATGTTTGTGCTGGAGATAAATGAGAGGGTTGAGTATTTCTGAAGTGTGGTTTCTGAGGCACGCTCACACAGCCACACACTCTCTCACACACTCTTGGAAACAGATTCCTGCCAAGAAACAAAAGCCTCATCTGTTCAAAATCTGTGCCGTGATTTATTTATAGCTTCGACTCGTTGTCTCGTTATTAGACGTTTTCAGGACTGGAGTTCCTTTTTTAAATTGATCCTAAAGTGTCAACTTTAAACTGTTGGTTTTCTCTATGGACTTTGACCAAAGCTCCAGTCAGCTCTCATCACCTGAAAGAAAATCAAAGGTCAGGAAACACTCTCCCCCCGACACAACGCTATAAAGACGAAAACACCAGTGGAAAACACCCCCACAGCAGCAGCAGCAGCAGCAGCAGCAGCAGTGGGGGTGTTTGTGTTGCCCTGTGGTGGGCGCTCATTTAGTCTAAATAAAAGTTCTGGAGCTGTGGAAAAATTAAATGGACTCCATGCTGCTGCTGCTGTTGCTGCTGTTACTGCTGCTGCTTCAAGATGTCTAACATCTACATATCTGAAGGTCACAGATAACGACCTCTGAACTCCTCCTCAGGACGTGAACTGAAAGATGATCAAACTGGTCATGTTGCTGCTGTTACTGCTGCTGCTTCAAGATGTCTAACGTCTCGACCACTTTTCAAGTGCCACGCTATTTTCCACAAAGCGATGATTTTGTTGTAGCAGCTCTTCGGCAGCAGCCAGTCGTGACCTCCATCTCCCCCGGCCTGCA
>NC_024312.1:2447845-2449633 GCF_000523025.1 Cynoglossus semilaevis | reverse complement strand
AAGGTTACTGGACTGAACCTGGTAGTTATTCAGTGGTACCAGTAATAACATGTGTCATGTGACGTCCTTTAACCACTGAGCCGTTACTGTTTGGTCCAGCAGTGATTTAATGGACTCCATCTGCTCCAGTAATTGCAACATTTTAACCTAAAAAAAGCTAAAAACTCCGACTTTGTTCCACCAGCGTTGGTTCTCGTTCAACCACAGGAAGATTAGTCTGTTTACAGGATACTCACTGAAAATCACTGACAAACTTTACTGCAAACAGGAACTGATCAGTCTGGATCTGATGTTTATGGTTTGGTACATTTCTGTTACGATGTATCGTATTTTCCTCTTGGGCTGGGTGTGCGACTTAAACTCAGGTGCGACTTATATATTAAAATATATTTGTTATTGTCACACTGACAGCCTCTAGAGGGCGCTCTAGTTGGCTGGTGCGACTTATAGTCATTTGAGGCATTTGATAGTATTTGACACATTCTGTCTAAATTGGAATATTTATTTATATCATGTATAATAATAATTATATTTATTTTATACACTCAAAATATCATTCCATACGCTGTGCAACATGAAGATGTTTACAGCCTGCTCAGTGTTTTTGGGCGTGTCACCGTTCGGTCGACCGTCGTCACCTCATCTCCACAGACCGACTCTTCACTGGTGATTGATGAGGAGATGAAGAGTTCAGACTTTAAAGTCGTTATGATGCTGTTGTCAAATACCCCTGGTGGTGGATGAAGGTATTTGAGGAGGTAATGATGGTGGTCCGGGGGGTTTCCCACCAACATTCACAGGAAGAGTTCGACCACAAACCAAAATTAGTGTCACGGTCATTTTTATTAAACCAGAAAACCCCGAGGAAATGTCACTGCTGTTGTTGGATAACTAATTCAGCGGTGGTGGGTTGGTGGTACTGCGGTCTGCTGAATCCAGGCTCAGTTATTCCCCATCACAGTCGTGTCGTTGTTGTTGTCAGAAGGAAGGCATCTGATCCGTCAGCTCCTAATTCTTTGAGGCTGTTTCGGTGTTTTCTCCGACTGGTCACATGGTGGCACTCTACATCAAACACATTTCATTTCCACATGATTTCCAGAACCAACAAATCAGTTTTTGTTTTGAAAGCAACAGATCATTGACTCTGATTGGCTGACGTCAGCTGTGACCTGTTGGAATCACCACGGTTGTTTTAATACAATTTCTACCAAATTCCAAATCGCTGACTGAATCATGAGATGACGATTCTCGTGATTAACGTTTGGATCTTCAAAGCAGATCTTTTTTGGTTTTATTTTCGTGTGAAGTTTGACGTTGATTTCATTCTCCTTCTCCTCCTCAGGTGGACTTTGAAGATGTGATTGCTGAGCCGGCCTGGACCTACAGCTTCGACGGTGTTTGGAAAGCCAGCTTCACCACCTTCACCGTCACCAAGTACTGGTGCTACCGACTGCTGACGGCGCTGGTCGGGATCCCCCTGGCTCTGATCTGGGGGGTTTTCTTTGCCATCCTGTCCTTCATCCACATCTGGGCCGTGGCTCCGTTCGTGAAGAGCTTCCTGATCACCATCCACTGGGTCAGCCGTATCTACTCCATCACTGTGCACACCTTCTGCGACCCACTGTTCGAGGCCATGGGCAAGTGCCTCAGCGGCGTCCGAGTCCGCACGTCCAAGGAGGTGTAGTGACCGAAAGGGGGAGAAAGAGGAATATCACGGGGGGGAGGGGGAGGGAGGGGGAGTTAGATCTCTGGAGAACAGATGTTTCCAGATGTTTGGAGGTCAGGAGA
>NC_024312.1:2444879-2447773 GCF_000523025.1 Cynoglossus semilaevis | reverse complement strand
TCGTTCTCTGGGGGGGGGTTGGGGTCGGGGGGGTTGTTGTTAAAGCAGGCGACCTGCCGCTCTTTCTGTTTTCTGTTCTGCTACATGATGTCTGTGGAGCTGTTGACTTTGACTGATTCACGTGAAGAGGAGATGTCACAGTGTATCACTGTCTCTTTTACGCTTTGTTTTTGCTCTTAAAGCCCTTGGGCGGGGCAGGACGGTGGGGGGGTCTAAAGGGGGGGGGGTTCTGGCCGACTAAGCAAAAAAAACAACAAAATCCCACCAGCGGAACGGCCCCACCTTTTGTCCGACGTGACCCGCAGCCGAGTGAAAACAGCCTCACGCCCTTGCCCCTCCGTCGCCCCCCGGTGGCCCTGCCTAGCTTTGCAACAGTCCGACACACTGAACCTGCCCTTGTTCCTGCATGTAGCTGCACCTGCGACGCACCGTCCACCCTGTCACCGCCACACCCCTCTGCGTCACTCCACCTCCGTATCTGCTTCTGCGTTTGCTTCCACCAAACAGTTCCTTCCTTCAGTGAAACTCGGTGCCTTGAAAAGCACATCATTAAATCTCCTTTTGTGAATGCATTTTTTCCGACACTATGAAATGAAGAACGTTGAGCTGTTTTAGTTGATTCTCTTTTTTTTATATCCTAGATGTACTGTAGGCTGTTTGATTATGTAGAAAGTTAGACTGAACACGCTGTGGCCTTTAGGGCTGTCACTTGATCTGAACGCCACGGCAACCTCGAAGATGGAGTGGAGTAGTTACCACCAGCTCCAGCAGAGGGCACTCCAAGTCCGATTTAACCACAGAACCTCAGTTAGCCCCTCATTAATAAATTACACTGTTGCTGGACTGAGGTTGACAATTAGCAGACAGACTTTATTAATGCCTCTGTGCCAGAGCAGGAACACGTTGGTGCTGTTTTTACGCCGGAGCATCTACAAAAATGTTTGAGTTTGAGGTTGGTAGGAGCTTTTGATGCAAAACCTGCCTGTTTCTTGACGTTCAATGCCTCTGTGCCTGCTCACCTGGTCACATGAAAGAGTCTAGAATATTGTCTTTCTGTTAGCCTAGCGTAAGCCTGACATCTTGATCGAGGGTTTTCGACTTGACATAATCGATGCCTCTGTGCCTGCACAGGGAGGAGGCGGGGCTTGTTTTGTGGCATTTGGCTGCTGGCAAGCAAATCAAACGATGGCCTGAGCAGAGAAGCAGGAAAATCAAACTTCACGTCAGAATCTTTGGAACTTTTGGTGTAGAGTGACAGTCCTGAGGAGTCGGTTCCAGTGCAGTAACGTAGGGAGTTTATGCACTGTGGTACTTGCCTAAATTAATGCATTGGAATAAAGACAATGTGAGGTCCAACATGTGGTTTGGGGCCTTTTTTTGTTTTGTGAGCGGCTCCTTTTGTTTGGCCACTCCCTCCAGGGTTTTGTGTCGCCTCCATTTTTGTTCTGACTATTATTAAGCTGCTCCGCTTCTCCACCGTGGACACAAAGCTGAAAAACATCAGACCGACACCTCCCTCCCCCCCCCCCGGGGGGGGGGGGGGGGGGGGGGTGTGGGGGGATTCTGGGTTTCACAGAGAGCTCTGCTCCGACTCCTTCCGTCGACCTGCTGTCTTCTCACAGGGGGCGCTAACATCACGACACCTGTTTCATCAAATGAGAATTATTAGGTGATATTTTTATAAAAGAATAAAAATTCTTCCCTGCTTTTACTGTAAGATGTAACGCTGTGCACAATAAAATCTAATATAATCCAAGGCTCTCCTCTCCATCCTCTTTATTGACACAAATATATATGTGTGTGTGTGTGTGTGTGTGTGTACTAATTAGTTACGAAAGTTTTGGTTGTTTTAGCCAATAATTAGCATAAATTAGCTAAGTGCTTGCATTTACTGCACGGTTAGTGTGTGTGTGTGTGTGTGTACTAATTAGTTACGGAGGTTTTGGTTGTTTTAGCCAATAATTAGCATAAATTAGCTAAGTGCTTGCATTTACTGCACGGTTAGCTCAAATGTTACCTCCTTGCTAAAAAGAAAAAAAAAAGCTAACTGAATGAAAACTATTTGAATGTATGCAAATGTAATTAAACTACATTAGTGTTGGTTAACAAAGTTAACTTAGTTAACAAAGTTAACTAAGTTAACTACGTTAACTAAAAGTCAGCTGAGATGTAGCTAATAGATCAAACTTAGCCAGTGCGTTCTTGCGTTTCTCTTCGACCAGGTGCTAACTCTAACTCTAACTCTAACTCTAACTTTAACTGTGACTCTAACTCTAACTCTGACTCTAACTCTAACTCTAACTCTAACTTTAACTGTGACTCTAACTCTAACTCTGACTCTAACTCTAACTCTAACTCTAACTCTAACTCTAACTCTGACTCTAACTGTGACTGTGACTCAGAGGAGAAACTCCAACGACTGTTTTCCTTCATCTGCTCCGCGCTGGAAAAACCGAGGCGTGAGCAGGAGTCTGGAGCAGGAGCAGCAGAGACCGGTGGACTGTGGTGTTGCTCACAGCCAGTTCCTCCAACACTGGCACCACGTCGCCATGGCAACAGAAGAAACAAATACAAACGTTGGCTGAGGTCTTTGGAGACCAGAGTCAGGTCCTCAGAGTGGAATCACATCAACTTCACACAAATCCACACTCGTAATTATGAAAACAGAACGATTTGTTTTTTCTCGTCGCTGATTCCTTCGTTTCACAGGAAGTTACTGAAAATGAAGCCAATGACGAAACAATGGTTTATTGTTTTAAACCAGTTAAAAATAAACCTCACAGAAGAAACAGTAGAACTGACTGTTGTGTTTCTACTAATGTTGTTGTTGTTTAATGAGAAACATGCAGACAAAGATACAATTTTGAAAAATAATTTTACAAACATTTTCATCA
>NC_024312.1:2439680-2444770 GCF_000523025.1 Cynoglossus semilaevis | reverse complement strand
AAATTCTAAAAATGTTTTCTAAATGCCCTAATTTTATGAGAAACATTCAGGAAACAATTTCATTTCTAAAAATAATTTTACAAAGATTTTCGTCAAATTTCATTCGTTTTTGACCAAAAATGACATGAAAAATTCACAAGTTTTATCAAGAAAAATGTCTAAAAATGAGTTTGTTTCTTTATACAGGACAATGGTTTCATATCACGGCTAGCATCGACCGTTAGCATCTTTATGATCATGGCCAAAGGAGTTTTAGCTAATTGTAGGTTGTGTCTCCTTGTTGTCTGGATGGGAAAACACACAGGCTACACAGAGGCACAGCACAGCACGGTGGCGCTGCCGAGCTAATTCAAAAATAAAACTTAATCCAAATCATTCACATGGTCTTAGTTTTTGAATATGAAGCGAAAGCAAAAGTATGATGGGAAATAAAAATGTTACCAGGGTCGTTTGCGCGCTAAATGTAATGCAACACCGCCCTCTAGTGGAAATAAGCCAGAGTGGTAAATTGTGATGAACCACGTTATCGTTGAGACAATGATTAAATTCATTTTTATTTTCACAAATTTAAATTTCATTTTTTTAACTGAACAATAAATTCCCATTGATTCACTGATGACAGAAGAGTTTGTCATTTTTCTAGTGTTTTTGAAGGTTGTTTTATTACCATGGTAGAAACAGGAAAATACAGAATTTATTTATTTATAAAAAAGGAAAATACAGACTTTATTTATTTATTTATTTTTTGTCTGGTCTCTGCTCCATCGCTCCATCATTTTTGTGCTCTTTTTATTTTGAAGCGTTGACCCCATATATGGAGCATGTTGGTGTGTCACACGGACATGCGGCCACCAGGGGGCTTCACCTGCTTCTACACACGTTAACCCTGACTTTTACAGTGGTCTGATTCATGTCTGTCGGTTCTTCAGATGAATCGTTACAGTTACAGTTACAGTTACAGTTACAGTTACCTCTCCACCGTTAAATCACTTCATAAAGTACAGCTGTAAACAACATGACGTCACTGTCCTCACTCCCCTGGGGTCAGGGGTGAGTCAGAGGGGGTGAGGTGTGTACATCTGGTAAATACAGAAGTCATGGCTTCATTCCACCTGGAGAGGGTGACGTAGAGCAGCAGCAGCAGCTGTTTTTTCACCCTGTCTGTCTGTCTGTAACACCCTCACCCATCAGTCTCACCCATCAGTCTCACCCGGAGGTCTCACCCGGAGGTCTCACCCATCAGTCTCCCCCGGCGGTCTCACCCGGAGGTCTCACCCATCAGTCTCCCCCGGCGGTCTCACCCGGAGGTCTCTGTGTCCCTGCGGGACTTGTTTCTGTCACAACACGTCAAACAGAGACTCTCACTTTGACTGAAAACACAGGCTTAAGAGGGCGCTGTCACATTAACATCACTTCACGTCTGTGGGCTGTGTTTGGTCTAAAACATCTCACCACCCTGCCCCCCCCCCCCAACCCTCCCCCAGACACTTTTTGGACATTTTTGGAGAAAGTGTGTGTGTTTTCTTTGCTGTTTTGTTTTTATATTGTCTGTGTGTGAGAACCACGTGAACACAAGTCAGTGGAAAGCTAACAATGCTACAACAGTTAGCATTAGACACAGACGAGGAAGAAATCCAGTCAAAATCTCAAAATAGTTTAAACTGCTCTTTTCTCGATCAAAGATTTACACCAACGTCTCTTAAGGAATGAGTTGATGTTGCGTAGCGTTGGTGATGATATTTTGAGCGTTTGAACAGGTAGCTCCAAGTTTGACCTCATAACAACCTGACGTTTTTAAATTCTAGGACATCACAGGCGTCGGACCAGATGTTCTCATTCTTCTCCCGCTGTCGAAACTTTTTCTTTAAATATTAAGGGTGGATTTAATCAGTGTGACCTTGTTTTAGCCACGGATTTCCGAGAAAAGAACAGATTTCTCTTTTGCCATGCTCTTGTGTGTTTTGCTGTGACCACACACACACACACACACACACACACACACACTTGGCCTCGCTCTCTCCCAGCTGCTGCAGGGCTTCACAGTCTGAGCAGATCCACCGCCTCCGGCTCCGTGTCGGCCACGGCGGCCTCTGCAGATGTTGGTGAACACCTGGTTCTCCAGCGGACAGTGGACTCTGTCAAACCGTCAGGTCACGTGACCCGTTCACGTTCATGAATCTTGAGGAGCTGATCCTGCGTCGTCTTCACTGGATTATCCCGTCTGTTGACGTCAGACTCCAGCTGTCGCTCCGACACAGGAGCTTCTGTTAGTTTGAGCTGATGTTTCAGTTTAAGGAGCAGTTCAGCAGAAACTCAGTGTAGATTATAATCCGGAACCAGATTATCACAAATCACAACTTGGATTCATGCACTCTTTTTTTCTGGCAAATGATTTTATATTAACCCTAAACTTGTTAACATTGTTGGTTTCCTATCGTAGTATTTTTTTGGGGGGGTAACTTTGAGCTCTTACTCAACTTGAGCAGAAATAAATTGAATTTTCTTTTTTCTTTTTTTGGTTCCAGCCTCAGTTATTGGTTCATTGTTGGAGTCAGGTCTGTCTGTGTTTCCACTTCCTGTCTGGTCTGGGTGGAGTCAGTGACATCACACTCACCTGTGTCTCTGTCATCAGTCTAACTGGTGTCACCTGGTACCCCCCCCCCCTCCCCCAGTCTGTCTTTGTGGGATCATGGTTGGAGTCTAAACTGGTGAGTTCGTGTTCTGTTCCACTTGTGATTTTGACTTTTTGAATAAACGACCTACACCTTGATTAGAGTCTCTGCAGTACTACTGCAGTACAACTGCAGTAGTACTGCAGTACTGCCTACTTCCTACGGTGTCCACATGTGACAGTTGGGGCTGTTACCATCGAGTTTTGTTTTATTATTTTTAAGAATTCCACTCTCTTGTTGACATTTTTGTTTATATTTTAAAACGACTTTTATTTCTTAGCAGCCGAGCCTCCTGGGAAACCAACTGTTCCGTTAACTATGGGAAACATTACATTTGTATATAAAAGCCTTCGCTGCATGACTGTGATTTCACAGTCACGTGACTGAGGTTTATTTTAGACCAGACTTGGACGTGAAGAGATCTCCAGGGTTGTGGCTGTCAATGAGTATAAGCCGAAAAATGTGCGACTTATACTTCTGGAAATATCGTAGTTTAATGAGATTATCAGTGTAAACGACTCCATGTTGGAGCTGTGTTTATGAGCCAATCAACGTCTGTGCTGCTGTGAAGTTCAGATGTTGTTGACGCTCAGTAAATAAATACAAAGATCCAGATCCAGGTCCAAGTCCAGATCCAGATCCAGATCCAGATCCAGGTCCAGATCCAGGTCCAGATCCAGATCCAGTTACTGACCCGTTTCCACTCTGACCATTTCCTGTGGACCAGATCCTAATCTGTGACTTTCCTTTTCATAAGCAGTTATCTGACCGACAGGTAATGAAAAGCAGGAGTCCTGATATCAACCCCTAAAATATACAACACACGGGGTTTAATAACCGCCTCAGGGTCGTGTCCCTGAAGGCATCGTTATCGCTGTTAGGAAAGAAAATAATAATAAAAAAAACACAAGATATTGGTTTAGAAAAAACAAAAACAAATTAAAGTAAACACACTTCAGTCTCAAGAGTCAGACATTTAAAAAAAGAAACTGATTGAACTAAATGAACAACAACAGTTGTAAATATAATAATTATTAGAAAAAAATTACGTTCGAATAATTTCTCAAAACCTGTGTCTGCAGTGTCCTCAAATCTTCAACTGTAATTTTCAGGCACCTCCATGACCTCCGCTGACCTCCGCTGACCTCCCCTGACCTCTGGACGTCTCCAGTGATGTCAGTGAGGACACTCAGCCAGTCAGCCAGTGTTGGAGGTAAGGACGGAGTCCATCTGCAGAATGAGACGAGTCCAGGATCAGTGAAGCCTCGGCAGCATCAGTCAGGGTCGTCTGTCCTCCTCCTCAGTTAACCAGGGTTAGTATTGACGCGGCAGGTGATTAACGACCTGATTAACGACCTGATTAACGACCTGATTAACGACCTGATTAACGACCTGATTAACGACCTGATTGATTAACGACCTCCTCTGGATTAGGTTTAGGTGAAAAAGGACGGAGGGCAGGAGGAGTCAAATCAGGAGTGAGTGCAGACCTGCTCCTCCCTGCTCCTCCCTCACCGTGGCCCCAAAGTAAAACCTCTCACTGACTCCAGTTACTCCTTTCACCTAATAGACCAACAGATGGCGCCAGACTAGGCCGTCTGTATCGTGTTGGAGGCTGAAATGAAGCTGAAGAACCGGTACTCTGAGATCAGACTGGAAATTAAAGTTAAAAAAAAATATAGATGTCAAATAAATGTTGGACTGTTGACCTGTGGGTGTGGCCCACACCAGTCTGTTAGTGTGGCCCACACCAGTCTGTTAGTGTGGCCCACACCAGTCTGTTAGTGTGGCCCACACCAGTCTGTTAGTGTGGCCCACACCAGTCTGTTAGTGTGGCCCACACCAGTCTGTTAGTGTGGCCCACACCAGTCTGTTAGTGTGGCCCACACCAGTCTGTTAGTGTGGCCCACACCAGTCTGTTAGTGTGGCCCACAGACACGACCTAGATCTATGTTTCATGGATGGGATTTAAACCAACATCTGGAAAGAACTGGTTCAAATTCTGTCCAAAAAAAACCAATATAAACACTCCAGAAAGAAGGGCCAGAGGGGGCGCCACATCCTGATGTTGCCTGGGACACCAGTGTGTCCCAAAGTGTGGTGTGCAACCCAGTTACATCAACACAAACGTAGGAATGACTTTTTGACCTTTGACTTTTTCCCCGGTCAGTGAATGCATCGCTGCCATTCCTTCGTCTTTAGACGTTCAGTCCGACCTGGTGACTTTCAGATTCTTGGTTGGTATTTATGACTCTTCTGTCTTAGTTGTAGTCCAAATATGGCAAATGAAACCGACTGCCAAAACATCAGGTCATACCTGACGTCAGCCGCTGAACCTCGTCTTCTGCTCTCTATTATTCCACTGCTGCGCTTCCTCAGCCAACCACACGGGGCCCGGGCCAAATCAAAGTTCAGCAG
>NC_024312.1:2437887-2439484 GCF_000523025.1 Cynoglossus semilaevis | reverse complement strand
CGTTACTGAACCGTTACTGAACCGTTACTGAACCGTTACTGAACCGTTACTGAACCGTTACTGAACCGTTACTGAACCGTTACTGAACCGTTACTGAACCGTTACTGAACCGTTTTAATGTGTGAACCACATCAAGTTCTTCATTTAATAATAATAATAATAATAATACATTTTATTTAAAAGTGCCTTTCAAGTCACCCAAGGACACTGTACATAAAACAAAACAAAAAAAATGTTCATGAATATTTAACAATATTTAAGAGTTTTTGAACATTTAACGTTCGATGTCTGAAACAGTGCCGTGACGGTGATGACATCACACTGTCCACGACAAAACTGTTGACAGATCTGGACAGACGTCTTCTGTCCAGATCAGTGATTTGTGTAAACTTTAAACCTGGATCGACCAAAGATTAAAGTTATAAAAACAGGAGAAATGAAATCAGAACCAAAACCTCCTGGTGTTGGTGTCTGGCTTTTTGTCTCTTTGTCTCTTTGCTGTGCATTAAACCATCAAATGTCAGGATATACAGGTCCGTGCACGTGAGTGTGCACGTGTTCATATAAAGTCAGTGGTGTCTCCTCAGCAGATGAACTCCCATCTGTATCAGGATCTGTACAGGAAGTGGGACAAGAGTGTGTGTGATGTGATTCATGGTGAAGGCACACACACACAGACACAGACAGAGTGTGGACCCGGGCTCCAGGTCCAGGACCTCCAGGTCCAGGACCTCCAGGTCCAGGACCTCCAGGTCCAGTGTGAGGAGCAGAGTCAGGTGGAAACATGTTCTTCAGCTGTTCTGCTCTAATTACAGCAGAGAAGAAGAAGAAGAAAAAACCCGACACTAATTGGCGTCTGTGTCTCACCTGAGAGGAGGAGGAGGAGGAGGAGGAGGAGGAGCCTCCTCCACGGAGTCAGGAGAGGAGGAGCTGGAGGAGGAGCTGGAGGAGGAGCTCCCCGGCGGCTGCTGAGGAGCGTGGATGAGAGAGGAGCTCGGCAGAGCTCACGGTGTTTCCGCTGGTGGAGGTCTGTCACCGGGCCGGTCTTCACGTGTTAGAGCCGCAGAGCCGCGGCTCAGAGTCGGACTGAAGTCGGACTGAAGTCGGACTGAAGTCAGCTGCAGGGAGAACACGAACTCCTCACACACAGCTGACCTGGATTTGTTTGGTTTTGATTCTTTTTATTAGTATATTTTTCATGACCAATGAGGAAAAGTCTCCAGAGATTCTCGGTCTGGAGGTGAAGTTTGGCTCCTGCTTAAAACTGACGACTATGATTGAAAGCCGAGACTGAGGCTCCTGACAGGTGACTCCATCACTGCAGTCGTTTCCTTCTTTTCTTTCTTCTTTTTCTTCTTCTTCTTCTTTCTTTCTCCTGTAGTGACAGCGTGTTTTCTGACGTGTTTTTTTCTTTCTCTTCATGTTGTGAGTCATTTTTTTTTCATTGAAAACCTCGTCTCTCATGTTTCCTCGTTCTCTTTGTGCCTAAATGAAAAAACAACTTTTGTTTTGAATGTCCGCCGTTTTACTTTGGTGCAGGTGCGCGAAAATAACGTGACTCCCCCCCGGGCCCCCCCCCCCCCCCCCCCCCCCCCCA
>NC_024312.1:2426720-2437260 GCF_000523025.1 Cynoglossus semilaevis | reverse complement strand
CCCTTCCACCTCCTGTGTGTGTTTTAATTAAGTTTATCTCTTGGGCTTCGTCTAAACTTAGGCCCAGGTTAGTGTGGCCCTGCAGGGAGGGGGCTGGTACAGTACAGTACAGTACAGTTCAGTTCAGTACAGTACAGTACAGTACAGTACAGTTGGTCTCAGGGTGAGTCACTGCTTTGACTCGTCCCGTGGTCAGTGGACGGAGCAGAGCTCAGCACCACAGTCACACTGAAGTTCAAAAAGTAGAAGTGAAAAAAACTGTGTGTGTGTGTGTGTGTGTGTGTGTCACCACCAACAGTGGAGTCACTCCACTGTAACTGCTCTGTGGTGAGGTGACTCAAACCTGGGTTTGCTCCCCGACACTTGGCCGCTCCGTTTCTGTTCTCTGTCCTCTCAGATTGGACTTTTCTGTTCCAGTGTCTCCGTCCTCAACATCAAAGACACTCATTCACATTTGTTGATGATTAATCTCCCAGGTTTTGTGTCTTTTTGTTCCCTGCCCAGGATGAATCGTGGTTTCCTCCTCCTGGTGCTGCTGCTCTGGGCCCCCGGCCCCGGTGCCCTCGGCCAGTGTGACAAATCGTTTGAGAACAACAAACTCAACCTCTCAGTCAACTACCAGCTGCCAACCTTCACGGCAGACTTCCCCATTGAAAACCTGGTGACGCTGGACGGACAGATCTACGTGGGGGCGGTGAATCGAATCTACGCCCTGAACCCAGACCTGACCAAGCTCTCAGAGTACCACACGGGCCCGCTGTTCGCCAATGAGACCTGCGGTCAGACCCTGACCCAAACCACAGGCGGCGGCCGGGTGGACAACCACAACATTGCCCTAGTGGTGGAGACCATTTATGACAAGGGATTGTACAGCTGCGGCTCGGCGGACAACGGCGTGTGTCGACGTCACGTCCTGGATGAAGGCCATCTGCCAAAAACGGTAGACGAAGACGTCTCCTGCTTCGCTGACCGGGTTACCCTCGGCACCGGTCAACCCACCGGCCCAGACGTTGTGGTCGGCCCGTCGGGCGCTCAGGTGCTGAACGTGGAGACCAACCTCATCACGTTCTTTGTTGGCAACTCTGAGATCCCTGGGCTCGAAAACGTCAACAGACGTGAAACGTCGTCTCACACGCTGTCGGTGAGAAAGATGAGGACGAGTCAGAACGGCTTTGAGTTCTTCTCCAGCCAGTCCTACATGGACTTGATTCCGTCCCTGCGTGGGAACTACTACCTGCGCTACGTTCACTCTTTCAGCAGCGGACCTTTCACCTACTTCCTCACGGTGCAGAGGGTGAGCAGGGACTCTCAGACCTACCACACCCGCATCGTCCGAATGTGCTCCTCGGATCAGATGATACGCCGCTACATGGAGATGCCCCTCGAATGCATCAGCACCGATAAGAGGCGGCGGCGGCGGCGCTCCACGGAAGATGTGAAAGTCTTCAACATCCTGCAGGCGGCTCACGTCACCAAGGTGGGAAACGACGTGGAGCTCCAGAGGCTGTTGAGGGTGGAGGAGGGCGATGACGTGCTGTTCGCCGCCTTCGCTCGAGGAAAAGCCAACTCTCCGGAGCCGACTCCTAACTCGGCCGTCTGCATCATGTCCCTCAAACACATCAACGCCATGTTCAAGATGTACATGCAGAAATGCAACACAGTGGACCCGTATCACTTCACTGGATCGGATCAGAAGTCCTGCTACAACGCGGTAAGAACGTTTAACTAACTGAAAAATGTTTTTCATATTGAAAAAAAAGTACAGAACACATTAAACTTAGTTTTTTTTCTTTTTTCATTTTGTTGTTTAAATCAGTATCAATGCCTTTGTGGCTGCTCAGATGTGAAACGTGTGGTGGAACGTTCCAGGTTCAGGAATTAGTGACACAGTCTGCCTCTGTGCCTGCGCTCCAGGTGATCATGTAGAAACTGATTTTGTGTTTGCGGTTGTGACCACATGTGTATACTTCTTATATTTGATTTGCAACAGGATGAGACCTAGCCCTGACCCAGATCCTGGAACGATCCTAGGAATTTAACAGATAGTTTTCTCAGGAATCAGTTTCTTGGAGTTTTCTGGCCGTTTGTTTGTCGGACAAACTCAGTTTTGGAGAGTGAGAGAGTCTGGTTGTGCAGTGTCTCTGAGGTTGTCCTTGAGTGTCCTTGACTCAGACGTTGGAGCGCGACCTCTTCCTGTCTGGTTCCTCTGACCTTCCTTCTGTAGCGATCGTCACGTACGCGTGGCTGACTCTCAGTAACTGCTGCTGAGTGAACTGTTCCAACGGTCCAGATCAAGTTCTCCCTGTCCGACCGTGGAGAGTCCGGTCTCTAACACCAACACAGCAGTGGAATTTAATTGAAAGAATGACTTTGAGGTCACGCTCCAGACTTGGCATCAACCGACCTCTTTATTTCCTGTCACAGAAAATCCTCCTGAAAACCTCAAAGGATTTGCCACATCGTTACTGTAACTTTAAACTGTTTTGATCTCTGATCAAAAACACTTTTAATTTCACTTTCTGGAAGGATCACTGACAACGACACGTTATTTAAGTCTCATTTATTCTCTGTTCTTTGATGGCCTTGGCGTTCCTCCAAACTAAACCACTAGAACTGTATGCTGGTGATTTTTAGGACGCAGTGGTGGTCTGGTGGTTATGGATGCAGACTTGGTACCTGAGCGTCACAGGTTTGAATCTAACGATATGCCGTGCGTCAGTGACAATAATTCACTACTGAAAATAAAAAAGTTTTTTTTTTCAATATTTGGAATTGACAAAGCCTCGTCTCCCCTGGACTGATCGTGACTTTTCACTTCAAAGACCTGACGTCACTGCTGTGGTTGGACCGTGGCAGAGCTGACACACGTGAAAATCTTTACTGCAGTTGTTGTTCTCAGCAGCGGCTGTCGTTCTGTCTTTGCTCCGCCCTGATCCTGAGCTCCTCTTTACTGCCCTCTACCCTCCAATCCATCAACATTGACCTCAGCCCCCGATCAATAGTGAGGTGAAGTTAAGTGCCGACCCTCCTGACAGAGGCTGCGTCCATACATAAACACAGCAGGAGCTCCTCCCTCTGTGACTTCATCATCACTGAACCTCAGCATCGATCTGACTTTTTTTTTATCGGCCACTTGTTGCATCTCGTTTTTATTTGATTTCACTGTAAAAACAATCGCTGCAGGACTTGACTCACAAAAACCACAGGAGCTCCATCCACCATCACTGCTTCACTGTCTCACTCTTCTGTTTTTGTTTACCATATTTATCAGATATAAGTCGCAGTTTTTTTTCACCCTATGGCTCCTCGTGACATATATATTAAAATATGTAATTTTGCATGTTTGTTATTTTCACACTGACAGCCGCTAGAGGGCACTCCAGCTGCTGCGACTTATACTCCAGAGTCTTCTACGTTACTGCCTTTACTTTAATGCCTTATTTTGGACACAAAATATATAAATATATTTTTCTGTTTGTTATTGTTGGTCAGGGAGGACTATTATCAAGCAAGCTAACAACAAAACAACGTAGCTTTCAACCAAAGGATGGAAAAAAAACTGCGACTATAGTTCGGAAAAAACAGTACTGCTCAGATGCTAACAGCTAAAGGACCAGCCAGTGTTTTTCGTTTGTAATCAAGGGTTAAAACATGTAACATTGTTTTATCCCAAATAAACGTGTACGTAGTGCAGTATTAACATGAAATCTTCTGTGTACTTTTCAGGAGAGTACACACTGGTTTAAAGTATCGGCTTGAGTAACTGCGATCAATAAAACAGTAATTTTTTTTTACGTTCTTTCTTTGCCTGGACCAACACAGACGTTCATCCGTGGAGACAACTTTAATGAAGTGTCGATGACATCACACACACACGCGCTGATGTCATTTTTATGGCGTTAACATTCACGAGGTCAACACACAGTCCTGCAGCGCTGGATTAAAAAAAAAAACAAAAGTCCAATCTGCGTGGCAGAAATAGTCTCTGCTGTGCTACTTTTCAAAAACTGGAGCAGAAGGTACAAATTACTGCTACGTTTTTAGCCCAGAGCTACGTGGGAGCGTCTGGTTTCCTGCTGCCTCGTGCCAAAGCAGCGAGTTTTACCAGCGCTCGCCGTGGGAGTCGACTTCAGAGCTAATAAAGGCTCCTGAGCTGCGATGCTATGACTGGACCACTTTATTCTGTTTGCTTAACACGACCAACGTGGTCAACCGCAGCCGTGCCCTCGCTGGATCCATCTGTTCTCTGTCCATGGCATCAATTTCTGAACAACGGGAGTTCGACTCAAAAGAAAAAAAATGTTTCGTCCTTTTTTTCTTGAATTCTTAGATTTGAACCAACTTTTCGGGGCCTGGAGTTTGAGCTCGAAAAACTTGTTTGTTGGCTGTGCAAACAAGAGAAATCAAAAACCACGTCCAGTTGTCAGAGTAAATATGTAACTGACAAACATGGCCGCCTCGTCCGCGATCAGAGTTTGCGTTCGTGTGGAATCGTCACAGCGGGAAGACGACAACGAGGGACGACGACGTGTGGCTGCGCTCAGATAAACAGATCCAGAGCAGCTCAACAAATCCACGTCAACAGTCTCTGTGTGTGTGTGTGTGTGTGGCCCTCACATCTATCAGCAGTGGGGAGGGAGGGGGGCTGGGGGGGAATGTTCGGCGTTCCGTGGCAGCGCCGTGATGAACGGCCCGGGGATAACAGGGCATCAGCAGCTGGGTGGAAGACGATCCACTGCACACCCGCTGTGGCACTGCGCCACGTCTCCAGGGTTTCTGGTTAGATCCCCCGGCCCCCCCGCCCCCCCCACAGCACCTGTGGGAAAGTGGAGGACGGGTCGGCAGGTCGGCAGGTTGAACTCTCCGAGGTGTTGGATCTGGGTCCAGTCTTGTCACAGTGGACTGGGCTGCTGCCCGATCCCCCCTCCCCCCCGTGGGTCACTCCAGGACCTCCAGGACCTCCAGGCATTTCAAGGCCAAATTCTGAGGTGTACGTGTGACTGCAGCTGCCGTGGCTGTCGTCGTCTTCTCTTCCGTCTTCACTGATTGTAGCTAAACGTTTTTGCCGCTAACTGTTAGCAAACAGACGGACAAACGGTTTGGAGTGTGATCCAAAAAAAAACAGTTCTCCAAATCAGTGCTGCTGTGACGAGCCCTGAAGAAGGGACAGACTGACGGGGATTTATTTTTATCATCATTGAAACATTAACATCTCGGGACTCGAACCTCTTCCACAGATGTGCAGCTCCACGGTGAGGTCACGGTTCAGGAACTCCTCCAACAGTCAGCTCTGCCTTCACTGATCTGCAGGAATGGATGTCACATAAACACGCTGGTCATAAAAATAAATGTTTTCCAATTTTTCTTCGTCAGGTGAACGAGGCCGTTTATTGAATCGTAAAACACTTTTCTGCCAGAAAACTGAAAGACATTTACTGTTGATTGAATCGTAAAACACTTTTCTGCCAGAAAACTGAAAGACATTTCCTGTTGTGTTTTATTCTTTTACTGCCGACAGTCTCGACGTGTTTTCTCTTGTCCTGAACTTCCAGGTTAGAAAAACAGGCGTCTGTGGAACAATGGTCCGTCTGAAGGCCATCATTAACCTGGTGGACAGATGGGCGTCTTTGACCCAGAGACAGGTGGACACGGGGACAGATTACAGCTGCCGTATAGTCATAAAACCTCAGGCAGGTGTAGACGCTGGTCAAACAAGGCCAGCCTGTAGGGGGCAGAGCTGCAGAGGTTGGAGGGTTGTTGGAGGTGAAGGATCACAGAGAAGATGTTTGGAAGAGGTTCTCAAACTGAGAGAGAGTAAGGATCAAGTACTTAGGAGTACTTAGGAGTACTTCTTGGAGCTAATACGTAGTATTGGTAATTATTAACAACTGTGACGTGTTTTTCTGGATATTTGGTCCAACTGTTGGTCCAAGTGTCAGGAGGGTGGAGGTGCCGGGTGAAGTCCACTGCTGCCCTGACGTCGATCATCAGGTTACCATCGATCTGAGAGCAGACACTGACGGCTGATTGGTTCTAAATTGAATCTCAGGCCTGATTGATTAGTGTGTGTGTGTGTGTGTGTGTAATATAATTCAGGCAGACAATTCTGAGCCACAGTCATTTTAATTAACCCCCCCCCACTCCCATACCCCCCCTCCCTTTTAATGAACGTTGCCTTGAAGCAGTGAGTGTGGACGTTTGGTCGTCAGGAAGAAAAACAGACAAATCAGTCAAATGATGTACCCCCCCCCCACTCCCATACCCCCCCTCCCTTTTAATGAACGTTGCCTTGAAGCAGTGAGTGTGGACGTTTGGTCGTCGTGAAGAAAAACAGACAAATCAGTCAAATGATGTAGATGTAGATGTAATAGATTACAGTGACGCCTTTACTGTCCTAGAAAAAAGACATTATTGCAAAAGATTGGAGACTTGACAGGAGTTTCTGTATGCAGATTGTCCACCTAGTGGTGAGAAGCTGCAACCAATAATGTGGATGGATGATGGATGGATGATGGATGGATGGATTTCCTGTCACAGAAAAACCAAAATGTTGATCTGTTTAGTTTTGCTTCCAAAATAACGTCCCAGTAAAAACAGTGGACTTGATGAATGAAGTCAGAGGTCAGGGGTCAGAGGTCAGAGGTCTTGATAGTTCCTCTCCTCCTCCTATGAACTGCTGCTGGTATGAACTGCTGCTGGTTCCTCTGAGCTGCTGATTCACTGGATGTTCTGCCGTGGACTTTAAGCCCATGAGCCTCACAAGCCTGAACCTGCTGGTGGCGTCTGTTCACTGTAATACTCCAGTGTAGTATCTGTAGTAGTACCATCAGTTTGAAGTACTTTACGTGGTTTTTTTTTTCCATGCGTTGCATTTACAGTTTCTGTTGCACGTTTTATTTGGTGCCATATCTCAAATCCAATTCAGATGAAAAAAAACCCAAAAAAACTGTGAATGAATTGTTGAATCAAACCAAAAGAACAGATTTTTATTTTTAATGATAAAAACATGCTGCCAAAACCAGAGTTCTTGGTGAATGTTGGTCCAACACCGATCAAAACTCATTTAAATGAAGGCCTGGTTTTAAATAGAGGACTTAGCTTGTTTTGCTAGTTAGCTTGTTAGCTTGTTAGCTGATTGTAAGAAGGGAGTCATTTAACTTTTACAGATATTTATATTATTTAAAGCTACATTTGGTAATAGGTTTATTTTTTACATGATCATATTTTTTATATTGTAATAGGTTTATTTTTTACATGATCATTTTTTAATATTTTTTTAATGATATTTTTGATGCCTCCATCCATTGTTTTTTTTTATTTTATTTTTTAATGAAAATTCCAAACTGATCTTTTTTGATGCATCCATCCATTGTTATGTTTTTTTTGTTTTGTTTTGTTTTGGGCCCAGTTCTTTGGTCCTGGTCCAAACCAGTCCTACGTCTTCTCCTCTGACTTCTCCCAGTTGTTGATGGATGTTTATATCTGACTGTTTTGAAATCAGGGAACGATCAGTCAGATGTTGGAATGCTGTTCAAACACTAATCCCTGCTGAATTTGCGATAAGTGTCGGGTTCCTATCTTTTCTTCTTCTCTTCACCGCAGATGCGACAGGTTGTCCAGCACAGGCCCGTGCCTGTTTGTGCCGGTTCTGTACCCAGGCGTGCTCTCCAGGCAGCTGGGTCTTAACTGATGAATAGGAGCTGAAGAAAAGAATGAAAACACCAGCGTCTTGTCCTGTCCTGTCCCTCAGTGTCTTCTTCATCGTGACGTCAGAGAAACGGACGGAAACCATTTATAAAGTTGTGTCACAACTTTGGGTTTTGGAAGTTTGACCTGACGCTAAATCAACTTCCTTTTGGCTAAGTTTGCATTTACATTTTTGGCCAATCACTGCGTCTTCTGTGCTCATTTGTTCACCTTCCCCATAAATATTTAGCCGCTGTCGGGTAACGATTTTGTTTAAGGTTTTGTTTTTGGCATCGTTGACTGAAACTCTGACTTTTTGGAAAATTCCTCCAAGTGATTCAACGTTCTACTCCATGAAAAGCATCTTTTGTGCCTGTACTGCCCCCCCATAACCTCACCCCCCCGACCACGTACATGCCTTTGTTGAGAGCTGGCACTTTCGTACCCACCACCTCTGCATCTTCAGGTGGGCCGGCGCGTCAGCGGGTCTCGTGTCCAGACAGGTTACTCTGCAGCTGCAGAACAACAGACTGAGAACATCAGCTTTTATTATTGAATTATAGTTGATTTTACACCAGTGTTTTGATAGTTTGACCTTTGGCCTAGTTTTTTTTTTTTTTTTTTAGCCACTTCTGTTTTGGCTCCTGTTAAAGTCAAACAACTCATAGCAACTTTTAATCTTTTATTTATTGTCATAAAGGGCGGGGCAACGGCTTTGCTACGTTGCTAACTTGAACAGCTGTTTCTCAGAAGTCGTAGTAAATCTTCAGGCTAAATAATAGTTTTCTCCGCGCTGCTCTGTCGCAATCTTTATTTGAGTTTTCTCTTAGAAACCTTGACTGTGTCAAACACTAGCCTCGAGGCGACGCTAACTGCTCAACTGAAATTGGTTTTGTTTAGTTAGCAACTGAATCATTACATGTGGGCAGCGTTGTACCCACAACCCCTGCACCGTTCCGTGGCCCCAGTCCTCCTCTATGAGGCGCTGGTTGGTCAGCACCCGCGTGCAGCTGCTGATCACATTAAGATGATGATTGGAGTCTGTTCGCAGCCACTGCGTCATAAAACCTAGCCTCGCCGCGACCTTACGGTGAAGCCGTGCCAGACACGAAACCCAACGTTCGTTTGTGGCTCATTAGCATCGACAAACAGATCGTGGCCGTCATCATCTGCCGCCGTCTGCTCTCGTCTGCAGGTATTCTCTGGCTCGTCTCCACATTACTCTGCACTGACTCAGTGTGAGTTCTGAGTCTGCAGAGTTAATCATTGGCCGCGGAGTCCGGTTTCTGTTTTGCTGGAGACGTAGACGTGTGTTTAAGTCCTCGTGTATGCAGACTTCTGTATGCACAACTTATCTCTGCACCTTAGATAAAGCTGCAGACGTAAACGGTCAGCGCCACCTGCTGCTCCGAGGTACGGGCGAAATAACAGTCAGTGTCAGTTCAACCATCTTCACTTCTTCACAACAATAAAATGTTTGGAAACTCTGGTGTGTAATAAGTTGGAACGAAGTGAATAATAAGCCGATGACCTTCACCACAATGGGCCTGGTTTAGTTGTTGACTAGTTAACTAGCAGTTGATCTTAGTGGTGTCTGACATGTTTTTATATGAAACTGTTCCTGAGTTCCGTCATATTTATTTATTTGTGTCTGTCTTTTAACCTGGTTTGGTCGTCACCAGTGGCGCCGATCGCCCAGTTGTCACCTAATTGTTGCCATTGGCTGAAATAATCAGCTGTTCCTGGGGCACCCCGGGACACCGCCCCCCTCTGGTCGACCTTGGTCTGTCACGATGCGGATGACTTTCAAAGCTGTTATTTGCTGATTGAGTCTGTGCTTCCCTGCTGACAGACCGCGTCCTGATTGGATTTCTCAAACGACTCCCGTGGCGGCCGTGGAACACTTGTCAGCGGGGCTAGAATCCCTCACAAATAGCACTTGAGTTTAGTGTCAAATACGAGTTGATGAGTCAAGCCCCCCCCCCCCGTGCCCTTCCCCCCCCCCGGTGTTGTTTCCTAATCAGCGGCGTTCCTCCCACTCTTCAGTTTCACCACACGGTGATGTCCTCCTCTCTGCTGGAGGGAGCGGCTCCTTATCTGTCGACTCCTCCAGTGATTTAAATGAAGCAGCGAAAACAATCTCCGTCCCGCTGCTCCCGTCCTCACCTTGACCCCGGATCGCACCCTCTCCCCGGAGTCTGAGTCCTTCCAGCTCTGGTCGTGTCTGTCAGCGTCTGGTCCTTTAAAACGCTCATCATCACAAAGTTCAGTCGAGCAGCAAACGATCCCAGCAGGCCTGTGGTCACAGGAGCCGGCGTTCTGTTTCACCAGCCCTAGTGGCCGTCGTAGTCACTACATGAAACAGGAAGATGGCGGTTGTTTATTCAGGCTGATCATTTTAAGACGTGGCTCAAAAAGTTCCACGACTCAAAGAAATCCTTTTTTTAAGTTGTAGAATTCCAATAAATAAACAACAACATTTGGACTTTTGCACCGACTTTTCACGTCACCACTGATCTCCTCATCTGATCCATCCTGACCAATCAGAACAGCCACCTCAGGAGGATCCCGTTCATCCCTCATCCTCAGCCCAAAGACTCCTCCAGTGGTTCAACCTGTGGGGTTGACCTGTGGGTCAAATCCTGCTTCATCCACGCAGCAGCAGGAAGACGAGCTTCACACCTGAGAGCTCTGAGCAGTGAAGTTCCCTGAAGTGACCGCTCTGGGGTTTTTTCTCGGTCAACGGTTGATGTTGTTGACGTTGCTCAGCGGCAGCGGCAGCTTCAAACAGCTGTTTCATTTCTGAGAGTTTGACTTTTAGTTTGGTTTGGAAATGTGACTCAGTTCATGTCAT
>NC_024312.1:2426092-2426491 GCF_000523025.1 Cynoglossus semilaevis | reverse complement strand
AGTTAATGTGAAACTGCGTCATGTTCTGGATCTTCTCCAGCTCCTGTGTCGTGTGGGGCAGATCTGTAGAAGAAAACCCAGAGAGTTCTCAGACTTCTGGAATCTTCTCTGCAGCGACCTGAGAGTTTTATTAGTGTAAACAAAGTGTCATTGTTGAGTTTAAGGTCGACTGTGAGGAGAGCGCCGTGATGCTCCTCCTGACAAGTGCTGGTTCTCCAAGAAATACTTCATTACTTCTTCACGAGGATCTAAAGAAAAACCTCCGTTGGTTTTATTGGTTTTTTTTTTTTACTGTTTATTTTCAGCTCCGTTCGTTCCCATGGTTTACTGCCGGGATGTTAACGTCGACTTTCCTGCGTCACTTGTTGGAAAGAGAACATGTATAAATGCATTTACAGA
>NC_024312.1:2421459-2426006 GCF_000523025.1 Cynoglossus semilaevis | reverse complement strand
CCCCCCCCACTGTGTCAGTCTGATGTCAGATTCCTCCTGCGCTCGTTCCCTGAATCCACATATTTTGTCAGCACTGATCAAAGGCTGCGTGTTTGTGTGAGCAGAGTTTCTACCGTGGAACCGGTGGAAGAAACGCTTCCAGGTGTCTGGTTTCAAAAGTCATAAAGAACCAGAAGTCGGCCTCGGTTTTGGAGGTAATTAAACATAAGTGGTGGTAAAAATGAGGCAACGTTAACTCTAAAAATGTAACATAATTTCACATCAACTGAAGAAGTTCAGGATCAGAAACCTGACACACGTTCTCTGATCTCTCATCTTTGTGATGCTTTTGTGAGTTTCTTCGATCTTTTGTCAACGTTTTGGGGACATTGTTGACGAGTCAACGCCTGGACGTCAGCGCCGTCCGACTCCACCGTCGGACTCCACCGTCCGACTCCACCGTCCGACTCCACCTCTGTTAGTTTGGAATCGCAGCTCGGCTCCAAGTGCCCCGGCCTGTGGCTTCCTAATCCTAAACTCCAGGCTCCCAAACCCACGGCAGCTGGAACTGAAAGTGTTGGGGTTTGTCCAGCAGAGGGCTGAGATGTGGCGGCCCGTGTGCTCAGATGTTGATGCTAATGTTGACTTTGAATTGATAAGTGCTGCTGAGGCTCCGGCCGGCGCTGTTTACAACCTGTGGTTATCTGGCTGCTGCTCAACGGCTGCTGCCGCCGCCGCCGCCAACCAGCTGCTGTTTCCCTGCATGGAGCTAACGTTCTGGGGCCGTAAAAATGTTAGCGTTAGCGTACTGAAGGACATCATGAATCTTTCTGCTTTAAATGGTATCAGAAAGGCCGTGCAGCTGTTTTTGGGAGAAGCCGTGCTCAGTGTCTTCACTGCGGCGCTGCAGCCAAGCGTCTGATGGACCTGATTATTCCGACCTGCTTGGAACAGGGAATTCTGAAAGGCAAAAGGAACTTGGCTGAATACTGTCTGAAAATGTCACTTTTTATCCATCTGTGTGCAGATTTTCCTGCTTCCAATCACATGTTATTTTTCTCAGTTATTTTTAAAGCTGTTGAAGCTCTGCTGTAATTCTGCCCCTGGCTGCAGCGACGGGAACGACCGGGAGGAGCTAACGCTAATGTCAGTTATTATGCATTAATGTATTTCTAGAACGAGAAACACGTGTGAGAACAGCCGACACCACAGAGAGGCGCTAATGCTTTCAAACATGATCCTGACTGAAGAAGAACAAAGCACGGCCTGATGTGGCCTGATGTTCGCAGCCCCGGAAACTCTGAGTCAGAAATCATTAGCGCAGCCTGATTGGACGTCATTCACATCTATGGATGTTTTGTGTAACGTAAACTCAACTGAAGTAAAGGTTGGGGTTAAATCAGAAGTTTTTGTAAAAGTATGGTTAATATCTGACTGGCCATAAATACAGGATCTATTTTAGCTGAATGGATTTTTAGCCTCACAGTTTGAACGTTGATGCCGTCGTTCGTCAACATCTGTGCGGTCCTTCTTATTTAAACCAGTGAAAAAGACCAGTTTCACCAGGACGTTTCTCTGGTGTCGTGTGTTTCAGTGTCGAGGAAACATAATGTCCTCCAGCACGACTGACGTAGTTCATATTAATCCCAAGAGGGCGCCACAGAAATGTCCAGTGACATGAACAAAACTAGAAACGACCTCTGCTACATTCCTGGCGTCTGTTAGCGTCGTATTCTGGTCGTACACGTCATGTGACCTCAGTCTGAAAACAAATAAAAGTCAGAGAGAAAGAGACGAGTCCTGCAGGAGAGGTTTTTACAGAGTGTTTGATACGGAGCGTGGAGGACGGTCTGACAGGGTTGATGGACCTCTGATGTCAGCACTCAGGATCAAGAGCTGAAGATGAAAATCAACATCTGTTCACCAACAACATCACACTCCTCTCCTCCTCTCCTCCTCCTCCTCTCCTCCTCTCCTCCTCCTCCTCTCCTCTCCTCCTCCTCTCCTCCTCCTCCCTGTCCCTGTGTGGCTCCTGTCTGCACCGCGGGCTTCTGACCTAGCTACCTGAAGCCTTTGATCTGCGGTGCACAAACCCGAGCGATCGTGACGGTCTGACCGAAATGCAGGTTGTCGGGGCAACGCCAGCAAACCGATGTGAAGAATGTGCTTCTAATAATACTGCCACTGCTGAGGCTAAAGCTGCTGCGGCTGAGGGTTTCTGACAGGAAGAACATATGATGGGCTGTGATGGTCAGTCTTAGGTCTGAGTCCGACGTTTCTCCTCACACTTCAAACGTTTAAAGGCCCGACGTTTCTCCTCACACTTCAAACGTCAAATGTTTAAAGGAACATGTTTTTAAAGTTCAGTTTGTTGTGTTGAAGCATCGTTCACATTCTTCAGGAGGTCTCGGAGGAGGAGACAGAATCTTTTACGATACCTCAGGTGGTACGCCATGACAGGGTCTGAGGTTCGAGCCCCCACTCGGAGCACAGCTCTTCTCTTCGACCGTCTTGGCTGCGTTTCATTGATGAATCTGAAACAGTTGAAGAAAGTCGTTGATGAGTTGATGATGTCATCCAGAATGAAGGTTTTTGGGATTTGGAAGGAAAGAGGATGAGGTCAGGGAAAGGTCAGGACCCTGTCGAACACAAGACGTAGGAACGTGGGAGAAGAGGAGACACTTTTAGAATCTTGGTGTTAAACTTCACGGAACAATACAGTATTGTTGTCAGAGACATCACTGTTGACAACCACTGGACCTCAAAGTGATTTTTAAAATTATTTTTTTCCTTCAGTGATCGTCGTGAATGTATCGGAGAAGTAGGGAAACTGTTTTGAATTGCTGGTGATTTTTAGGAAGTGCATTATTGTTTTTGAGAAATGAAACCAAACAAAGCAGCGGAGGATGTTCTCTCCCACCGCTTCCCTGGGAACCACTTCATAAACAAAGGCTCAGAAAACTCTCTGAAAGGCCAGCAGTGGAGGTGTTGGCTTTAAGGTGCGCTGCTCGACACCAACTGTTGGTGGAGTTTACAGAGTCATGTGACTGTTGTTGTGTTTTAAATAAACACGGAGACAGACGGCGCTGAAGCTTGGACCTCGGCCAATCAGTGAAAAGGATCTGAAGATTTTCCCAAACTGATTGGTTTTTGCAGCTTTGTCATGACTTTCCTTTTTCTTTTTAATCACTTGTTTATTTTGGACAACGTCAGTTTTCCTGCATTTCTGAGCATGAAAATATTCCTCAAAGTTATTATTGTATTTGAAGAGAAATTGAATTTATTTCAGACCTTACTTTGAATCATTTGATGATTTCTTTTTAGCAGCAGTTGTCAGTGTGAAAATAACAAACATGTTAAATTATATATTTTAATATATAAGTGGCAAATCCAGACAAAGGATGAAAAAAAGTGGGACTTATGGTCCGGAAAATAGAAACTGTAACGATGACCAATATTTGTTTGACAAATATTTGCACGTTCTTTCGTTGGACCTTTTTGTGTGTCAACTTGGTCTACATCAGGGATGTGACCCACTAATGGCACTGGTGGACCGCTCCGAGGGTCCGACCACTAGGGTCCGTCTGTCTTCGTCTTGTCGACGGTCCCTAACACCTGCGCAGTTAAAAACACACACACGCAAACACGCATTAACACACGAGTGCATGTGCTGCTGCCACCGCACACCTGCGCACTTGAACACGCACACGTACAACGCGGCTGTCGGCCACCGGGGGTCAGGTTGCAGAGTATCGTGCACCCCGGGCCCAGGTGCTGTACTGTAACGGGCGACGACCCCCGGCCGGCCCTGCGGCACGACACGGACGTAAACACGGGCCGCGCATTCTGACGCGTTTCACTCTCTCCTGTGAATGCATTTCCACACGACCCGATGACAAGTGACCCCCCTCCCCCCCCCGCTGTCGGGGCCTCGCAACTGCACAAGCAACGCAGATGTCAGAGGTCGGATATTCCAGTGAGAATAGTGGCCAGCAACAACACCACAGCCCACAGCTTTGGCCACGTGTTCAGGCGTCCTAACTCAGACTCAGCCTCCGTCCGACAACGGCTGTTTTTGTACACACATGCCTTCGCTCTATTATTTTTTTTTCCTGACGGTGTTTGCTCCTCATCCCCCAGGATCCCAGTCCAGAGTGGTTGCCTCTCTGTTCACTCAGGTCCCAGGGGCCACAGTATGAAGACGACATTAAGCCACGCAGATCACCTTTCACCCCCCGTCTCTGCTCCCTTCCACAGCGCTGCAGGGTCGGGGAGACTTTACAGCGTGGAAACCCAATCGCCGCGCTGTTGTTTTGGGGACAATGGCTGCTGGTTAGGTATGAGGCAAAAAGCCCGTGATATCTCACGTATCTGCCCCACGGTGGCTGTTGCGCGGCTCACAAAACAGCCCGGAACATGTCGAACATCAGCAGCACTTGCCAACATTATAAATCTTTGAAAGAGTGGATACACAGCAAACATTAAGACGGGGTTTCAAGTTTAACTTGTTTGAAACCGAAAAACCTGAAACGGTCGCAGGTCGGACGACGATGTTGTGGAAATGTTTC
>NC_024312.1:2416632-2421406 GCF_000523025.1 Cynoglossus semilaevis | reverse complement strand
AAAGATGATTCTGTTTGGGGGGGAGGTCGGATATAGGTTTATACGTCGTAATCTGATAAACTGATGTTGTGCAAACACTTTATGTCTGATTCTGACATCAATATTTGCAGCTGTAAATGTCTCAGAGCCCAACAGTGATTCCAGCGTATTTGTCGAAACCCAGGATTTGCGTTATCGGACAGAAAATAAACCGATACAGATTCTTACAGATAATAATTATGCTAACGTGAGTGAGTGAGTGTGAATGAGGTCTGTCTGTCTCTCTCTTGTGTCAGACGTCTTGTTGATCATGTTTTATTTGACTTTGTTAATGAACAGATTCTCCTCCAGCTCTGATTTTTTTTCGGTGCTCACTTTGAAAAAGTGGAGTGTCAGTGTGACGTCCTCTAGAATGTTCCGTCCCTGTGCCCAGAGGCAGCCAAGGACAACAGGAGAGGAGCTTCAAATGAGAGGCCGTCCAAACAGTCCCATTCCACCGCCTTGATCTCCCAGAATGCCTCAGCCCGGGGACCAGGAATGGCCCGCGGACCGTTTCTGCCTCTGCCTCCCGTTGTCCTGCTCCGCTCCAACGAACGTTTGTTTGCTCTGAAAATAACCAGGCCCGAGGACTGTTTTCTGAGCCGCGTGGCGTAATCTCTGCAGCCAGGACGGCTCTTTGTGGTCGGGTTCTCAAAGTGTGGTCCTGACCTCGTCTAATTAGGTTCAGGTCGCTGCCCTTCCAACTGTTTGAAGGAGTTTATTTGGTTTAAATAATGAAAACAATCCGTGGTCTTTATGGCTGGTGATTGGCTCGTTCTCAGTGGAAATGATTTACCTGTGGTAAAAAGACACCATGTGATTGGAGTTGTCCATTTAAATGGACAGAGCTGGAAATGAATAAGTTTAAGGAGGTGGGAGGGCTGGGATCAGCTCTGAGGATGAGACTTATAACTCTCTCTCTCTCTCTCTCTCTCTCTCTCTTTTTAGTTTTGCAAATTTTATTATTTGATTTTTTTTATTGACAATAATATTTGCAAATTTTATTATTTGATTTTTTTATTGACAGAACAAGAACATTAAATGTATTTATAGCGCCATCTGCAGGTGGTGGAAGAGGAGGCAGAGGCTCAGGTTAATATAAACAGAGGTTAATAAAACGTGTGTGTGTGTGTGTGTGTGTGTGTTGGTCACCAAAGTGACACGTCGAGGTTTTCTGTCGACCAGGTTTAAGAAAGAGAAGTCTGTTTCCTCTGACCTCGTCGTCACATGTTCAAACCGTGGTCTCGTCCTCCCTACGTGTCACTGTCTCCTCCGTCCACGGTCCAAACATCTGCTGACGTAAACTGTCGCTCCTTTGAACTTCCAGTCCTCGCTCCGAAGCCAAATAACTCGGTCCAGATCAGCTGGCCATCGTCTCATCGTCTCATCGTCTTTTTATGTCTTTGGCAAAAAAAATCACTCCGTCTCTGCCAGTTTTCAATTTCCTGCTCATATCCTGACTCTTCTGGATCTGACGCAGGTTTGTCGCTGCGTGTTGGTCAGGTGACCAGTGGAGCCACTTTCTCTGCTCTTCAAAGGCTTTGATCCTGACCGGGGCAGTTGTTTCAGACAGAGTCTGTAAATGATTAGAATGAAGTTTGTCTGGTGTAAACTGTACGTCCTGGTGGCAGAGTGAGGTACTGCTGGTGAGCGTGAACAACAACATCCAGCTCTGTCGTAATGGTTCAACCTGCTGCTGCTCCTGTGGCTCCACTGAGAAGGTCATTAACCAGTGAAGCTGAGAAAACAACAGCAGCTCAGCTCCGGTCAAGCGGCCAGGTCAAGGACCTGAAGGGTCCACCGGGGGAGGGGTCATTAATAATTAATGAAACCTGAGGCAGGGACGGGGGCCGTGACTAAACTCAAAAAGGGTCGGGGAAAGTGGACAAGGCTGGGCAGTTAGAGAAGAGAGGGGCAGTTACTGGACCCCGCTCTGAGATTTCACTGTACGCTTCAAAAGCCCCAGACACAACGGTCTGAACCCAGAGGGGGGAGAGGGCTGGGGGGGGGGGCAGATTGTGTGCCATGTTGGAGAGAGGAGGAAGAAAATGTTTGTGGAATTTAAAAACAGCGTGAAAGTGTCTTCACTTTTTCCCATGAAGTCTCGCACTCTTCAACCAAACATGTAGTTGCCCTGGGGGGGGCGCTATCACGGCGAGACCTCCATTACGAGCACGGTCTGGTGAAAGAAGAGCTAAGAGGGGCTTAGCTGTGGCTTTTAACCCCCTCCCCATTAGTGGAGAAATGAAAGAGAGAATTCAACATGATATTATATAACAAGTCAGATCTGCTGATCAGTCACAGCAAACAGGAGATGAATATGGATGACAAATATAGAAGAAGAAAAATGTATTTAATAAATCTGATTTGTTCTTTATCAAAGGTTGACCAAATATAAAGAGAAATAAATTTAGGCCAAACAGGAAAACACAAATGAAGTAAAGAGTTATCCTGAGATGGGTTAGAATTTAGCTAGAAATAAAGGGAACCTATAAAAATAATCCCACTAAGTATATGCCAAAAGTTATCTTTGAAAATAAAAGTCAAAATGACTCCAACTAGTTCATATATGTGAAGTTAGAAAGTTAGAAAGAAAGTTAGTCCAGAAGCTAAACATAACACTGAGGAACTTTAACAAAAGATACAGAAATAGAAGTTAAACAAATAGTCAAGTTACGTTGACAGAAATTAAAAAATGTAAAGTTTCATTTGAAGCTACAACAAATCCTAAATCTTTCTCTGTTTCCTGTGTTTTTCTGTGTTTTTCTGTGTTTTTCTGCAGAGCACGTCTGACGACTGTGACCCACATGAGGGCATCCACGAGGGCAAAGAGGGCAAGTACCGGCTGCAGGTGACCCAGTTCGTGCAGAGGTTGGAGTACTGGCACAAAGAGCTGACCGACACGCTGGTCACCGCCATAACTGTGGTTCCGCTTCACGGCCGCACGGTGGTGTACCTGGGTACTGCGGACGGACGCCACATACAGGTAAAGAGCGCGGCGCGTCCTGAGCCACGCTGAGAGCGTCGGCTGCTGCGAGCAGCGACACTTCCTCTGTGTCATTGTTCATGTAAATGTGACAGGATGTTGGTACGTGACCCGTGAACGCCTCGCTGGGCCACAGGTGCCCCTGGTACCAGAGGTGGAGGGGAAACTCTGAGCAGGACCTTTGTGTTTGTCAACGCAGTCAGGCGCCAAACGCACACACACACACACACACACACACATTAATGTTCAACCCAGCGGTGGAGCCCCCCACCCCCCCCGACACCTCCCACATGTTCCAACTGTTGACTGTGTCTTTATTAATGAGTCTAATTAACACCAGAGAAATGATGAGATGATGATGTTGGACGAGTGGTTTTCAACATTAATGCTCAGTGGAGACTAATGGGGGGGTGGACAAATGCGACTTTTAGTCCAGTCATTACGGTAGTCATTCTCTCTGGTTTGTTGAAACATACGGTAGTGTAGAAATATATTCATGTTCTTAGGTGGAGCCCATCACAGCGCCCCCTGTTGACACGGGTCGTACAGAAGCCTATTTTTGGTTGATGAATATTTGAAGCAGTGTAAACATTTTGACAGTGTTTGTTGACACTGACACCTGCTGGGAGGCGACGCGGTGGCTCAGTGTACAGCTGTGTTGATCAACTACACCTACGTTTGAAAAAGTCAGCAGACGGTTGGCGGCTCGAGTGTAAATATTCACCTGGACGACCGTGGACGTCCGGGCCGAGCGTCACGTGACCAGATCAAACATCGCACAAACACCTTTGGTCAATGTATGGGACAATGATCAAAGAGCTTCCTTTGTTCTTCAAACAGGTCAAACCACGTGTCAACAGCGTGACGCTGGGCGTGTTTCTGACTAAATATGAGGGAGCAGGTCCGAGTCGCTACGGTTTTTGGAGGTTTCAGGTTCTAAACCGTAAAGGTCGAGGTCTGAGATGAACTTTTTCTTTAAAAAGTTTTTTTATCTAAACCTTTTTTCTTTTTTCTTTCTAAATCACAGTCTTTTAAAGATATGTTTCACCAAAACAGAAACATTATCATCAGACTTTCTTTATTTTATATAAAAACATGTTTTTTTCTGATTTACTGCAAGAAATTATAAACAGCAGTAGAATTTATATGTAATTAATGAATTAATTTTGAAAACAACAATAACCACTAGATGAAGTCGCTCCGTACGTGGTTTTCAAATGAAAAATCAAAATGAAAAATCACTGTGATTTGGTTTGAAAAATCCAAACGTGTTTGGAGGAAAAACGTCGAGTTCTTCTGTCGTTAGAACTGAATGAGTTTCCACTGAGGCCAAGCCTCGACTGTGGAGCAGCTGTTGTTCACGAGGCACGTCATGAAACGGTCAAAAAAAAAATGATGGAGAGAAAAGAGAACAGAGGTGACGGAGGTGACGGAGGTGACGGAGGTTAGAGCTCTGTATAAAACACTGTTTGATTTTTGATGTTTCAGAGACGTTGACTTGAACTGGACTGTCCTGGCCAACAGGTCCACATGTCCCCGCCTGTACCAGTCAGTCATCAGTCAGTCATCAGTCAGTCAGTCCAGTTTCTGACTGTTGGTCTTCGTCCCTGTGCCTCATGACCAGTGTTTTGTCCAGTCTGTCCCAGATTCCTGCAGCTCTGATGCTGTGACTCCATCAGTGACGAGACTAAACACTGAAGAAAAAAAAAAAGAAAATCCTGAAAAACAGACGTGTAATAAAGTGCACGGACACAGAAACAACCTGCGGTT
>NC_024312.1:2407766-2416394 GCF_000523025.1 Cynoglossus semilaevis | reverse complement strand
TAAGAGCTGAACGGAACGTTAATGGTGAACGGCGAGTTTCACTGACACGTTCCCTCTCGCTGCCGTGACACGCAGCGTGCAGCTGTTGCTGTGAGTTTCTCTGCCACCGCTGTGTGTGTGTGTGTGTGTGTGTGTGTGTGTGTGTGTGTGTGTGTTTGGCTGAAGTTCATTGTTTTCGCTGCAGGGTTTAGGAGGTTCAGGGAGCAGAGCAGCTGTCCTGCACAGTTAACCCCGACGTGTCATCGAGTAACAACGTCTGAAGAATCGGAGTTTTTATCACATATTTAACATAGTTTTAAAACAAATTGTCGTTTGTTTGCACAAAGTTTGTCCTCAGGAAACAGCCCTGCAGCGAAGAGACTTTGACCTGCGTTTGTTCTGCAGGAAATACGATCAATACGATCAATAATGCTGCGACGTTGCTCTTCAGGAACAGGTGACAGGAAGTCAATTTGAACAAGAGCAAAAATGTTCATTTTACTGTCCTGGACTGAGCTTTTTTAGTTTCCCTCTGACCTTTGACCTCTTCTCTGTCACCTTTGTAGAAACTTCCTAAAAACAACGGCAGATTTATTTCCAAACCGTTGGTTTCAGTCTGAGACGTCACTAACAAGTGGAAAAGTTTGATCTCAGAGAAACCTTTGTTTTTTCAAACCTTCACCAAATGAAACTGTCTCCGTGTTTAAATGTTTACTTCAGTTACTGTGTCGTACGTTAAGGAAACAACGTTTATTTTGTTAAACCCGTTGACCCTAGAGGCCAAATCTGTCACTGCAGTTTTGTGGACCGTTGACATGTTTTGGTGTTCAGTAAAGCAGGTTTGACCAAAGGAAGGTGTGAAGACCATAAAAACCCTGCGTCCTTTTTTATCTTTCCCACTTTTTTCCCTGATTTTCCACGGCTGTCCATTTGAACCGTCGACCCTCCGGACACCTGCTGCATCCATCCATCCATCCAGAGCCAGCAGCCAGTGAGAGGTGATCGACTCTGCTCTGGAAAATCGTTTCATTGTTAGCGCGTTAGAAAGAGCCTGTCAACATGTTCCAGCTTCCTGGACGAATCAGAGACGAGTCAGAGACGAGTCAGAGTCAGGACTGCACTCTGGCTCAGGAAGTGTTTTCCTCGGCTTCTCTTGGCCCACTGTGGGAATCGCACAGTGGCCACGTCTGTAGGCCACACTTCCCTCCACCGGCTGAACACAATAAGCTGTGATTTACATCTGTGTTGGTCCAGAGAAGAGCCTGTTGTTTGGAGGAAAACCACCCTTTATACTGACGCTCACAAAGCTAACATTGATCATGAGGCTCAAACGGTGGGGGCGGGGGCATGACACTGGGACACAGGGCAGTTCTGCAGGGGGGTGGGGGGTCTACCACCAAATCACATTTAAAGTTACAATGCAGAGAGTTTAAGGTGAACAGAATAAGACGTGACGCAGCTGCAGTAGAAGAAGAAAAAACGAATCATGATTCAACCTTTTAATAATTGATCGTGTTTTTATGAAGTGATTTTTGATCTTGACTTGATCACATCACAATGATGTCCAACCCTCACATGTGATTTGAATCCGATGTCTCCTCCTGCAGGTGCTTTTCTCCCGCTTTGCCTCCCCTCACGTCAACATCCGACTGGACTGGCGGCCGGTCTCCTCCAGCGTGGCGCTGCTGGACTCCAGCGACTCAGAGGGGGCGCTGCTCATCGCCACGGGAAACAAGGTGAGCACGGAACCACCGAGCGCGATAAACGGGTATGGCTACGACCAAGTCCACTGAACCACCGTCTCTCCTTCAGCTGACTAAGGTTCCTCTGATTGGCCCTGGCTGTGATCAGCTGACCAGCTGCACTTCCTGTCTGCTGTCGTCCAAGGTGACTCAGTGTGGGTGGTGTGACGGACGCTGCACCAGAGCCCACCAGTGTCCGTCCTCCGTGTGGACGCAGCAGTACTGCACTCCAGTCATCACTAAGGTACCGCGTCGCTCCGTGTTTGTCATCGGTTGAATTCATATTTATTTAAGAGAAACATAAAATGATATAAACAAATCGCTCCGTGTTTGTCATCGGTTGAATTTATATTTATTTAAACATAAAATGATATAAACAATATCAGAACAAAGAAAAGGAAAGGGCCATAAATATAAACGACAGACTTTTGTTTTGAAACTCGGCAACTTTTTCACCAAGTGTGCTTTGAATTTTTGTCCATTTTTATTTTTTTTCTCACTCTTCAGTTTTCTCCATCTTCTGGTCCAATCCGAGGCTCGACAGTCGTCACGATCTGTGGTCAAAACTTCGGCTTCGACAAGACGGAGAGTTTCAAGGCTGCGTTGGTGACGGTGGACGTGGCCGGAGCTCCGTGCAAACTGCCCAGACACGACAGTATCAACGGGTACACACACACACACACACCGTTCTCTCTGTGTGTGTGTGTGTGTGTGTGTTGTTTATGTTCAGGACATGATAATGTTCTCAGCAGATTATCGGCCGCAGGACTGAGGTCGGTGTTTACCAGATTAAGGAAGTCTTAATGGGGACATTGTTGGAAGATGAGTTTTAGGAACACCCCCCCCCTCACACACACTCACACACACACACACACACACACTTCTATAATGAAACACAACAATCGACACATGACTTCCTTAACTGAAAGATTGCTGGGAAACGAACGAACGTCCGAGCGTTGATTCAAAAGATGTTTCTGCTGAAAAACAAGAGCGTTGAGAACAACGTCGTGAACCAGTGGCGTCCCACACGGAGCCGCGCTCTTTGGGCGTTCCTGCAGTGTGGAAGTACTGCAGAGTGGATGATGATCATTGAATTAGGACGTCTCTGATTGGCTGTTACTGACCATAACGGCTTCTTTGTCCATTGTCTGTTGGTGGGACTCAGGTGGAGCGAGCTGCAGTGTAACCCGGTGTTCAGTGGGAACTTCACGCCATCAGGTCACACGGTGAAGGTCACCACACTCAACAAGGTGGCCAGGATGGACGGCTTCACTTTTGTGGTAAGAAACGTGGAGCGGGATGACGTGATGTCAGAAAGGCTGAAAAAAAAAAAAAAAAAAACTCCTTCTGTCTGTGATGCAGGAGAAATAAATGTTCAAATTTATTTTTTATTTAGTTCAAAATAATCCATATTTTTATGAAGAAAAACCTCTGAAATATTTCATCTGTCTCTGATGGTCAGAAGGCTGATCATTAGTCCAAATGTTTTTTTTTTGTTTTTTTTTTTTCCTGCAGGAACCTGTGATCCATGAAATCTTCCCAACGTTTGGACCAAAGTCCGGCAACACCATGCTGACCGTCCGAGGAGCGTTCCTCGATACTGGAAACAAACAGGAAGTGACAGTTGGAACGGCGCTCTGTAAAATACAGAGGTAAATAACAAAGTGTTCAGTGTAAAACACTGTCAGCTCAAAGACCTACTCTTTGACTTCAGCTCCATTCTTTTCCCTCGTCCTGTTTCCGGATCTTTCCATTAGGACTCATTCAGGGATTGTCTGTTTTACTAACTCCAGTCAATTGCATAAATTAAGTTTTAGACAAAGTCCACCAGTGTGCAGACTAAGACAACAATGTGTCCCCTGTTTACCCCTCCCCCCTGTGCCCCCCCCGCTGACCTTCACTCTGACCTCACCACCAGCTTGTCCTCCACCATGTTGACCTGTAAGACGCCTCCTCACGCGTTTCCCTCTGAGCAAGTGGTGAAGCTGACGGTGGATTCGGTGGAGGTTCTGGCTCCGAGGCTCTTCACCTACAACCAGGACCCCATCATCAACAGCATCCAGCCCTCGCGCTCCTTCGTCAGGTCAGACGCCTCACTGTCACATGGTTTCCAAATCTTCGTCTTTCAGTGTTGGCCGCGCTCCCCATCAGGGTTCTAAATGTTTCTTCACCTAAAGAAGACCCAACAGCGTCAGGGTTTTGGTTCTGAAACGGTAGATGATGAGAAGAGACAGATTGATGTGTGAGCTGAGCCTCAGGAGAGAACGAGTGGGAGTTTGTTGAAAGGCAGAGCTGCTAATGCTAACAGCAGGTCTGTCCCACTCTGAGGAGAATCTCCTCCAATATGTCGTCACATGACATCAACACAACACAACACACAACAAAAAAAAGTCAAAAAAGTATTAACCAGAATAAAAAGGAGGCTATGACTTAGACAACGTTTAACTTTAGGGTTATAAACATGGCAGAAAAGATACAGTTTAGCTGAAACATGGCAACGACAACAATAACTATTTTACGTTTTCGCACCCCCCCAACCCCCCCGATCAAACCTAGCCTAGCCAGCTAAGCTACGAAAATAGCTTAAATTTAGCCAAAATGATCAAAAACCAGAAGAAGGTTCGACGGAGAGTTTCAGTCGGTAGCTGTAGCTTTAAATGTGAGCGGCCATGAGTAGGAGGTGACAGGAGGCTAACCTGCTAATGCTAACAGCAGGTCTGTCCCAGTGGGAATCTTCTGTGTCTCTGTGTCCGTTGGTGATGCCAACATCTGTTCTCTCTCCACAGTGGAGGCTGCACGGTGTCAGCTCACGGCTTCTTCCTCCAGTCCGGCCTCCAGCCCCAGATGGTCCTCACCACTGGCCAGGACGCCCAAGTCTTCCATGTGGTGCGTACATCAACTACTTATTTTTCCATTACTTGAAAACACACAGATTGTCCAACGTGCAAAACTGAAATTATAAATTGTGCATAAGAGATTAGCGATAACTGTCGGCTGAGAAACAGCAGCGTTAGCTAAAGAAAAGGGTCGACTTAACCAAAATATTAGCTAATGGCTAGTCGAAACTGAAAGCTAATGTATAAATGTAAAATTAGCAAACAAGCTAAAATAGCATACATTTTATAGTAAAATAAAAGAAATAAAAGAAAGTAGCTGGAAAACACTACTGTAATTTAAAAAAAGTTTAGACAAAATACAAAAACATTTTGGCAAAAAATTAACATTAGCTTAGCGTCGTTTTGATTCATAGTCATAGTCATTCATAGCAACACATGATAAGAAGTCGCAGCTAAAATTAGCCACCAGCTGCACCAGCTTCCTGTACCGTGCGAAGCCGCCTGGCGCTGATGTCACTGTGACGTGGAGGGCTGCGTGTCGAGCCTCTGGCTGTTCTTCTTCAGCCTCATGTCAGCGCCTGTTTAAACATCCAACCGACGTCACACTTCAAGTCAACTGCAGCTATTGTTGTGGTTTCAGAGGCGCGGTGAATTTGTCCGCCTAGAAATTGCACAAGGACTAATTTGTTTTATACAAACATCATACACCAACATGGCATCGTCATGATGGAGTTCTACCTTATGTTGCTTATCAATATGATTAATATAATAAACTAATATTTCATGTAGAGTTAGGGGCTGTATACAGTACTCCAAGTCCAGTACTGCAGTACTGGTACTCGTACAGGAACCCTGGTGTCCAGTGTATAAAACAGCGACTTTTATCCCTCTGCTGGTCGGTCGGTCGGTCGTTCGGTCGGTCGGTCGGTCGGTCCCTCCGATGTTTTCATAACGGAGACAGAGAAGTGGGACGTCTGACTGCAGTAATAATATTGACCACAGTAACTGTAGCCGTGGTGTGTGTGTGTGTGTGTGTGTGTGTGTGTGTGTGTCAGCGTGCTGACCCTGTGATCTGCTCTCACTGTGAACCAGGATCACAGCTTCACAGCTTGAATTTCTTCAGTCGCTGAAATGATAAACTACACCACGTCCTTTGAAAAAGGAGACGCGCAGCGACTTTATTTATCCGACAAAGTGCACGAAACTCACCGTGTGAGGAGGTCACATGATCTCCTTAAAACATACAGCGAGATGCCCACAGTCAGGGCTTCCTGCACATCGCAGCAAAAAAACCAAAGGAAAGATCAGTGACAGCTTCAAACTCAGGGCCCGTGGCCCAAATCCAGCCCAGTAAATAATTCTCTGTGGCCCAACAGACCATGACCTGGAGTGGGCTTAGATTCAGTCGGAGTTTGAAGACGGTCGGAGTTTGAAGACGGTCGGAGTTTGAAGACAGTCGGGGTTTGAAGACGGTCTGAGTTTGAAGACAGTCGGAGTTTGAAGACGGTCGCAGCTTTTGTTTATAAACAGACTGTTGACCAGAGGAAAAGTGACCTTTACACGTCAGAGTAAACACCGAGTCAGAGCTAACGCAGCGAGTCAACAAGTCAGTCTTTGTACTGCAGAGTCAGCGTGTGTGTGTGTGTGTGTGTGTGTGTGTGTGTGTGTGTGTGTGTGTGTGTGTGTTTGCCTAAGGAAGGTGGCCTGAGGACAGACTGTGCTTTGTAGTGATGGTGTCTGTCATCCTGAAGCACACGCTGATGCAGTTGCAACCAGGAGATTGTAATACCATCTGCAAACACACACACACACACACTCTCTCTCACACACACACACACACAATGGTTTTTGTCCGTTCTGAGCAGCTCACACTGATCCATTGTTTTCCTCCAACCTGAACCTCAACATCAACAACATCAATGTTGTCCTTCACAGTTTATCAACACGGACCAACCTCCTCTGTCCCCACCTATAATGATATACCAGGAACACACACACACACACACACACACCAGTGTCTCATCTTTCAGTTTCCCCTTTACTGGTCATTGACCTGTGTCAGAGGTCAGAGGTCAACGGCTCTCGGGGGAGCTCAGGCTTCACTGCTCAAATGCAGCGTGACCAGACGCAGCGCCGCAGTTTGAGAAACCCGACGTTTGAACCTGAACCTGCTCTGAGTCCCAGTGTCCAAATATCTGCCCCCGCCCCATCTTTTTCTTTTGTCTTTTCATCTGACGACAGAACAGTTGTTGTTGTTGCTGCCCCTGCAGGTTTCCACCGGTCAGTGCGACTCACTTTTGTTGTTGTTGCTGCCCCTGCAGGTTTTCACCGGTCAGTGCGACTCACTTTAAAGGACTCTGAGTAAACACAGTTACATTGACTACACTTTACTGACAGAACTTTAATTATTATTTTTCCCTCAGCTGTGAACCGTGTCTCAGTCTCTTCTGTTGATTTGAAGTTCTTCATTTGTATAATTGTTTTAAAGAGAAGAAAAGGTCACAGCTAATTTGCATCAAGACTTTCTCTGAACAAAAAAAACAACAGTTCCTGGAAACATGAAACACAGAGTCAGATCAGACGTGCGTCATCTCGTCCTTTGATGTGTTCAAAAAGCTGCAGCTGATCACGAGGTGACACGGTGCAGACCGAGGAAACGAGGAAACGGTCGCAGCGTGCAGCAGTATTTATTATTATTATTATTATTATCATTATTATCATTATTATTATTATTATTATTATCATTATTATCATTATTATTATTATCACTATTATTATTATTGTTGTTATTATTATTATTATTATCATTATTATTATTATCACTATTATTATTATTGTTGTTATTATTATTATTATTATCATTATTATTATTATTATTATTATCATTATTATTATTATCACTATTATTATTATTGTTGTTATTATTATTATTATTATCATTATTATTATTATCACTATTATTATTATTGTTGTTATTATTATTATTATTATCATTATTATCATTATTATTATTATCACTATTATTATTATTGTTGTTATTATTATTATTATTATCATTATTATTATTATCACTATTATTATTATTGTTGTTATTATTATTATTATTATCATTATTATCATTATTATTATTATCACTATTATTATTATTGTTGTTATTATTATTCCAGTGAGAAATGGTTTTAAAAGAACAGAATTATTTCTGAGTTCCTGAGTTTGTGAACATCCTTTCGCGGTCGGACTGGATTTCTTCACATTCAGACTCCTTTACAGTCGGACTCTGTCCTGATTGTTGTTATTATTCCCTCTAAACTGGAATAACCGTTCAGAGAGAGCTGACAGAGGTCGTCTCCGCTCCACCACCGTGTTGTATAAGGCTAATGATTTAGGAGGGGTCGCGGCCCGTAGGCCCAGCTGTCGCCTGGTCAATTCTTTCCAGTAAACGGGGTGAGTTAAGGGACAACATAAGTGTCTTATTGTCTTCACTCGTCCAAACAGAGGCCGAGGTTTGTCACATCCTGGAGCTTCACGCCGCCAGAACGTTTTATTGTGGATAAAGAAGCCTCTGAGCTGCGTCTTTTTTTTTTGTTTTTTTTTGGTGACGTCAGGTTCAATAATGTTCATTTCAGTCGGAAAAACAGTTTCTTTAGTCAAAAAGAATTTTCACATCACGGCGTCCTGGAGAGACGGAGCAGAAACCCTGCAGAAAAGTCAGCAGCCTGAAGTTGAAGGCTCTCAGTTTGAGCCAGACGTGAAAACACACACACACACACAGACACACACACACACACACACACAGACAGACAGATCTCCTCTAAAGCCTGGTCTCAGCCAATCTCAGCTTTCCCACAAACATCAAAGAGGATATTTGTCCTTTTTTTTTTTATGATCAGTTGAACAGTCGCAGATCAAACGTAGGGTGGCGGCACTCATCAGGGGACAGAACCAACAGGAGAGGTCCCTCCACATGTGGACGGGTTCTACAGCAGACAGACACCTGTCGCCTCCCTTCACAGATCAGCCCCCCCCGACCCCCCCCCCTCGCCCCCCCCCCCCCGCCCTCAACCATC
>NC_024312.1:2406268-2407157 GCF_000523025.1 Cynoglossus semilaevis | reverse complement strand
TCTCCACCATCATTTTAGAACTTTTCCGGACCGTCCCCCTCTTCCCCCCCCCCCGCCTCCTCCAGTGAAGTGTGTGTACAGTCAATATCACAGTGACATTTGAACAGAACGTCTGTGTCATCTCCGTTGTTCTTGGCTCCTCTGAGTTTGGAGTTATGAAAGAAATTCCTGATGCCCGCACACACACACACACACACACACACACGTTAGCTTCCACAATATAAACAATGTCGTCATCTGCCTCAACATCATCACCACAAACAGAGACTTCAGTCTCCTGGACTGAAGTCCAACCTAATCTGCAGGACAGAGTCAGTACTGACCTGAAGTTGACCTGAAGTTGACCTGAAGTTGACCTGAAGTTGACCTGAAGTTGACCTGAAGTTGACCTGAAGTTGCGTTTCTTATGTTGCATTGAACAAAAGAAGGAGAAGTTTCCAAAAACACACACATTCAGTGACCTGTAATGACAGATATACATGTGTGACCTAGAACTGTCCCTGTGTCTGTGGGTCTCGACGCCAGCTGTGCAGTTACAGAAACGTCTGAAGTAGAAGAACTCATGTACGAACACAACGACACCACGACGACGACGACGCTGACGGCGTGGAGGGAAACTCTAAAAAACCATCAGTCACTCTCCATCTGACAGGCACTTTGTTCTTGGAGCTCCATTATGACTCATTTTCTTCGCAGCCTGTTACGCTAATGATCCTCTAGGGGCAGCGGAGGTTTTCTGGAAGGCTGGTTCTCTCATCACTTCTCAGCGAGGCTCGCGGCCCGTCCTGTAAATGAGAGGAGACGTCCACGACTGAGCGCTCCGCTAATTCACAGGATATTTTTCTTTTGGCTGCAGCCCCAGGAGACGGGGCAGAGGTCAGGGGCAGTG
>NC_024312.1:2403495-2405925 GCF_000523025.1 Cynoglossus semilaevis | reverse complement strand
ATCTTTATTTGTGGCTAATTATTCCTGATATTATTTTAAGGAAATTTCCAGACAAAAAACATTTTTAGCTGTTGGCTAACATTCCACATTTCTCCTGGTTAGCTAGTTAGCCTTTAGCTAGTTAGCCTTTAGCACAGCACTTGTTATTTTCATTGCCTTTTGGTTTTTGTTTCTCGTTCTCTAGCCAACGTACAGGTGTTTTAGAACATTTGTGAAGGTGTTCAAACAGACACTTCTGTCTTTGTAGCTCAGTAGACAAACACACACCATCACGTCTTCACACACACACACCACATCACGTCTTCACACACACCATCACGTCTTCACACACACACATCATCACGTCTTCACACACACACACCATCACGTCTGTCAGCAGGCGGCCAAACTAGTCCGGTCTGTTCCACCTGTGTACGATGACATGTGTTTTAAGAGTTTTATTTTTCCATTCTTCTGCCTCAGTGACAGAGTAAACAACATCAGCCACGACACACACACACACACACACACGCGGTGGTTGTTCCTGCCTGAACTTAAACACAGAAACACTGATAGTGTCAGTCTGGACACACACGCAAACACTACAAAGTTATTTTACTTAACTTACTTAACTTTTACTAAGTTTAATAATAAGTTTAATAATCAGAGTGATGATGATGATGATGACAACGACGACGACGACGACCATGACCATGACGACGATGACGACGATGACGACGATGACGATGATGATGATGCTGACGAAGACGGCGACCCCCACGCCGACGACGACAATGACGACGACCATGACGACGATGACGACCACGACGGTGACGAGGACGGTGATGAGGACGATGACGACGATGACGAGGACGATGATGATGATGATTGTCAGCGACATTTTAGCTGCAAAGTCCGTCAACTTTTCCTGCCCACTGACCTACAGTCACCACTGCAACTAAAACCTGACCAAGAAAAGACTGAAATGTTCCTTAGATGATGATGATGATGATGACGACGTCATAATGAAGGATTTCCCTTTTATTCTCAGAGACATATTAGCTGCAAAGTCCGTCAACTTTTCCTGCCCACTGACCTACAGTCACCACTGCAACTAAAACCTGACCAAGAAAAGACTGAAATGTTCCTTAAAATCACTCTGAAAAACTAACGTTTTTCATTATTATTTAGTCTGAAGAACAAATGTGAAACACCAAAATTATAAATGAACTGTTTCAGTGACACCAGCCTGTTGTGACGTCAACGTTTTTAACTTTCAGTGTGGAGTTTGGCCCAAACTGAAATAATCAGCTCTTCTGTTGTTTCTTATATATAAACACGTGCAGTAGCTGCGGCCCTCGGGGCTCGTCCTCCGACCGCCTCCTCTTTCACTCAGAACAACATCTGAGACACTGTCTGTTTTTTTCACTGCTGTCTCCACACCTGTCCTCAGGCTGCCACCGCGCTTTGTCCCATGTTGGATGTAGCCCAGGTAGGCCTCCTAGCTTTTGTGTGTCCTAAGACCCAGAGTGAGACATGAAAAAAAAAAAAAACTGAAACTGAAAACACCCCGAGTCTTTCTTTTTGTTCAACGACACACAAATATCTGGTTCTATTTATGGAGGACTCAGCCCACTGTGTGGAGAAGGCTTTTGAAATCCAGGTTTCAACAATGTCACAGCAAACCTTAGGCCACGTTTGCAGCTTCTCTACAAACATCTACACAGGAGAACATCACCTGCTGCTTCTCACTGATTCTCTTCTTCTCTCTTCTGTTCTGTTCTGTTCTGTTCTGTTCTGTTCTCCAGAGCTGTGTGTTCGGTGAGAACAGGACCTCCATCCAGTGCACCACACCGTCTCTGGCTAAGCTGGCCCTGCAGCCCCCGGTGGTCACCAAGGTGGCGTTCGTCCTGGACGGCTACTCCACCGATCAGTGGGACCTGATTTATGTGGAGGACCCACTTTTCCAGGACCCAAAACTGACCTCCAAGGACAACAAAAGCATAGTGGAGCTGAAGGTACGGCCCAGGCTGCACCACGTTGAGCCTCACGACAGAAACTGTCAATCATAGATAGTCCCATATCTGATACTGTCTGATACGCTGTTAGCTTGTTTTGTTAACGTCGTTTGTTAGCTTGTTTTGTTAACGTCGTTTTTTAGCTTGTTTTGTTAACGTCGTTTTTTAGCCTGTTTGGACTGAAGGACGGTCGTGGTTTAGATTAAGGTTTTGTTACAGTTTCATTCTTCTAAAGATGAAGTGGAGACTTTAAATGAGCCGCACAGGGAATCAGCGTTAGTGTTCCCGGCCTTACAGGAAGAAAGTCATCAGTTTGATGGTCAGACTCCTGGTCAGACTCCTGGTCATCTTCTCCCCTCGTAGTCACTCAAACTCATGCAGGATCAGGTTCATTGTTCACTCCTAACTGAACATAGGTGTGAGTTGTTTGTTT
>NC_024312.1:2384287-2402973 GCF_000523025.1 Cynoglossus semilaevis | reverse complement strand
AACCCCCTTGTTTTTACCCACGGGGGACAGAACCAGGCCTCATATCATAACAGGCCACATTTAATGCCATCTGATAACCCCGCTCTGCCCCGGCTGCCAGAGAAGGGGGCAAAGCCCCCGGGCTCGTTACGTGCCATCTGATAGTTGTAACCCTCCCCCCAAAATGGCTGCCAATAAATACTCTCACTCCGAGGACGAACCAGGCGGGCTGTTGACGGTGGCGTGACGCCAGCCTCTTATCTGTTGATCAGTTTGAGGAGCGTGAGAAGCGTCGTCCAATTAGTCAGACGACGGTTTGTTTAGATCGACCGTCCGCTCTGTCAGGACGGTTAATGACTTTAATGACTCTCCTCTATACGACGCAGTCACACCTGCAGCTGGAAACACTGAGACTGAGAGAGAGAGAGGGAGAGAGAGAGAGAGAGAGAGAGAGAGAGAGGGCAGGAACAGGTGCCAGCAGCTACTCTGTGTCAAATTGTTAAATCCCAAACTGTCACGCAAGGAATGTGATCATTCTCTTTATTGGCTTTTACTGAACCACGACAAGTGTGTTTATGTGTGTGTGTGGGAGAGAGAGAGAGAGAGAGAGAGAGAGAGAGAAAACCAGTGGAGAATTAGCAACGAAACAACAACGACACAAAGAGTTGGGAACCAATGGGGCGACACACACACACACACACACACACACGACTTCAGACACGACATTGTTTCTTTTCCAAAGATTACGGTTAAACTCGACAGCCTGACTAACACACACACACACACACACACGTGCTCCATGTCACATGCGTTTCCAGTCAGAGTCCGTTGTTCTTTGTCTCTTTATTGGTTCCAACTGTTGTCAGTGACGATGAATCAGGATGAGGAAACACAGAAGGCTAACACTTTTTACACACTTATTACACACTTTAGACGTTTCCTAGAACACGCCGTAGCAGTGAGGCATTATTAGCATGCGTAGCTTCTTCTGCTAACAGCAGCAATTCCCTACATTTCCTGAAGGGACAGATTAATAAAGTTCTCTCTCTGTCTGTCTGTCTTAAAAACGTGTGCAGCAGGTTAGGGTGATAAAGGATAGAGCTTTAACTGCATCTTTAACCAGTATCAGGTGTTTTGTGTTTGACATTAGAAGCTCCACCCTCTGCAGCCTTCAGCAATTCCCTACATTTCCTGAAGGGAACAGATTAATAAAGTTCTCTGTCTGTCTGTCTAAAAACGTGTGCAGCAGGTTAGGGTGATAAAGGATAGAGCTTTAACTGCATCTTTCACCAGTATCAGGTGTTTTGGGTTTGACATTAGAAGCTCCACCCTCTGCAGCCTTCATTTCTGTTCCTCACTCGTTCTCTCCGTCTCCCTCCGTCTCCCTCTGTCCTTTTTGTCTCCCCTCAAACACAGGGCGACCGTATGGACAGAGAAGCCATGAAATGTCAGGTCCTGACTGTGTCCAACCACAGCTGTGAGACTCTGACTCTGGTCGGGAACACTCTGGAGTGCACCGTCCCCACTGAGCTGCAGGCTAATCCAGCCAAGGAGCTGCAGGTGGAGGTGAGTCGCAGCCCCCTGCTGGTGACGACAGCGTCGTGGCGTCGCGTTCGTAATCGGTCGTATAAGCACGAAACAAATAACCCTGATACTTTTATAGGTGTTTCCATATTTAAGGCCGTTTGTTACAGAGACGATGCACCGACCGCAGCCCCCTGCTGGTGACGACGGCGTGGTGGCGTGTGTGTGTGTGTCTGTGTGCGTGTGTGTGTGTGTGCACACCCACCAGTTGGACTCACTGTCACCTGTGGAACAGTGGGTCAACAAAGCGACTTCTTAAATTAGCACAGTGTTTGGAGAGAGGCTAATTAAACGTCTACACCCTCCATTGTCCTTCTGGACAGACACACAAAACTGCTGACTGTTACACAACAGTTACACATCTGTTACCGTCGAGACGATTATTCTAATGACAGTGTCGTGCAAAGAGTTGAGTTCAGTCTGAGTCCAAAGACTGTGACGATCCAGAGGGTTTGATCAGACGTGCAGACACTGAACCCTGATCATTGATCCAGTTTTATTACTGGGCTCTTGATTCATGAGACGTTGAACAATGAAACGTTCATATCACTTCACAACATCGGTCTGAAGACAGGCTGCCACGCCGAGCTGTAGAACAAACTGAATTTGTCTGAGTTTCTTCAACGTGTCTGAGCTGCAACTAAAACCAGTTCCCGTTTGATGGAGGCTAATTAAAAACATCAAGTCACAGTGTGGATCCTCAGGACCGTGACACACGGTAACACACAGTAACAGGATCTGCTACAGTGAACTCACTCAAGGCTCTGGGGAAATTCATGGAAGGCTTCGTTCCTGCAGCATTCCTGATCCTTCGCGGGATACTTTACTGCCTCTCCCGCCCGGATTCAACCCCACAAACGAAGACGAGATACGGCTGCTGGAGAATTTATGAGGGTGTGTTGAGTGAGAGGCCTCACCATCAGACTGTCATCTCCAACAGAGGATCTGGAGGAAACACATCGGAGCTTCTGTTCCTGTCGGACAGACGACAGATGTTCGGTGTCTCTGACAACGAGTCCTTTGATAAAACTGGATGGAAATTCTTCCTTGATTCTAATAACGCCCTAAAAATGACAGAAATATATTAAAGTAAGATTAGAAACTCGAGAGAGAGAGAGAGGCCTGAAGATCAGTCCATGACCTCAGCTCCAGCCTCAGACCTTCACCATCATCAGCTCCAGCCTCAGACCTTCACCATCATCAGCTCCAGCCTCAGACCTTCTCAGCTCCATCACCACTGACCTGTGAAGTGCTCTTCAGAAATGAAGCCTTTATCTCTGGGGGTCAGACAATATCCTCCAGAGCTCCCACAGGCACAGACGTATTTATTTATCTGCTATCTCCACACACACACACACACACACACACTTTGTTACATTTACACACACACACACTCGGGGCCAGATCACATCAGTGATATTGCCTCCTGCTTTTATTAAGTTTAGTGGAAATGAGGTTTGAACTGCTGCTGCAGATGAGATGTTCTGAGTGTGTGTGTGTGTGTGTGTGTGTGAAGGTGTGTGAGCACATTGTGTCTTAATTAAATTGCAAGCACCAATCTCATTACCATGATTAACCCATTGTTGTGAACTCATTAGCTGTTTACCCCGACCAATCAGGGCCTCCTGTCTCCCAGTGTCCCACCAATCACACGTCACCTCTCGTCCGTCCCAGTAACAGTCGTACAGTTCATCTACAGGATGTAACACATCCGTCGTCGTCAATGTAAATTTTAGCTCAGGATCGACAGACCTGAACCACGTGTGTGGTCTGGATCCAGACGGGCGGTCAGTGAAGGTCCAGTAACAGGACGTCGGGTCGCCCTCCTGGACCCAGACCTGTGAGGTTACTGCAGCTCCACTGCATTAGTAAACAGTCTGGAAACATCCTGTCATTTACCAGCTGTACCAGTAAGGTTTAACTGACATCCGTAACATCTGCCCTCTCTTCCGCCCCCTAGTGGCGTCAGGCGGACTCCATCCGAACCCTGGGTACGGTGACTCTGGCTCAGGAACCGGACTACACGGCTCTGATCGTGGGCTGTGTCTGCGTTAGCCTGATCCTGCTGCTGCTGGGAACGCTGCTGCTGTGGAAGAGGAACAAACACATCGACGGTGAGTTCCACAGTCACACGGATCAACACCAGGAAGTCAACGGAGACTTCCTGTCAGGCGTCTCTGCTCTTCTTCAGATTTGATTCTCTTGTTGTTGTTGTTGTTGTTCAGATCTGTCTGAAGTTTGGTACGACGGCCGCGGCCACATCCAGCATCTGGACAGGCTAGCTAACGCAAGGAGCGTTAGCCCAACCAATGAAATGGTTTCCCACGAGTCAGTGGACTATAGAACCACCCTGCTGGAAGGTATGTCATCACATGACCCCGACCCCACCCCCGACCCCCCCGACCCCCGTCTTCTGTCCCACATTGATTCAACGCAAAAACATTTCAACAGTTAAATTGGACCAACCAATAAAAAGGAAACATTAAGTTTTTATTTCAGAGTAAAATAAAAGTTACAAACTAAAGAAAAAAATGTAATTCCTAAAAATACCTAAAGTAATAATACAGCTGCAAACAGCACCACCTGTCTGTTGAACAGGGGAAGTCAAACTTCCTTTTAAACTCACATGACCAAAATAAACATGTAACATTGTGGGCCCAGAGCCAGATGTTGGACATGACTCATGATATCGAGTACTTCAAACTTTTGTACGTTTTTATAAGAAGTTCTAAGAAAAATACAAATTGGTAAAAATGCGAGGAAATTCCGACAAAGACAGACTAGGTTTAGTCACATCTGAATAAAACTGTCTGATGTAACGTGAGTCACCTGTGGTCTGGTTCTCTCTGAGGGCTGTGGGGGGGGGGGGGGAGGGGGGGCAGTTATGATCCCTGACAATAAAGGCCAAAGCAATTTTCCTTCTACTTGAAAGTGTCTGTAAAAGTCAACATTTGAGAAGGTTTCTAATGGATGGATTAACACTTGTCCTCGGGGGGTGTTTGGGGGTCGGTGGACTGTAACCTAACAGACGGTCCCTGGTCAACCGACACACCTGTTTCTCATGGTTCCCCAAAAAGAAAATTACAAGTTTTCTTCCAGCGGGAAAAAGTGGACAGTTTTAATCGTACTGAAAATTTAATATAAAGATTTTAAAGAATTACAAGTGCTGGGTGCTGGGTTGAAATGCAGCCCCAAACCAGTACAGAGGCATACTGTTATTCTCTGATGAATCAATGCTACGACAGTGTTCTTCCATGGAATCTTTAATCCGATCCTCAGCATGGACTCAGAAATCAGAACCTTTGTTTTCCCAGCGTCCATCGTCCTAGGGTCAGGTCACGGTCTGTCTCCGTGATCAGACCTTGACCTCATGAAGTGGCCTCGCTGATACAGTGGCTGACCTTTGACCTGACACTTCATCTCCTCTGCCTCTCCAGATCAGGGCACAGACAGGCCTGAGACGTGCCGGGCAGCCGCTCCTATCTTTGGTGGCAACGGCGAGCTGATGTCTCCCAGACTGGGGGCGCTGGGCGCCGGGATGGGTCTGGGGATGGATGGCGAGCTGATGTCACCTTTGCTGATGGCTCCGGTCCACATAGACCCGTCCTGTCTCCACCCGGACCTGCTGACAGAGGTGCAGCACGTGGTGATCGCCAGGGAACAGCTGCTGCTCCACCTCAACCAAATCATCGGCAGAGGTCAGTGTCAGACGGACTCCAGCAGTAAATCATCATCAGGATCACGTGTCCTCGACTGTGGTTCAACTGCTGGAATGAACGAGTGAACGAGTGAACGAATGAATGAGTGGATGAATTCATGTTGTTTACCAGCGAACGATCAGTTCTGCCTAAATTATCACCGATCATTCGTTCATGGCCGATGGTGGATGGTGGATGAATTCATGTTGTTTACCAGCGTTGTCCATTTGAATGAACGATCATTCGTTCATGGCCGATGGTAGATGTGTTGTTTCCTGGTTTTCCAACCTTCGAGACTGAAGTACGACCTGGCTGAGATAGACATTCATGTTCAAAGATCTTAAAAATTGGATTTAAAAATGTACTGAATGTTCCTAAGTGCCTGGTTTGGACGATGTTTCGGTGAAATAACAATGATAGGATTTTTTACCCGTGTTTTCATACCGTCATCAATTTTTTCCATTTTTCTTCCTGAATGCGACCATGATGGACTTACTGTTTACACAACCTGAGCGATAAAAGACCTAAAACTAGCAGTTGAGATCACAGCATCATCAGCGTATAGTTACTGATGTTATAAAGTCACATTCGACTAATTTAAAGAAGTCGTAAAAACATCTTGACTTTCTTTTACAGCACTTCACTTTTCTCTGTTTGTTCATCAGGAGATTCTTCTTCTCAAACCAGAAACTTAAATTCTCATCTTTTCCACGACAGAGAAATGATACAAAATGGCGTCTCCTCACTAAAACATTTAATCCTGCTGGAATCCATGTAATCGATGTTGACGTTCACTTTTGTCCAGAACGCTCGGGTTTAATATGGGATTTATGTAAAGCTGCACAAAGGCTTAAGTCGCCCACAAGTGCTTAATTATGTGCTCTATAAAACCACGAGCCACGGACACGGAGACAAGAAAGAAATCATCCAGTGTTGTGGTGTTTGTTGAGGTCCTTCAGAACTGCAGTTCAGATTTAACATCAAATTGAGGGGGGGGGGCAGAAGGAAGAGGAAGAAGGGAACACCCAAAAATCTCGGGCAGACCGCGCCCCCCCCCCCGCCCTCCCCTCCCTCGACTGAATGATCCCCCGTAAAAGGAAATAAAAGCCTGGATTTCAGAGCAGGGTATTTGAGAGCGGCGTAGGATGATTTGTTCACAGCTAGCATTCCCAGGGTTCATTGTTGGGAGTTGTAATCCAACACCCCCAGCCATCTGCGAGGACGTGATAGGAGAATGCCGCGCTCATTTCATTCCACCTCTTCCCAGTCTGGGGCAGGACCTCATGTCCTCGAGAAGAGAAATTATTCAATAAAACGCACCATAAGTCAGTGTGGTTTGACACAGGTTATTAGCTTTTGTTGCGTCTGAGATGAAAACCCCCAGACTGGGTTACATGAGGGGGCAGGTTTGGTGTGAGGGCCGGGGTAACTTAAGAGAGAGTCAGAATCGGTGAAACCAGGCGTTAAGGAGGCTCAGGTGAACGTGTTTTTGTCCATAAAGTTCCAGTGCATGTAGGAGCTCCAGCCGTGGCCTGAGATCACGCTGCTAACACTGTGAACAGAGAACGAATTCACTGGACTGCTGTGATCTTGGAGCCAATCAGACGACCATGTGCTCTTGATCAAAGAGAGAGAGGCTCTGAGTGAACCAAGATGTAAATGAACCAAAGTTAAATATATATATATATATATAAATATATGTACACACCGCTCCAAGTGGAGTGTTCAAACCGAGGCTCCCGTTCTGTACAGCTGCGTCCATATATGGACGTGCTTCGCAGTGGTTCATCTGCTGGATCTCCAGTACAGATGAAAGGATCAGAGTCATGTTTGATGAACAGGTCTGTTAACAACAAAGTTGTTTCCCAAACATTTTTTTTTTCTGGGGACCCTTTTTTAAAATGTCACAAACCTTCACGACCCAAGTCGATAGACATTAGTCGTAAACTCCTGGGAAACATGATGTGAGACGACCCAAAAAACAATCTCTTGTGACCCACCTGAGGGCCCTCGACCCAGTCTTTGGGAAACGTCATCACTGACTGTGCTCAGACTTGTCACATTTTTAACCGTGAGCTCGAAAACAGCCAAGAAAAAGGTTTTCTGGTTTTTGTTCTGAATGATTCCTGGTTATTTTACAGCTTACGGTCTGAGCCGCTATTGTTCCCCCGCCCCACAGATGGACCTCATTGTCCTCAGACCTGAAAGTGCTGCCTCTCATATATCACTGTCTACAGTAGCCTGGTTTGTTCCATTAGGCCTGTTAGGAAACGCTGTTAGGAAATGTTTTTACACGAGGTGAATTCCGTGTCTCCTGTCCTGACCTGCAGGTCACTTTGGATGTGTTTTCCATGGAACTCTGCTGGAACCAGACGGGCAGAAGCAGCACTGTGCCGTCAAGTCTTTGAATCGTAAGTACCGTGTCACACACAAACTTTATCTAGAGGAAGACGTCCAACTTTACCTTCACACTTCACACAGAAAAAAGGTTTTCCTTCTACCAACGATCTTTCCTTTTTTAAAGGCAGGAATCTTGTTAAAATTATTGAAGCTCTGCGACAGGTTTTTCTGTCGACCACTGTCTGGATTGTTGGTTTGAGATGAACCAAAACAGAAGATCTGACCTGATAAAGAGCTCCCCTAGAGGTGACTCTTGGCATAGGCCTCATAGGCCATCACTTAGTAGTGATGCGCTAACCCTTCAGAAATTAAACAAATACAATGGTAATGAAAGGGTGACACCATACTATAATTTTAGAATTTTAATTTCCTCTTTTTCATTTTATTTTTAGACTTAAATGCAGGAAACACAGAGATATAGTTTTGGGTTTTTTTCTATTTTTTCACCTACTCTTATACCTTTCAGGACAAAGGTTGAAGGTTGTTTTTTTCTTTCATGTCATTTACCAACATTAGGACGTTTGCCTCACTGATCCAGTACCAAATCAGAAGAGACCACAGATGTGTCTGAGTCTGTGGTTGAAAATGTAAAAAAGTTGAACTTAATAATGAACTTCTATTTATGGAAGAACAAACGCTCTTTGATTTATGACTTTAATAAGCTGTTCCCAGGAGAGCACACGCTGACGACTCACAGCTGCCCCCTCCTGTTTTAACTTATCATCTATTTATGGCCAAATTAAATCCTAATCTACAAATTGACAAACATTTGAAGCTGATCTCATTTGGTGGAAAATGGGCAATAAAGCATTAGAGAAAACATTTGCTTATCATCGTCCGTCGTGGCTTCCATTATTGATCATATCAATCATGGAACTTGTTTTCCTTCAGAGCTCTGTTTCTATTGGTCCATTTGATCTCTTGGACTGACGTTCCTCCAGGCTCGTGTTCCGACTCTTTATAAACCTTTACATCCAGACCGTAATCCCCGCCTCCGACCTCTGCTGACATCACTGGAACCTAATGATGGCCTGATATCATGAGGCTCTACTATCATTAAGACTCTGATCTCAGCGCGGCGATGAAGACGTCCATCTGTGGACAACAGTGACGGATGAGTGGCCGACGGTGAAGACGACGTTAGGCTCCTGTCTCATCCTGTCACTGGGAGAGTCAGAGATGGATGTTTCAGTGGGAATGAGGACAGAAGAGTGACAGAGTCACCGGGGATTTAAACCTTAACCTTAACGTCAGCACTTTTATATTTTTGGCTTATTTTTATTTATTTTTTCTGAGACCTTGAAGTGATTCACCTTTCTTTATCTCTTATCTATATTTCTTTAAATGACAAAGGCTGATTCCTGCGACCACATGACTTCACTCACCCCCCCCACTCTTAACTATAACCTGGTTATGTTCCTTGACCTAGAATCTGAGGCTCAGGAAACTGAATGTCACTGGGTCTGGATGACTGGAGTCTCCAGACAGGAACCGTCTCCATCTCTAACCAGATTAGTGCTGAGTCAGCGAGGTCAAAGTGCAGAAATAATCGGCAAATGGGGATTGGTTTGGCTTTTTTTTAAAGTCCCAACATTATTATTCTGATTTCCCAAAGGTAAATATGGAACGACCTTCTAGATGGTTCTGAGACGTCTGCTCGTTTATTTCAACTAGGATTTGGACTTGACTTTTCATGTAGAGCTTTACATCTGAGAAATGTCAATTCACACCAGTCACAACAAAGTGTTGATGGAGCCACTGATGCCTCCACCGTCCTAAGAAAAAGTGGGACCACTGCACCGTCCATTGAACGTCAGCCTAAAAGCTTGTCACTGTTTAGGCATCACTGATCTGGAGGAGGTGTCGCAGTTCCTGAAGGAGGGCATCATCATGAAGGACTTCAGCCACCCCAATGTCCTCTCTCTGCTGGGAATCTGTCTGCCACCAGAGGGCTCCCCACTGGTGGTCCTGCCCTACATGAAGCACGGCGACCTGCGCAACTTCATCCGTGATGAGGCTCACGTAAGGACATGAATGTTTCTGAATGTTGGTGTGTGTTTTCTACAGCGACTGTGTGTCTGCGAGAAGAACGTCGCGTAACATTTTAGTCCGAACCAAAGTCTGATGTTTGTTGTGTTCCGTTCAGAACCCGACAGTCAAAGATCTGATGGGGTTCGGGCTGCAGGTGGCCAGAGGGATGGAGTATCTGGCCAGCAAGAAGTTTGTCCACAGAGACCTGGCCGCCAGAAACTGCATGTAGGTTCACACTTCATCTGGTTCACACACGAAGGCCACCACTGCTTTACAAACCTTTCCTGCAGCGCCCCCTAGGACTACCGTTGAGCCACCCATTTCAACATTTCTATCATGTGTGCAGTGTCATATAATTCACCTTAAAAAACGGAAAAATAAAACTACATTTTGATGTCAATTTTGTGGCACGTTGTCGTGCCACTGACTCTCTGAGACTGATCTTTGTGTCCTCCTGACTGTCGTGTCCTCAGGTTGGACGAGAGCTACACCGTGAAGGTTGCAGACTTTGGTTTGGCCCGGGACGTCTACGATAAGGAGTATTACAGTGTCCACAACAAGAGCGGAGTGAAGTTACCGGTCAAGTGGATGGCTCTGGAGAGTCTGCAGACGCACAAGTTCACCACCAAGTCTGACGTGGTGAGAACTCGCTCTTCTCACCTGCTGGATGGTGAAGGATCGTGGAGATTTTATTTTTATTTTTTGTTTGTTTCTTCCACAGTGGTCATTTGGCGTGTTGCTGTGGGAGCTGATGACCCGCGGAGCGCCACCGTACTCCGATGTGAACTCCTTCGACATCACCGTGTTCCTCCTGCAGGGGAGGAGGCTGCTGCAGCCCGAGTTCTGCCCCGATGCCCTGTGAGTGCTCCCTGACACACACACACACACACACACACACACACACAGAGTTATTATGAGTGATTTACTGCACTTAAATACAGCCTGGTGTAGGAGCTCAAGTCTGACAACAGGGAAGAGCTGCAGGGAGAGAGAGAGAGAGAGAGAGAGAGAGAGAGCTATCATATATAAGTATCAGTTCATCCATCATCATCAGGCTCCTTTAAAACACTCCCACATTTCCTTTCACTCCTCGTCCGAACCTTACACCGCACCACAGGTGGGGGGGGCGGGGGTGACATGTAAGTCCCTTTTTTTTTTTTTTTCCTAACCACAAACACAGTCGTCTCCATAGGTCAGCGCTGTTTAAAATCCTGGACAATATTGTTGGCAAACACGTGGTTCTGGGGCAGATGAGACATCGTCCACAAAAACTTTTCTTCTGCTGATCAGAAGCTGAATGAAAGCACAACTGCACCTTTAAAGTCAAGTTGTCTCTGGCAGAGAATGACGCGTCACTGCAGCACCTCATCATCATCATCATCATCATCTGTTCTCCTGTGTTTCTGTTTCTGTTCTGATCCACCGTCAAACCAAGGACATGGTTGTTGTTTTGGTTTCTGACGCTGGTGCCAACAGCGATGAATCCTTTCTTCTCCTGTTTTTCTTTGGATTAGTTCAGGCCACAGTTTGCCAGAAAAAAAAAAAAAGAAAAAAAAGAACTGAACCGCAGCCGTGGTGATAAATCATCCAAGTGAGGACGGATGGATGGATGTGTGCTCCGTGAACATGACATTTGTTTTAAAAAATGATGCAGCTCGTAATTCTAGTGGAATATTTCTGTTTCTTTTTATTGTGTGATTAAAACAAAGGATCAGATCAGAGCCATCAAAGAGTAAACTCAGCTCAGAAAAATGAGTTTAAAAAAATACCACCAGACGCTTGAATTAAGATTCATATGGTGTTTTCAGAGAGTGTGGAGAGCAGACACCGACTCACTCAGCACTGAAGCCTGAGTGGGGGGGGGGGGGAGGGGGGAGTGGGAGCGCTCAGGTGAGGGAGGCCGAGGGCAAAAGTTCTCGAGCTGTAAATTAAACACAGACGTCATGAGTGGATGCACGCCTCCAAACATTCCCACAATTCTTCACTGCTCAGAGGATGACAGGGCGTTAGAGTGACAGCAGAAACTCTGGGCTCGTGGTGATGAGCGCCGTTATTGATCATTTCCAATAATGACAGTGTTGTTGTGCTGAGGTAAGAGAAGGAAGAGGTTTTTCAACACTTCGCCGACACCGACGAGAGAAGGAAGAGGTTTTTCAACACTTCACCGACGCCGACACCGACACCGACACCGACGCCCTGGGATCACAGAACAGTTACATTAGTTTGGCCTTATTAAGGTGAAAAAAACTGATCAGGATTATTTGTGATTAATCGAGATCAGTCCACATTCCTAAATATGACACTTTCGCACAGAAAGTCCGATAGTCCACATTCCTAAATATGACACTTTCACACACTGTTCGCACAGAAAGTCCGATGGCAGCAGGTGTGTGTGTGTGTGTGTGTGTGTGTTTCACACCTGTTTTTATTGGTGACTGATGATGTAGAAAAACCACCTGAAACTCAAACGTTAGCTTCGTGGACTTCTTTCCTCACTCCTCTTCTCTCCTCTCCTCCAGCTACACGGTCATGATCGAGTGCTGGCATCCAAAGCCGGAGCGCCGGCCCTCGTTCTCCGAGCTCGTGTCGCGTATTTCCTCCATCTTCGCCAGCTTCACCGGGGAGCACTACGTCCTGCTCAACACCACCTACGTCAACATCGACAAGATGAGTCCTTACCCTTCTCTCCTCGCCTCCACTTCCACAAATCCCACTTTTTCTCCACCCTCAAATGATCCCTGCACGTCCACGTCCCTGCCTTCCCCGTCCCACTTCCTTTGCCACGTGGAGCGAGACTGCTGCACCTGAAGCAGCAGAACCAGGAGAGCAGGAGGTGAAGAACTGCTGTACGTTCTCGTCCAACACTGGACACTGAGTGACTGAGGAAGAACAGCTTCTGTGCTTTGTTCACTTCATGTACATAGACCCCTTGACATTTGACCTTCCCAAGCATCAAGGAACGACAGGGGCCACGTAGGGCGCTGACCTCATGGACTGCCCCCTGTGACCTTTTATTAACCCTGGGGAGGAGGAGGTCAGCTTTCCTTGGTTTTCTACAGAGCACGTGAACACCTCCTCCAAGGTCTTACAGCCGATGAAATCCATCGAGACAGAAAGTCATTCATCAACCCAGACCAGTGACTGCTGCACCCACACCAGGCCGGCATGGATTTCCTCGGGAACCCGTCCCATCAGGGTGGTCCATGCTCCGATACGCGGATGTGGCTTGAACCTTGTCACTGACTTTAATGTGAATGTTCGACAAATGGTCGTATTATTAATAATCCACGCCTCCACCGACGATCAGACCTGCTGTGATACATCTGCTGCCTCAGGGGAGTAAACCAAGGCATGCAGGAGGTGATGGTAATGGCAGTGTGGGCGTGAGGTGGGATGTATTAAAAAAAAACAAAAAAAAAACTGCTGCCTGTGTGCAGGTCACTGGATGTTTTATCTGGATATTTACTGTAAATTACCTTCATCTTGTTGAAACCATAGACGGTTTATAAGACGTGGACGTAGCTGTTAGGTATAACAATAGATGTCGTACAGTGTTCACTGAGTCTCATCTTGAAATATTGTCCGATTTTCCACACGATCGCAGCAGGAGCTAAAACTGGAAACATGAAAATAATCACGAGGTTGTAAATTTAACACAAACTCCACTAAAAACAACCACTAAAAACAACCACTGACCCACATCTTCTTATACAGTGTCTATGGTAACAATAAGAAAAATAAATAAATAAATAAATCTGCGTTTATCCCAGATGTGGAACGTTAACGTTACAGGAGGCGGGATCAATTCTTCTTTGTGCTTGTTACAGTTTGTTTTTTTTCACCACGGTCACCAACGTTGGCTGAGTCTTAAAGGTGGCAGCAATTCCATAAAATCTCTTCCTCCTGGACTTGTTGTTATTTCAGTTGTAAATCATGGCATTATGTCAAAGTCAAAGTCAAACAGAAGAAACACGTCAAAACAAATACGCCGTCGTTTCTTTCACCTGTTGCAGCTAATCACTGTTTGTCAGGTGTCACCCGGTGTAGTCCATATTTTATTGCTCCTGGCAGTCTTTTTTGGCAGCGGTCGACGCCAACATGTTTTACCAAGACATCCTTTTTGGCAGCGGTCGACGCCAACACGTTTTACCAAGACACGGTGGATTGGTGGGTTCACCCACAGACCTGAGATGACTTTGAATGACGTGATAGAAATATTTCAACAAAGGAACATTTTGTTCCTCAACCATTTCAAAAGTGCCAAGTAAACCTCTTACCTCAGAGTTTTTGTTGTGGTCGAGTCGTTCGTGTGATGTTGTTATGTGACTATCAGTGAAAGCTACCAGTCTATCACTGTATCTTTAGGTCATGATGAAGATTTTTATATTTTTTAAAGACCAAACCAGGATTACCTTCATACCTGTAGTAGAAGTTGCCTGACGTTGTTGTACATTTGTGGATGTGTTAAACCAAAACTCATGTTTAAATCCCTGAATACAAAGTTAGTGCATTATGTCTGAAACATGAGTGGAAAAACCAGGAAAAATAATAACATTATTGACCATAAATGCATTTTATGTGCAGCTAAATATTGAGCAAATCCAATTAGAATTAATTAATGTGAATGGGAATTCGATTTTTTTTAAATTAAAAACCTTTAGCGTCCCTTCTAGCAGCCATGTTTTATTAGAATTAATTAATGTGAATGGGAATTAGATTTGTTTTTTAATTAAAAACATTTAGTTTCTCTTCTGGCAGCCATATTTTAGTAGTTTGTACCTACTTTAAAGTTCAAATTCATAAGATTCTCTGAGTGTGATTTACTGAACTCCAGCAGTTAGATTCCCGTTCAATTTTTAATCAGAAATATTGGCCATATTGAGCCCTAATAGCGCCACCTAGTCCCACCAACTCATTTCATAATAATCTATAATTTAATTCCAACCTCAGTCGTAGGTCCTGTGTAAAATAACCCAACCATGTGGTAAATGTGCCAATAGTGCAGTGTCCTGGTGAGGTCCGTGCCCCCTATGTTTAATAGTTTGTGTCATTTTTTATGTTGTTTTTAATCTGATTGGCTGCTGATGTGACTGGGCCATTGACGGACAGGTATGAATGTTTGCTATGACAAGAAAGTTGCTGTACTACATTTTTATATGGTCGTTACACCTACTAGTGGTGTGTGTGAGTAACGCCACCCATGAGGATCAAAGACACTCAATCAATCCTTTTGTTTTTCAAGAGGACTCACTGCCATTTTGTAAATAAAACAGAGGGGATTGTGGGGGATCATTGTGGGTCACTTACTGCTCAATTATTGTGAAAGAAAAAAAAAAGAAAAAAAACCTGAGCAACACTCAAAGACTGATGTCACTCTGATCATGTGACTCTCCACGACTTTGTGCTTTACACTGTCTGATATTGTGTGTTTGTATATATACTGAATGTTACTATGATTTGATGTCTCTTAAAAACAACAATCCTGAAGGTACATGTTCTTCTGTGTCAGTCCAATAAAGCTATACTACAGACCAACACGCTGCCTTCCTACTGCACAGCAGCTGCACTCACACTGAGGGCTTTTGTTTCACACTCTGCTCCTCGGGGCGACCGTGACTAATGACTACAGTAATTGCAAGCGTGAAGTACAATGATCGTTGTTTATGGTCAAAACTCCTCTGTTTCTTTCTCCTCGTTTTTGTAAAGTGCCTTCTGTGCAGTACTGTACTCTGCCTTTAGGAGAGGACGTCGAATAAATGAATTCACCGGAGGAGATGAGGTATGAATCTGCAACGCTTTTTAGGTGATGTTCCATGATCACGGTGGTTCAAGCATAAAGAACTTTGGGTTAGTAGAGTTCAAAGGTTAGATGACATTAAACCACTTTTATTTCCATTGTCTGTTGTGGACCTTTGACCCTTCACCTTGTTTCTCACTGACCTGTGACCGTGGTTTTGTTTCTTTCAGAACAGGGCCGTCCTTTTACTGTTGCGCGGCGACTCAGGACTTTTGCAGGTCAAGCTCAAAACCAGTCCCATTTAGTGGGTATGAAAACACCATTAACTTGAGACACCGTTCATGCTGCGATTCACCCACATTTGGCAAATAAATAACCCACATACCAGGCTAATGTTTGAGGCTAGAAGGTGGAAATATATATATATATAACACATGACTCCAGTTTATTACTGTACACATGTACTGTATATTACTATACAGTACTGTATACTACTCTGCAGTACTGTGTACTACTAGTTTCAGGACTTCCTTGTTTGATATTGTGGGTTCAAATGTGTTTTGAACACTCCTCGTGTGTAACTGTTTTCCAAACCGATCCTTACAAGTTCTAGAATCTTCTCACTCATTGAGAATTTTTTTTTTTTTTTTTTGTATTTCATTAAACTGAATATATTTTTTTAGCTATAATGTTTAATTAAACCCTACTTTCTCACCATGTTAACTGTTTCATGTCAAATGAGTGCCCTCTGGTGGCCTGTCGTGTTTCTATAATCTTCCTGTGAGGTGAGTTAGCTGTAATGAACTCTAGTAATGTGTGTTTTTTTCGGTTATTTTTCCCAGAATACAATGGTATTTTAGAACATAGTGTGACGTGTAGGAGCTTCTGAGTTTAGTACCAATTTATTTTATTATTGTACCCACTTTGTACAACATTTCACAAGTTAGTGTTCACGCATGCTAACCGCTATTTAGCATCGGTTAGCTGCCGCTGTGCTGCTGCTGTCAGACTGTGACGGGTCTCGATAGTTTACTGTTTGTGAATTTAATGTAACGTTCAGTATGTTGTTGAATTCTTTAATCATTCTTAGTTATTGTGTGTGATAAGTTATAAATTTAATTAGCTTTGATTGAAAAAAAAAACAACGTGTGTAACGTAAAAAGTAACCACCGTTATCCTGTGACGTATGGACTGGGAAGTTTTACTAAAACAGTTTTATTAAACTATTTTTTAACTTTTTTAAATATCTATAATTGGGTTGAAATACTCACATCCTAAAATGTTTCAAAATATAGTAATACAATTATCTGAGTATTTCAATTCCAAAGGAAACACTATATATAAAAGAAAATACTAACACCTTCAAACTATTGATATCGTTGAGATACTTTAATTAACTACAAATGAGACTCAACTCTGGTAAATCAGTGAAAAGTCCTTCCATATGAGGTCACTTAGTTGGCTAATGTTTTCAAATTAGACTTTGAGTATTTGAATGAAATACTAGAATTGTTATCAGGGCATTGATACCTTTTACTTCTTATCAAGCGTCATGTATCAGTACAAACACCTGATGTTTATGTCTGACTCATTTATTAATTGAAGAAGGTGAGTCTAAACCTAGTGTTCACACCAGCGTAGGTTCACGGACCTCCGTTTCTGTGACATGCCCACTTTCACATCATTCTCTAGGAATAAGGAGCTGCTGTGGTTGAACTCCATCTGAGAAGAGGAGGTAGAGGAGGAGGAGGAGGAGGAAGAGGCCCTGAGGCTCGGCTGGAGTTTCCCCCTTAAATTACTTTGGTGATATTTTACTTCTTAAAGGACAAAAATACACAGTCTACCCTCATAGTCTGTTGGATGGAACCGTGTAATTTTAATCCAACCAACAGACGTGACTTAGTGAGTTTAATCACGATGTACATCAACAGAACGACATCACAGCAACGGCTACTGTTTTTGTTTTGTATAAAACCAGGCATCTCTCTCTCTCTCTCTCTCTCTCTCTACCACCAGCCACGTCTTGTCTTTCAGGCCTCTTCACTCTCCGTCTTTCACCAGACCTCCTCCACTTCAACACTGTGTTTTGACATCTATCTTTTTTCATACTCTTTGTCTGATTTGGTTGAATTTGATTTATGTGTTTTGTAACCAAAGCATGAAGCGATAAAATGATTGTTTTGCGATATTTTAAATGTAAAGTCAGAGCGGAGCTCAGTGCTGTACTGTACGTCCACTTTACTTCATCTTTTAGGTAGAAAAAAAAAAGATAATTTTCTTACTATTTTCTTACTATTGCAACGTATATATAATTATAAGTAAGTAAATGTGTTTCATTTGACTAATTTTTTTTGCACTTCACAGCTTTGAAAATTTTCAATTTTTTCATACAACATACTCAACACTGTATTATATATATGTATATATGACCAGGGGATTTGTGTCCATTTAAAAAATGTGTGTGTATTTACGTTACATTTTTCTCTCTGACAGAGAAACGATCATTCTTTGAGCTTCTTCTAAACTCAACAATGTTCAGAGCGGCCTAGTCCCAGCACATATGAGGGTAAGTCTTTATGATTTATTATAAGGTAACGATCTAGTTTTGTACTGATGTTTGTACTGATACGAGGTCGTGGTGGCCAAGTTGCCTGAGCAACCGTCCCCTCACACTGCCCCCTGCTGACTTTGGTGATGTGTTAAAAGCAGAGGTCACGTTTGGTTGTGTGTGTGGTGGTTTACTGTGTCACAGTGACAAAGACAAACCTTCTGTTTTTCCTGTAACTGCGTCACGAAGGCTGGAGTTCTACGTCTCCTCTCTTTTCTCCTAATCCCCTGTTAATTCTTCAGGTCAACACAAGCAGGCTTTTACTCTAACTCTGTTATTTTTCTGTTTTTCCTGTGGCGCTCATTAAAAACACAGCCCACACACACACTCTCACACACACTCACACACTCTTCGTCTCAGTACGAGAGCAGTTTCTGGTCGGCTTCGGTGTGTGACTGCGGAAACAAAAAAATGTTCTTTCTGAAAACAGGAGCGAACACGTCCTGATCTGATCTCCTCTTGAAGAGGACGATAAGAAGAAGAAGAAGAAGAAGGAACGAAAACAACCCATGGACGTCGGTGAAGATCGTGAGATGGACCGTGTCTCCACCTGCACGCACTCGTTCATCAGATAACGACAAAAGAACAACATCTGGGAACAAACGCTGCTGATTTCCCGCTCTTACATAAGTGTTTTTTTTTTCTTTCT
>NC_024312.1:2363963-2383957 GCF_000523025.1 Cynoglossus semilaevis | reverse complement strand
GAGCTGTAAAAGAAGATCTTTGTGAGTTTCTTCAATTCCTGCCAGTATATCAGTGTTGTTTTCAACTAAACGGGATGAGATTTAAGTCAATTATGAGGTCATTTAAACTAAAATATTATTATTATATTTCATCACAATACTTTTTGACAGATTTTTCTTTGGTGATGTGCTGTGGCTTCAAAAAAAGTGTTCTGCCAAGTCGACTCACATTCACTAAAAACTCCTAATGAGAGAGAGTTAGCCTGGCTGAAAGAAGGGAGGTGGAGGAGGTGGAGGAGGAGGCGGAGAAGGTGGAGGAGGTGGATGGCACCGAGTGGAGTGGAATTCCTGAGCACACACTCACCTAAACATGCTGGACACCAAAACACACACACACACAAAATACCTTTGCTGCCTTTGTTAGGGATTGTTGTTGTTGTTGTTGTTGTTGTTGTGGTGTTGTTGTTGTTGTTGTTGTTGACGTTGACCCTCCACTGTTGACTCTGTTTGTCTCTTGCAGTTTTGGTGCTGATCCAGAGTGAACATCAACAGCCTGACAACAGTCAGTAAGTGCCAGTCACCACAGATCACATATAAAAACAACATTTTCTAAGTTCTGTCTGTTTGAATCCATTTAGAGGGAATTGTATTATAAATCATGACTGAAGATGACGTATATAAGTGAACATGGTCTGTGACTGACAGCTGAAGTATCCAGTTAGAGCTTTTTTTAACCGTGCTCATGGAAATTGTTTTGTTAAGTCAATGCAAACGACCTTGACCTTGTCAGGTGCTGGGGGTCAAAGTGTCAAAATATCACCACCTCCTAGTATTTGCACTAATCTATTAACTCCCTACGAGGTGTGGAATCTCCTACGTTCTAGGGAAAAACACACAGGACACATATACATACAGTACTGCAGTATTTAGTAGTATTTAAGTGTTTTAAGTGTGCAGTATATTAACACCACAGTTCTGCCAGGGGGCAGTATTTAACTTGTCAATCCTTCAAATACATTCACAACCACTCAGTTGCACGGTCGGTGAACCAACAGCAATAAGGTCTCTTTAATTAGACTAATTAGACCTTTGTTACACAGAGGTTCTTATAAAACTGTTTATCTGAACTTTTGTACATTGTGTTTCCAAGCTTCCACCATGGCTAACACATTATTTACGCTCCATATTTTATCCCCAGATTTTCTCAGATTTACTCTTGCTACCTAACACTTTTATTCTGTCCATATTTTGTATCGAATGACTTGGTTTAACTGGACTTTGTCAGCCTGGCCACTAACCTGCTGAAGCCTTACCGTACGTAAGCCAACAGTAATTAAAATAAAACAGAATTGGCTAAAAAGGTGGACTTTTTTACGTGACATCACAGTTGCACAAAGCCCAGACTTGGAGTCGAGTTGGGCTGCGTCATCACCAGACGTGGCCCATATCCACATGGTACTGGGGATTTTTGCAGCCGTAGAATTGAACCTAATAGTGTCAGTTTCTTGTATGTGGTTGATGGTTGAGCGTCAGAGCTGACTGACAAAAACATCAACAACATAATAATTGCCAAATGCCATTCTAATCCCGAGTGAACCATCAACTCAGCAGCTGTGAGAGTATCTCCTGATACTGTTTGGATCTCATGCTTCATTGGACTTGACTCCGCTGGATTCTGCTTCCATTTAAGTGCAGCAGACATAATGACACACACAAGTGTGTTAAGTGCAGCAGCGCTGAAGCCCTGAGAGGACGATGATTCAATCTTCACACTATTTAGGGAAAAGTTTATGCTGCAATAAAAGAAACGGCTGCCTTGTTTGTTTCATTCTCTTTTCCAGAGGGAAAGTGTTCCTCAAACACCAGGATAAACTATTTTAGATTTTCTCTTTTTTTGTATAAACACACGGCTTTTAAATCAACTGCCTGTCACCTCCCCCAAATACTGCAACAGATCTGAACATTTAAGGGAAAACCTCAGGAGCGCAGACAGTAGATTTACATTTCCTCACTGTCCAAATTATTGTTGATCAATATTCCCAGGAGGAGAAGAAGAAGAAGAAGAAGACTTGGTTCGGTCGTGATCCCTGACTGTTTGACCTGGATTTGTGCCTCCAGTGTAAGACTGTGTCTCCAGGTGCATGTGTGTTTGTAGTCAAAACAGAAGCAGTTTGACTATGAATTATGTTAGCAGCTCTTACGCTCATGCCGATATTTTGGAGGTGAGGTTGACTCAGATGCAGCAGATGCCAGACATCTTTCTTTTCACACTTGAGAATGAAAAATGGCTTTTCGTTCCTAATGTGTAATCAAAATGTGTTTTCACTTACTGAACCTCTCCACTTGGTTCACATCTCTTATTTTCCTTGGTGCGACCTCAGAGAGTCAGATGTGCGCTGCTTCCTCCATTGTTGAGCTTCAGCTGCAGCGTGGTTTTGTCCGGGGCTCAAATCCATAACTCAGCACGTGGCCCGAGACACCTCTCCTAAAACAATCAGACCAACAGGCGTGTTGGCTGAAGATGTTCACATTCTTAGCATTCAGCCCTGGAGATCCATTTTCTGCAACTCCAGTTTGCACAATTGCATTGCGATCCAAAAGTGGATAGCATTGTCAAAATGTGAAAAATTGCTGCTTCTTTGTTTTTTTATTTCAGAGTTAAATCTACTTGACACAGAATTGTCTGGTTTGCAAGTTCTTTCTGAGAAAATAGGACAGAGCTGTAAATCCTGTGGTGGAGTGTGCAGCCCGGTGCAGCGCCACCTGACTAGAATAACTGCACCATCGCTCATACCAAAATGTAATCACCGTGAAAGGCCCAGTAATCAGGACTAGGAGCGCTGGTGTACCAGGGAATTCCAGGGGAGTGTGGTCACAGCCAGACTGGCGTTGACAGCTCATATCTGTGGGTTAGCGGGGCACCAGAGTCCCAGGAGGCCGTGTGGAGTCGGGGTAATTCTGTATCCACTCCATGATAGACGGCAACAGCATCGGGAGACAAACTAATAACTGAATAAAAAGTGAAGGCAAAACATTCACTTGAAACCAAGGCAACTGATAAAAAACAAGTTTAACTTTGTACTGAAGTAACTTTTTTGGAAGTGTGAAGAGCAACAGTGTCAAAAACACAAGGTTTAAGGAGGAACCACAGGAACAGGCTGTGCTGTGAACTTTGATCCACATTATTATACAACTACAAACAATATCAAATACTTTGTTTTTTAATCTGAGTGACTGATGTTGTAAATGTTCTAATCTTGTTCTTCTTTCTTGTGTCGTAGGCACGGCCTTCGAGACAGATGTGATACATCAACAGGACGTGATACGGTCAGTTGATAGAGATTCACTTTCATCCAAGTGCTGGTCCTGTGTTGTTAAAGCCAGGGTTTGACCCTCGGTGAGCTGTGATCTCTGTCAGGTGACACTGAGGTACAGTACACACAGACCACATCACACAGAGGTGACTGTCCTGGTTACCTCTACTCCTGACCTCACTGTGTTTACAGCATCACCTAGAGGAGGGACTGAAATACATCGTCTCAGCCAGAGGTTTGTAGATGCCGTGGCTGAACGGTTAGAACCTTCATTTCAACAGCATCTACTGAGCTGCTGTACGTCAGACTAAAACAGACACAGTCCCTCTCATGCCTCTTATGGCTCTGCCTCCGTATTCTTTGATGCACGGCCAAACAGACATTTCTCACACTGATACTCAGAGTGCTGTAGAGCAGAGAGGGAGCCACTCACTCACCGTGGTGCCGTATGACCAGAGAGATACTCATACAAAAGCCATTCTCCTGCTTCTAAACATCTTATCACTGGGCATCTCTAATACAGCACTGTAACTCGGAGCTGGTTATTGTCCCAGTGACAACAGTGTAATGAGTATCTGTGGTGACTAACTAAGTTGCTGGGGGTGAGTCATAGACCAGCCCCCTTTTCACATGCACGACTTCTCATTTGTCCGTTCGGCCCCTCAGAGGTGATGAGTACCTCCATTGTTGGTACAATAGTGACACTGCAGGCCTTTCAAGTTCTGGGATGATTGTACTGTGGTGTTGTTGAAATCTCTGCTAGGTTTGACCCTCCGCTTCATGGTCCCAAATGTAGAGCAGAAGAAACGTCGAGACATTTGTGCTGGAGAGCAGGGCCTCTTTAGGGAGTGAAGTCAAGACTTGGTGATTTATTAACTTCATTAATCATATTATAAAGTGGTGGTTGTGTTGTTTTTCTTTTCAAAAGTTGAAAGGATGTTGAAACATTTTTAATTTGGTACCCCACGTTTAGCCATCGTAATAACCATAGTTTGTAACTAAAAGGTGAACCCTTCAGGTACTCGTTTTAAAAATACGTCAAAATGCAGGCGTGGGTTTAATACCAGTGTTAGTCAGAAGAGGCTCTCTTTAAAAACCAAGTATTTATTGACTAACGCAGGAGTTCCTAGGAGCTGAGAGCTGGAACCTGCAGACCTAGTCTGTGTTGTCTGTCCTGCTGCAGTCCTTAGGGACACGGGAGAGGGACGATGTCCACAAACAGTTCAGGTACCACCACTAGGACGTCATGGCGGTTGTTAAAATAACATGTTATAAACCCTAGCTGCCACTGGATTGAGTTGGATTTGATTTGAACAAGCAAACATGAAAACCATTTGGGCTGCAACAAATTACACAACTGTGGCCCACACACCAGTCCAAGCCTGGTACACATGTCGTCCCAGCAACCCATGAGGGACACATGAACTCACTGGATGGTAGTTGATGGGATATGATGCAGACTGTGTGTGTGTGTGTGTGTGTGTGTGTAGTAATGACCGATGTAGTAATGATACATCAGAGGAGTCTATTGTTAGTTCAAAGAAGAGTCGCAGACGAAGGCGAAGGTGATGGATGGACAGAGTCAGATGACTATGACATTCAGATTACTATCATCGCGGCCCTCGCTGCTTTCACCCTGTAATAGTGGTGTATTACACTGGCTACACAAGTTCTGCAGTGACCCCAACAAGACAAACATAGCTGCAGTGGTGGAGCTGCATGAACTGTGTTTTCTCAAAGGAAGTATAAATTACAGTCTTGGAGGGAAACAGCAAAGCTCTGAGGAAGAGCAGAGCTGACAGGTGGCGGTTCAGACCAAAATAACACAATACTGCCACCACACAGGTTCACCTGGGTACTGCATGTTACACCTGACAGAAGGGCAGAGAAGAGAGGCCTGAGGTGCTGAAGTTTAGCTGCAGGCATTTGGTGTCACAGACTATAGCATATAGTTAACTTATTGCATTTATGAAGAGGGGCCAGATTAGAAATAATCCCATCTAGGCAGTTGGGGATGGATTTATTTAAAATCATCGGAATGTAATGTCGATATAATAACGTAAGACAAAATACTGCACTCAACCAATGGATCAATATTTTCTTACGTCCCTAGTTATTACAATAACATCCTGTGTAATATGTCATAGTGCGTGGATCAGGATGGTAGAGTGACGCAAACAGAATCGTCATTTAAAACGACATCTTTCTACTTAGTAGATGAAATGCTGTCTTAATCTCCTAAACCCAACACTTGTTCCACAGTCTGAGCTAATATTTAACAAACCTCCCAGTCTTTCTGCCCTTGAGACTCTGGTCCCAGTCAGTGAGCTGTGGTATTTGGTTACCTGGTTTACTTTTTCAGCATTTGCGTTAAAAAAAAAGTCCGAAAACACAGTGAATTGATTTCTGATTTCCTTTCTCTTCACTGTCACACTGACGTTGCTTTAATGTTCGAAAAACAATCCTCTGTCGCCATCCAGCGGTAGAATTATGGCATGCATAATGCGTTTGCATAGCCGACGGGCATTCCTTACTATGAAAGAATGCCACTCTTAGCAATATCTGTGCGGATTTCTGATCTCATCTTATTATTGAATAATATAAAGAATAATACAATTCAACTTCAGTGTAGTTTTCTATTTACATACATTTAGGGAACTGAGATTATTTAATTTTAAAGTAATAGAATTGGACATTTGCTTCGAATTTGACAAAATGAAGGAAGTGCTTGTTTGGTTAATTTTAACGTACATTTTAAATTTATTTTTACCTAAATTAATGCTCAACAATGTTTTGTTATGTCAACTGAACAGGAAGCCGCCCATGCGGTGACGTCACACAGCTCTGACAACCTGGTGGTGCCGGAAGAAAAGATGGCGGATCATGAGGAGCAGCTATCCGACGAGGAAAAGGTAAAACGCCGAATAAATGTAACATTTACACATGTAGACGCCTAAGGATCACACTAGAACTTGGGTTTTCGCTTTGACATTCGTGTCATAGTCTCAGTTTGTTCCTATGCGGACCGGCATCGTTATTAAGTGCTGTAGAAAACCCAGGCCTCGGCACAGGCACTGCCGCTGCCGCTTTTGCTCTTATTATTTTTAGCTCAACTTCCGCTCTTTTGCGACGCTCATACGGAGGCTCCTTCTACGGTCCGTGCTCAAAATAGGAACCATGGACCTAATATAAATTCACCTCACGCTGACCTGTCGTGTCCATTCTCTTCTGTGAACATTTATTTTTTAACTCTCCGTATCAGCTTCTGTTAGTGAAGTTTTCTTACACCACTGATCGGTAGCTGGTGGATGTAGCTTAGCCGCTGCCTGCTATTACAGCCCCGCTAACACGCCCTTTTCTCAATGTGAGAATCTTCTTTCGCTGTTCTTTCACATTCACTTTTGATAATAGAGGTTTTAAATGTGTTGTGATAAATTCTGCAACAGTTGTTGAAAATTCGAAGTATATTGACTGCAACGCGATATGTTAAGACGTGTAGCTACTGTGATCGGCGGCCACTAATCAAACATTACACCATGAAATGACACAACCACGTTTACTACGATAATATCCTGTCATAAAAATATGTTTCCCTCGTCCTGTCATTTGGAATTAGATGTTTGATTTAAGCACCGAAACTGAGGACAAGTTGGTCAGTGAATTGTATTTCTCTACATGAAATCGTTTAAAATAACCTCGGTTTCTGTATATTTTTTTCTTGTGCTTTTATTTTGCATAAATAGTACAATTTTTCTGCCTTGTATTCATGCATTTAAAAGACATTTGTGTATGCACAGTATTTACAAGTCGGTAAAGAATGGGTTAATAATTATACTCTAAAGAAGAGTTCCACTTAGTTTAGTTGTGTTTTGAAAGTACATGTAAGTTAATACCGTTACATGGAAACATTTTTACAAAAGTTGAAATTGCCTCGGCCTATGTCCAGCTGTTTTCTGAGTTTATATTGCTTGTAATCTCCAAAAATGCAGTCCAATAGTCTTACATAAAAAGTTGTACATATATCCTTAAACAACAATACACGTCTTTGACTGTGTTAGAACAGGGCTGTAATAATCATTACGTTCTTGCCAGGCTTCATCAAGTCACAGTAAAAGCTCTAGAAATGTTATTTCCCATAAACACGTCTTTGTGTAGATTATGTAAACAGTCACAGATAAAACTGTGTCTGACTGTGTTTGTTGACTTCCCACAACAGGCTGAGTCAGAGGTTTTTATACAGCCAGTGCTGTTCATTGATCCACTGGTGTGAATGTAACGTGCTCCTCAACACCCAGGCACCAGCTGAGAGCCAAGTATTTCATGACAGGGCTTTGGAGAGTGGAGCACTCTCCAATCTGCCTTTTATAAACTGTACCAATCACTTTTAATACAGCGTACATTGATGAACATTTTCTGTTCTGGTTCAGTCAGTTGGATTTTTACAGAGTAGAGGAATGTGGTTTTTTTTAGAATTGTACATGAATAAACGTGTGACGTCAGCAGGTTACACTGTGTCTGTGCGTCCACTGTTAGAACTAAGGGTGCACTGATACCTGTTCTGGTATTTTGCCCGTAGTCTTGTTGATACATTGTCTAATGTGGTGATGAAGATACAGAAGTGTTTGTTTCCTTTTGGATTAAAATAACCTTCTGTCTGACTGAGCATTTTGCTGCTTGTTGTCCTTATTGTGGTTTGGGTTGAGCTCACACTAAAGCGCTGCTCATTACAGAACAAAAAGCTATCGGAGAACTGTAGTGAAAACCTGTGCTAATACTATTGTTTATCCAGAAAAACAGGTCTCTGTTTTTGAAATGAGCCATGGATGACACCGGTGTTATCTTGCTAACACACTCACTGGTAGATATTGTCTAGAACTTTATGGACAGTATCAAAATAAGAACAATGTGATGTGTTTAAAATTGGTCCCCATTCAGAATCCTTGGCACTTTAGAGAGTAGAGAGTAGAGTAGAGTAGGGCTTTATTCACTTAGCTGACGATGTGTTTAAAATTGGTCCCCATTCAGAATCCTTGGCACTTTAGAGAGTAGAGAGTAGAGTAGAGTAGGGCTTTATTCACTTAGCTGACGATGTGTCTTCACGCAGGAAATACTTCTCAACAGGTTTTTGTGGGAAGTCCTACTTTGATCTGATATCATTGTTTGACAAGAATTTTAATCTCTCTTTGTTAAAGGCTGCTGGAAATTCCCAGTTAGGCCATTTCAGAAATGTTTTATAGTTAGTCTGTAACATTAACTTTGATAAATACAAAATATGAGTTCAACACTCCCCCTCTTTTGTTGTTATTCAGTAGTTCTGACCGACCAGGAGGAGTAATTAATTAAAGGTTTTTTGCTGTGTGATATGTTTCTTTTCTTGAGTGGCACAGTAGTGGTTTTAGCCTTTTTGAACTCTTCGAGCACAGGCCTGCAAACTTCCTGAATACATCGATCAAACCACAGAAGAATTAGAGGAAACCCTCATTACTCAATGTTCCTCCTGTGGATTATTTTACTTCACTTGTGCCTGGGCAAGTACGAAAAAAAAAAGATAAAATAAAATTCAATTTTTAATTGAATCATCTAATGATTTTCGCGATATTGAGTTGTAGCATGAGATGATGTATTGAGTGTAAGATAAAGTTCAGATCCTAACCCGACCTCCTCACGTGTTGTTTGACTAAATTTCACAATCGTTTCGACACCGTTTCGACACCTTTTACTAACCCTAACATATCCTCAAAGGGCTTGTGGGTGCGGGGGGTGGGGGGGTAATAATTGCATTCACTTAAGTAGAGTAGTAGTTGATTAATTAATTAATTGATTAATTAGTTAATTTTATGAAATTTACATCGAGTGCATTTTCCTCTTCAGAGTACAGTATGTGGTGAACAAAATGAATGAACTGACAGGAGATTGTTAAAGATTTTAAAGATGCACTTATGATGTCATATAATGTCATGTTTATATAACCACTAGGGCTTAACAGCAGTGTCACAATTACTTTCATTGTCCATTTTATTTTCATGATAGGGAACGTCTCGTGGCTGCGTCGTACGTCTCCATAAAAAGATGTCACTGTTCATAAATGAAAAATTATAAGAAACGTCTCGGGGCTGCATCGTACATCTCCATAAAACGATTGTCACTGTTCATAAAAAAAAAATTGAGCCATAATATCCTGCCATCCCCAACATCCTGTTGTTGAAAGGCCAGATGTTTTGCAGACACAACGACTTTTATTTATTTTTTTTGTATTTTAAATGACAGAATAAAGAGTATACGCTGGAAGCTGCTCGTGAATCGTAATACTTTGTCTTTAGGATGGTGTTCTTTGGAGAACTGTAGAGTTTCAGAATAAGTGACGTCTCCACTTTGGAGGCTGTAATGTAACCCAGTAATATCCCTAACACTGCATAGTTGGCTGCTGGTAGTAAAGTGACACTACTAGTACTGGTACAGCATGAGGAGAAGTTGCTGCTGGGTTTAAAAGGTTTAAAGGGTGAGAATGAAGCACAGTGGAAGTTCATCAGAAAAAAGACAACATTGTTACAGTATTGATGCCGTTGATTGACTCTCCAATTTAAATTGTCGTTGCTGCTCAGAGAAATGCTCAGAGAATTTTCTGCTGTTGTGTTTAATGAACTGAAAGTGAAATGACCCCTAGGTCTGGTAAGAGAACACCATAAATAGTTCTGCAACATAACATTACTGTGCTCACAGACACAGCACGTCCAGAGTTTTCTCTTTAGGATCACATTATTTTTTTTTAGTTATTTTCCTGTCTGGGTGAAACATCACAACTCTGTGAATTTCTGTATCTTTTATCTAAATAATAGGCTGAGAGTTTCTTTTTTCCATCGTCAATAACAGCTCTGTACACACAGATTATTACGCTGATGTGAGTACAGTGTTTACAAGTCTTTTTGTAGTTGGGAGATAAGTAATGGTTTATTTAGTAAATGGTTAAAAAATAATACAGGAAGAATATGGTGGATATCATTGGAAATTAAATAGAAAACCTGAATAGAATTTGTCTTTATTTTAATCCATTACCATTTTTGTGCATCTTTAATGTGAACATAGTTTATATAATTCTATATTATAATAATATTATGTATAATATTATAATTTGTTATAGTCACATCATTGTGTAATATAATTCCAGTATTGTAATACAAAATGTTATTTTTTATTTAATAATAATATTTTTTATTAATATTATTATACAGTGAGACCAGTTCTCAGTATCAGACAGTCCAGTTCCTGTCATCATCTACAGCTCCTGATCTGGACCTCATATCCAGATGTCACTGCACCTACAGAGACCATCCCCCAACCCCCAATATTTCCACATAACCCACTTATTTGCGTCTTAACTCTGCCCCCATCTTCTGCCCCTCCATCTTGGATAATGTAACAAAGAACATCCAGCAAATGTGATAAAAGTCACAGAGATGATGGTGCCTGGTGGCCAAAAAAAAAAAATTTTCCCCCAGATTTTCCCCCTCCTGGTTTTCAGTGCCATTATTCATCTGCTCTGGTGCGATGGGTGATTTTTAATGGCAGGATTAAGACAAACGTGGTTTCAGTGTCGGCGGCTGTAGTGAGTGGGATTAAGAAACGGTGTCGGGACATGCAGTAGTGGGAGTGTCTGCTGCAGGGGGTTAGGGGCTGATGGGTAATATGATGATGAATGTACAGTCAATAGACACCAGCTGGGGTCTGGCCAAGAGAACACAAAGACACACGCAGCTAATGCTCCATAGGTGTGTGTGTGTGTGTGTGTGAGACCTTGTGTTGACTGAAGTTGATGTGGACTCCACCGTGGTGAACTGGGGTTGGACTTTTTTGAATTGGCAGTGATGTAATTGTTTGTTCTGTGTCTAATGCTTTGTTACAGTTCTGGTTTGTGAAAAGACAGAGAATCCTTTTATATTTGTCTCTTTTTGAAACGATTTCTTCCATTATTCTGTTCATTAATTATGTAAATACGTTGGCAACATTGTTGAACTGTCAAACCTGTCCTGCACAGTGACAGTCGGTACTCAGTGTTGGCACCGAGTCCCAGAGCTGTGATGTGTTCCATTGTGTCAGGCTGCTACTGAAGGAGGAGGAGGAGGAGGAGGAGGAAGAGGAAGAGCCCAAACTTAATTAACACCTGTGCAGTAATTACATCTGCAGTCCAACATTTCCTTTCCCTTCAAATATGACATCCTTCACAGATCTAATGTCATGTTCTTCAAACATGAGGTTTTTCCTGAAAACATCATTGACCCTTTTGTTGATATGATAAAAACTGTAAGGTGAAAATCACTGAAAAATGACATTTATGTGAAGGTCTTGTGTAACTCTTTTAAATGATTTTAGAAAAAAAAAACAATCTAAAAATACACAGGATGATTTGAATATCGCTGCTCGTGGTGCAGAACGTCATCATGTGATTTGAAATCTGTAGAAAGTAGGAAATGACGAGGCGTAACAACGAGTCTTTACCTGTGTCATCAACAGAACCCTGTCATCTCTTCTGGTCGTGCTGCTCTCAGGTATAGGAGCAGGTTTAGTTTACTGTCATCACTGATCTGCTAATGGACACTTGTCATCGCTAGAGGACAAGTAAAATAAAATGAATCAATGCTGTGAATATTTGCAAGTTATCTTATGAATCAACAGTGTTGTAGAATCTCAGTACGTGATTGTGAAGCAGAGTATCGTAATATTTCAGTGTTGAAGTTCCTCTGTGTCCAGTGGAGGTTATTGTTCATTTAAAGTTGTATGAATGTATTTCTACAGGGATATCAAGTAATAAACATGTTCAGCATCAGTGGATCCTAATGATTATGTGGCAGAAGATCAGACCAGTGCAGAAACACACACACACACACACACACAACACAGGCATCTAGGCTACGACCCAAGTGACTTTATTCCTCTCAGCGTTGCTCATTAGCAGGAATCAATCTGGGAGGAACTTGTGTATACACACACACACACACACACACACAGACTGTTAATAGGGGCTCATGGGACACATGCGAACGCACAGACACGCACACACAGGAACTCTTTTTCCCTGATTCAACAGCCTGTGACCCTGGAGGAGAACCTGGCTGAACCACTGAGCCACTGAGCCACTGAGCCTGTCAGAGATGTGGACGTACGCAGGTGCAGAGAAAGATCGGCTCAGTGTCTGGGTGTTTGTGTGTTTGTGTGTGTTGGTCTTCAGTACATTTTTATCTCCTTATATGGTCGTAAAACCATCCGCGGGAAGAAATGTGCCGTCGTCGTCTCTCTGTCAGTTTGACATGTGACCTGGAAACAGGAAGTGTTACGGTTCAGAAGAGAAGTGAGAGAAAAAAGGAAAAAGTACCGGTCGGTTTGCCTCAGACTAAAAAAATGCTGAGCTGCATCACCAAAAACAATGAGAAAAGAAATCTGACGCCCCCTGTTGGCTGCACATGTACTATACAGGAGGTGTTTTTGTTGGGGCTTGTAGACAAATAATGTGATGCAAATGAGTGCAGGCAGAAGGAAGGGTTAAACATCCATTAAGTTAAAGTGTCTTTGTTTGCAGGTACGCATAGCCGCAAACTTTGTCATCCACGCCCCACCAGGAGAGTTCAACGAAGTCTTCAACGGTGAGTTGTCTGGTTCTTCACTTTTTATGTTTTTGTTGTAATAAAAATATTATTTTCTTTTTGGGTTTTCTAGTAAAAAAGCATTAGAAATGCACAAATTGTTAGTTATTATCTGTGCACCAATCACACACACGTGTGATGTAAAGCACCTTTAAGTTAAAAAGACAAATGATCTGACATTTTATTTTTGGTAAAAAAAATACATTTCAGACAAGTGCAGTTTCTGAACTGCAGGGGGCACTGTTACTGCAGTAAATGTTTTTTTTTCTTGCTGAGATAAAGGCTGAAAGGGAAACAGTTGTGAACAGAATCAAACATTTGAATTTGTGATGTACTTTAGAAATCAAATCAGAATTAAAGTTAAAAAAATAAAGGAGTTTAAAAACTCATCAATGAAGCCCATTGTTGGACTCCTCCACCTTTAATGATTACAGTCTAACCATTTTTAACTGTGTTGGGACCAGTTTTTATGCAACTGTAAGTTGTAGTTTACAGTAACATCCTGTTGCACAGTAAGAGAGGGTTGTGACATCAGAGCAGCATGGATCGTGTGTGTCTGTGTGCCCTGTTCCCTCCACTCCTGCCCTCGGCCCTTTGTCTGAGTTTACAGCCTTTTCCGTTGAGCTCATTCACAGCGTCTGCTCTGTTGTCATAAATGCTGCGACGGTTGACTTTGTGCAGGTTAGTCCTGGTGCTGGTCTGCTCTAACTGTCTCCACTCTCATCCTATCAGATGTGCGATTGCTGCTCAACAATGACAATCTTCTCAGGGAAGGTGCATCACAGTAAGTCTCATGTCTTCTCAGTAACATGTCACTATATTAGTACATGTTAATCATCTAAAAACATTTTCTGTCCTGTTTGTCTTTGCAGTGCATTTGCACAGTACAACTTGGACCAGTTTACTCCAGTGAAAATCGAGGGCTATGAAGAACAGGTGTGTTTCCACTGTGATAGGAGACATTTACAGCTGTAGTCACAGTTGTGTCGATGACCCACATATTCTTACCCTCGGCCTTTATGGCCTGTCTCTGCCCTAAGTTATAAACCTAATTCATTTATGACTGGTGTAGTAAATCTTCCGTGACGTCGTGGTCCCGTCTCGTGGGAATCAAATGGTAGTCACTTGTTAACATCAGTGTCGTTGCTGCCTGTGAGATTATGAGTCAGTCGAGCGCAACATGTGCTGCTGCCCCCAAGTGTCAGCAATCATTGCAGCATCTTATGTAAAGATGTCATCATGTTCCACTGGTGCCACACCGCAGCCTAAAACTCCCCCGTCTCTAACCCAGCAGGCCGATCGAAATCTAAATCTCTCTGACTGATAACTTTGTCTCCTCCTGTTGTTGTTCTTTTCTTTTTTAGACAGTTTAGGCTTCATTTTATTTATTTTATTTCCCCGTCTCTCTTCTCTCTTAATATTAGTTCTTGTTTATTGTGCCTTGTTGTCGTTTGTAACAGGTCTTAATCACAGAGCATGGTGATCTTGGAAACGGCCGGGTCCTGGACCCCAAGAACAAGATCTCCTTCAAGTTTGACCACCTGAGGAAGGAGGCCAGTGACCCACGGCCACACGAGGGCGATAGCTCCCTGGAGGGATGGAGGAGCTCCGTGGACTCTGCCGTCAGGGCCTACGTCAAGGAGCACTATCCCAACGGAGTTTGCACCGTACGTCTCTGCTGATTTTCAACAGTGACTGAATCAACGTTTATGTTTCACAAGAACGTTCACAGTTTAGTCTCATTGATGTTGTCGAACCATCGTCTGTTCTGCATATTGATGAATACACTTCCAGTCTGGAGGCTCTGTGTGATTTAGCAGTAAATTAGAAGTTTAAATTTCTCACTTCAGTCCAGGACAGTTCCAAAAACCTGACCTCAGTTTTTTGTTTTTCTCTCCTTAGATTTATGGGAAAACTATTGATGGACATCAAACCATCATTGTGTGCATCGAGTGCCATCAATTTCAACCAAAAAATTTCTGGTACGTACATTAGTCAGTGTCCTCACTCATGTCTTAATTCAAACATCGGCTTCAAGTTTTTGCTGCAGCGGCAAAGCATTAAAGATCGTGGAGTCACTTTTGATCCGACACCAAAACAGCCCTGCAGAAATAAACAAGATTAGAAAAAAAAAGACGTGCAGTAGAAGGTATGAAGGCATTAGTGTAATGGACGCTTAACTCTGGAGCTCTGGGCTGTTGGCTCTCAGAACTGTTTCTGATCGGGTTAATCTAATGGGATAAGAACGACAACAATCCTCTTTGCTGCAGGACTTGACTGGGTTTATGGGTCGTAGGGTGTAAGTAGCCTGAGCCTCTTTAGGAAACTGCTGCTGCTGCTAACTGTCCCTACGACCATGATGTTTTAGTTTTAAAGATCATATTTTTTAATTGTGCTAATGCTAATTTTTTAATAACTTCTGTTGGATAAACATTTGTTTTTTCAAGGGTCATAATTTGTATACAATACAGGTGTTTAATCTGAACTAACGTTTTCTCTGATCATGACCAGTTTCATTGGTTTCTGTTAACAACAAAAACCAGCAGGAGAATCTCCTCATTAGCAGCTTAAACTCTGACAACAGCAGGAGGATTTACATGAGGTTCAATGATTGAAGGTGGAAATGACAACAAGCAGCTGACAGCAGAGAAAGTAAAGTCTTTCTTTCTTTGGACAGGAATGGACGCTGGAGGTCAGAGTGGAAGTTCATCATCTCCCCCTCCTCCACTCAGGTGGCAGGGATCATGAAAATCCAGGTATTTACCCTGTGTGCAGTGTAACAGCATATAAACAAACAGGTCCAATACCATCAATGAAATGAGAGTTGAAACAGGATCGTCATCTCTGCAGGTTCATTACTATGAGGATGGAAATGTTCAGCTGGTCAGCCACAAAGAAGTCCAGGAGTCCATGTCCATCTCTGTGAGTGAATTCATTATTATATTATTATTAGTTCAGCTAACATAATGTGATATTGTGTTGTTTTTTTTCTCCTTATATCAGTAGTTTACTATTATATTATCACTGTGTCTTTGCTCTCCTGCAGAACGAGGCTGCAACTGCAAAGGAGTTTGTTAAGATCATGGAAGCTGCAGAGAACGACTATCAGGTTTGTAACCACATATGTGAAAAAAATGTCTCTATACATAACAACAAACTGTACCTACTGTGGAGTTGTTAGTAAAAAAATACAAATTAATTAGCTTTTTAAAAAGCTTTTCTACAGTTACTGTAACTAATACTTGCAGTCCATCAACTATCCTCCAGAAATGATTGTCAAATATTAGGATCAGTTTTTAACATACTCTAATAAATACCCTTGCGTCGGGTTCTTTTTATTGCAGACGGCCATCAACGAAAATTACCAGACCATGTCGGACACTACCTTCAAAGCCTTACGCCGCCAGCTTCCTGTGACGCGCACCAAGATCGACTGGAACAAGATCCTGAGCTACAAGATCGGCAAGGAGATGCAGAACGCCTAGACACAGCTCCGAGGAAAAACAGACCAGGACAACGAACAACGGTGCATGACTGGATAGTTGTTTTGTCTTTGTACAAAAATAAAATAAAATTAGAGATCCGGGGACAAAAAGTCAAAGGTTTGGTCTCATGGTCAGACGTCACCTTACACATTGGATGTCCAAATATGTACATGTTATTTTGTTTGATATAGACACTGTAACTCCACTGTATATTAAATATATGATGAACATCATATTTGGGGAAAACTGAAACTCGACATAGGAAATGAAGGGGTCACTCGTATGCAAAACACCATTTAAAATGCAGTATCGTGTGCAATATTTATTGTCGGTGAGACCAAACTTTTTGTTTGACCTGCTAAAACATAAATCATCTGGAGAAATTTTGCAATATTTGGTGAATTTGATGTTTTTACTGAAGAGCTCAGATAAAAGCGTTTAAAAAACGACTTCCTTTTCTCTTAACGGTTAACGTCCAAAACAGTCGACGGCAATTAACGACTGGTGTTGAACGACTGGTAACTATGGCAAAGTCACCTCTGTCAGTTGTCCTTGTTTCTTTATTTTGGTACTTCCTCCAACGTCTGTCCTGTTTGTCAGAGCACCAGCTCACAGCGGAATTAAACGCCTTTTTTTCTCTGTGTCCATCTAACACGCTTGATTAACACCACCGTCCGTCGCTAAGTCACATGCATAATGTACAATTTACAATAAAATCACAAAAAGTATCACATCCTCCTCCAGTGCTTATTTTTATTAAAAAACAACCCGTCTGTATTATATAACAAGGCATATTGTAATATATACCTGTATGGAAACACGCTGTCAGTTTGGTGATTTATTTCCATGAGAGTAATTGTAATTCAGTCACAATTCTGTTGGATTAAATGACAAATTTTCTATCCACCGACTCACTGATAATTATTTTATAACTTTGTGTCATTGTTTAACCTAATTTTTTATAATTAACTTCAACCTCGTCTTCCTAGCACGTGAATTACATTACTGAGGTTGGGTTTTTTCTGCCTCAGGAAAATTATAATTTCTCTTACTGCGCCAGTGGCTGTGAAAGATGGGAAAAAATGAACTTGTGAGCCCACTGAGATGATTACATTTTTATAATTTAAAATAAATTCTATTCTATAGTAAAAAAGTAAATTGGGGTCAGATCACGTAGAGCTCTTTGGTTACAGCGTAATATTCCTGTTCAGTTCCAGATGGAGACTGTCAGTGTTTTAGTATTGAGTTGATTTGTTCTCCCTGAGTCTGTAGGTTTCTCCAAGTACAAAAAAACAAAAAACAAAATAACATGCAGGATTGTTTTAAATAATCCCAGTCATGACTGGGAGGTGGATGAGAATAAGGGAGATTGATTACCAATTCATCTTCTTCAATGTGATCAATGTTTTATTTAACACTGAATATGTCAATGACTGCCCCCTAAAGGAAAATAGCATCAGTTAAATGTAGTTAAAAATGACAGCAACACGTGATTTGATATTTCTTTAAAAATGACAGCAACACGTGATTTGACATTTATATTCCTAAAAAAAAGTCACTTTTTTGCATTAATCTTACAATAAATATTTAGATTTGTCAACTCTTATATATGTTTTTAATCTTTAGACTCTTGAAAGCGTGGCACAGTTATAGTAATTCTGCTAGCCAAGAGGATAAGTTAGCAACACAAAAAATAATGTCCTTTCTACCATCAAGTTCTTTGGGTTAACAGATGCCAAAGCCCGTGATTGAAATTAATAATATTTCCCCTAAAAACAACAATTCATATAAAAATAGATAACTACAACTAAAAATAGAAAACTAGACGTTTGAGTTTGTTTTCGTCCCGTTTAACTATGAATAATAAATGGGTAACATTTATGTTGACAAAAAGTCACAATAATAATAGTTTCTGATTTTAGACACTCATTATAATTTATAAGTACATTTTATTGTATTTCTAAACCCAAGTTGTATGTATTCTACATCTTACCCTACACTATAGTCCTTGACCTTCTTAATGAAAATCTACTAAAAAATAGTTCGCGTAAAATAGACACAGACACGCGCGCGCGCTCCCGCTCGCTCACATACGCACTGGTGTTGGATACTGGACACATGTTGAAGCGCTGCTGTTGGAGAAATGCTAACTACGAGTGCAGTTTCCCCCGGCGTAGGCTCCTACACAAACTAAGGTAAGCTTTATTTTCTACCAGAGTCTCTGTGGCGGCCGCTCCAGTTACTGTCTCCCAACATCTGCCTTTAAAAAAAAAAAAAAACAACACACGTTTTTAAACTTCCAACAGTCAGTGCCAGTTTGTGTTAGCCCGTGTTAGCACACAGCTAGCAGTGTGTGGCTAACTCTTAGCCATAGCCAAGTTTAAATGGGAGAAACAGCCTCTGACTGGAGATATTTGTGTGTAGCATTTCAGTGCACAGACGACCGGTTCACCGGGGATTTGTCGGTTGGCCCGCCGTTGATTTCCCATTTTACTAAGTCTGTTCACTGGGGAACTGAACGATGCTGTTTGGAACAGTAACAGTGACGTTGACGCTGTGCCGCTGTTGCAGGGTTTAATAGTGTTGTCGTTCGTTGTTGTTGTAAAGAAAAAAGTTTGAATTTTGAAGCTTGGATTATAAATGTCTGTCCCGAAGTCTCCGTAATCAAACAGGAAACCTCTGCCACAGCAACAGACAACAGTTGGAGTCGCGGTCTGACAGTTATTCTGGTTAAATTCGCTCTATAATTAGTTTCTCCGTAGCATTAGCGCCCAGAGCTTCGTCATGTAGACTTTTTCTCTTCATCTTTTCTTCTTCAAACTGTGTCATTCGTCACTTTAGGATTTTACTGCCTTAAAACCTGAGATTAACAACATTTTGTAGTTCAAATTAGGATGATTCTGTCAGGCTTTAAAACGTTTCTGAAGAATACATGAACATGAACGTTTTTTATTGTTATTATTCCTATCTTAAAGGTAGAAATAAAATGATTGAATGTAGAGATAAAGGCCGTGGGAAAAATGTTTCCAGTGCAAACAAATAGTAGCAAAACTCAATTGTTCACCTTTTCCGTGTAGTAAAATAATAACCAGCCTGGTGGATTAGTTTAAGTTTGGCAAAGTTGGTAATTCCCCTTCTCAGGGTTAGCTAGCTGTTGATCAACCTCAGGATTCAAATGTGTGTCAAAGACACAGTAACTTCTGTCTTAACTAAGGTGTTATTTCACCATCGTTAGTTTTATGGCAGTTCACTGAAGTGCAAGTGATATTCAGTCCATAAAAAGAGTGAAAAATGTCTTGAACCTCATGTTCTAATCCTGGCTCGGTCTCCACAAAACACGAAGGCCGACCGTGGCTCATGTCCCTCCGTCAAGTCTGGCCTTTTTTTTCTTTTTTTTTTTTGTCAACAACCATTCATTTGTCGTGCCTTTTGTCCGACCGCTCTCTGATCTCACTGTGACCCTTAGTTTTTCCACTGAGTGTCAGCCCTGTGGAACTCCAGTGTCTGCCCCTGCTGGGCATGTCGCTGCCGCTGGGCATGGAGCTGCCGCCGGGCATCGGACTGCCCGCGGGGCAGGGGCG
>NC_024312.1:2340489-2362791 GCF_000523025.1 Cynoglossus semilaevis | reverse complement strand
GCCAGCGGGCTCCCCCGGGCCAGGGCCCCGCCGCGGGGCATGGAGCTGCCGCTGGGCGCTCCTGTTGGCATGAATGTGTGTCTCCTCACAGCCAGCGACGTGTCTCCTGTGGCTGTGCTGGGCTGCAGATGGAAGAATGTGCTCTTTCAGCAGTCCAGCTGCCTGCAACCAGAGATGTCAGGAGGGCCTTCAGCCTGCTGGCCCAGTCTTAATAGTGGCGTGCGTGTGCGTGCGTGTGCACGTGTCGCTCATTGACTGAGGGGTCAGAGCTAACGGGTTCTCAGGCACTGGATGTGTCAAGTTTGTGTTTGTGTTGTCTAAGTGGCATCGAACCCTGAACCTTCTGGTGAGGTCTGACTAGTGTAGTGGTCACAGCCCCTGGACGTACTAAGAAAAGGTGTTGAGGTTTAGTCTTCTCACAGCAGGTGAATCTTAGTTTAGATGGCTAAAAATAGACTTGTCAAGTTTGATCTTTTTTTTTTTTTCTTTTTTTAAATTTCGTGTGTTTTGGTTTTTCCACTCGTTTGTCACTGGCACAGACCAAAACATTTGTTTCACTGAGGACAGATGACCTGTGGCTCAGAGTCGGCTGACACTGACAGGTCTTCTCTCATTTTATTTAATTAGGAAAACAATCATTTACATTCACTAACCCTGAAACTGGTTCAGCCAGGCCTCTGTAGAAAAGGTTTTGCATTTTTAATATGTAACACAATGTTAAATAAACAACAAAAACCTTTCCTTTTTTAAAAGGTTTTTCAAGAATTACAGAAACACATAAGACAGGTTCAGAAAATGATTTTTTTTTTTAAGTGATATTTGCTCAGCTTCTGTTTGTCACCAGGTGTCTCAAATGGTTTCATTTTGCATTCTGGTTAACGTACTTAATGCTACTGTTCTGCTTTGTATTGGATTTGTCAGTAAAAGAGGAAGCAGAGATCAGGCGGCGGTAAACGTCTTGTTGTATCCATGTAAATTCTCTTGGCGTCTTTTCCCACACAGCGTATTTCCATAGTCAAATGAACCATTTTACTAATGTCAGTGACTCACAGTCGCACCGTCACTGTGTGATGTTTGTTTCACAGCCTGAGGTTGGACTCAGTCACTCATTTGCCCCTTAATGTAAATCATAATTACGTTCACGCTCACTATCTCAGCAGCAGCACATGTAATTGACCCTGCGTTCCTCTTTTTTTTTATAACATGTAGATTAGCAAACCTGACACAGAAAGGCTGTTATCAGACCCTGTTATTCCACAGCATGTGCAATATAAATCCCACCACCAGGACAGTGACCAGTTATAGATCCAAACTCCAACCATAATCCCTGCTCACGTCAGGCCGTCAGAGCCAGCGTGATGAAAGCGTTTCATCCCGTGGTTCTTGACGTTACTTCACACTAACGTTACTTTACGCTAACGTTACTTTACGCTCCTGCAGATGGTATTAAATCAGATGACGCTCTGCTTAAACTGCCAAATTCAGCAACAAGCAGTTTGTGGCCAATGAATGATTGGATCTGTGCTGGAGAACAGCTGCCGTCGTTTTGATGTGAAACCACGGGACTCACAGAAGGATTTATGGAGCGTTTCACATTCACACACCAACTCCTCTCGGTCCTGGGTGACTGTTTAGCTCCTAACGCAGCTGAAATGCTGGTCCATGATGTGTCTTTATGTTTCTGCGGGTGAAGCTGGCACAGTCTTAGCTCGTATCTGGGCTCCCACAGTCTCTGCAGGGCATTGTTCCCAGGATCTCTGGTCCTCGGAGAATTAATGTATGCACCAGAAATGGAAATGAAATCTCTTTGAAGACAGGACCCTCACCCCCCCCACGCCCCCCCCCGTCCCCTCGCAGCTTCTTTCGGTGCTAAACTGATTCCAGTATTGTGTGTGTGCGGTGTGTAGCGGTGCAGCCTTTGTACGAAGAACCTGGTGATTATGCAGCTCCACAGGCGGAGGACAGAAAATGTCACAAATGAACTCGAGGAAGAAAAATGTCCGACATGTCACACATTAAACCACTTCACCAGCACCAGACATCACCGCCAAGTGCCGAGGTGTTTGTGGGCAGTCACTTCAAGTGAAATTCAGAACGCTAACAAAAACACTCTGAGTTAGCAGCATGAGGTGACGCACACAGACACGGCACAAATTCACCACAAAGCCAGAACAGACTGGTCGGGAACCTTTATTTTTAGAACACGCGCAACACACTTTGGCAACTGGATCCCAGAGAGTTATGTTTGCTCTACCTTTGACAGGACACACGGCCCTGCCCTGCCGGGGAAAACACCACGGTCGGCCCTCTGTAGGTGTTCACTCCACTGGTGCTCAGCCTGTAATCCACGGTAAACCATGTGACTGAGTGTCAGCTGTGACTAACACGTCAGATCAGCTGCTTTCAAAATCATTCACTTTTGTATTAAATAAAACAGACGTTTGATGAAGTCATAAAGAGAAAAGATTTCTGTGGTTAAAATCTCTTTTCTAACTTTTTGACGTACGGGTCAGAGGTCAGCTGGAGGTCATCTTTTTTTTCCCCTCATCCTGGCTCTTCAGTCGTTTTCATTATTGACGTGTTCAGTCACCGTTAGTTAAGACAGAATTGACAGCCTGCAGATTTTCCCACCAATCAAACCTGGAGAGAACATAAAGAGTCAGTGTAATGAGAGACAGGCTGCAGGACACACTCGTCCCGTACGTGTGGACGCAGAGTCACCGCCGTAACTGGTCGGCGTTCTCTTCTTTCTGTTGTTGGCGATGCATCACTTAAACCCTGACCCAAAATTAGAAGTGCACCAGCAGCACGTTGAAGAACGCCTCGTGTTCAGACACGGTTGGTTCATGGTTACGTCATCTTGGTTTTCTGTTGTTGTTGTTTATTAGTTTGAAGCATCAGGTTCAGTGAGTGAAGATGATGATGGAGTGAAATATGAACGTTCCAGTGTAACTGGTTAGTTACAGCAGGAAGCTCTGCTTGTACTGGACGCTCCCTTGTTTGGACAGCTGAAGGTTATTGTCAGTGGAAATATAAACAAACAGGTGAAGAGACGGCTGTAGTCAGTGGAAATATAAACAAACAGGTGAAGAGACGGCTGTAGTCAATGGAAATATAAACACAGTCAAACAGGTGGAATAACTAATCAAAGAAACCGTTCACACTTTCATTTGACCTCAACTTTATCACAGTGAAGTTCAGAGAAGTTTTTGACATCTCTATTATCTACACTATCTGTTTCCTAAAGGGTTTGGTTAAAGAACAAGATAATAATAATAATAAATGTTACACGTTTGGTGAAATTACAATAATGAATTGAATAATATACAGTATATTTTAAATAAACACTGAGGCTGAAACGTTTTATAGACATCAATGCAGACTTAATACATTTGTCCGAATTTTAAATTTAAATTTTAAATTTGGACAAATGCTGGATTTAAATATTTAACGTTCAGTTTCTGATTTGGTGCAGACGGTTCTCCTCAGAAACATGTTTTTCCTTCTTTTTGTATCCTCCTTCTTTTCCGTCTTGCTGAAGGATGGCTACACTCCTCCTGCTTATTTTCAGTTACTTAGCAACCAGAAGGAGATGCATTTTTGGGCTGGAACTCTGTGATGGAAGAGGGGGTGGGGTTAGGTGAGCGTTGTTCAGGAAAAAAAATAAAGTGAAGGCTGTTCTGGAGAAGAGACCGTCTTTAAGGTGAAGACAATAATTGGACATGGACGTTGTTTAATTGTGTGTAAAGACGCTGCAGGTAGTGTATTGATGGAGTGACTGTCTGTCTGTCATTAAACCTGTAAATGTAAATGCCTCAAAATGTCTGATAGGCTGGAGCAGACAGGTCAAATCAAAGGTCATATCAAAGGTCATACGTACCAGATAATGTGTACCTGAAGTAAACCCACACCACTGAGGAGTCACAAAGAGTCGTTGACCCTTCAGTACCACTGTTGACCTCTAGGGAGATTATCAGGATTGTTAGGGCAGGTTCAACTGCCCTAACAATCAGTTCATCTAAACTGGAGTTTGTTTGAGTGACAGATGGTGTCCAGTAATATTTTAGATTCTTCTAGACTCAACATTGTTGTTTCTTGTCCTTGAGGATGTTTTTGGGAGTGTGGCAGATGTTGGGGAGACTTTTCATCTGAAAGTAGAAGCAGGTGGAGCAGGCGGAGCAGGTGGACGGCTTGATTTGAGATACAAAAGGACGTGGGCCTCCACCCGTCCACGCTCCCCTATTCAGCAGCTCAGCTAATACCCATGCTAGGACGCAGGCGTCCGGCTGTTGTACACACACACACACACACACACACACACACTGGCACCAGGCCCAGTGTGTGTGTGTGTTCTATGGAACTTGATTTAAAGGAGACCCAGCCCAGCGATGGTGATGCACCGAGCTGAAACAGTGGCTCCTGGTTGGATTAAAATGTCGTGGTTGTTGGACCTGGTTCTTTTCTGCATATATTCTCGTCTTCGTAATTTTGGGTTTGTCTCCAAATTACTGACACCTCACCTTGGTTTTATCCAACCACAGGCTGGCATCAGTCTACTCTCAGGAATTAAATACTTTTTAAAAAAAATAAAACCTTATAAATAACCTTGAATATATCTTCTATATCCTGAAGGGGGAGCTAGACTCAACTGATTTCTAGTTGTAAATGTCAAATTGTATTTTTTCTTTTATATGTCCTTTAGTAAAACGTGTGAACCAACGCACGCCTTCATTTAATCAAGTTCAACGATGTCCAAGTCACGGCTTCATTTCCTCTGCGTTGATTTCAACTGGTGGAAATTTTATTAAAGGTGTAGTTTCAGATTGTCTAAGGTCTTCTGTGATTCACCGGTGGTCATAATTTAACACCCCCCCCACCCCCCACCCCCCCACGTACTGCGTGTCTGTGCAGACCAACCATTTTGATTGGCCGTGTTTTTTCTATTTTCCTCCAATGCCTGTCTCAGCTCCAGCTGCCTCTCCTCCCCCTCTCTATCTGCCCCCCCTCTATCTGCCCCCTCTCTCATTCTTTGCCTCCAGCTCTCGATTTTTCCCTATTTTTTCACATTTGCTTTTACCCCCCCTCCTCACTGAACCTCCTCAACTACATCAACACCCACCCCTCACCCCTCACCCACCCCTCACCCACCCCTCACCCACCCCTCACCCACCCCTCACCCACCCCTCACCCACCCCTCACCCACCCCTCACCCACCCCTCACCCACCCCTCACCCACCCCTCACCCACCCCTCACCCACCCCTCACCCACCCCTCACCCACCCCCCGACCTGATGTCACTCTGTTTGCGTTGCTTTTGTCTCACGGTGGAGAAGCAGAAGCAGCGATTGTATTTATTTATATTTTACTTCCCTGTTGTCCTGCTCTCTCTGTTTCTCTCTCTCTCTCTCTCCCCGCCCCCCCGTCCCTCCCTCCCTCCCTCTCTGTGTTCTCCCATCTCTTTACATGAGTAAATCCTACAGTGAAGTGAGGGAGTGATGGAGAGGAGAGGGTGAGCAGGACAGTATGTACTACAGACATGTCAGGCTTCATTCTCCTCCTTTTTGACCACGGTTTCCCACAACCGTAAAGGACCCACGGCCGTGTGTCGCTGTGAGCCTCTGCTGTAAGGCTTTCGGCGTCTTTGAGGTTGTCTCCGCGGCGAGCCGAGTGCAAGCGCATGTAAAGGAAAGGAGGGATTTTAAAAAAGCAGGAACGGATAGTGGAGCGAGGGCATCTGGACGTCTGGGAGGCAGTGACGGCTGGTTGGCTGCATTGTGTTGCTTTGATGACCCCCGCTGTGTAGCTGCCTGCTCATCAACCCCTCTCTCTCTCTCTCTCTCTCTCTCTTTTTCACTCCATCACCCTCCCCTTTCTCTCTCCTCTCTTTCCTCCACCATCTCCTCCCCCTTCTCCTTCTCCTCCGCCTCCTCCTCCTCCTCCTCCTCCTCCTCCTCCTCCTCTCTGTCCATCACAGCTCCCGGCCCAGCCATGTTCGGCACAGAGTCCTCATGTAAGTACCAACACCATCCTCCCGCCTTCTGTGTTTGTTTGTGTTCTGTGTCCTTTGATGTTCCGTCTAATGGACGAGGAGGAACAAAGGAAATGGCCGTCTCTCCTCCGGTCCTGTGTCCCTCCTTGTTTCTCCCCGACACTTTGCTGTTTTTTTTTTTTCCCCCTCCGTGGTTGTGCTGGTGGCAGATTGCACAGTGAAGAAACTGGGACCTACCATTTTTAGCCCCGAGGGTCAGCAGCTAGGAGCTAGCTGGTGCTGCTGAGATTTCCACCTGTGCGTTCTCTCCCTCTCTCTCTCTCTCTCTCTCTCTGTCTCTCTGTCTTAGCGTGTGCATGTGTGAGCGTTGTTGATGTGCTCTCACTCCGTCCCAGCTCCGATCCAAAGCTGTTAATCCTAACGCATGTTTGGCACGTGTGAAGATGGACGTGTCAGAAGATGGCAGCGTTCAGCAGAGTTGCTGTTGTTTCCAGACTCAGCAGCGTCTCCTCCTCCGTCCCGTTAGCCACGAGACCAGTTATTGGACCATCTTAGCAGCTTTACGTCCCAGGCTGCTGTCTGTGCTAAAGTAGCCCACTGCTGCTGGTGTGTGTGTGTGTGTGTGTGTGTTCTTGATCTTTTCTGACAACAGTGTTCATGTGGAGGTAGGCCCTGGTTCAAACCCCGTCTCTGTCATCAGTGCTGTAACGGCTCTCTCCTCTGCCAGGTCGATGCTCCACGGAGGTCTGAGCTGATCTTATTGATTCTCTGGCCACAAAGTCACAGCCAAAAGTAACTTACTTGTTTCGATGTCGGGGGAAGGCTAGCCGTGCCGGACGTCTTGGCGCGTTAGCGTCCTCGGTGTGAAATCTCTCCATTATAAAAATGTGCAGCAGAGTTCAAACGCTGTGGAGTTTGTTTTTTTTCCGGCAGTGCTGCCAGTTCCAGATTGCTGATATCGCTTTAGGTGTGTGTGTGTGTGTGTGTGTGTGTGTGTGGCTGTTTGAAAATCCTCACCAAAACCTGAGGTCATTTGAGGGTCAAGCTCAGCGCTCTGTATTTTTTTTTGCCAGATTGAACCTTTTTGTCCAACAAGGTTCAGACTTTATAATAATGCACTGGAGTTCAGTTCAAGTTGGTGTCTCTGTTTTATATTCTACTACACTTTTATATATTTACTCGTGTGTGTGTTGTTTATATTGAAATGCTCTGAGTTTTGTTGAACTTGTTTTTGTCTGTTTTTGTTGTTGTTGTGTTTTTACCTAAAGAAACAGACGCTGACAGACGTGCTCTGAGTGGTTACAGGCCAGAACAAGTTACAAACTTCACTTTCTTTATCATTTTGCGTCAGTCTAAAGTTTATCTGGACTTTGAAACCAAAGTAGCTCCGTTCTGTTTTTCTGAATGCTGTTTTTGGGGAAAAATAGATGAATGGGCAGGTGTTCATTTAATGAAGGCCAGTGCTTTCACTTTTCTCTGTAGTGTAGTATCTAGTTAGCTTCAGGCAGTATTGATTTTTTTTTCTTTCTTTTTTTGAAACGTTATTTAAAGTACACGTCCACAGAAGGTGAGCGAGAGTTAACACATGAAAGACCTGGATGATAATACTAAAGGAAGTCAAAGGAAATATGGATCTGGGTCAAAGACACAGCACACTCACATAAACCATGTCATTATATTAACAACAACTGAGAACAGTCAACTTCCAGAACAGTCATGAGAAAATGGTGGTAGTGGTTTTCCACAGATGGTCTCCAGGAAAGGAAATCAATAAAGAAGCTAAGTTTATAGAAAGTCTTTGGTGTTTGGCTGCTGAATCAGAGATTTGTCTAATATTTTAGGAATCATAATAATATGTCATTCTGTCAGAGGTTAGACTTCTCTTCAGTTTGTAGATCATGAAATGTGATTTTGTCCTGAAGAATTCCACTTTAAGAAGGAAGACCCAGAGAAACAGGCGTCATTCTGTTTGTTTGTTTGTTTGTTTGTTTTTATTCCCTCTTCTTCAAACCCGTGACATCAGAGCCCAGAATAGTCTGTGAATGGACTAGTTTGTTGACTTCCTGCACGATAACTCCTCCTGACGTCAGCAGGATTATATCAGTTACATCACTCTGCCTTTGAAGCCGTTACATCTTGTTCATCTGATGTGAGCGTTTCCTGAAACACAGAGAGTCCGACTTTTACATAAAGTCCCTCAGAGCTGAGTGATGATGCACTAACACCTACTGTAGGACTGACACCAGGCTGTCAACAGTCAACCACGTCCTGCTGTACCACCATCATAGAGTTTGTCAGTCTTTTCATGATGATGTGATATAGATATAGATGAAATGGTTTTAAAATCCAGTGATAATCCAGTAAAAAAGAAGCCTTGAACGCCCGACCTGAGGTCGACCAGGTCAGACGTTGGTACTGGTTCGTCCAAGTGTCGGTTTCCTCAGAGCAGCATTAGAGGCTAACTGACAACAGCCATAGGATGAGGCCGAGCGGCTCCCCAACAGCAGCCAGCTGTCTCTGTTGCTGTGGTAACCCCCCTATAAGAAGGGGAGGGGGGTGTGGTGGGGGGGGCAGAGAGAGAGAGATCTGGTTTCTGTGGTAACTGCTGACTTCTGCTATTTTTGTCTCTACAGCTCGTGTAAAGTAAGCAACCAAAAAATGTTGCTCTTATTGGTCAAAAAAACAAAAAGCTCATATTTTTTTTACTCATAGTTCAAGAACCGAGGCCTCACATTCACCAGCACCAGTGGAGGCAACGGAGCTGCTGCCGTGTGTCCCATTATTACCTTCTCAGATCATTGAAAAGAAAATTGTTGATTTTTTTTTTTTTGGTTGGTTGAGTCTCTGTGATGTGAGTATGAAGGTTTTACATACGTGGTTATTTATAGTATAGAACTGGAGCAACTGATAGATGATGTCATGTTCAAATACACTATGATATGATTGAATATGTGAGGTTTGAAATGAAGCCTGTGATTATCTGTGACCCCGGCTGAGCTACTGTTTAATCATTTGACTGTTAATTAAACCTGGGAGTTGGTGGATCCTTTATTTTAATAGAACCAGAGCAAATGTTTACAAGTTTGATGCTTAATGTTATATAACATGTTACAGAACCTGCGGTGATAAATAATTGACCCGTACGTGTGTCCAATTCATGAATTCTTAAATGGTTTGCATTAACAGCACATGTGGTTGGACGACATTCATCGATCACAGATTATAGTCCAGTAAAGACAGGAGCTCTTTTTTCATTCGTGGTGAAGAGATCAGATTAGTTCAAGGAAAGAAAGGACTTGTGTATTATGTCCTTTAGAATTGACTTTTTTTTTGTGTGGTCTTTACACTGTTTCATCAAAAGTAGAGACCTTTTTGAATTCCATCAAAAGCAGTAGTTAAGTAGAAACTTTAAAACATAGAAGCAGCTTGAATTTTCCTGCTCAACCTAAAGGTCTGGTTGCTGCTCAGATTGTCAGGATTTACAGATAGAAGAAAGAAGCAGATGTTGTGGGTGTATTACATGATAAAAGAAAAAATCACATTTTTCATTATAATTGTCCTTTTGAATTATGAATAGACCTATTTGATATACATATATATATATATACATACATATATATATGTATGTATATATATATATGTAACAATCACCAACCTTTCAAATATCTAAGGCTTTATTTAGCAGTTTTTCATCTTGGTGGATTCTGAGTTTCAGTCGTCGAGGTGTTTGAATCAGTCACAGTTTCCCACTGCCACAGGAGCAGAGACGTAATGAGACGGCTTTAATACAGGTGCTTAAAATTTTGGAAAGTGTCGTTGTGTTTTTAAGGTGTGAAAAGTGAGCGTATACTGTACGATAAATGCTGGGAAAACACCCGAAACTGCGACGATGCACATCCTCCGCCTCCAAACCATTTTTTAAAAATAAGTCTTGACTGTCATTGAAAATATTTCATCAATCAGCTCTTACTGTGTGAACTGGCGTCGACTCGTTGTTTTAACGCACCATCAGATTTCTCCAGATGATCCACGTCATCTGTTGTCATCGTGGCGTCATTCTGCTCCCTGTGGAACGTGGGAGTTTTGTGAAACTACTTAGCAAACAGCAGCAGCTCCCAGGCCGTTTTGCTGCCATCCATAATTTGAGCGACACACAGCTGGTGCCAAGAGCAACAGAGCTGAGACTCTTGAGTTTAATGATCACAGTCTTGGCCGCGGCCAAAGGCGATGATATCATTCCACTGCATCTGGTTCCATTCGCTCGTCTCTCTCACCTCGTTTGTTACGGACCTTGGATGGATTTCTTTTATGTTATACATTTAAATATCACTTTGTTGTGTTCATGTGCAGCACGACTACGAAGACCAGAGTCGGAGGACGAAGGAAAACGGTTTTCTCAATCGAGTGTGAGTTGAGTTTTTTAGGATTTGAACCACGATCGAGTGTGAGTTGAGTTTTTTAGGATTTCAACCACGATTGAAAGATAAATCAGTTGCTAAGAACTTGCGAAACTCCGCTCACATCACTGCAGTTAGTTAAAACGCAGCCCTAAGCCTTTACAGAGCCTGCCCTCAGTGCATCACTGACGGCAGTAAACAGTCATTGGTTTGAGCTGTGTGTGTTAGTCATGAACACGTGGTTCAGAGAAGCTGCTGTTCTCACAACGACCCTGAAATATTAGAGTGCAGGAACCTTAGTGAGAGGTTAATGGAACCGACAACTGTACCTTCAGCTGAAGTCGTCTGGCACCGATGAGATAATGTTTAACTTGTGTAGCACGATTGTTGAGTCTTTGACGCTGTGCTCACGGTCGTGCTGTAAAAACAAGCCCATATTTACACATACTCAGCCGTCGCTTCTTACAGTTTGTTGTTCAACATCGGTGCGTGCTGATTGGCTACCGCCTGATCATTGTTCTTGGTGAAACTTGGAGGAGGAGCGGCCTTTAATGAAATCACCTTAGGAGAATCTTGTAGAGGAGAACTCTTCATCCGTCATCATCGTCTTCAAACGCAGGCCAGAAACTCCAGCTAACCTCGTCAGCTTTTTAATTTGAGCGCTCTCTCTCGCTCTCTCTCGCTCTCTCTCGCTCTCTCTCGCTCTCGTTGTCTCTTTTTGTATGGTAGGAAGCTGAAGAATGGAACAAAGTGCAGCGTCACTCAGCTGATCCCTGCTCCACTCAGACAATCTTCTCTGTGCAGCAACATTGTTGCCTTGTCTCCTACCACTTAACTAACCCAGTAACTAGTCGCCTGAACAACATTGCTCCTGGACAGGGAGTTTATCATCTGAACATGTTAAACCCAGTCATTACTGTCGTCATTATTTTGTGTTTTCTGTCAACTTGAAGTGACATCTTTTCAGCACATGCAGAAGAATGGAAGAGAGAACGAGAGGTTGACGTCCAACAGAGGGAGGAACTTATATTATAACTTTTTTTATTTTCATAACATTTATTTGTGGCGATCTCAAATGAATTGATTTCCGTGCTGCTGCACTGATCTACTGAACAAAATAACAAAGATGTCCTCAAACCCTGACCAGTCGATGACCCGTGATTATGATTAATAAATCAGATTTTGTACATTTTCTTATCAGTAGAACAAATTTAAACAGATGTTTTTTTTCGTCCTATTTGACTTTTATTTGTTGTTAATTTGCTCAGCAGTCAAACCACAGCAGCCTCTGTCGTCACCTTATGTTGAGCCACACGTGCTGTTTACCTGGTAACAGCAAAAGGCTAATCAAACATGATTGATCAAACAGAAGGCGGGGGGGTCGGGGGTGTGGGGGGGGGTCGGGGGTGGGGGTGAGGGGGTCTCTCCTCCTGTCTACAGAACGTTTCCCGTCTGTACAAGATGGAACGTGAACAATGACTCATTTTCTATGAATCTTTTGACAGGTTTTAAAACCAGAATGAACAGGTTTGTTGACCTTGAAGCAGGAACAGCAGGTGTCGCTGTTGGAATAGATTCTACCGTTGGTACTGTTTGAATTTGCTCTTTGACCACCAGGCTGTGCTGATGGACCAAATTCTTGAAAAAGCCCTAAAAAAAATGAAAATAGATTTTGTATCGCCCGTCAGTTTGACATCAGTGCTAACATGCTAACATGCTAACACGCTAACACGACTGATCCTTGATTTTCTGTAAATCAACACCAAACAGACTCCTTCGTCCTCTTTTCCCCGTTGGGTCATTTAGGGGTTGTCATGGTTACCGCCTACAGGAGGAGACTGAGGAGCGCTCACATCCCTGCCCCCTTCATTAAAATCCATCTTATTGATTGGCTACGATTGTATCTCCCCCTCACCCCCCCCCCTCCTCCTCCTCACACTCGTTCTGCTGGGTAACCAGAGAGAGAGCCCGACAGGAGCCGGCTCACGGTTGTTCGGTGCTGCTGTCACTCAAAGGTATCAGCCAATCACACACTACACAAGCGTTTCAGAGGGACGTCACTGGTCAGTGATGTCGAGGGAGGCCGCGGACTTTGATTTGTGGCGACCAAAAAACCCCCTGTGCTTTTTTTTTTGTTAGTCAGTTATTTTTCTGAGGACTCAGATCTGTAGGAGCTGTGTGACTGTAGTGTGACTGTAGTGGGACTGTAGTGTGACTGTAGTGGGAGTGGGAGTGGAGGGGGAGGAGTCATGAACACAACTGTACCATGACTGTGTTTGTCAGGGGGAATTTTTTATTTTTTTTTCACTTGTAAATGCCCTTTGTGTTGTGTACAGCAGGGGGCCCCGTAGGTCTGTGTTGATATTCATGAGGTGAGTGGAGCAGCTCTGTGTGAGTGTGTGTTGGTGAGATTCACTCCAGCTTCAACAGATTGGTGTATTTACACAGACCTGTGAGGAGGAGCGTCGACTCACACCTGTTGGTTTCCATCCAATCAAATCAACAGATTTTTTAATCATCCTGGTCGACATCTGTGGCTGTAGAAATAAACAGAAGAAGAAGAAGAAGAAGAAGAAGAAGAACCATCGCTTCACAGACAGAGTCAACACTTTGACAAAAACCCTGCACGATGTCTTAGTTATTGACTGTCTGACTGACTGTCTGACTGACTGACTGACTGACTGACCGTCTGACTGACTGACTGACTGACTGACCGACTGACTGACTGACTGACTGACTGACCGACCGACCGACCGACCGACCGACTGACTGACTGTCTGACTGACTGACTGACCGTCTGACTGACTGACTGACTGACTGACCGACTGTCTGACTGACTGTCTGACTGACTGACTGACCGTCTGACTGACTGACTGACTGACTGACCGACTGTCTGACTGACTGACTGACTGACCGACTGTCTGACTGACTGACTGACTGACTGACCGTCTGACTGTCTGACTACATCAATATGAACGTCCTTTCACTGTTCACTGTTTGTGTGATGGCACATGGACGAGTGGACGAGTTTGTGCGTCTCAGCTGGGGGTTCTTTGTCATTCCTGTCCTGCCAGCGGTCCGTCACCCCCCTGATCCCCCCCCCCAACTTCCTGAAAGGTCACGTCTCCTGTTGTCTCGGGTGACATTTAGGCCTGAGTTTGTCTGTTAGAATTTATTCCTTCACTGCATCACACTATACAACCCCCAACTCCCCCCCCACCCCCCCACTACCCATGTGCTCTGGCAGCTGACAGCAGTGGTAGACTTGGAAATGTAAACTTGACACCAGTTTGAATCAGAGCCTTTTTTCTTTTTTATAGAAAAGACGTTTCTTTTCAAAGACTGATACAGAGGGTTTATGATTCACAGAGTTGATGATTTTTTTCTTCCATAGCGAAAACGTATTTACAACATATTTTACAAAACATATTTGAAGTCCTTCTTGTAAATGGAATTTGTCTTTATAATGAAATCAAGGAGGAAATATTATTTATAATGTTTTTTTAAATACATGAATTATGAAGTCATTTTCTCTTCAGGAGGATCGGTTCCACCTCATTTGTTTTCTTGTAAATTCATTAGTTTTCTCACAGAATGAGGTTCATATTCTCACCTCGACCAATCAGCAGTCACGTGGATCACTTTCAGTCGCAGCTACAATCATTTCTGTGAGTGGGATTTAAACCCGTGGCAGCAGAACACAGAGCTGTGTGTGACAGATTATTACATCACAGCGTTGGTGTTGACGTTCCTCTCTGTCTGTCGTAGAGAATCACTCAAACGGAAATAAAGGCTGTACTTACCACTGCTGCTCAGCGCTGCTTTAAGATTGCACCCTGCTCTGGTCAGAGTCTGTGTTTCTTTCCGCCCACTAACTGCTGTTTGTGTCACAGAAAAACCCTGGGCTAGAAGAGCTAGAAGAGCTAGAATCAGTACGTTTGTGTCACTGACCAAAGCAACGCACAGTCACCGCCAGGAGTTTCTGCAGTTTGTTTTTTTTTTCTTCTCGACGTGTCAGAGGTTTAGAACATTAAATGAAACCTGTTGACTTTACCTCACGAGCAGAAATTCAAGAATCAACAAACGTCTTAAAATCACAATGTTTGTTTTTCAAACAGTCTCTCAGTTTTTTAAAGTCTCTGCAGTAATAGATCTATTTTTGGCTCCGTGGGTTTTTATAATTAAAGTCTGTAACATGGATTTTCTCAGAGCCGACAGTTTTTCCTTCGTGAGGTTCAGGGTTGTTCCGATGAACGTCCAAGCAGCTGTTTATGAGGCTGAGTGTGATTTAAACCTTTAATGACAGTGAATCAACTCTGTGGTTCCCAACGTCAACTGGGTGGAATATTTTTAGGAAGAAAGTCACAGTGGAACTTATGAATTTAAGTTGGGTTTTTTTCCCGTGCTGCTGTTGAGTAAAGATTTCTTTGTTGCCCAAAACAGTAGACGACACCAGAGGTTGATCACCAAAAACAACAAAGACATTTTTTTGTTTGCAAGGAAGTTGAAAACGCTCCCGTTTATGTTTGCAAGGAAGTTTGAAAACGGTCCAATTGGATGGACTGTAATCACAAACATCAGAAACTGTTGGTTTTCCCACGCTTCCTGGAAAACCTGGAAAACCTGGAAAAAATGACACATTTTCCAGTCATGGAGAAAATATCAAAAAATGAGGGGAAAAAATGTGTTGTTGTTTCACACAATGACTTGTCTGTTGTACTGTAGCTGTTTATAATGTCCTGGAAAAGTGGGGAGGGGCGCGGAGGGGGGGCTTTTAAGAAACATTTACAGAAATATTTTCATTTTAACCCATAAATGTGTCAAATAAGAGAAAAATTAGTCCAAATTGTTCAACAAACAGATAAAATTCAACTGCATCGTGGACGTGAACCTAAACGTACACTGTGAAAACACTAGTTTTTCTTCGTGTCTTGTTTTTAGCCTCCATGCTAGCTGTTATCTTAGCTGCTGTCGCTTCATACTCACTGAATTTAACTTTTTTTTCACTTCTGTAAATTTGGACTGAGTGAAGATTTAAACATGCAGTAACACCGTTCATCCTCCAGTGCTGTGGAAAACAACCAGTTAGCTGTTGTTAGCTTATTTGCTAACAGCTAGGCGTCAGAGAGGGCGGTGTCCTCGGCTCTGTGCGGCGCTGACAGGGGTTGTCGGGGCGACCGCCTGTTTCACCACGGGCTGCTGTGAAAGAGTCTTTTCTGCTGAGACGAGAGCTCCCACTTGACAGCAGTGAAAAGCTCTGCAGCTGCACCCACCAACGCCGGCGCGTGCACACAGACGTGTGTCTGTGGGCGGCGGTACGACGGCCGAGCTACGTCCTGCTCTGCCAACCTTTAAGGTGTTTGAGGCGACTCCTCTTCTCCTCCTGCCTCGGCCTTGGTCGTAGAACCAGGGCAGCGTGACAGTGTTTGTCTTCTGTTGAGGAGAACGAGTCGTGGGTGATTGTTTTTTACTGCCGTGTGTGTCATGAGCGCTCATCTCCAACCACTCAGCTCAGTGGTCTCAAAGTGAGGGTGACGGCCTGGTTTCTGTCCAACAACACTGTTAATATAAACTTTAGTACCTGGTTAGGATGGAGACCATAAGCAGCGTCTACAAACACTGGGAACGAGAGAGTTTTGACTTTTGTTCCAACATAAGCAGCGTCTACAAACACTGGGAACCCCCCCCGTCACTGTCTTCCTCTGTAGTTACAGCCTCCTCTGGTCTCCCTTGTTGAGGAGCAGCCGGGCTCTCTGGGAAAAGCCCAGAGCTGCGAGTGACAAGTTTGACTGAAACCTTTCATGTCTTTAAACTGTTCTGAAGTTGTTGGGTTTTTTTTTTTTTCCTTTTTTCCAGGCGTTCCTCTGTAGACTTGTCCTACTTTTATTCTAGAGTTTTTCTTTCTAAAATGATGTTCCTCTTCTAAGTGATTGTAAGCCTTCATCTTGTTTCCGTCTCTGTTTCTTGTCTCCTCAACAGTAAGCATGTTTCTGAACACCCTGACGCCCAAGTTTTACGTGGCTCTGACGGGAACCTCCTCCCTCATATCAGGACTCATTTTGGTAAGACTTTCTGATCATCACCTGGACGGTGGACTGTTGTCAGTAAACACCTGCTAATACTGCAGTACCTGCAGTACCTGCAGTACCTGGAGCTACTCTGTCAGATGTGTACTCTGGTGTTGCGTCAGCTCAGCTCCACTCTTCCTGGGTGACTTAATGAGGCTGGATGTCATTTGTTAGTGGTTTAATCACAGGTTCAAAGGCCACGAGAGGCTGAGCAGAGAAAATCCATACTCATTAGGTCAGTAATGAGAGGAGGCACAGAAAAAAGAAAAAAAGAAAAGAAATCAGTCAGCCTCTGAATGTGTCAAAGAGAATGTGAAAGGAGGGAAAATCATCCTTTAATATAGTAGAAATAAAACCCTGTAGTTTAACGACAACTGGACTGTCAACGTAGAGAAAACAGTCAGGTTTGATTTTTAATATTTTTATATATATATTTATATATTACGTGTGTGTGATTTATGTATATATTGCATATAAATATATATATTTTTATGGATATACAGTGGTTCACCACAGAGGTCACCCTTCAGTTGGACGACGCAGCTGTTCTTAGGACGAATCAGATTAAAGAACAGTCGTCGTTTGGAAAATTCACCTTCAACTTCTCAGCTCGATTCATCAGTCATTGGTTGTTGTACATCTGTAGGTCAGTGTTGGTCACTACAGTACCACCAATGGTACCTTAAACCATAGTTTGGCCACCGCCACACTGTCACCAGGTTAACTGTGTGTTTCCTGTGGAGTCACATGTTCTTTGACTTGAACCTGATTGGACTGGACTGAAGCCTTTGAGTCAGAGTGAGTTAGTGTTTGACAAGGACACACACACACACACACACACACACACACTCAGTCAGTCAGGGTGGTTTTCAGGAGCAGCTTCCAGTCTCACTCTAGCGTCTGATTGGTTCTCACTACTGCCACCATGACTCAACAGTCTTTGGTCCACGGAGGCAGCACAGCGCCTCCTCTGGCTGGAGGTCCACGAGTGGAGACATGTTGTTAGGAGTGTATTTGTTGACCTTTCTTGACATGAACCCACGTGATCACTGTAGAAATGTATCGTACCTTTAAAACCAGGAGACAGAAAAACATCACTGAGTTCTTATTCTCCTCCTCCTCCTCCTCCTTCTTCTCCTCCTCCTCCTCTTCCTCCTCCTTCTTTGTCTCCACAGATCTTTGAATGGTGGTATTTCAGGAAATATGGGACGTCCTTCATAGAGCAGGTGTCTGTGAGCCACCTGCGCCCCCTGCTGGGCGGAGTCGACAGCAGCTCACCCAGCAACTCCAACACTAGTAACGGAGAGGCTGACTCCAACAGACAGAGTGTGTCTGGTGAGAAGTCGTCCTGTGTCCACCGTGACTGGTTAATCTGTTAGGATGATGAATAATCTGATCATTAATCTGATGAATAATTAGATTTTTTTTCTTACATCATTCACCCTCTTATAAGTGAAACACACAGAACAGAATACACACCGTCAGCAGTTTTTTTTCTGGGTATAATAAATGGAATATTCTCCTAATCCTCCAGATAATCTGTTTGAATATAGCTGACCCCCCCCCACCAACATCAGCTTTTGTTTACAGCTCAGCACAGTAGGATTATACAGATGAAAAGAAAGTGTTGAACATTTTCAGACGGACTGATCTTGTCACGGCAGCCGTCGACTCTGGATTAAAATCCTCGTCTTTACGTTCAGAGAGAAGACGACGTCAGAAACAGAATAATGACGACTTGATAAACCTGAGCCTGTTTAGTTGAACACAGCCCTGATGTACTCAACGGGACTGAAGAAAGATGTGCACCAGAGTTTTAACAGCCAAGTCTGTCTTTCTTCTATAGTCATCTGCTGCCACCTGGTGGAAGAAGCATTTAATTGTTGACCAAAGACAAACTATTTGCAGTAAATAAATAATAGTTTTCAGACTAATTAAGGGAATTTAAATAGTTCTCTCCTCCACACCTGGAAACTATTTGCAGTAAAGACCAGTGACCACTGACCACTGACCAGTCCAGTCCAGTCATGTGGTGATGGCAGCAGCAGTCTGTGTGGACGTGTTTCAGTCCTCCTTCCTGTTGTCACAGAGGTCAGTGAGTCGGTCAGTGAGCTGCAGGGTCGTATGGTAGAGTTAACAGTCACTCTTAGAAGTGCACCGGGGGGGGGGGGGTAAAGGGGAGGGGGATCGTTGGTCCCTCTGCCCTTGACGCTCATCATCACCACTGTTCTTCTTCTTTGTCTCCGTCCTCTGCTGCAGAATGTAAAGTGTGGAGAAATCCTCTCAATTTGTTCCGAGGAGCGGAGTATAATCGGTGAGTGACGGCAGATGAACGCTGCCTCCTCCTCCTCCTCCTGTTCCTGTTCCTCCTCCTCCTGTTCCTGTTCCTCCTCCTCCTCCTCCTCCTCCTGTTCCTCCTCCTGTTCCTCCTCCTCCTCCTGTTCCTGTTCCTCCTCCTGTTCCTGTTCCTGTTCCTCCTGTTCCTCCTCTTGTTTCATTTTCTCTCTTTTCTACTCCCTTCCATCTACCTCCCTTCACATTCCTATCATTCGTTCTCCTTCCCTTCCTCCTCCTGTTCCTGTTCCTCCTCTCTGTTGATCAGTGTTTGTTTGTCATGTTCACTCCCCGGCCTCCTGTTTGTCATCTTTATCTCTCTGATCCACCTCCTCTGTATCTTCACCTCCTCTGTATCTTCTCCTCCTCCTCCTCCTCCTCCTCGTCTGTCTGTCGTTTCCTCCTCTGACTCACTGTAACGATTATTTCTCTCCTAATCCTCCACTTTCTCCCCTTCATCCTCCTCCTCTTTCCTCCAGGTTTGATCTCAGTTTCCTCTGATCTCTTTCTCTCCCCTTGGATCACTTTTATTCTCTCCTCTCTCCCCCGTCTCCCCCGTTTGATGAGACCTCCCTCCTGGTCTTGGGCCTTTTTGGGCCTTTTCATTTGTCTTGCTGTGATGTTTTTCTGTCCTTCTCGTCTTCTTGTACCTTCACCCACTGCACACAGTCGTTCAGAGTCAAATTCTGCTTTTATCAAGTCAACACACCTGCTGAGTCTGCGTCTCCTCCCTCCTCACCCTGACCCCTCACCTCTCACCCTGACCTCTCACCCCTCACCCTCTCCCCCCTCACCCTGACCCTGACCCCTCACCCTCACCCTGACCCTCCTCTCCTGCGTGTTTTCATTGTGTGGATCAGAATCAAACACTTTAAATTCAAATAGAAACTGTCAACATTACGTATCAATGTTTCCACTCGTGTTTCTGCACAGATATACATGGGTGACGGGTCGAGAGCCGCTGACCTACTACGACATGAACTTGTCGGCGCAGGATCACCAGACCTTCTTCACCTGTGACTCCGATCACCTCCGACCCGCCGACGCCAGTGAGTGAACGCGGCTGACCTCAGAGGAGTGACCAGTGATGAGTGTGGTCTTTGAACCGATAACAAACACCTGGTACTAACGCCCCCTGTCTGTCTGTCTGTGTTGTGGCAGTAATGCAGAAGGCGTGGAGAGAGAGGAATCCACAGGCTCGCATCTCCGCCGCACACGAAGCTCTGGAGCTGGAGGAGTGAGTTCAATAACATGGTTTAAGAATCAACCACAAAAACATGCTGTATTTTCCAGACTACAAGTCGCAGCAGTGCCCTCTAGTGGCTGTCAGTGCAGAAACTAACAGTCGTGAAATTATATATTTGATTATTTATGTCGTGAACCCAGACAAGGGATGAAAAAAAAAGTGCGACTTTTTCTCTGGAAAATACAGTAAAAACACACAGTTTTCTCCCCCCTCCCTCCCTCCCTCCCTCACTCACTCTCTCCCCCCGTCTCCCTGCAGCTGTGCGACGGCGTACATCCTCCTGGCGGAGGAGGAGGCCACCACCATCATGGAGGCTGAACGTCTGTTCAAACAGGCGCTCAAAGCTGGGGAGGGCTGTTACCGGCGCAGCCAGCAGCTCCAGCATCACGGCACACAGTACGAGGCCCAGCACAGTGAGTGGAGACTGGGGGGGGGGGGGGAGGTCAGGGGGGGTTCAGTCTGGGCTTCTTTGAACACTCCGTCACGTGTGTGTGTGTGTGTGTGTGTGTGTGTGTGTGTGTGTTCTCCCAGGAAGAGACACCAACGTCCTGGTGTATATAAAGAGGAGACTGGCCATGTGCTCCAGAAAACTGGGCCGAACACGAGAAGCTGTTAAAATGATGAGAGATGTAAGTACACACCCTGTCAGCAGAGGACACACACACACACACACACACACACACACACACAGAGACAACGACAGTTATTCAGTCACAGATATGGAATTAAAAAAAAACAATTATCATGTTGTAACAGTGAAAACCTGAAGTAAAATCAAATCAAATATTTGGTAAATACTGTTCTTTAACTAGTACAGTCGCCCCCTGGTGGTTCCCTTTGTTACTTCACTGAGTTTGAGTGACAATGAACAGCAGTCATATATGATGGGGTTCAGTTGTTGTTGTTGTTGTTGTTGTTGTTGTTGTTGTTTATTGTCAGGACATAAAGATGATTTAAACAATTAAGAGAAAATTGTAGAAAATAAAATCACAAGTTAGCTCATGTCTACTGGCTGTGATATACTGTGAATGTGGCGCCCCCTGTCTGGTGTTACATATAACAACAGTTGTGTGTTTTCCAGTTAATGAAGGAGTTCCCTCTCCTCAGTATGTTCAATATCCACGAGAACCTGCTGGAGTCACTGCTAGAACTCCAGAACTACGCTGACGTCCAGGCCGTACTGGCCAAGTACGACGGTGAGACACACACACTCACACACACACACACACACAAATATACAACAATGTCGACTGAACTTCAGCCACAAAATTGACTGTTAAATTTCAGCCAATCAGACGAATGTTTTTGAGGAAACTAAAACCATTTCAGCTCCACACAGACGGCTGTGAAACTCCACCGTCTTCACTCTCTGTCCTCCAGGCTCCTCTCCATCACCTGTAACCCCCCCCCCCCCCCCCCCCGCCCTTTCTCTCATGTCTTCTCTCTGTCTCCTCCACAGATATCAGTTTACCTAAATCTGCAACAATATGCTACACAGCAGCCTTGCTCAAAGCCAGGGCGGTGTCGGACAAGTGAGTATCAGTTCAGGTCTGAGCTGCTGTGAACACTTCAGTACAATGATGAAGACAGTGATGAAGACAGTGATGAAGACAGTGAAACAGCCTGCAGTGACAGAGACCCTGTTACGGCTCATTGTTACTGTTGTCATTGTTCCACGTTCTACTGTGACACGGTTCTCTTAGTGTTGACAGACAAAACAGAACTTTATACATTTAATGTCTTACACCGTCCCCTGATGGAGCCATTGTGTCTGTGTCTCTGTCTGTGTCTGTCTGTAGATTCTCTCCAGAGGCAGCGTCCAGACGAGGTCTGTCCACAGCAGAGATGAACGCAGTAGAAGCCATTCACAGAGCAGTGGAGTTCAACCCTCACGTTCCCAAAGTGAGCAGTCACCCCTCTGACCTCTGACCTCTGACCTCTGGCCTGACTAAGTATAAAGCTAATGAAATGTTTCCTCCTCTTCCTCAGTATCTGCTGGAGATGAAGAGTCTGATTCTTCCTCCAGAACACATCCTGAAGAGAGGCGACAGCGAGGCCATCGCCTACGCCTTCTTCCACCTGCAGCACTGGAAACGGGTGGAGGGGGCGCTAAACCTGCTGCACTGCACCTGGGAAGGCAGTGAGTACAACCATCATCAACACCACCAACAACAACAACACCATTAACAACAACAACACCATCAACACCAGCCTGTGTCTCTAAGAACCTCCTGTCTGTGTCTGCGTCTGTGTGTGTCTGTCTGGGGG
>NC_024312.1:2338588-2340328 GCF_000523025.1 Cynoglossus semilaevis | reverse complement strand
AGAGGGAGAGGAGACGTTTTTTTTTTAAACGTTGGCGTCAACTTCATCTCTTTAAGAGTCTGTGTGTAATGTTAACTTCACGGTGCAGGGGGCGCTCACTACTAATGTTGTGTCAGTAGTTATGACACCTGATCACCCCTTAGCACTGGTGGCTAATTGTTGGCTAACTGTTGGCTAACTTTTGGCTAACTGTTGGCTAACTGTTAGCTAACTCAGCTAAAGTAATTATATTTATTAACGTTCATTGTCCTAGAAAAAAAGCCACAATTAAATCCATGATTGTTTGTGACAATAACTGTGTGTAGAACAACAACAACAACAACAACATCATATTGTTGAAGCTAATGAAGTAAATACAGTGGATGAAGTTGTACAGTTTACGTTTGACTTCTGTTCTGAACCTGTGACTCATCACTGACTCATCACTGACTCATCAACTCCAGCGTGACGTTCTAAACTGACCAACTAACATTATAACATCTGTGTGTGTGTGTGTGTGTGTGTGTGTGATGTGTGGAAGCAGTGTTCCACGAGGTGTCAGTCTACCCCAAGAAGGAGCTGCCCTTCTTCATCCTCTTCACAGCTGGACTCTGCTCCTTCACCGCCATGTTGGCTCTGCTCACACACCAGTTCCCTGAGCTCATGGGAGTGTTTGCTAAAGCTGTGAGTTTATACACACACACACACACACACTGTCACCTTTGTCACAAACACCAACTGAACAGTAGAAGACTGGGGACAAACGCCCCTACTGGACAATGTGTGAAAAACAGATTGGTGCAAAAATATGACTTATTAGTTACTTGTTAGTATTATTTAGCCAGCAGAGGGCGCTGTTTGTCCTGCACCCTCCTCTCTGAGGCTCTGGATGTGACTGAGCTCATTGATGAGACCCACGTCATTAGCAGATACACACACACACACACACACACACTTGTTGTGTTTTCTTGTGTGTTGTGGTGACCTGTCGTGACCTCTGGTGACCTGTGGTGACCTGTCGTGTCTTCTGCTCCGTACAGTTCCTCAGTACACTCTTCGCTCCTCTCAACTTCATCATGGAGAAGGTGGAGAGCATCCTGCCGTCCAGCCTCTGGCACCAACTGACCCGCATCTGACCGCCATCCTCCAGAACCAGAACCAGAACCAGGACCAGGATCAGGATCAGGATCCAACCTCAGACTAGACAGAAACAGCTGGACTGAAACCCAGAACGCTGCATCAGACTGGACCCACACACACACACAGACAGACACACACAGACACACACAGAGAGAGCGGTGGGGTCCAGGAGGGAGTTCTGACTTTATTTGATATGTTTTCATTTTCTTGGGTTTCCAGTTTCAGTCAAAGCTGTTCTTTTGTTGTACAGAGGTGATGAAATGCCATCGATGAAAAGTGAAAAAGACAAAAAAAACCACAATAAAGGACTTTTTGTGTATTGCTGCACCACAGCTTCTTCCCAACATTTCTGTTCACACCGAGACGTCCCGTGGACGACACCGTCCCGTGGACGACACCGTCCCGTCCTCTGACTTGTTCCGTTGGTCTGATCTTCTGTTCGCAGCCTCGTCAGACTGGAGACCTTTCTCTCAGTGTTTTCACAGTTCCCTCCAGAGCAGCAGCTTCTCCAAACATCTGTCCAAGGTACAGGGTTTCCTAACGTTTCAGGTCCGTGACGGAAGGAATTCTGTGCGGGGGGGGAGCGGAGGGGGGGTCGCGGTGGGCGGTCTGGGGCGTGGC
>NC_024312.1:2311409-2334710 GCF_000523025.1 Cynoglossus semilaevis | reverse complement strand
GGTGCGGGGGGGTAGCGGAGTGGGGGTCGCGGTGGGCGGTCTGGGGCGTGGCACAGAGCACCGTTTGGGCCCCGTTTTAAAATGTTTGTTAAATTTATGCCAAGGCTGAAAGTCAGTGACGTCTTCACAGAAGTTCAACCTCTTTTAATGTTCAGTCAAGATTAAAATGGTTTCATCCAGACTGAGAAGATTTCCTGTGGAAGGAAAGGGTTAAACAGGAGTTCATGAGGCTCCGCGTCAGTTCCTCCGTCGTCGGAGCTCAGGTCGGCCCGAGTCGGAACCACTCTTTAAAGTGACTGAAGTGAACAGAGGTATGTGGAACAGTTAGTACAGACACCAGTCCCTGTTGCGCTGCACTGGTCATGACATTTTGAGCACGAACACAGGACTAGAACACAGTCAAAGGTCACGATGGGATTATTCATTACAGCAGAGTTGGGATTAAATGATGGACTAGATTAGATCTTTCACCTGATTCGTTTTCACACTGCAGTATTTTGTATTTCTCCTTTTACTGCAGTAAAACCTCAGTAAAAATACCTTTGTGCAGCTCACACCACATGAAGAAATGAACAGCAGAGGCAACAATAATCTCATTTTGATTTACACAACTACATATTTACACAGAAATCTATCTGATCAAACAGCAAAGAAGCCGAGCAGAAAGTGTTCAGGTTTAATCCTCCTCTAAAACTTAACGATGTAATAAATATGTCCCCAGAAAATCTGTCTGGTTAACAACGTTCTGATTCATTTCTTAGGAACTTGAAGGTGATTCTTGTAGATCTGAAAAGTTTCCACTAAAGAGAAATCCTCCAAACCACAGGTTTTGTTGTGAGGACATCAGAGGACGACAGCCTTCATGTGGTTCAGAGCCTGCACACAGACGTGACACCATAATCAGAGATTATATAACGTCAGCTATCGTTTCAGCGTCTCACTCCTCAGGGCTGTTTCCACTCGACCGTCCACTCTTCAAGGAAATCTGAGCCTGGAGATCAGATTCTACTGCTTCTGTTTCCTGGAGGAACATGAAGAAAAGTGACTGAGAAACGACCACTGAAAGGCAGCATCCAGTGTAGACTGTCTGGAGAAGGAGACGGTCTCCCACTTCAGTAGTCTACAGTGGTGTCAGTCTACAGCTCACCACACCAGGCAGCTTCACTTTTAGCAGTACTGCCACCTGCTGGTGCTATTTCCCCGTTTATTTTTGGGATAAAGAGAGAGAACGGGGGGGGGCGGTCGTCCTGGTTGTTAACGTGAAGCACTAAAACATGCACTGACTGTTAATCTGTTTGTGTCAGTGCTGCAGAAACAGCCGTTCAGGAGCAGCAGTTTGTAGAGTCTGACGACGAGGGACAAAGAATTTCACAGTCAAATATTATTGGGTGTCGTCCGTTTCTTATACAGGATCTACACATTCATCAAAACCATGTGTGTTCTCACAGGTGTGAGTGGTCGAGTGTGATGTCACCTCTGACCTTTACAGGTGTACACGTCCACCTGCTGGTGGCAGTCACGGCAGTGCACCGCGCAGCACCAGTGGAACTTGCACTCGCACTTGGTGGTCTGGCTGACCCGAGACGTGTCGTAGCCCCGGCCGCAGCACATCACCTCACAGCCGTCCACCCCACGGGACGTACGGTTACAGAGACGTCCGCCTGTGCCCACGGACCCTGGACGGTCAGAGACAGAAAGACACGACGTCACAGGAATCACAGAAGTCCTGGTTTACCTGGTCAATACATTGAGAAACGTGACAGTTGTTGGTAAGAATGTTGGGTTAGGTGACGGGTGAACTGGTTAACTGGTGACACTGGTGAACTGGTGATGGGTGAACTGGTGACGGGTGAACTGGTGAACTGGTGACTGGTGAACTGGTGAACTGGTGAACTGCTTGTTGTGGTGAAAACGTGGGTCAGTGGATCAGTGGGTTTTGAAGGAACCTTCAGTGTTGCTCAGTCCTATTTTGATGTTTTGTTTTGACCAACACTTTCACATTCAAACCCTGCTCTGTCTCCACCTGTCCTCTCTGACCCCGTTCCTGACCCTGTCCGTCCTGGTCTCTCCCAGTGAAGACCACCACAGGTCATCCCAGTGAAGATCTCAGCATCTTCATCCACCACAGGTCTCTCACAGCTCTCCTTTACCTCCCACTCCCCTCACTCCTGTTCTCCTCCTGACCTTCTGACCTTCATCTCCTTCATGTTCTAGATCTGTTTGTTCCCTTGTCCTTGTCAGTCAGTTGTCCACTGCCGTCGTCCTGTCTGTGGACCAGATGTTGACCCTCCAAAAAGGTCAAACAGTCTGGAGCCAGGATTTCCAAACGTTCTACTTGGACATTTTTTGATAACGGAGCCTCGACGGAGTCTGGACTCAGGAATGTGACTCGGCAGAATTTGAGCCAGCGTTGGTCCAATTGGAGTGGTTTTCATTGGCTGTGTGGAGCCAATGGCAGCGCAGCAGAGAACTGGCAGCGCACTTGAAGATGAGACGGGAGGCGATGGCCGGGTAAGATGATGAACGCTGAGACGATGGAGAGATGAGAGATTGATGAGAGGAGCCGTCAGCCTGTCGCACACACTCTTCATCAGCTCTTCATTTACAGAAGACCACGCACACACACACACACGCACACACACACACACACACTGGTGGTACAGTCTCAGTCAGACTCATCTTCAGTGTGCAGACGTCCAGACAGAAGGTTTTTTTTGTTTCCTCGTCAACAGAGTTAACAAACCTCCTTCATTAGTTTTTAAACAAACCCTTTTTTTAGGATTGTTATTCTGACGTTGGTCGTTGGTCGTTGGTCGTTGGTCGTTGGTTGAAAACTTCTTCTTATTTTAATTCTGAGTTGCTGAAGCCTGACCTTCTGTCGGTCTTTACCACAGATGCTGTGAAAAGTTCTGGTTCAGAGGCAGATGGCGCCCCCTGGATTCTCACATCTACTAACACTGAGCAGGTAGGTCAGGAGGTCAGGAGGTCAGGAGGTCAGGAGGTCAGCTCAGGTCGTCAGTCACAGCTGCAGGTGTGGCCGTCCTTATCTGACGAGAAGAGCTTGAGAGGACAGGGTCATGTGACGCCAAACGCAGTCCAGTAATTTAATGACCCGTGGATAAAACTGAGCCTGAAGTCAGAGACGAAGAAGAAGAAGAAATGAAGGTCAAACTGCTCACACACACACGCCACCGCGACACCTCGACACCTGGAGCTCCAGAAATACAGACCTTTAAAGACAACCAGTCAGTCTGTCTCTGACCTTGGTGGTCTGTCAGTCAGTCAGTCTGTGACCTTGGTGGTCTGTCAGTCAGTCTGTCAGTCTGTCAGTCAGTCCTGTTGACCTTCAGTCTCTGTCTCTGGATTATCTGGTTCTTTCCTTGCACAGACACGTTCTTCAGACTAATCTCACAGATTAAACCTGAATCTGAAACGTTTATTTATAAACAACAGAAGTCAAACCACAAAACCTCCACTTTCATCCACAGGTTTGACACTTATTTACTAATCAAACATTTCTACTGTCAGCTGAGTGTGTGTGTGTGTGTGTGTGTGTGTGTGTGTGTGACTTCCCTTATATAAATAAAGGTCTAAAATATGAAGCATGACTTCAAGTTCTATCTCAAACACTGGTCTGGAATTTGCTCCTGTTTACACTGTGTGTGTGTGTGTGTGTGTGTGTGTGTGTCTGTTCCCCCACCAGGTAATATGTCTGGGCATGACCTGAAGCCCCACCCCTCTCTGGCGGCGTGCCCGCCCGTCATCCACGGTACGCTGCGCTGCTCGGGGTGACATCACGGCCAGAGTCTTCCTCGCTCTCTCTCTCTCCCTGGCTTCGCGGTGGTGTCTCATTAAATTAAGAGGAGGCGGAGCTGATAGACGACTTTAGCACCTGAGCCTCACTGGGGCCACGGAAATGGATTTCACACTTTAAAGAGGCACCGAGGGGCCGACGGACACCCCTGAGACTGGAGGGGGGGGACGGGGGGGGTGTGTGACCTCACTCTGCTTACATGTACACACGTCATAAAACCTCCAGGTCTACTGGGGAGCCGGGCCCTCAGACCCAGAGGTCAAGAGGTCACAGAGCTGTGATCGTATCAGGGAAGAACCAATCAAAGAGAAGTCTTTGGTTCAACGCTGTCCTGTTCCTGACAGAATGATCTGGAACTTCAGACGTGGTGGAACAGTCCATCACTGATTGGTCAGTCAGGCCGTCGCTCTTATTAAAGGTTAATGAATGTGACTGTCTGGGGATCAATAAGAAACTCCAAGATGAACGTGTTGTATGACTCTAGCGCCCCCTTCAGTTTGCCTTCTTTAGCCAATGGTGCCCTAAGGACTGTGTGTGTGTGTGTGTGTGTGTGTGTCCAATGAGGTGATTTATTATGATGTGTGCTGCTCTAAGGTTTCAGCTACAGAACTGTGTAATGGCTCTTAAACTGGTCGACACCTGATCGCTACGGATCATCTGCTGCCTGGCAGGCACACACACACACACACACACACACTCACACACACACACACACTTTTTATCTTCTGTCACATGTTTTTTTTCTCTCCCTGCTATGAAGACTTTTACTTTGTCTCTCTCTCTCTCTCTAACCTTGTTTTATTCAGTCAGTCAATAATTGATGAATGAAATTCAAACATAAACTGAGTGTAAAAGTTGTCGTCCTGTCAACTCTCAGCAGATCAAAACATCTGTGAGGTCTGACGTCAGCAGCTCAGTCTGAAACTCAACTCAAAACTGTCCAACAACCTGAAGTCAAATCAGTCAAACAACTCCTTCAAAACCTGTGTGTGTGTGTGTGTGTTCAGGTCCTACCTGACTCGTGGTCTCTGATGCAGTAGTCCGGTGAGTCCTCCAGGTACACCAGGTCGTTCTTGCTGGGCCGTTTGAAGTGAGCGTGTGCGGCCGTGAACCCGGTGCCGTACTGGTTGACCGCCACCTGCACCGCTGCGTTGTAGCGTTTCCTCAGGTGGTCGCCGGTGCGTCTGAAGTCGGCCATGGCCAACCAGCAGGTGCGGACGCTGCACGACCCACTGACCCCGTGACATTTACACTCCAGGTTCATGAAGCGCTTCACTGCCTGCAGGAGCCAATCAGACGGAGTGTAAGAACAGCGTCCAGTCGCTCTCATCAAATACAAACAAACCAAAAACAGACCAAACTCCAAATGTGTTCAGAGAATTTGAAAACGTTATTTCACAACATACTCAGTCAAGACTTTTAGGACGGACGGACAGACGGACGGTCATGGTGAACGACCCTGACGTTCAGACTGACCTTCCTCCCAGCTCTGTTGTTGTGCAGGTTCATCAGTGCTCGTGCGTCTCTCTCCTTCCTCTCCTTGGCGTCTACGAACGTCTGGCTGAAACGCATGGCGTGCTCCACGTGGTCGCTGCAGCCGCCCCAGGCGAAGCTGCCCCTGGAGTCCCGCGACGAGCCCTTCTTACTGGGGTCGCAGGAGCAGGAGTCCAGCTCCCCCTGGCTGCAGGCTCGTGCCAGCGTGTACACCACACCCGCCGAGGAGACGGCGTAGACGAAGGCCACCTCTCTGCTGCCTGTGGTGGAAACAAACAAAACAAAAAGATCAACAAGTGGCCGTGGCGTTGACGTTCAACACAAAGGTGGGAAATGAACAATTAGACAAACTTTCATCTCCGAGCCTGTTATCAACCTGACCAGCTGATGGCACTAATCTTCACGACTACCTCTATGGTCTGTGTTTGTCGTCGTCTGCTGAAGGTTTTTACTTCATGCAGGTTCAGAAATCTAAAAAAATAAAAAATAAAAAAGAATCTTCTTCCCTGCAGGATGGATAAACATCAGATTCCCCAGCGGAGCCTGACAGGTGCCTTATCTCTGTCCTCCATGAAACACAGGCGAGATCTGAGATCAAAGGCTGGGTGTGTGTGTGTGTGTGTGTGTGAGAGAGAGAGAAAACACTGGACAACAAAGCCGTGACACACAGTGACTGAAGGAACGATAAAGAATCATCATTTTTTTTCAGAGACACATCTTGACTCATTTCTCATCTTTTTGTCTGATTTTCCACAGTTTGTCTTTGAGAAACCACTGAAACCACAAAGTCAGTGGTTCAAAGCCAACATCAAACCACTCAGTCTGTGACGATGAGGGCAATCAAGGTGACCTGAGAGTCATACCAGGACCAGAACCAGAACCAGGACCAGAACCAGGACCACAGATTCAGCTGAGAGTGAGTTTCTTCATGTTTAAATTTATGCCTAATAAAAAACAGTGAAATACAGACCACAGATTCAGCTGAGAGTGAGTTTAAATTTATGCCTAAAAAAATAATGTGAAATACAAAAAAAGACAGAATATTCTTTAGCTACTTGTTAACGATACTGAAGTAATTAGTTAGAAATTACAATTACAAAGCAATATTTTACTACTATAAATGTATGTGTACATATACTTATATATATGTATATAATAATAATATAATATAAAGAATTTTATGATTTTGAAATTATAACAGTAAATAGAACTGGGTTTGAACACTTCAAAAATGTGTCCCCATTAAATCTAAAGTGTCCAAATAGTTTGTTCTGATACCGATGTTTCAGGGAGAAACGACTGATACTGAGTCGCCCCAGGCTAACGAGACTAATGAGGGACAAAGACCAGAGGAGCTCTGTGTAATGGGCTGAAATTAGCCTCCTGACGTTGACAATAAGGAGCTTCAGACTGCGCCTCCATGTGCCGTGATAATGTTGTGTGACACGGCCGGGCCTGGGTGGGAGGTCTGAATACCACACGGCTGATTAGAGGCCCCAACATGAAACGGAATAAGTCAAAGGATCCGCCTCGCAGGTTAAATCTCAGGGCATGGGAGAGGAACATCAGGCCGCTGGGTTCAATAAAAAAAAAAAAACCTAAAAAAACTACGACTTGTTATAACAGGTCTTTTTCTGAGTTCTTTTAGCTGCTGAGACACCGGCACACTGTGACACCACCAATCTGTGGAGACACCACATCTGTCACTGTCAGCGTGGACGACTGTCCATAAAGCAGTGGCTGCACGTGTGCGTCTCCTCCTGTCCTCAGGACGGTCCATACATCACGTCTTCATGAGAGCCAGAATAAACACTGCTAAAACACCAACGACCGTCTTCAAAGTGGAGGGATTAGCTCCTACTTAGAGAGAGTCAATGTTTCTGCCTCTATTTTCCTCTACATGAGCTGAGAGCAGAGTCATTATCTCTGTGAGAGACGGTAGCTGAAGCCTGGGAGTCACACTGACGGAAACCAAAGCTGATCTTCACCGAGATGTTCCAGCAACATCAACTGAAACAAAGTCCCACAGACACAGGTGAGACAGACGGACAGACAGAGAGACAGACAGACAGAGAGACAGACAGAGAGACAGACAGACAGACAGACAGACAGACAGACAGATGGAGAGACAAATGCTGCTCTTGCCTCCAAAGTGATCAGAATTTGTGAAAGTGTAATTCTGACTCACTTCAACCCAGAAACCCGTGAAGGTCTCTGTAACTGAACACTGTCTAACACCAACGCCCCCCAGCACAGAGAGAGACTGACGGAGAAACCGACATGATAAATGTACAACTGTAAAGTGAGACTGGGTGTGGAATGTGATCCAACCTGAGAGAGAGAGAGAAACATAGTATCTGAGAGGGAACGTTTTGTTTCTCAGAAAGATTCTGTCTCGCGGTAAATTGACCGCACTTTAAAAAAAAAAAAAAAGAGAAGCTGATTGTTTGGATTTGTCAGCATTTTTTCAGGCATGTGGTTGAACATGTTTGTGGTTGTAAACAGATTGGTGTTCTGTAACCCTAACCCTCCACCCCCCCAACAGCAAACAATGACCTGGAAACACAAACCAACATATACAGTAGCCGACGATCAGTGGATCAGTGGAGCAGGCACCTGACAGCACCTACAGACACTTCACCTCAGTCAGTTCAGTCATTAGTGATAGTTCAGTGTTCTACAGTGAACTGACACCAGGCTCTGACCTGAGGTCAGCCTGAAAAACTCCATATGGAACTGAAGATGACAGAACACTCTGCAGCAGCAACTCAGTCAAATAAATCAACTCAAATGTTCTAGAGATAAATGAAATAAATCATCAGTACAAAATAACATGAACTGCATTTGTCATTTACTAAGGCTGAAATGTGTTGAAAGTTGAAATATATCTTAAATTATTATAGTCTCAGGTTTAAATATATACTAATGCTATATTATCATACAGTACTGCTATATTTCCCATGTGTCCTTGCAGCCAAGAAAAGGACAGATACGATAAATACAAAAGTCTACGTGTACTTTTCACTTTTGTCACAACATGAGGGTTTTTTCTTTCTCTGATTTTTTTAATTTCTATCATATTTTTTGTTTTTGTTTTCAGGACCAGAGAGAACCTCTTCGCCCCCCCCCCCCCCCCCCCCGACGACCTTCCCTCCACTCACTGCGTAGCAGCAGGCGTCCAAACAGGTTGTGGTCCCTGGTCATGGTGTTGCAGTTCCAGCGGTGGCTGTGGAACTGATGCTGGCACTCTGTGATCCAGTCCTTCATCCCGGCACCGATGGCCTGCATCACCTGAGGATGTTGGCGGCACAGCTGCCGCTGCTTGTTGACCAGACCAGGGATGTTGTCGCACATCACCTGTGAGCCCAGGGTGCCCATGTACCTGCAGAGCAGAAGGACACGTGGACGTGACGGTGAGCTGAGCTGAGGGTCGTTGGAGGAATGAAACTGAAATGTTATATTTTTCTCCTCTTCACATTTTGTTACATTCATATGTAAAATATATTGGGTTTTTTTTTTAAGTTTTTGTTTAAAAAAATGAAACCATCAATGTTTTACTTGACTTTAAATTTTTGATTTCAATGTTAAAAATATTTTTCATTGATTTCAGCTGCACCGTATTAATCTTATTATTATTAGTATCATTATTATTATTTTTTTTAATTTTAGAGAAGTTTTTGAGTTCAAGAAAAAGTGTCACGGTCACAGACTGGTCAGAAAAATGAAGATATTTACACTGATACACTGCCAGAAATAATAATTTAAAACCAATTTAAAAATATATTTCAATCCTTGTCATTACACATTTGTCTATGACATCATCTGTGCAGGTCGTATTTTAATAATAATATAATAAATGAGATGATTTCCACGTTGAGGATGAGAAGCAGAAACCACAGGACCTGGATTCTTGTTCTAAATAACTGATGACATACAGATTACTACTCACCACCAGGACGCGTCGACCTCGGCCATCAGCCAGCAGAAAGCTACAGAAAGATAAAAACATATTCCACTTGGCGATAAGTTCATATTAACCCGTCGTTGGTCCTTTATGAATCTGGACGGTGCATTTCCACGAAGTCAGAGAAAAACAGAAAACATGACAGGAAGGCAACAGGTGACGCGTTTCGGTTAAAAAAAAAAAAAAAAATCAAATGTGCACGGACTGATGTATCTGCAGCCCGTTAGTGGACGCGGGTCTGTGGATAACGGAAGCCATGGCTCCGCTGACGGACACCGCGCGGTGAGAGTGAGAGTCCGGGCAGATTCTCGGAGCAGAGAGGCAGACGATGTCCTGTCAGCTTTAAATTGCTTTTTTACACAAGGGGTGGGCAGAGCCCCGTCTCAGGAATGAGATGTCTGAGAGTATCTGTTCAGGCTGGTTTGACACCAGACCAGACTCTGGCCCGCGTCCAGAGCGCAGCTCCAACAACGACGCGTTCAAGGACGGAGGCAGCTGTAGGAGGACTCAGCCTCCACCCATCAGCCTCCACCCATCAGCCTCCACCCATCAGCCTCACCCCTGGAGCCACGGCAGTGCTAGCTTTTTTAGCCACGGCGGTGTTGGCTTTTTTTTTTTTTTTTACAAGTCCTTTAAGTTTTTATTAAAGACTTTAAAGGTGACTCATCAAAACTTCCCAGAATTCTTTGGTCCATCTGAAGATTATATTCCAAAACTCTTCTCTGGAAACTGATAAAAGAGACGATGAATGAGACAAATGTAGGGAGTTTTGGAAGTTGTAAAGATGTTTTGGATCCTCAGACACGCATAAAAATAATAATATTTTTCATTTAAATAGTGTTGGTGTACGTATAGTTTTTGGTCAGAATTCAGGCACACTTTAAAATATGCATTCAAAGGCATTATAATTTAGTGTATATATTAAACCTCTTAAACTATTATTTGGTCCATGGCCAGATGTACCAGCACCATCTGTTCCATTGACAGAAATAATCAACTGTTAACCAAACGTTTGAGGCTCCAGTATAGTCTACATGCTGATGTGTCCCTGGTTGTTCTGGTGACCATTATTCTCTGAAGGTAATGTGTCCAAACAGTTTGTCTTTTAACTGTCCTCTCCTCGCCCTTGAAGAACCTTTATCTCGTGTGTGATCTTGATGCTGTGCTGACGCGTCGTTCGGAGCCAAATGTTTCTGATCCCTAGAAGCTGACGTATTGACACCAAACCAACGTTAACGAAGCTTCTGTCCTTATAACGACGTAGAGATTCTCCCACTGCAGCACCTTAAGATGACGTGTCCGTTTCAATTGGATTATCTGTGGCAGTCCATTCTTCAGGTCAGTGGGGGGGGACGTGTAGCTCTGTCACAGGCTGTTTCCTCCATCTTTGATCTGGTCTCAGTGTATCTGGGCCTCGGCCGACCTGAGCAGATGAGATTAATGGGCAAATTGGATTTTTCCCGTGATCCCCGTGGAAGAGAAGCATAAAACAACAGGGAGATTTGGATTTAGTTCTCAGTCCATTGAACAGGACTCTGTGTTTCTGCTGCAGCGCAGGTTGTGATAAGTCCCAGATATAAATCCACTTTAATTGGAGTCATTTGTTTCCAGCTTCACCAAATCACATTAGGCCTCCACACTGCAGTCACCGCACGTCGTATGACTCCAGTCATGAATCCATCTGCTCGAGGCCTTCGTTTCCAAGGTATTAAGTCTGTGAAACATAAGAAACGAACTTTGAAGCACAGTGATATACGTGAGTGGACTTTACCTCCAGCTGAGCAGATCATGTAGAAACAGTCACTCGTCTCTGGGACTGGTCCATCTGGAACCAGGTCACAGACACTCAGTCCACACCGTTGTCAAAAACAGTTCTGTTTGTAAGTAATCTACATATGTGTAAAAAAAAAAGAATCACTTACGTTACTGTAATATTAAAAAGATGAGTCTCTTCATTAACAACTCCCCAAGTGTGGGATCAATAAAGTTCAAAATATTATTATTATTAGAATCAGGTGAATGAAAAAGATCTAAATAAAAACTAAACCACTGCTGAAAGGGTTGTAAAAAAAACAAAAACAACAACTTAATTTGGAGGTCACTAATTAAACTGCCTTTAAAGTTAAGTTTATTTCATAGGAAAAAAAAAATCACACTCCACCCTTGTCATTTTGCACAAATTTTTTTAAAGAACTAAAACTCAATCTTTAGATGAAACGTACAAAAATATGTTTCTCAAACTTTAACACTTTAACGTAAAGGCTTCAAAAATAACGGAGAAAAAAACATATGAACTGTTAGTTTAACATAAACAACATCCTGAGGTCCACTGTCCACTGTCCACTGTCCACTGTCGTCCATCTACATGAACACAGAAGCACGAGCAGAAAAAGCTTTGTAGAGAAACACCAGAGAGGTGGCTCCAGCCACACTGAGGGCCACTCTGCTCAGGGACCACTGCTGCTTCTTCTTGATGTGGATTTTAGGAACGTTACAGCAGCCTTCAGCCTTTTCCATCTGAGAAGGAAAAAGAAGAGAGAAAGAAAATCAGAGGAGAGATGATGGTCTGACCCAGGAACAGCTACACTGCCAGGAACTCATTTGATGAAAGTCATATTTCTAACTTACAAGCCCCCCCCCCCCCCCTGCCCCCCCCTCTCTTTTTGTTCTTTAAACTCTGTCTCCTCCAGGTCCAGCTAAACATCACACACTGAAGACAGAAGCAGAGTAGTCCAGCAGGTTCCTGGCTCTGGGGGAGTGAGGGATTTACGCCCTTCATGGTTGTCTAAACTCTCTTTCCTCTTGTTCCCACTCTTACAGACATGTTTTGGGTGACAGCAGACTTCCGTGTCTCAGGATGATTCCCAGCACCGGGGGGTAACGTTGTTCTGCTGACCAGGTGTCAGTGACTTCTTCAACCACACTTGACGACAGAACGACTGGAGGTTTGTTGTAGTAGTTACTGTAATTTAATCCAGTGTGGATTATGACGGGGTCACGATCAGAGGAAACGAGGCTCAGATCATGTTTGGTGGAAAACTGAACTGCAGAAATATGCATGTTGGCATTTTAGAACAAATTATACCCAGAATTGGACAAACTGGGGCAAAAAAGTGACATTTTGATTAATTTGTGGTTTCTCTTTTGAAAGTCATAGTGAAGTACAGTAGCATCGTTAGAACCAATTATACACCTGGGTCCAAATATTACAAATTACTACAAATTAATAATAATAATCTTCAATATACTTTAGACCATGTTTAACCAGGATATGAATACTGTAGATGTGGTTTCACTATTAAATCAGTTTGAAGAAAGAATAGAGGGGGAGGAAATATACATTTTCATTTGATTTTCATTTGATTTTCATTTGATTGTACTCCGTGGTGTCAGTTTAGCAGATGAGAAATTGAACAAAGTTGATCTGCCGTGTAGAAATATAAATCTGTCTTCATTAAAAACAGTGGCCGTGTAAATGTTTCTCTGTACATTAACCCAGCAGCTCCAGCAGCTCCAGCAGACACAGATCAGGTCTGAGTGGTTACTCCTGTCAGGACAGGAGAAGTGGTGCTTCCTAATGTCCTCAGTGGTCATCAAAACAAACCTGAACCCACACACACACACACACACACACACCCGTCCACAGCTAACACACCTCTTTTCCTCACCTCCTCACCCCGCCTCTACCAATCAACCCCCCCCGCCCCCCCGACCAACCCTGCACTTGCTGTCCTCTGCACCCACCCTCATCCACCCATCTGTCCCCTCATCCCTCCGCCTTGTTGTCTGTGTGCTGACAGCTTCATGTCACAGTGGTGCTGACTTATGGGCTGTGAGGATTCTGTCCTGTCAGGAATGACTCTCTCTCCTCTCGGAATACAAATGCAAACATGCACACGCTCTCTCACACACACACATGTGAGCACTCGTGCACATACCTGTTGGAGCTTGTCACAATCCCTACAGAACATCCTACACTCACACACACACTCACACACACACACACCTCAGTCACTGAGAGAACACTGATATTCTTTTCCTCACCCCTTCGTTCGACTTCAACCCTGTAAATGACACGATTAATAACACACACAAACTTTAACCCCGTTTTCAGTTACAGATGAATATGATCTTCATTAAAAACCATCTAATTCCTGGAATAATGTACCCAGGTGTGTATTTGGGTCTGTGTGTTGACCTGATACAGCAGACAGCGGAGGTTGGCCACTTCCTTCTGCAGGTCTTTAGCCTGGACCTCCAGCTTGTTGCACAAGGCCTGGGCTTCTTGGTCTGGGTCCAGTGAAAACACCAGCTGTTCAACAGCAGTGAACGGTGTAAGAACATTATGGAAACAACAGTCCATGTCAGAGAGAGACACGTGGAGAACCTGCTGGTCAGAGAGTACCTGAGAAGCTCTTTTAGGGAAGCGTTTGGTAAGGTCGTGAATTGCCTGGGTCAGAATGCACGTCTGCTGATGAATGCTAATCAGGAAATCTAGCAGCTCTGTGTTTCTGTTGGAAGATGGAACAACGAAGCAAACGACAGTGAGAGATTTATTATGTTGAAACCAAACCCAGCACTAGCTGGATGTACTTCATCAAAGTCTATATTTGTATTTAGGGAAACTAACGTTTTTTTTCCACTCAAGACAAACTAGACTATCGATCAATCAGTGCTGAAGTCATGTGGGCCCTAAAAGGCAGGGGGCAGTGTGGAGATGCCCAGCACAACAGACAGGGCAGACAGATTAATAGTCTGAACCAAATTTTGCTTTAACATTCTCCATGCATTATCTGTGGAGCACCACCACACCAATCACATAACTGAGCAGGTGGTCAAGCCCCCTCCCTCACCCCCCCTCCCCCACCTCACCCCCCCTCTGACTGACTGCACTGTCATCCCTCCCTGAAAACATCCACCTTAAATAATTAGTTATTTATATCCATCAGCTTCTCTGTCCCTCCGTCCCTGGCTCTGCTGGGATATTGATAGCTCTTATCTTAATGGTACATTTCCTTGGGTGAGGGGACTGGACAGCCAGCCGTCCCAGTCCTCCTCACACTCTGTCAGAGAGGCGTGTAAACACTGTCAGTCGCCCTGCGCTGCACCCTCACCTCCCGTCTCCCTGCTGTTAGTTTATCTAGGCAGCAGAGAGTGATGATGGGCCTCTGGTGGGAAGACTGTTAAGGAATTGCAAAATGTGAAAACGTTCTTTTTTTTTTTTAATGCTGTTTAGTGGAAGCATGTTGTAAACCTTCAGCTAACACAGTACACACACAGGCCTGCAGAGACCCAGAACACCTGAGGATTTTAATAAAAATAAAAACAATTTTATTATATGATTCATAAAAAACGGTTGTGGAAACGACATTGTTTTGTGCCTTGGAATATATACTGTATTTCTGGCACATTACTGCCACCTCTGTCCATCAGTAGAAGAGTTTGAATTACTTGACCACTAATCCAGAACAGAACAAAACAAACATATCTAGAAGTGACTGAGATCTTGAGAAAGATTTTGGATCAAATATTTGACAAATTTAAAGTTAGTTTCAGTGAACTGTGAACTGAACGGCGGTGACTTAACCTTCCTCCTGCTCTCAGTGGGACTGCCTCTCATCTGGCAGGTGAATGCCAGTGGAGCTGGTGAGCCCAGCTCTGTGGAGGATTTAATGAAGTGATGGGGTGCGATGGGACGACTCTGTTTAGCCCAGACCACGGTCTCTCCTTCGCTCAGTGCAACGTCCCATCGCCTCTCACCTTACAAATCATTACAGCTGCACTTATACTATTAGGCACTGACTCAGGTCTTGGCTGCACAGATGGGGAACGGGACATGGAGACAGGACAGTGAGGTGCTCATCAAGGTGATGGATGACCTTCAAAGGAGGAGGACAAACGGAGCATCGCATGGAGATGGAGGAGGACTAAATAGAAGCAGAGCTGTACGGTGTGTGTCTGACAAGTGTTTAAATTTTTACCACTACGGTCAACTTAGTTTCAGAGTGTTTGTGAATCATCCACTCCTACCATGACGTTTATATAACCATGTGCTGTGACCACTGGTCCGTTTAAATGTACAAAAAGTTGTTTTATTTCCTTTGACAGTTTGGTGAGGACACTGAGGAGTTAACGTTGTGTTCCTGTGGAAGCGTTGAAGATAATGTGGTTCTACTTACTCAACAGTGCGGGCCTGCAGGATGATTGTGCCCATGTCTATTTTGTTCAGCTGCATCTGTTGCACAGCATTCATCAGCTTGTGTTGATGTTCAGGGACTGTGATTCCAATCTGAAATATATTCACACCACGTAAAGATCAGACAAAAGGTAATGGTACTTCAAAATGTTTTATCTCTGCTATAAGCTGCATATTCTCATCCTTTTCAGGGTCATTTCAGAGGTCACCCAGATGTTACCATCATCATCCTCTACCTTCTCCAGGTCTTCCTTCTCCATGGTCAACAGGTCGGCCCAGGTGATGTCATTTTCCTGTGCATGGCAGAAACGTCACTCAGCAGCATGTACTGAACCCCAACACCTGAAACAGATGTACCTGCTGCGGGCTGTGCCTCACAACGACAAACTGCAGCGCTATATCTGATGGGCACAAAAACCTGGACTTCTCCTAAGCTGCATGTGAGCCAAGTAAGTCCATTAAATACTGAGTAAAATATGTAAACAAATCACCACCGTGACACATCACCCAAAATGTGGCTGTAACCCCTGTCTAAGTAACAAAAATCATGAACTTTAAAATGCTCAGTGCATAATGTCCCATGTCTGGTGTATTAAACATACACTTTAGCAGATAAACAGTAATCACCTTGAGGATGTCAGAGAGAAAACCAAGATCAAGTCCGTGCAGAAAAACGTCAATTCCGTCAAGCCTGGTGACACTAAAAAGAAACGCGTTATTTAGTTCCAAAAACTTGATGAATGAAACTCTAATCAGCCGCGTTGGACCAATGTGAGTCTGACAACAGTGTTTACAGCCATACAGGTTGTAATTCCCGGGGCCAGACATGCTCAGAGACAATGATTCTGACTGATGAGAATTGTCTTCTTCTGTGTCAGGACGGACTAAACATTCATGCAGAGGGTTTGTTATTGTTTATGTCTGCTTGAACACGGTTCAACAACACCTGCTGGACAGACATCAGTTCACAAAAAGGAAAGCATGCATCGAGTAAACAGGCAGCAGAGGAGCGCGGAGCAGCAGAGTGAGATGGATGTAGGAGATGTTATTGTGTTTATAAATAACAGATAAGAACCGTACCTCTCTTTGGAGGATGGAGAACCTGAGTTGGTTTGTAAGAACTCTGAGAGATTCTCCTCCATGGTGCTGGAGGATTGCATGAGAGAAATGTTGGAAGAAGAGTCCAATATCTTGGCGATCTGTGAAGAGACAGTTTTTCCAGATTTGTGTTCTTTTGTTTCATCACTGAAGAATATAATGTAACATAAATCTCCACAATAACATAAGGTTCTTTGTGCCAAAGTGCTGAGACTAAAGCTAAAGAAATTACTGGTACTTTTAGTATCAAACTTAAAAATTAACGCAGGTTCTAAAAGGTGTCATTAAAGTGAAGTGGGTAGGTAAAAAATTTTATCTGGGCACTTGGGCATGTTTGAAGGTCACTGCCAGGTCAGCGGGGGTTTTGCCAGCGTTGTTCTTTATGGATGTGTTGGCTCCCAGCTGCAGCAGCTTCAGGACTGCATTTTCTTTACCGTACCTCACTGCTATAGACAAAGCCTGACGGATAAGAACACAGTAGCTTTATTAACTTTTTGTTTTGTTATTAGTGACAAAAACACACATCACGTACACACGGCTAATTAAGGGAAATTATTCTGTCTACTATTTTATACATTAAATCATTATCATTACTATAAACCCAAACCCAGATCTATGGCAGAGACCGTGTGTCCGTTCTCCTCCTGGAGGTCGACGTCAGCTCCGTGGGAGAGCAGCAGGTTGATGATCTTACTGTATCCTTCCCTGGCTGCCAGCATCAGGCACGTCATTTGTGTTCTGTTGGTAGAAAGAATACGAGAATGTGGAGGAAATGTTGGGGCAAAACATGATTTCCAGACACAAAAAGTTATCACAGACGTACGCCAAGGCCACAAGAGGGCAGCAAATACCACATGACTGTCCTTCTAGACCTGCACCTAATGAATGCACATATAATTAGATTTCATTTCAATATAGGACATTTGATGGGAATAATCACATCCTACATTTTTTAGTTTAACTGTGGGCTTTAGTTTTAATGAAATTTTTTTTTAAGGCCAAGACTAAAAAAATACTATATTTAAACTAGAGAGAGAAACAAAAGACTTGATCCTATCATGGAGTCCTGATTTTCTACAGTCAACAGCCATGGTTTTTTCTGTCTGTGCAGCGGACCATTTACTCTCTCAGGACATGGTTCTCTCTCCAGACTGTTAGGGTTTCTTTCCAGATGTTTAGGATCTGAGCCTTTGTCTTATTGCTTACTTTTATTTTTATTTTTTTCTACAGACATGTGCAGTGAAGCATTGCGACAGAACTCGACCAAAACAAATTACCATTTGTTTGTCCTGCTTCTGTGAGCAGTGTGCTTGGTCAACATCAGTCTGAAGTGGATAAGGCTGCTTCTAATATGGTAGTACTTCAACTACTCTGCAGCGCCCCCTTTCTGTAGCCAGGTCTATTGTTAAGGCCTTGTGGACATGTTCGTGGCTTTTGCTTCAAAATGTCACTGAACTTTATTTCAAACACTGTAATTACAACAGAGCTGATCAACTTGATGAACAAAGGAACCAATTAGCACAAATCTCTGCAGATTCTCCACTCTGGAACAAAATTATTTAAATTAAAATATAGGTTTTTCTAGAGATTTTTAAGGACAGTGTGGTTGTGTGCCCCAAATACCAACTACTTCGACGTAAATTTAGCCAAAGTTACCTACATCTGCCAAGGTGACTTTCAAATATAACAAATAATTTCAAAAGTAACATTTCTCAAAGTCTCAACAAATTTCTGACCCCGGCCTAAACTTACTCTTTCTCTCACTTGGCAAGTTTTCACTACCACAGAATATCATGTCTTATCAACACTATCAACAATAGATGCACATTTAAAAAGAAAAGCTCATCATTTCAAAGAATTGGAAAAGTCATCATGTAATTAATCATCTCACTTTCACATCCTACATGTCACTTATACTACTGCCATGTGTTCACTTTGTCACTGGGAGATGAGATTTATTGAGGTCAACTGCATTAATCCTGTGAGTCAACCATGAAGTTGTTGACCTTTCAGGCAATAAACCTTTGTATCTTATCAGTGCCACCTGATGGAATCTGTGTGAAACTCCAGCAGAGTTTGAACACCGTATGAACAGTAAAAAAAAAACAACCACACAATTCTTTGACAAACTGAAAGAATTGTTGTGTGAACTGAACTCAGCGGCAAATGATTTTTAACACGTATGACAGTTTTTACACATATGGCAACACTTACACCTCAATCACTTCCTCTTTTCAGAAAGAAGAAAACACTGTGAGCTGTCACTTGTATCTCTTTATCTCTTTTCTGTGCTACTGTTTTTTCCCTTGGGAGTTAAAAAGTTCAGAGATAACGAGGTCACTCACAGTTTGTTGTTTCATTCCTTTGTCCTTCAAACTGTTCTGAAATATTTCCCCACAGATAGTTCATCAATACGCAGACAATCGGTAACGAGGCTGAGGGACAAACAGACAGTACCAACGGTAGAGTTTTGGAAGAACCTAAATGACTAAACGTGACAATTTTGCAAGATTACACACAATGTACCACAAATTTGTTCAATGTTGTTTGTTCTGAATATACCGTACAAAACTCTTCAGTATAGATACATCTACCGTTCCACCAAATGTAAATAGATTTATAAACATAGACTGATTTTTGTGATATCAGCTTATCATCTAAATGCTGCGGTTAAAAGATTTATGGCTGAAAACCACTAGAGTAAAGAGCTCGTCTTACGTTCTGCTGTTCATGAAACTCAACCCATAGTTGTACATCAACAACAACTAGCCACCGTGAGCTGCAAAATATAAGGTTGTGTCAGACAGGCACTTGCTGAAACAAGTGCGACGAAAAACACATTTGTTGATTATCTGTTGTGGCAACTCCTGAAGAAGGGACAGACTAAAAATATTCCAAAAATAAATAAACGGCTGTCAACACAAGCCAGAAACACGACCCATATCGTGCTTCTGCAAGATTTGTAGGTAGAAAAGTTTGTCTTCACTCAGACAGAAGAACAAGCAGCTGATCTTCATCAATGGTTTGATATCCAGACGTTTGTTCTCTGCACCCACTCAAATGCCATGTTCCTTGTTTTTTGGAATGTTGGTAACTTTTGGAATCCTCCTTCCCACCTCTTCTCCTGCATCCCATTATCTTCCCTTAAATATTTTGTCTGGGAAGTTGCTAATCAATTTTCTAAAGCTATGTGTGTCGTCAGTGGGTTTCTGTCAGCGTGTGCTGTGCATGTCATGGCGTGCTGGAAGTGACAAAGTAGCGGAGAATCAAAGCTAAATGAGAAAGCCACAGGGGGCTAGATCCTCACTTTGACACGACAATAATCCACAGATGGTGACAGAAATACCCCCCTTCGTTCTTTTCCACGAGAAGGAATTTTCCATGTTTCTCACCGGAGACAGAAAACAGATTGTACATGCGATCACTAAAGTGAATGTTAGATTTTAATCTTCCATCTGTCACGTGTGTTTATGAAAAGAAAACAGATGTAGATCATTTGGAAAAAGCTCCTTATGTTGATGTTCCCCTGCCACATATCAGTCATGTTGATGTGCTTCAACGTAGTAAGTTCATTGAGTGCTAAAAGAAAGGAATTTGAAGAAATATCATTGAGTGCTAAAAGAAAGGAATTTGGAGAAATAAGTTGAGTCCACCAACAACTAAGTTCCTACAGTTATGGGATCGTTAGCGTTAGTTATAACTACTGAAACTTTACAGCATCTCATTTAGCTTTTCTAGAACAAAGCTGCACATCCCATAATCCCATAATCACAAAAGCAACTCAACCTTAATATTTAGAAGAGATGCTCGGCTCGTGTCAGACCAGCCTCACTCTTTAAACTATAACTTTTGGGGTAAATTAGATCATTTGGAGAATTCATAATTTTGAGTCAAAATAACAACAGGTGTGTAACACACACATCTACCTGCTGTCATTTGTCTTTCTGTACCAGCAATATAAAAAATGTTGGTGTCATATTTTGGAATGTCTTTATATGAAGCATCTCTGTGGATTATCAGGTGTGGTGTTAGTGGAAGGAAAGATAACAGACTGTCCTTTAAACAGCTTTTAAAATACTGGCTGTTTTTTACCCTGTTGCACATTAGGAGCGACGATCCTTATGAAGCTGAAACAAAGAATGCAGAAAAACGAGTGAAACGTTTCTGTCCACCCCCCACGGTGTGTGTGGTTGTTTGTCCGTCTGATACTTGTCTGTACATGCAAATGCCATAACAGGACATTCCAAACAAAAAACACACAAATATACTCTGTATGGAGCATTGTGGTGCATAACTCTACCACATGGCAGCTAAACATAACGAGAACCATCAAAGGAAATGTGATCCAGCACTTCTGTTGTTTCTCCCTGTTTGATTCAGGTCTGGAGTCTCTCTACGTGGTCTGCACCGATATGGGTGTGACAGCACATTCAACAACATTAAGAATGTCATGGACACCTTGGCATGAAACCCGTCTGCACTACAGCCCGCACACCTGTTTGCCACGTTGGGATCAGCATTTCTGGACAACAGAAGCTCCATGCAGTGAGAGATTTTGTCTTCACTGGCAGATGCCGTGCAGCTGGCCATCAGCGCCGTCCAATTATCTGTTGATGAGAACACACAGAGGTAAATACTCTATCACACATTTATAGAAAAGTGCAGCTTCACACCAAAAGCTGAAAAAAAAGAGGCTTGAAAGACATTTTTGCATTAGAGAGAGAGGTAGACTCATGTCACAGTGTCGTATTTAAATTGAAAAAAATGCTATAAACAAAGTTAATGTTTTTTAAATATCTCTCAAAAAAGTATCTTGGTGCAGCGTACGTTCCTCATCTGAGCCAGTGAAATATTAGGACAGTGTAATTCAGCACCATGGCACGTCTTCAGGTGTTAACTTATTTTATTTTATCAAAACAGAACAAATCAGTCAGCCCTGCTCCTAACATCAGGAGGTGGAGGAATTAATATATGGTCAATTAACAACAACAAAATGAACCATAATGTGTTTAACAAATATTATAGAAAACCCAAGAAAAGGAAAGAGTTTTTTTTTTCTTCCATCCCAATGAAGTCATATGTGATGCTGTAATGGAGCAAAAAGAAAAAGTCCGGAAGAAAACCTGGTGTTGGAGATGCAGAGCTGTTTTATCTGGCATCAGGAAGTGTAGCGGTCTTTATGGGACAGAGTCACTTCAGAGGATTTATCTGCTGATCTAATCTGATAAAACCAGCCAGAGATGCATGGCAATGCTTTCAATTCCTGTTTTGTTCCGCCAAAGAGTCCGTCCCCAACTTGTGTGTATTACAGTGTGTATCTAAATTAATTGTATGTGTACAAGGGCACCTACAGCTGCATGTGGGTTACTGCGTCTTCCTGAAACTGCACCTCTGGCTTTATATCTGTGTGCAAGTGTGTTTACACAATGTGCATGCTGGTGTTTTCCTGCAAAGGACTGAGGTAAATAAATGTGAGGCCTGAGAATTGGCGAGTGTGACAACAAAATTGTGACCGTTATCAATCAATCATACATTCCTGTGCACGGCCTCACTGCCTGGACAAACGCCATCAGGACGTAACCACCACGTCATCCCCTGATTTAATTGCTTCCTTCACCTGCCTCAAGCGTCAGATGCCGACGCCATGTGAAATCAGTCTCTGCCTCAGACAGACACACACACACAGTGTAACACAACAATCTGGACTGCAAATTAATTGACATCAGATATCAACAGCAGGACTACAGCTGTAGCTCCAGACTGGAGATGGGAACGTCTACAGGTTACAGTAGGGTGACCTCCTTCTCCATCCTCATCCACCCGTACTCGCAAAACTCTTTAGTTATGCTTTACCACAAAAATGTCCCCACTCACTCAAATAGTTGCAGCTCACGTAAATCTAATCAAAGCACAACATCAAAAGGGAAAGCCTGCACAAATGTCTGGCAACTCTTTAAATTAGATTTTAATTTGAAACGGCATGAATGTGGATCTAAAGCAGTCAGAAAGTGTTTTTTTCTGAATCACAGTGCAGTTCTTCTTTAACCCAATTACTGATAAATGTTTTTAACATACGTAATGAGATAAATGTACCATATAAAGGTTTATTAAAGGAAAAAACAAACAGAAATTTGCAATAATGATCAGAGAAAAACTTGTTCTTGATTAAAATAAATGAATAACCAACCAAAACGTATGCACAGATGGTCACGATAAATGTCCTGTGACTATATTTATTTCAAATATGATTTTCCTCTAGAATCTGCTCAGATGTCCCATTTGGGAAGCCTGCAAAACAAACACAAGACATTTGTGCAGCAACAGTATCTGAGGGCAGACAAACATTTTGAGCAGGAGCAGAACAAGCTGGCACGCGAACAGGGGCTGGTTCAGAGAGGGGGGGGGCAGGGTTCTCAGGCAAAGAATTACAACATCGGATGCTGAAATGAAGAAATAATGCTCTCAAAATGAAAAGCTGTTTTCTTGGATAAAGATAGGATAGAAACTCCATACCAACGGGGGATTCCTAGTGGATATCCAAGGAGATTGACAACGCAGTGGTCTCCAAATAATGTTCTGCCAATGCAGCAGAAACAGACAGGAATGCAAAAAATGTCCTCAATGTTGAGTGGATCAATTCCACCGCTGCTGTTGACAGTTTTTAATCTAGGCAGATGTGCATACACTGTGGACAGTGACTGGTAGAACCTATAACTGTAGACTCGTGGCTTTTAA
>NC_024312.1:2295878-2311377 GCF_000523025.1 Cynoglossus semilaevis | reverse complement strand
GAAGGTTTTTCTGACATATGTATTTAAATCCACTCTTTTTTGTTCACTTCTTAAACTCAAAATTTTGTGTGACTGTGCACATTATGCAGTTTATAATTTCTACATCTTTTAGGACAATTAGACTCATTACATAATACATCAATTCATTTGCTTTTTTCCAGAATAATTAGGCAGATTCCAGAAAACACATTATGGTGTTAGGGAAGTTTACTTCTCACTTTTTATCTTTACAGGTATCTGTCTGAAAAGATAAAAAGTGAGGAGTAAACTTCCCTAACACCATAATTTCCTTGTGTACAGATTGGAAACAAAACTGACCTACATCCTACCTTTCGCTGATGTGTGTCACGTTTCCAGGGGACTTGTCAACCAAAGGGAGTTCCTTCCCCGTGTTTGTTTTACCTAACCTGACCTTTTCCCAACAGATGCCTTTAATTTTTTCTTGCTTTGTGATGAGAGTGCAGTGTGCTTAAAATAAAAACAACTCAAGGGATAAGCGGCATGTTTCTGCACAGTTTCCTCTTTGGCGTCATCAGCATTAAGTAATATCAGATGAACCGTATTGGTACAGAGGCCCAATTGGTTTCCCAGTATTTGGCTGTAGCAGGTGAGGAAATTGGAAAAAGGTGCCACGGGGGAGAATAGCTCGGCACCAACGCAACAGGGACCTTTAGTAGGATTAAGTATGGCTGTTTCATATCTATTTGGAAGACAGCAACGTGATGATGTTGCCTAATCAGACTATCTTTTTTGCAGTAGGTAAAAGATCAGTGAGAGGTCAGAGGAGCTGTGTCATTTTTTTTGAAGTATCAAGTTTTCCCACAAGACTCAAATAAAGCAATCCAAAAAATCTGACCTTTGCTGAAGTTAGCACTGGCTCCCCTCTCCAGTAGGAGTTTGGCCAGGTCATAGTTTGCCATGTTGACAGCACACATAAGTAGACTCCAACCAAAACCAAGCCTGGTCTCCACATCCATGCCTTTGCATAAAAAAGAGGGCAAAAACCAATGTATTCAAAATGAACAAAAATATTGCTTTTATAGACATTAAATATTTGAATTTGGCTTTAAAAAAAAAAAAACGTATTTCGACAGTACTCACCGTTGTCCAACAACTTTTCAACTGTTTTGATGTCTCCCTTACTGATGGCCTTTTTCAACATAAACACATTATCTTCTACATGGCTGATGAGATTCTGTAAAAATAGATTGAATTGTCAATGCAGTGATCCAGAAATGTTTAAAAAGTTTGTGTATATGTTCACTATTTCCCCCCATTTTCTTTTATTTTTTCGGGAGGAGATACCAAAAAGGATATGGAACTACAATCCCATGTCAATAACTTTGAACTTTACTCATAACTAATCAATTAGAACGTGCCACTGTATTTACACTCGGGCCTTTAGACAGGAATGTGTTAATGCGGACATCTCAGGACTCGACTCACACTTTAACGATTTAAAACTTGAAACCAGACTAGAACCTGACCTGTATAAACCCGTCCACATTTACCACATTAACTAATGAACGCTGCTCGTGATAACTGTAACAAAAAACACCTGTGTTTGAGTCCACATACATGTAGTGGCCATTTTTAAATGTAAGTACTTAACTGGCAATAATTATTTTTATTTTTTTTCATTCAATTTAAATAAAAATGAACTTGCCCGTAGATGTATATACAGAATTGATAAAGTGAGAAGCAAAGTGATCAAATTTAACTAATGATCTAACGGTAAACTAACGGTCGTTGGCGAAATTAGACACACCGCGTTAGCAATTTTGATAGCTCACACGCTAGCACGGATTAGTTGGCAGGGCTTCATATAAAAACAGATTAATTCACGTTTTACCGCGGTAGGCGGGAGAGGTTTCTCTAAATTGCGCCCGACATCCCACTCCTCGTCGCTGTCGTCGCTCTCTTCTCCGGCGGGAAAAGCGTACTCTATTAAGCCGTCCATGTTGGCCACGGACAGTTCAGCTACAATGGGCGAGGGCGGCAGACAACAGCCCGAGGAGAGCGAGGGCGTTTCAGACGAAACTCCCCAATAGTTTTTGATTTTCTCCGTTTGAGATATTTAATATGGTTGTATAAAACACTAAACATACATCTTCTTTTCTTCTTTTTCTTTCGGCTTTGTCCCTTTTTTTTTCAAAACACTAAACATACATCAATCGTGTTGTACTCAGGTCATTTATACTATGCGAGTTTGACAGGTAATTTACATTTAAATGCTAGATTAATGCTAAATATGAATCCCTAGAACAAGGGTCACCAACCTTCCTGAAACTGAGAGCTACTTTAATGGACCTTATTAATACGAAGAGCTGCTTGTTTCGTACAGACTTCCCGAACAATGTAATAATAATAATTCGTTCTGGGACATACAATAGCAGAGACTCTTCTACCATCTTCATACCACCAGATAAATACATAATAAAAGTTGACATATATTTGGAAGAGTGTGCAGTACATAAAATGAAACATAAATGTCAAATGCATAATTACATTAGTTACATAGTAATTTCTGTCTATGCCAGAGATAAAACACAATGCGAAATTGTTGCATTCCCTTTTGAGACAGCATTTTACCGTGAGCATCACGGAGAGACTCTTAAACTACGACCACTACTGTTTAAAATCGGTACTGCACCCTTCCACTTTCATGACTTCATCACAGCCTCCGTGCAGCTGCTATCACTACTCATTCCCTTGACCTTCACACGTATCACTGCCCTAAGGTTAGCTGTATTTTAATACATTTCAGATGAATGTTTATAGAATGGAAAGTTAGGGTTTGTTTCTGCTTTGAGTAGAAGTAAAACAAGATACATGACAAGAGACATGCAGCTGTGTGACAACAGTGGGTTGTTCAGTTCAACTAAAAACTAATATATCACAATCACATTTTTAGATAACTAACTAACACTGTCTCAGCAGTGTTAATGTAGGATTTTATTCCTGATGTAATTTATTTAAATGAACAATACAGAACAATAATAAGACTAAACCCGAGTCACCAGACTAAACCCATTGTGTTACATTAACAAAGCCGTCTTGCTCTGTATTTACTTCATTTTACGCCTGTCTATTACTTTCATATGACCACACGCAGGATCTGCATCAATGAAAAAGAATGTAGATACTCATGTTAGTGCCCAGTGGAAGAGTCGTATTTTTGTATCCACATTTACCACACTTGGCTCTCTCATGACACACAGTGACGGCTGCTTAAGCGTTGACAGTGATAAGATAATTTGTGTGCGTTGAGCTGCTCAGTTAGTACTGTAGAACTTCACATTTTTTGCTATGTTCCCTCTTGGAATGTCTGGAGGTTTTGATCCTCCCTCGACTGAAACTGAACATAACCTGCAGCTGATAACAAAGTTTCATCTCCACTTAGGCGAACCGCAACTGGTGCTGATTGCATTTGTGAGTGGTGAGTGATGCCGCTGAGGTGAGTGAGATACCAGCGAGTGTGTGGGTGATGGGTGATATTCAACTGATTTGGCATCATCTGCAGTGTGGAGTGGCATTTATACATTTCCATGTCAAGTAAAGATGAGATTTAGATGTTTTTCTTTGTGTTTTCTTTAACTGTGAATGTAATTAAATTAGTAACACATAAGCAGCTATGGCTTTTAAATGTTCTATTTTATTTTTAAATGCGTATCAGAATTGGACAATGTGGTAGATTTGGTTCTTTTGCTTTTAAAGTTAGGTAAAAAAATCATATCTATGAAAAGTATGTCAGTCACTTTGAAACGCGGTGATGTTTTAATGTTTTGTTTTCTAACTCTGATTTCAGTTTTTTGTTATTATAAAAGTAAATTTTAACATTGACTAATTTAGTATTGAAAAGAAATTTGCTTTGTTACAGTGTCCACTCTTGTGGTGCATTAACTTGACACCCCACCAGGTGGCGATGTCTGCTATCTCTTGCTGCCTGGTTATGATTTTGTGAAAAGTGATTTATAATTGTTTTGTCTTGGGGGGTTCAAAGTCTGCAAGGAAGAAAAAAATGCAAACGCCCCTTCCTCAAAGCCCCACATTTATGAACACAGATGGATATTACCATCATTTTATTGTTTGTTTTTTCACTTTTAAGATGAACTTAAAATTAGCAAAAATTTCCATTGCATTCTTCAGTGTAAATAATTACAGAAACCTGAAGTCCAAAACCAGTTTAGGTTTGCACCTCCACTAACGTGCTTTGTCGCCCCCTACGGGAGACAATCATCTCACTTGGAATAACACCGACTTAGTAGTCGATTATGGAATTGTTTGATTTAAATCATGTTAAAAGTGTCAATAGTTATAGTCCTCACTTTCTAAAATCTCGTCCTTTATAAAAATGTTTTGTTTTTTTTTTACATTTTTTACATCTAAATGATTGTCAACAATAATAAATGATAAAAATGCTGCGAGGTTATCACACGTTAACCTGCCGTCGCAGCACTAGTGTTCAGATCGTGAAGTCCACAGAGGAAAACTATCTTTTATAAAGTTTCGTTTATAAATATTCATACAACACGAGTTTTGTTCATACAGTTCGTAAGTGACCAGGCTTCATCCGCTGTTGGTGAAGGTTCAGATGAACTCCTAACGGGTCTCCACGAAGGCTTGGGTCCTGGCTCCGAGGTTCGCCTTGTTTGGATCATCTGGGGTTTTTTTTGCTCCTCGACTTGTTGTTGCCACAACATGCGACGTGTGCTCGTCATGTGTGGAAATGACGTGGGACTGTGCAGGTTTTTGGCGAGCTCATAAAGGATGGACTGTCCTCTCACTGTCACACCGCGGGAGGGAGGACCAGGAGAAGAAGAGTCAGAAGAGACTAGAGGGGGGCGACCGACCGGTGAGACTCAGACTCAGAGACACCCGGGGAGGACACAGGTCCAGATACTTCAACCCTGACATCTTTTTTTTCATCTACACGGACCAACAAAGTGGAAACAGGACCAGAAGGACAGAGAACCCAGAGCAGCGTCTGGTGTATGTGGGAGCGGAGACGCGCAAATGTGAGCGCGGAGCGCGGACACGACTCAGGTGCAGAGACAGGACACTGGCGGCGCTATTAGGATGCAGAAGTCACCGGTGGAAGATGCTAACTTCCTCTCTAAGTTTTTCTTCTGGTAAGTTCTTCACCCACAAATGTACTGGTGACGACACTACCGGTTTTGTTGTGACATCAAGCTAATGTACGGACACGGACACGGACGGCGCGAAACTCCAACCGAGCAACAAGCACGCATTTTGTAGTCAATAATATTGGGCCCTTTTAATGCTAAAACAATGCTATCTTGGCTTAAATACCGTAGCCGTGACGATGAGTTACACGAGAGTTGTCACCAGAATTAAACAAAAACAGAGTTTGGTGGTAACTTTTCACTCAGCTTGAGATAAATGTCTTCAGATTTCAGTTTACTCCTGGCGGTGGTATAGCCGTTTGGCTAGCGGCCTCATGTACCAAGTGCTCAGTGTGACCCGGAGGTTTGTAACCTGTTGCACCTGCGCCACATGCAGCTCTTCAGCCCACAGTCAACACGAATTCTGACTGAGTCACAAAGTTGTGTTGCAGTGAAAAAATACATACAATAATTTAACAAAATAGAGCATCATAACATTTATTAAACTTACTTTATTTTCTTAGGTTTACTGAAAAAAACTCTCTCTGTCTCATGACATTAAAATCCTTTTCCTTTGATATTTGATAATAAACTTAATAAACAATACATATTTACTTAAATATAATATAAATATATAAATATAACGAGCTGCTCTATTAAGTTTCTGTATAGGAACATTCTGAAGAGTCCATGTGTCTGTAGATGTCCTGTCTAATGTTGTTGTTGTTGTTGTTGTTGTTGTCGTCGTCGTCGTTGTTGTTGTTGTTGTTGTTGTTGTTGTTGTTCAGGTGGACATCACCGCTGCTGAGGAAGGGCTTCAGGAAGAAGTTGGATCTGTCAGACGTGTACAAGGCTCCTTCCTTTGATCTGGCAGACAACCTCTCTGAGAGACTGGAAAGGTCGGTGTTCCTCGTCCTCAGCCTGATATTGTTGATTTATCTGAAGGTGTTTCTTGCACTAGGTTTTTTTATTTTTTATTTTTTTGCAGTAAATCTTATCTGTGAATTGCACTTTGCAGGCGGTGCTTTAGAAAGTACAGTGTGTCCAAGTAGTTGTGAGTAATATTCCCGACCTCATTGCCTCATTTCCAGGGTGTGGCAGTGGAACACAACGAGGAAAAATAGGAATCAAACCCTTGACTTTTGACACAGTCAAATGCCTAAAATAACTAAAGTTTTATAAAAGAGTGGAGTGAGATTTTAGACAGAACATTCACAGTTTTTTTTTTAATGTTTGTTGTTCAACCTCTGGGTTGAATCATACCGTAATAAATATAATAAATGCGAACGATTGTGTTCCAGAAATACAAAGGTATTTGTGGTGTAGTGCTAACACGGAGATGCTGGTGCGGCGCTGCTGTGTTTCATAAGTGCCCTTTAAATATTTGTTTACAGTAGCAGACTGTTGGCCATCACTGTCTTGAAGTCAAGTTAAAATATGGGCTGGCTCTTCACACAACCAAACCTGTGTGTTCCAAACAAATAACCAGACAACATATGATGGACAGGGGTTAACCCTTGACTTTTGTCTCTCTCTTTTTTTTTTTTTTGTTTTTATCTGTTTTGTCTCAGTGTGCAGTTTGACTTGTCCTCTCACCTTTCCTCTCTGTTATTATAACTAATAATTTTACTGTCCTAAAGTTTCTCCTTCCCTCTTATCTGCATTTTTAGTATCAACATCAAAAATGTTCATTTCAGAAGGAAATAGATAACATGTAAAAATAGTTAACATGTAAACTAATTAAGTTAAGTTAATTATTTTATCAATAATTCCCAACATTTTCTCTTATTTTGTCCTTCCTTCATGTTCCTTCTTTAAAGGACAGGATTTTTCTGGTATTCTTTTCACCTATAGAACCTCCAACAGAACCGTGTCCTGCTCTGACCTTTCCTCCTCGATCTCTGCGTCACCGTGAGCGCCGCCCACTGGTGTAGATAGGTGTTTAAAAGTCAAAGTCTTTAAAGTGCCCAGCGCCCACTGGGTGATGAATGAATGTGCAGCGACGGGTGATTTCACTCCTGTTAATCTGATCGGGGGTTCGGGGGGGGGGCAGTGAGGGACTTCTGGGAATGTGAACTTTACCTTGCATTAAAACGCTGTTTACTGTAAGCTTCTTCATCGCACTCCTGTTTCAGTTCAATACAATCAGTTTGATTTACTGGCTTAATTAAGTTTACAGGATGACGTGGTAGAACTCTGAAGTTAACACCTTATAATTCACTGTTTATATTCAACCACAAGGACCTAAGATACAAGGATCAGACGGATTCAGTCCTTTTATCTGCAGACTTGTCTTAATTGAAGGTCAAAGGTGCAGCTTTTTGCATAAAAATGTATTTGTGTTTTTATTAATTCCCCACAAATTTACTTCCCAAACCTCAGTACTGAATTATTCTTATTATACACAAATATATATATATTCTTTTTATAAGCCTTTAAGTGACTTTATTTGTGTATTAACTATTATGAAAAAAATCATTGCAATCCTTTAAATTTTATTTCTTTATTTCTTTATTTCCTTTTCGCCTCTTCTGTCCATTTTTATTGTTTCAAGACTAAATAAAAATCAGCCACACATTTAATTTCAAAATGAAAAATACTGTAGTCATTTTACAGAATGTTTTCAGTTGTTTCTTGTGGTTTTAACTGTTAAAATGCAGAAAAAAAACACATGTTGCAAATTTTCACAGTGTAACAAAGTTCAGCTGCACTGATAATAATAATAATAAAATTAAAAACTGGCCCCTGTCAAAGAAGACAGTGACAGTAGGTGTGAGCTTTAGGTCCATTCACTAATATCATCATCACTGCAGTGGGTGAAGGAGCCACGTGTGTCTCGCGAACCACAGGTTGCAGACCCCCTGGTCTTGGCTAAAATAAATAACCATAGCAACACATTGTCTGGCTCTGAGTCCTCGGCCGCAGTCGTAGGAAGACCTTAGTAAAGTTGGCAAAGACGTAGGACTGGACAAAAAGACGGGCCGCAGCCCAACTCTGCTGGCCATTGGCCGTCGGTGCAGGGTACAGGTTTTGTTTTGCTCCACTCTGTAACTGTGTTGTAACTCTGTCCTCCCTGCAGAGAATGGGACAGGGAGGTGGTGTCAGCCAAGAAGAAGCCCCGGCTGCTGAGGGCACTGGCCCGCTGCTTCTTTGCCCCGTTTGCCTTCTTCGGTGTCCTCCTGTACCTGGGGGTGAGTCTGGTCATTTAACAGGGAGGAAATTAGAAGTGGCAGAAGTTGATTTGATGTAAAAGTCAGATCAGAACATTCAAAGTTAGACATTCACACTGCCCAGGAACAAACATGTGGTGTTCAGTTCTCCGAAGGCTCGTGTGTGTGTGTGTGTAGAGCGGCTCCACAGATTGATGGTTGCGTGAGGCACAAATATCACAGACATGTCACACTGTAGTGCCATGGTTACTCCGGCAACAACAGTAGTTGTGTTCGTTGCAGTAGCTGTAGGTGCGGAGGTGACAACGACAGATGTTTAAAATGTCGTGTCTGCCTTTAGTTGACTTTTCATTTCAATATTTAATGACATTTTTATTATTTTCTTTTCACTGTATTGTCCTGAGAGGACACCTGCTGGAGAAAACCTTAAATATGGACGTGTTCATCTTGAAATGCATTAATCAATTGAAATGATTTTTTCCGCTCTCTGCTCCTCTACAGGAGGCCTCCAAGGCGGTGCAGCCCCAGCTTTTGGGTCGCATCATCGCTTCGTTCGACCCCTTCCACGCCCCGGAGCGAAGCCAGGGATATTTCCTGGCTCTTGGTCTGTGTCTCCTCTTCACTGCTCGCTTCCTGCTGCTACAGCCTGCCATCTTCGGCCTGCACCACCTGGGTATGCAGATCCGCATCGCCCTCTTCAGTCTCATTTACAAGAAGGTAAAAAAAAAAAACCAGTGTGTAAACACCATCCAAACACTGCCCCCCCCACGTCCACACCGTCACAGCTGAACTTTTTCCGTGTACTCCCTGCAGCCCCTGTGGGTGGCCCCCGCCCCCCACCTTTAGACCCCACTGGTCTAAATGAATACATTGTTAAAAGAACTCTGTTGTCATTGGTTCATTCTAAAACAGATACTGAGAAAAAAACCCTTTAAACACAACTTAGAACAACACGTGCTGTGTGACCATGTGACCAGTGACAGTGAAACACTGACACAACACTTGGCTTTGATGTTAACAACTAGCAACAAAGATGAAGCTGGTGTTTCAGCTGCAAAATCAAACTGGAAAAAAAAAATGCAACACAACAAAGATGAAGCTGGTGTTTCAGCTGGAAGATCAAACTGGAAAAGAAATGCAACAAATGTTTATCAGTCAGTTTGTTTTTGTTCCTCCTCTTTGAACAGAAAAAGTTACAAAAAGTCTAAAAACAAAATCACTTCTACTGTAATAAAGGAACAGAGTTTATGGACCTCATTAAAAAAGATCCAGATGTTGACGTCGCAGCTCCTCAGCTCAGGGATCACGCCTGTCGTTTTGTCATCCTGCTGCAAAGACTCCCACAGGCTGGTGTCAGAAGTTTGGTCACATGTGGCTCCTGCCGATCCTCTGCCGATTCACTGGTCTCACTTTTGTGCTTCGTCTGACCTCCTGACCTTTGACCTTTGAACTTTTCAGACCCTGAAGTTATCCAGCCGCGTCTTGGATAAAATCAGCACGGGTCAACTGGTCAGTCTGATGTCAGCCCACCTGAACAAGCTGGACGAGGTGAGGAACGTAGGGCTCGTGGCCCTAAAGTGGGACACCAGGTGGAATAAGAACCAACCGTGCAGGACGGAACAGGTTTAGGTTTGAGGTTGGCTGCAGTGTGGTCCACCTGCCAGAGTGGGGCACTAAATATGGGCTTCATCACTCATTAGAGTGGGGGGGTGGGGTAGGGGGAGGGCACGTGTGTGTGTGTGTGTGTGTGTGTGTGTTGAATCTCACCGAGCCGATGAATGTAGGAACGCACTGCCACCTGCTCTGAGACAATTATCTCCAGGCTTGGACGTATCGCCTGGTTGTCTGACTGTTTGTGGTCTTTTCCCGATGAAAGACGTCGAGTTGATGTTTGATAGAAGTGTCGTCACAGTGTGTGATCTGACAAGTGACTGCTTTTTTTCTAGGGCTGTCATTGATTAATCACAGTTAAACATCTGTTTTCATGGTTAGAATCCTTGTTTATACAGCAGCGACGGTGTCTCTGTTGTTGACACGGTGTAAAGTGAAGTTTTGGTTTCAGTAACAGAGCAGACCCAGAAGGTTGTTTTTTTTTTTTATGTTCGATCCTGAACTTTTGACCAAAATCCTGAGTATGGTATCGAGCCGTCCTTAATCCGTACGTGGTCCTGTATATTTGTCTTTTTTGTCTCCTCTCGTTTTTAGCTTATTTTGGCTCATATTTAATATATGATTTTAACTCTTTAAAGCACTGGGTGGTTTTTACCTGTCAAAAACAAAGCACTGGGTGGTTTTTACCTGTCAAATACAATGATATTATTATATACATGGTTATTAAATTCATCTTTTTTTGACTAATATGAACTAATACTAACGTTTCTGTTCCAGAGTCTGGGTCTGGCCCACTTTGTGTGGATCACTCCCCTACAGTGTATACTGTGCGTGGGCCTGATATGGGAGCTGATCGAGGTGAACGGCTTCTGTGCCCTGGCGGCTCTGACTCTGCTGGGCATCATCCAGGCCTGGCTCTCACAGAAGATGGAGCCTCACAGGTGAGGAGGAGCCACACTTTATCATTCATTAATTTAATTTAATTTATTTAATCCCCTCTCCTTTGACTAGGGTGAAGCGAGCCGGGATGATCAGTCGCCGTCTGGCTCTGACGTCTGAGATTGTGGAGAACATCCACTCTGTGAAGGCGTACGGCTGGGAGGAGGTGATGGAGACCATCATCAAAAACATCAGGCAGTAAGACTCCACTCATTACCTTGTACTCCTGAAGTCATTGTCCGGGTCAGAAAGACAACGATTCACACTCACATTCACACCTACTGTAAGGCCAACCCACAGACGCACAGGCAGAACATGTCGTTTCATACAGATAGACTGGAGATCAAACCGTTTCTCCAACCACGCGCTCCCAAAACACCAGCATCAGTCTGAGGATTTATGACAGATAAATATACATACCATAATAAGACGAGCGGGAAAAACACCCACTCAGCCGACGCCTGCAGGAATTCATTCAGCCTGGTGCCAAAATTCAGAGAGAGATGTTAGAACAAGGTCAGTGCGGCGCAGTTGGCACGGAAGGTTAAAATCCAAGAAACAGTTTTGATGCAGTGGTGTCGAAATATTCAAGTAGTATCAGAGATAAAACGGGAACGTTCAGATTTCACAGGAAAGTGATGATAACAGCAGGATCATAATTGGGCGAAAATATATTCTGTGATGTCAAGGACCGACCACATGTGTATAAATAGATAGAAATAATTCTTTTTTTCCACTATAAGCCTGGGTTGATCATAATTGGGCGAAAATATATTCTGATGTCAAGGACCGACCACATGTATAAATAGATAGAAATAATTCATTTTTTTCCACTCTAAGCCTGGGTTTACTCAGGTGCGACTTATATATTAAAATATATAATTTCATATGTTCATTATTTTTACACTGACAGCCACTAGAAGACACTGGTGCGTCTTATATTCCTGAAAATACAACTGTACCACTAGAAGACACTGGTGCGTCTTATACGTCTTATACAACTGTATTTTTTTTTGTCTTTTCACTCTTTTCTCAGGGATGAGATGACGCTGACGAGGAAGATCGGATCGCTGCGTTACTTCTACAGCGCCTCCTACTTCTTCTCTGCCATCCTGGTCATCGTGTCGGCCGTCGTGCCCCACGCTCTCAGTAAAGGCATCATCCTGAGACGAATCTTCACCACTGCCTCCTACTGCATGGTCCTGAGAATGACGCTGACGCGGCAGCTGCCCGGCTCCATCCAGATGTGGTACGACACGCTGGCGCTGGTCAAGAAGATAGAGGTAGGTCCAGAGAGAAGAGGTCACTGATAACAGACACATTTACTGGGATTTAAGATAAAATCTCCCTCCTTGGGTTTGCTGTATGTTTCAGTGGGAAAGCGTTCAGGTTGATGTTTCTGTTCCTGTTTTTACTCTTCACAGGAGTTCTTAATGAAGGAGGAATACAGAGAGCTGGAATACAACCTCACCACCACCGACGTGGAGCTGGTCAACGTTTCTGCGTCCTGGGATGAGGTACAGCAGGATCATAATGATAATAATAATATAAAAATTATTATTATAATGTTGTTTTGTATCATTTTCACTGGTGCTTCAACATGAGGGACGATTGAACTTCTTCCTTTCTTTAATGTATTGTTGGTATTTAATGTTTAAAACCCTCTATTTTATAAAAATCACTTGAACAATGTTCAGTCTTCAGACATGAATGAAACAAAGTTTTTAGTTTCTCCCCACCATCAGGCTGCAGCTTCTCCTCTCAGAGCTCAGAAATATTGACACAGCTTTTAGTAATCTCTAAGTCTGTGTAATTGAGCTGAGAAATATGAATGTTTATTAATAATTACCATCATGAATTCTGAAAACGACCTGGAAGTCGACGTCTGACGCAGTTAAATGCGTCTGTATTTTTTGAACAAATTTAACAAATCTGGAAAATTCTGCCTCTTTGTTTAAATGTAATTTATTTGTGCAGATAAAATCAGGGAAACTCGGACCAAACATGTTGGTTTTCTTTGTTTGTACGAGTTCATTCTTCAACAGGTCAGAGCAAAAATAAAGAATGAATTCCACTAGTAATTCCACTCTGCACCACAGGTTGAACACGTCACCTACTGTCACTCACAGTAGGTGGCGTTATCTTATCTATAGGCTGTAAACCTACTCCAACAGGTGTAATTCATTGACCACCCAGTACCGTGAGAAAACAACCACCCAGCTGTGTGTGTGTGTGTGTGTGTGTGACTTTTTTCTATCACTTTGCATAATTAATTGCCCCCGTGTTCTCAGCAAACCTTCCTGGGAACACCAAATCCCTGCTTTGACATCCAGAGCTGTGTTCACAAACTAATTCCTCGATTCTCCTCCTGCTTTCTCCTCTTCCTGGAATGTGTCATTGGTAAATGAATGGGGGGAGGGAGGGGGGGTGTTGACTTTCTTTACTGCCGACGGTGCGTACGTCAGCTCATTAGAATGAGAATCAAACAGACAGACCACGGCCGGTCCCAGCATCACGGGGAGGGCGACCCGTACCACGTCAGGGGGTCAAACACTGGGCCAGGGAATCTACCAGTGACATGTGTCGACGTCGGCCTTTACAGAGACAGTGACAGACGAGCTGGACTCAGGCCTCTGTGGAGGCTGTGGGAGGTTCGTGCTCCTGGGGAGACTCTCTGTTGGAGCTGTCAGGACAAATGTTAAATGATGGAAAAAGAAGTGGAGAGACGTGTCACGAGTTGGACTCACTTTCAAACATATTGTATTTTATTCCAGTGGCGATCCTAGCTGTTTTGTGTGTGAATAGGCCCAGGGCCCCCACGGCCCCCAGGGCCCAATGACATTGGTTTATATTATATAACATCAATCCTTAATATACCAGTTGATAGTAAATATATACCACACAGTGGTAACAAAATACATGTGTTGATCATTGATGACAGTTAAGTTTTTTCACTGCCGGTTTCTGTTGTATTTTCCCGCTGCAGGGCATCGGTGAGCTGTTTGAGAAGATCAAGCAGGAGAGCAAAGCAAACGGACATCCAAACGGTGACGCCGGGCTCTTCTTCACCAACCTTTACGTCACGCCCGTCCTCAAAAACATCAGCCTTTATTTGGAGAAGGGCAAGATGTTGGCAGTGGCTGGATCCACCGGCTCAGGAAAGGTAAAAGGTCAAAGAATCGTCTCTGCCGACATCGGCTGCAGCGGAGGGAACGTTAAAGAAGATGAACCAACGTTTCCCTCTCCTTCTAGAGCTCCTTACTCATGATGATCCTGGGAGAGTTGGTGCCGTCGGAGGGGAAGATCAGACACAGCGGCCGGATCTCGTTCTCACCACAGACTGCGTGGATAATGCCCGGAACCATCCGTGACAACATCCTGTTTGGGCTGACCTATGACGAGTTCCGCTACACTTCCATCATCAAGGCCTGTCAGCTGGAGGAGGTAGGTCACTGAGGTCACTGAGGTCACTGCTCATACCAGTAGTCAGAGCCTTAGAGTGAAGGTGAAGGATAAACATGACTTTTAGATCGGGGAAATTCACAAACTTTTATTTTAATACTGCAGACTGGTTCACTTTAATGGAAGAGAATTCAGGAATTAGTTTGTGTAAAAACCCTGTCTTGTAGGGGGCAGGGGGATTTAAATGCACATGTTCATTGGTTCTCAAAGTGGGGGACGTGGCCCACTGCGGGGCACAGCACTGCTGCTGGAACGGTGCAGAAAATCAAATTAATTTTAGGTTCAATATTTTCTTACCTTAAGAGAAAATACATTTTAAAAAATATTCAGAGCTAACACCAGAGTGTCACGCTCTAATAATGGATTAAACAAAATAAGGTACGTTTGAGGTGGAATTCAACACAAACTAATAATTAAAGTAAGATGTTAACGATCGCTACAGGAGCAGCAACGATTGTCAGGAAATACAAAAAGAACTGACTGTAACTGTGTCTCTATCCTGAGGCTGTGCTACAGGAGTTCGATTCCCTGGGTCTAAAGTGACCTGTTATGTATCTGACACTGACACTAAAAACCCACACACACACAAACACACACAAACACACACTCCCTTATGAGCTTCAGTGCTGAGTGACGGCCCCTCAGTAGAATAATGTCTCCTCTGTTGTCATGGAGATCTCAGCTGTTTCACTGGGACAGAATATGAGCTTCAGTTTCATTTGGCTCCAAGTGATGACATCACAACAAAGTAAAGGTCATGTTCGCGGTCTGATCAGGCCTTATTGATTATTATTGATTATTATTATCCTATTCATATGAATCTTCAGCCGTTTTTCCCCAAAAATTCTTATGCTAATATCGGGCCGATAATTATCGGTCGGCTGATGTTATGTTACGTAACGCATTGTAATGTAATGTTTACATTACGGAGTTAAAAGTAAACAGTTTCCTTTAACTTCACTGCTTCTCATTGGACGAGGTTGATGACTGTATGTATATAAACGTGTTGTGTCGCTAAACATAACGTAACCCAATGCAACGCTTTTTGTAACCTAACCTAACGTGACGTAACGTCACATGAGCTAATGTGACGTAACGTCACAGAGTAACATGACATACCATTTCCAACATACTGCAGTACAACAACAGTAGTACACGATCCAGTATTAGATACTGACGTTGTTAAACCCA
>NC_024312.1:2285391-2295075 GCF_000523025.1 Cynoglossus semilaevis | reverse complement strand
ATATATATATGTGTATATATATACACATATATATATGTATATATACACATATATATATGTATATATATATACACATATATATATATATATATATATATAATTTAAATTTTTTTTTTACTTCTGAGCAGCTTGTGTGATAGAGTTTGAACAAAACTCAAGGAAATAATGTTTGTGTTTATGTTTTCAAATTGAAATTTAGTGAAGAATATTTGATACTGAGGTTAAAGAACTTATTTGTTTTTACTCCTTTTTAAGGGTCTCTGTAAGACAAAACTAGTAAAAAAACAAACAAACAAACAAATGAAGCCAACTTTTCTGAGACAGGGTCAGGCATCAGTTGGGCATCAGTGGGGCATCAGTGGGGCATCAGTGGGGCTGCTGGTGGTCCTTCCTTCTCATTGTTGCCCTGTGAAGCCCCAGACAGTCTGCTGTGGGTGGTCCTGTCGTCTGTCGTCTGTCGTCTGTAGCTGCTGCCCCTGCTGGTGCTTTTTGTCCCCAGTCAGACACAACACGCTCTTTTACGGCGCTGCCTCTTTAACGAGCTGCTTAACAAACCTGTTAACTTGATTCCCACTGCGCCCCCGGTGGAAGCCGACGATAAACAGGTAGGAAGTAACTGTACGACCGTAACCTTGTGCTGTCACTTGGTCCGTGTTGATGTGGGCGTCACCCTGCCGTGTGTCACAGCACGTCACCGCTGTCTTCTCTGTGTGTGTGTGTGTGTGTGTGTGTGTGTGTGTGTAGTCTGTGTGTGGAGGTTTGTGGATTTCTCTGTGTTTTTTTTTTCTTGCCTCTTTTGATATACTTTGAAAATCAATGTTTCATTTTTCATCAAACGGTTAATTATTATTTAAAAAAAATGTTCTCTATAATATTACAGTACAGCTCAGTACAGTGTATGTTAAAGTATAGAATAGTATATTATGGGATGTATAGGTAGTATAGTATAGCAGGTAAGTATTTACAGTATAGTGTAGTATAGTATGGTATAGCATTCACAGTGTTGTGTAGTGTTTTTTAGTATATCATAGTATAGTATAGCATTGCATAATAATTACATTATAGGATTTATTGTATTTTATAGAATAATATAGTATAGCAGTATGGTATGGTATAGTATGTGTGTGTAGTAAATATTAGTATAATGTAGTAGTAGTATTTTATAGTACAGTACAGTAGATTTAAAAACTTGATTTTTCAGATACTAATGAAAAAACTTCTTTATATTAGACTTGTTGTTTTGAGCAGTTGTTTTAATTACAGAAATAGTTTCCATCCATTCAAACCTAAATTTGCTCAGTGGTCCTAGCCTGAAGAGTCAACCACTGTTGACTTTTTTCTCCTCATGTTTGAAGCCCACGTTCTTTTCTCCAGGATTTTTCTCTGCTGCCTGACAAAGACAAAACCCTGCTGGGTGAAGGGGGCGTCATCCTCAGCGGAGGTCAGCGAGCCCGACTTGGACTGGCCAGGTACTTCCTGTCAAACCTTAACCACGTTTTGTATTTGTGTCGGGGGCAGAGGTCACCGTCATGAAAGAGTTTTTATTACTCCCTGATTAATTACCATAATTATCTCATTAAGTTTTAAAAATGCTACATCAGCAAAGATGATTTCATTAGTGTCTTTATTAATGTCAGTTTCTGAGAAACTTTCAATTTTATAAAGGCAAAATAATGGGACAATAGAGGGAACAACTGAGACAAACGATGGAACAGCGTCTGCTGTTTGATCTCTGCACTTAATAATCTGACAGTGTTTTATAAACACACTTATCCCATTGGTTTACAGAAATAAGGGCCAAAATAGTTTTATTGTAATTGTTGATTGACTGAAAACACTTTTTTTTTTAAATGTCAACAAACAAAGACCTTTTTGAGTTTCCTCAGATTACGACAGCGTCTTTTGAGGAAAAATGGTTCGACTTCTATGTCAGTTCACAAGAAGAAGAACATGAGTTATAAATAAACAGTGTTTATTTACCACTGTGTAACATTTACACGTGAGGCCTTAAATCACGGTGATGTTTCCTCACTAACCCTGTGCTGTCAGTGACTCTAATCCTCCATAACGGTCACATATCTTTCTCACCTGAACAGTTTTACGGCGGCGCTGCCGTCGGTGCCGCGGTGACACTGATTCAAACGTTCAGGTCTCATGTTCCCACGCTTTATTTATGGCTTCAGTGTCTCAGCGTTGTTCTGTTTTACCGTTGTCACCGTAATCAATCACTGATATTGATTTGTCCTCATCTACAGTATGTCTGTTCTGTTTTAAACACGTCTGTGCGTTTCTCCCTCAGAGCCGTGTATAAAGACGCTGACCTCTACCTGCTGGACGCCCCGTTCACACACCTGGACATTGTGACGGAGAAAGAGATCTTTGAGAAGTGCGTATCCCAACAGAGACTCTTTCATGGGGGAGGAAGGGGGAGGAGGGGGGAGGTAGAGCGTAGGTTCTGAAGTTCAAGGTCAACCTTTTTTTTTTCTCCTTGCAGTGATTTCACTGTAATCTCATCAGGAAATGAGTTTTTTTTTCTTTGGTGCAGCAGAAAAGAATTCTTTTGATGAGAGGTTGACTTTACTGAGTGAATGTTTAGATGTAGCCAAATGTTTGGCTGTTTTTACTGAGATGAAGACAAAAGGCTCAGGTTGGTCTTCAGCCTGTGCAGAAACACATCTGTTTGATTTTCTCTACCGTCTCCATTTCTCTCCACAGATGCATTTGTAATTTAATGGCCTCCAAAACCCGCATCGTGGTCACCAGCAAGTTGGACCACCTCAAGCGAGCGGACAAAATCCTTTTGCTCCACAACGGTGACTGCTTCTTCTACGGCACCTTCTCAGAGCTGCAGGCCCAGCGCCCGGACTTCAGCTCCCTCCTCCTTGGCCTGGAAGCCTACGACAACATCAACGCGGACCGTCGCAGCTCCATTCTCACAGAGACTCTCCGCAGGGTTTCCATCGATGAAACCGCCGGCCTCTGGGGGCCAGAGCCCATTCGACAGTCGTTCCGCCATCCGCCACCTCCCGTTATCTCTCAAGGCCCTCCAGGTGGCGATGTCTACCCAGAAAAACGCAAGCAGTCCCTCATCCTAAATCCCCTGGCAGCTGCTCGCAAGTTCTCCTTCATAGGGAACTCCCAACAGACAAACGCTCCGCAGTCTGCAGCGATGGAGGACGGGGTCCGAGAACTTTCAGAGAGAAAATTCTCCGTGGTGCCAGAGGACGAACAAGTGGAGGAGGTGCTCCCCAGGAGTAACGTGTATCACCACGGTTTCCAGCACCTGAATGGGCAGAGGCGTCAGTCCGTCCTGGCCTTCATCACCAACGCTCAAGGTCAAGTGCGCAGAGATCAGATGCAGTCGTCCTTCAGAAGAAAGCTGTCCATCACACCGCAGTGCGATCTGGCCACAGAGCTGGACATTTACGCTCGCCGTCTGTCCAAGGACAGTGTTTATGACATCAGTGAGGAGGTGGACGAAGAAGACATGGAGGTAGGCCGTCGTTACTGTTGTTGTTGACCGCCGCTGTTTTCCACAGATCGTAACATTCAGTTTTCCATCTTCACAGCAATGCTTTGCAGATGAACGCGAGAACATCTTTGATACTACCTCATGGAGCACGTACCTGCGCTACGTCACCACCAACAAAAGCCTGATCTACGTCCTCGTGTTCATCGCTGTGGTCTTTGCAATTGAGGTCCGTCTTTGGGATTTTTATTTTAATTCTCTGAATGTGAAATGAATTTATTTGAAATGAATGGTTTTGATCATTTTTTCTTTTCTCTCTACCAACAGGTTGCTGGTTCAGTCATTGGCATTTTTCTCATCACTGAGTAAGTTTTAAAATTTACTTCATCAACTTGTAACTCTGAGTAAGTTTTAAAATTTACTTCATCATAACATCGTACATTTGTATCAATAAATGATTTTTTTTTTCTTAACACAATATGGGCATCACTGGCCCTAATTGATTTTTTTTTCTTAGGACAATATGGGCATCACTGGCCTTTTTGTCCCTAATTATTTTTTCCAGTACCTGCAGTTTCTCGTTGTTCACCATACTCAGATATGTAAGAATTAAAGATATAATTAGTAAAACATTGGTACTAAAGGTACAGGTATGTTATGTGTACCACAGAAGGTCAAAGGTCTGCCGTTCTCAGGTTGATGTTCGATGTCCAAAATAACGTTGTTTTTCTTGTGACTAATTTTTAATTCCACATTTCCTTTTGCTCTGTTCTACCAGTGAGATCTGGAGAGATGGAGCCAATCCGTCCTCTCCCAACTACATCACCGAGCAGCATCCCAATTCCTCGGCGCCCCCTGTCCACTTAGCCGTCATCGTCACGCCGACCAGCGCTTACTACATCATCTACATCTACGTGGCCACGTCGGAGAGCGTGCTGGCCCTCGGGATTTTCAGGGGTCTCCCGTTAGTGCACACGTTACTCACTGTGTCCAAACGACTGCACGAACAGATGCTGGGCGCCGTGCTGCGGGCGCCGATGGCCATGTTGAACACGATGAAGACAGGTGCGTTCTCAGTTTGTCACGTTGTTGATGTTTTTTTTTTTGTGGATAATTATTTATCTTTTTAAATACATCAAGGATCGGCCCTTTTTTTCAAAGACTGACCAAATTTTTTTTTCTCAAACTTTTTCAAAAAAAAAATTTTTCTAAAATTTTTCAAAAAAAAAGAATACAATTTTCAAAAAGTTTTTTCCAAGAAAAAATTTTTTCAAAGATTTTAACCAAAAATTTTCAAAATCTGACCAAATTGTTTTTCTAAATTAAAAAAAAAATGTACAAAATATTAAAAAGAATTGTACAATTTTTCAAAAAAAATTTTTTTTCTAAAAATTCTTTAAAATTTTTTTCAAAGTGTTGCAGTGAGGGAGGACATGCAGATAGGAGATGCAGAGAACAGGGAGAGATGGAAATCAATGATTTGCTGTAGCAACTCCTGAAAAAAGTTGAATAAAAATTTTTTTAAAATTTTTTTTCAAAATATTTGAAAAAAAAAAATTCAAAAAAAATGTTCTTTCAAAGAAAAAAAATTCAAAAAAAATGTTCTTTCAAAAAAATTAAAAAAGAAATTAAAAAAAAAAAAAATGGGGACAAAGCCAAAAGAAAAAGAAGAAGATTTATCTTTTTAATTCATCGCCCGCGTTTTCTTCCAGGTCGCATCATGAACAGATTCACCAAGGACATGACGACCATCGATGACATGCTGCCCCTGGTGCTCTTTGACTTCATACAGGTAGAACCACGTGCACACGTGCACCGTGTAACTTCACACTCACCCAGCACTCACTCGACATTTCTCTTCCTCCCTCTCACACCAGTTGTCGTTGATCGTCCTGGGCGCCATCTTCACCGTGTCCATCATGCGGCCGTACATCTTTATCGCCGCCATCCCATTGGCTGTCATCTTTGTTGTCCTCAGGAAGTACTTTTTACGAACTGGGCAGCAGCTGAAACTGCTGGAGGCAGAGGGTAAGTGAGTCAAAGACTCTGGGGGAAAGGGGAGGGGTCTCACCTCTCACCTCTGTCATCCGACCTGTCAGTCAGACGGAGCCGCCGAATGGCAACGGGTCAATGTTCAGGCAGAGAAAGAAAAACATGACAGAGGGAAGACGGATGATTAAAAAAAATCATCCCTGATTGGTCCAGCTGGTCAGGTTTATGAACACAGAAGTAAATCTGTCTCCAGGAGCTGCGGTCCAACAGGAAGTAAGAAACTCCACGGACAGTCAGGACCAGCGCAGAGTCACTGCTGCGTCAGCAAATATTTAATAACACCTTCATGGAACAGTGTCTGATGTCAACCTTATATCAACACACACGTTTTCAAAGCCTGTTAGTAGGAAGTTCAGCCTGGAGACAGACGTTTAGAAAATGAGTTTTTAGAAACTTCATTCTCTCCTTTTCCCTCTCTTTCTTTTCGACTTCTTGCCTCTTTTTCTGCTTTTTTTTTCTTTATTTTTTCTACTTTTTTTCTCTTTTTCCTCCATCAACTTTCTTCTTCTCCTTTCCTCAACATTGTGACCAGACGGTAAGATGAAAACCTGATTGTCCAGATTTAGACATATTGAAAACATATTGACCTAAATTAAAGAGTGAGTTTGGGAACAACAGGAGCAGGAACAGGCCGGCGGCTGCAGCTGCAGCTGCTGAAACGCCACTGTGTGTTTTCTGTCCTGCCTGGTTATTGAACGTCTGTTTGGCTGGTGGTTCCAAGGTTTTTTTTTCCGGAGCAGCGTAGAACATGTCGGGGTCAGAGAAATGAGCCCAGCTGGGATTTCCTCCGACCCCATCCTGATGTTGCTCCTCCTGCTGTCACTGGCAGCGTGTCGAACAAATACAGTGGAACGTATTGGCATGAGTCACTGAGGAATCTTATAGAAACATTCTGATGGCGTTAGCTGATGTGATGTCATGTTGTACGAAAATAAAACAGTTTTAGAACATGTTTTTTTTCCTCTTCTCCAGCCCGAAGCCCCATCTTCTCCCACCTCATCATCTCACTGAAGGGTTTATGGACCATCCGGGCGTTTGGGCGTCAAACCTATTTTGAAATGCTCTTTCACAAGGCCCTGAACACGCACACGGCCACGTGGTTCCACTACCTGGCCACGCTGCGGTGGTTCCTGTTCCGCTGCGACATCCTCTTCGTCCTGTTCTTCAGTGCGGCCGCCTTCATCGCCGTGGGAACCAACAGTAAGTTTGGGTTTTATTTGACTGAACCACAGGTACAATTAAACGTCAAAAAGTTCAAACTTTTATTAGGAAGAACATCCAGTCCCATTAAACGGTCACTGACACTGTCTGGTCACCGAAGAGCAAAACAAAAACCCTCTTCCTTCCTTTCTCCCCTTAAAATCTGCGAGTAGCAGCGCGAACAACATGATATAATCAGAGTCAACACGTCACGGCGTCACATTCCTGGACGTGAGAATAAATAATAGCGGTCACGAATGAAGCGCTATTGTTCAGAAACGCCAGTCGGAACATCTACACATTCCACTATGGCAGTAGTGCACAGCTCATTGTTTCCTCTGCGTCTGTTCGGTGGCGCAGCCTCAGTCTTATCTGCCTGTGACAGCGTGTGCCGTTTATTTGATATCAGGATCAAAACAGAACAGTTTGTCTGCGAGAAACTCCTCAAAACTGTTGGAATCTCAGCCGGATAAAATGTCACGTACGGAAGGGAAGAAGGTGTTTGTTTAATCGAACGATTGGACGCAGGGTACGAGCACGAACACACGCGGACAACCGCACATGTCGCTGTACGCCGCCGCGCTGCATCAGAGCCCGTGTTTATGTTGAAGGTAGATTAAAGGGTCATTTCACAGATCATTAGTTTTCAACAGGGCCGGTAGTAGAGCTGCACTGACGTGTGTGTGTGTGTGTGTGTTCTCTCTGCAGAGGACAAACCAGGGGAGGTCGGCATCATCGTGGCCCTGGCCATGCTCATCCTGGGGACTTTCCAATGGGCCGTCATCACCAGCATCACTGTAGATGGACTGGTATGTGCTCCACACACACACACACACACACACACACACACACACTTTAACACAGTGTTTCCCAAACTTTTTTTCTGGCGACCCAAATTTTAAAAGTCACAAACCGTCGCGATCCAAGTCAATAGACATTATTCCTAAACTCCTTGATCCAAGTCAATAGACATTATTCCTAAAGTCCTTGGATGCGAGATGACCCACCTGCGGGTCGCGACCCAGTCTTTGGGAAACAATGCGTTAGACGTCATCAAGCGTTTGTGAGATACCATTAGGTTTGTTTTTTTAACACCTGGTTTTATTAATGAATAATTCAGATGTTGGAATTATTATTTTGACAAATGTCAAGAAAAAGATACAAGATTAGAATTTAGCTTCATGAAGTTGGATGTTTGTCGTTTGCTGGTCAACGGTTTCTCACAATCCATTAGACAATAGTGTCAGTCGTAGACTGACTTACAGTCCTGACCTCAGTGAGACTGGTCTGACCTGAAGTTGAAACCTCCACAAACACTGTTTACCTGGTGTTTTATTCTGGAGGAGTCTTCTGAAACTAAAACTCTTCCTGACCGTCAAACCCGTCTTTCTCATTCCCCTCAGATGCGTTCGGTGGAACGGGTCTTCAAATTCATAGACCTGCCCTCAGAGGAGCCGATGCGGGGTAGATCAGGGGGCAAAGGAGGCCTTGACCTGGTCATCGACAACCCTCACGTCCATGACTGCTGGCCCAACCGTGGACAGATGGACGTCCAGGGTCTGACTGTCAAATACACGGAGGCTGGACGGGCTGTTCTCAGCAACGTTTCCTTCTCTGTGGACGGGGGGCAGAGTGTAAGTGTGTGTGTGTGTGTGTGTGTGTGTGTGTGTGGATTAATGAGCTGTGGCAGAGTGATGTACGTTAACTCTACATTATTGGATTTTCAGCCGTCAAAGCAGTGGTTTGTCCTGAAAGGGCTTCTGTAGGTAAAGGTCGCCGTGAGGTCACAGCGAGGTGACCTTAGAATAAACACTTCTATAAGACTGGGTCCTATGGACGATCAGTTCATTTGAATTAGGGTAGTTTGGACGGATTAACTGCTGTGGTCAGAGAAGAATTAATTTGAAAAAAATATTTCTAAATTATTTCTTTTTAATCTATTTGTAGTTTGTTTTCAGTCAACAGAAATGAAAAGTCCTGTAACATTGTGTCCTAATGAGTGGCCCAAACCCTACTTTGGGAACCACTGGATACTTTTCTTTCATGGGTGTGATTGTCTTCACGATCAGTAAATTCAAGTTTTCCACCGTTGGCGTGGACGCTCTGTGTAGAAGTTTATTTCAGGAGTCGATGTTCAGACGGACTGATGAAATCTTCACGTTGATGTTTCACAGGTGGGTCTGCTGGGTCGAACGGGTTCAGGGAAGAGCACGCTGCTCTCCGCTCTGCTGCGTCTGGCCTCCACTGAGGGCGAGATCTCCATCGACGGCGTCTCCTGGAGCTCAGTGTCCCTGCACACCTGGAGGAAAGCCTTCGGTGTGGTTCCACAGGTACGTCCAGGAGAACTTTGGGTTTTAGTTTAAGAAAAATCAATCCTGAATATATTTAATCTCCTGTTTATTGAACAGAAAGTCTTTATTCTGACCGGAACCTTCCGCATGAACCTGGATCCATACGGTCGATACTGTGATGAGGATCTGTGGAGGGTGGCGGAGGAGGTGGGTGTCGAGAATATCTGTACTAGAAAATACTAATAAATCATTTGGTCTTTCCTGGTAAAACATGTTTTTTGGTTGGTAACGATTTTTGGGTTGTTTTTTTTTTTTTCTGAGCAGAACGGTAGAATGTTGGAGAAATAATAATATAATTAATCACTATTTTTCTTTGACATTGGAATATTGTTTACTCACATTATGAATGGTTTCTGTTCCAATGCCACTACATTTTTCTACCATATTTTCCAGTCTATAAGTCACACTTTTTTTATCCTTGGCCTTAAAAACAAACGTCCTCGTCCTTTCCCACCAGGTGGGTCTGAAGTCGGTGATTGAACAGTTCCCAGACAAACTGGACTTTCAGCTGCTGGACGGAGGCAGCGTCCTGAGCAACGGACACAAACAGCTGATGTGTCTGGCCCGCTCCATCCTCAGCAAGGCCCGCATCCTGCTGCTGGGAGAGGCCTC
>NC_024312.1:2278224-2285117 GCF_000523025.1 Cynoglossus semilaevis | reverse complement strand
ACCAAGCTCTGAGCTGCTGTGTGTGTCTGTGTGTGTGTCTGTGTGTGTGTGTGTGTGTGTGTGAGAGCAGAACATTGCAGGTTCTGAGGAAGACGCTGAAGCAGGCCTTCTCCGGCTGTACTGTCATCCTCTCAGAGCACAGAGTGGAACCACTGCTGGAGTGTCAGTCGTTCCTGGTGAGTTTGGGATTAAAGGTGGAATCTGTCATTTGTCATGACAAAAAGTTTAACAAATGATTCATCATCCTTGGTGGTTAAGGACGTGGACTTGGGTCTAGAAGGTTTCAGGTTCGAGTCCGTCAACTGCCAAGTTGCCACTTACCCCCCCTCACTGCCCCCAGGGTGATTTAGCTGCCCCCTTGCCGCTGACTTTGGTGATGGGTTAAAGCAGAGGTGCAGTGGTGCAGTGGTGAGCTGTGTCACAATGACACAAATAATTCACTTCACTTTCATTAAGACTGAAGCGGAGGCTCAACGTTCCTGACCACACGTCAGAAATAAGAGATTTTCTTTTTATAAAAAATGGCAACAAATGTTAAAGTTCCAACGACATCCCTCAAAGGTTCACTGAGGTGTACAAGAAAATGAATTTGTTTCTAAAATCAACTGACCGAATGATTTGATGCAAAAATTCAGAGATTTAAAAGCTTCAAATTGCTGAAACAGTTTTTTTTTAAAAAGGAGTAAAAGAAAAGGACAAATATGAAGGAACGAGTGAAGATGTATAGAAAAAAAAGAATCACGAAATAATCCCAGTTAATCCCATCTCTGACGTCTCCGGCCTCCTGTGTCCTCAGATGATCGAGAACAGCTCCATGAAGAACTACGACTCCATCCACAAACTCCTGAACGAGACCAGTCACCTGAAGCAAGCCATGAGTACCGCAGACAGGCTCCGCCTCTTCCCCACACTGCACCGCCTCAACTCCAGCAAGAGGGCGGCGCCACCGGTAACCAAAATCTCATCACTGCCAGAGGAAGCGGAGGATGAAGTCCAGGACACTCGACTCTGACCGGCCCGGAAACTCAAGTTACACACACACACACACACACACACACACACACACACACAAATGCCCTAGTTTTTAATAAATACACTGTTAATTTAATTTAGCAGATAGTTTATATTTATGAGCCTTAAGGATAATAATATTAATATAAAGGGAAAAACAACAACTCAAAAAAGTAGAAAAATCTCAAGATAACTTTTTAATTGTTCTCTGTTGATAAACTGATGACGGACACTTGACTAACTATATTAGTGTTGACTAGTATAGGTTTCATTCCTGTGTTCGTACGCGTGCAGAACTGACACTGTTCAAGAAAAGAAAACACACAAATGGTTGATACGTTAACAGTCGTACGTGTAAATATAAAAATGTCTGTGATTATAAATCAGGTGTCGGGGACTAGAGAGTTAAGACTTTATTTATTGACCTTGACAGTCCTGATGTACTTCAGGTAAAACCTGACATTAAAAAGGGACGTCCAGAACGGATTAGAATGTACGTTAAACACACGGTATCAGAGACGCAGCCTCGATAACGGGAATCTGTCGCTGAAAAGAGATGATTTCAGTTAAACAGGTGACTTTTGTATAAAAGCTTAGATGAATGGTTTTATAAAAATATAACTGTCCATAAAAACCAACCAGAGTCCCTCAGTTTCTCTGTGGTATTGTTAGCCAGAGTAATGCTAACTAGCTTCTGTGCTAACAGTCCACAGAGCAGTTATTAATCTATAAAGTGCCTTATTTAAACAACAGCAAAGACTAAAAAGGGAACGACATGTGACATTTGTTCACAGCCTTTGATTAAATCGACCTGGTATTGATCAAAAATGCCTCAGAAACTATTTCACACCTTTGCTAATCGTAGTAGCCACAGCTACTCTGCACCGCTAACGTAGCAAACGTCTGATAGAACCAGGCTCAACCTTCAGATTCTGATTCACTTTTTATACTCAGACATCTGGCTGTTTTGTTTAAATTTGAGAGAAATGTCGTTTCACTGACCTGCAGCCAAACTGGATTATTTAGAGAAACGTCACTAAAGATTAATGAGTGAAGATAGCCATGATTTTATCCTGATCCGTTTGCACTTTATAAACACTAAGGTACTCGTCGTCGTCGTCGTCGTTGTCATCAGCCTCTAGAACACTCTGATTATTAAACTTAACTCGAAACTTAGTAAAAGTTAAGTAAGTTAAGTAAAATAACTTTGTAGATAATGAAATGATTTCTGATGTGATTCTAATGGATCAGGCAAAAAAGCCAATAGTAAATTTTGCTGAGAAATAACAGTGACTATATTTTCAGAACCACTGCTGTAAAAAATCAGCAGTTTTTTTTTTTTTTGGTTACATGGTTTCCCTCTGAAACTTCATATTTTTGATTGGTTTGAAGGGAAAACTGTGTTTAATTTGTTTTTGTTTTTTTTTTTAAATACTAATCACGTGTTGTGTAGCAGAGGTATTTGAGGTAATTAAGGTACCACCCAAACGCCTTGATATGTTAACTGTGACAGTTGAAATATTTTTTACAGTGTAAATGAAGAACAAAGCTGTTTGTTACTCATAGTAAAAAAAAAAAAAAAAAAAAAAAAGGACACCAATGTCCCAAAATGTATAAATGTATTTGTTCAATCAACTATATTTCCAGTAAAACAACAAATTTTAAGTCTTCGACATCTGGTGCTGTAATTTATTTTAGTGTTTTGGAAATTTCTTATGTCAGATTTTTAAAGCTAGAAAAAAATTCTTGCGCTTAAAATATATATCCGATATTAACTTTGCCGATAAACGATATTGTCCAAACAGTTAATTTCCGATTCTGATATCAACCGATACTGATATTCATTTATTTATCTGTACAAACCACTGTATAAAGTGCTGACACCAGCATTCTGCGTACACAATCGTGAACATTAAAATAGATTAATAAAATGAGCTGCGATGCTGCCATCTAGTGACTTTCACTTTAATATACAACCGTTTATCCCTAAAAGTACTTTGAGGGCACACATCATTTGGCCAAACCCAGGGATTGCGTTATCGGGTTTTCATTATTGGAGGAAAAAGTGAAAATGATTTATGAATTATGCTAATATCGGCTCATTTTTTGTTAGAAATTAGCACTTCTAACTGTAGTCAGAGTTTCTTCTGCTTGAGTTAAATCTTGAAAGAGAACTAACGTAATAATTAACCTTCAGAGAAGAAAAAAAATGACAGCGTAAGTCCGACGGGGATTTTAACAATTCCACTTTAATGTTTGTGCTGGAAAGACAAATCTTTAAACTTCAAACAGCGGTCGTACAGATCTAAATCGTGGTGGACTAGAATCTCTCCTGTACATATGTATATTAGGTATTTATATTTGTATATATAAACAATATCCACTTAAAATAAAAACACATGAACAACACAGTGATGGTGAAACGACGATGAGGTGAGCGACACGGTCGGGCTCAGCTGGGGCTAAATTCAACGTGACTCAGAGGATGATGGGAATTTAAAATATTTATTATGGCTTACAGTTGACAGAGGACATCCTGTGTTTATACGTGTCTATTACTTATTGCCACATCGCCCTCACTCTGAAACAAGTGAAGGGTTTGGAACCAAACTCATGTTACAAACGCTATGTACAAGTTCACTTTATTTATTTTTTTTTCTTTTGTTTTTTTTGCCAGCAGTTTTACTCCAAGGTTTTTGTCACTGTACAAGCGCCAGACCACGTACACCAATCTATAGAGCTTTTAAACGTACTAATTCTTATTTACAAATATATTTGGTAAAACCCTGATTAATTTCAACAGTATTTAAACCAACCTTGCGACTATTCAAAGGTAAAACACTTGAATATCTCAAAATACTTCATAGCAAAAAAAGGAAAGAAAATTAAAACCTGCTCGTTTCTTTCTTCAAAAACACATTTGACTTTTCATTGACTTTTCAGTGACTTTTTAACTCAGGAGCAGTACAGAAGTACACAGTACAGAAGTACACAGTACAGAAGTACACAGTACTGTGACAGCTAGTCGAGGCAGTTTTCACAAGTCTTATTTTTATGTCTCTACAGAGGACTGTAGGTAAGAAATGGATTTCTTACATCGGGTTTTGAAAGACAAGTCCAGGAAGTGAACCACTGGGGGGCGACACTGTTCTGCTTGTTGCAGAGAAAACAGATTTCAATCATGTTAAAGTTAGTTGCGTTGTGCATCATTTTCCAATAGTGCCACCATGTGGTCTTCCCTAAAAAATAGCGATAGTTTTACACTCGTCCACTAGGTGTCTACGGTGGTAAGACCCCTGTGACAAGGCCTCCCCCATCCAGGAGTGGGAATCTAACCCTCCTCCTTCAGACTTCAGAGGTGCTGCTCCTCATCCTGCATCTGTCCCTAACTTAACATGATGTCTATTGTGTGATTTCAAACAGACCACAGGGGGCGTCAGTGGGCAGGGCTGCCACTTCACAGTGTGTTTGTGAGTATGTTTTTACTTTTGGCTGTTTGTCCTCAACCGCTCCGTGACAGAGGTCACACAGACGTCCATTTCTTATATACAGTCTACCGTCTTCAGACTCTAAACTCCTGTCACTCTCTGCAGGTTGAATTACTGGAATAAGGCAACAATAAAGTAACCTGCTGCGCTCACGTCCCGTCTTTTCTTACATTTTAGTTACCGTCAAACGAAGCCTCTTATTTAAACGTCCTGCACGATCAAATACTTCAAATACTGTAATAGAATAAAACTATGGTCCCCAAGTACACAACTGTAGTACAGTGTAACAAGTACGGCTATAACAAGTACAAATACTAAGAGTCCAGGGTCGTCAGGTACCAAGTCTTTACATCATGGAGTGAGGTTCACAGCAAAATCAGGGGAAGAAGGAGGTGAGGAAGAGGAGGTGAAGAGGTGGAGGTGATGAGGAGGTGAAGAGGTGGAGGTGATGAGGAGGTGATGTCTACTTGTTTTCATGCAGGTCTCTGTGGAGGATCCAGATGTCCTCGTGTGATCGGTTGTTGTCGATGTTGTTGCGATGGTAGTAGTTGTTGTTGCTGCTGCTGCTGTTTCTGCTGCGATTTGGAGGCGTCTGTGTTCTGATTGGGCTCTTACTGCTGCTGCTGCTGCTGCTGCTGTGGTTGTTATTATTGCTGCTGCTACCAGTGGTTGCAGCTGTTGAGGCTCGTGCCTGCTGCCCCCTGCTGCTCGGCACGGGGAGCTGGGATTTGGCACGCAGTCCTGTGGAGCGCCGGTTGCTGCTCTGGACGTCCGTGTGGTCGGAGCTGCGAAAAGACTGATGAGCAACGGTCTGTGAGAGGAAGTGGAGAGTTTGAGGAGTTAGTAAACGTAAATGTCAACTACACACGATTAATCATGATTAATTGATAAAAATCCACATTATATATACAGTATATATTTATATATATTTTTTCTTCATATAGTTGGTAGATTTTGAGTTTTTCTTTGTGCTAAATTCCCAAAAAATCCAAAACAGGAAGTTGTATTTTTCTCTGTGACCTTTGACCCCGTCCTGGTTTTACTGCAGCTTCAACTACATCAGTGAGAATAACAGTACGGCCCTGGAAACTGTTACTGGTCCTGAACAAACAGGTGATGGAGCGTCAGGTGAGATGATGACAGGTCATAACTACGACTCACACGGGGTTAGAGTCGGTTCTCTGTGGTTCAGGTAATGAACAGGAGCTAAAATAAGAAGGAGCTCTGCAGACAAACACCATCATAACAAACCTACTCCAACTGTTGTGCTGTTTCTCCCTCTCTCTCTCCCTCCCTCTCTCCCCCCTCGGTCTCTCCCTCCTCACCGTCCGCTGCTGCTCCTGCTGGACGTTGGTCTCCTGTTCAGGCTTCTGGGTCTTAGACTCTTGACTGGAGACGCTGGAGAACAGGAACAGGTCGTCTTTGGTCTGAGAGATCTGTGCAGGAAAAGAAGGACGTTTAAATACGTGAGTGTGTTTGTGTGTTTCTGTGTGTGTGTCTGTGTGTGTGTGTGTGTGTGTGTACCTTGCTGATGTCCGGCTCAGACTTGCTTGAACACATGGACTGAAGTTCTCTGATCAGATCCGTCTCGTCGTCAGAGAAAACGGACAAACCCACAGTCTCCCTGACGAAACAAACAATGACGTCACAGGTTAACGTTTGATACAGTCGGTGTTTCTTTTTACCTGCTGCTCTAATCTGGACCGTTTGTGTGAGCAACCGTCGCTGTTTATTTAAATGTGACCCAACACTGCCACCTGCTGGCTGCAATAAAGCTAGACAGGCAAAAAAAAAAAAAAAAGAACACAAACCTCTGGACTGTTCCGTTGGTGAAGCTCAGATCAGAGTTAGACAGTGAACCTGGAGTCGAGAGAGAGCGGGATTAACACGAGGCTGAAACTGAAGTTATTTTATTTTTATATAATAATACAAAATATATTTTAGTACGAATTTAAATAGGCTTTCATAAAAATGTGCTTTTATTTCCAGTTTCATTGACTTATTTTACGTCTCTCTTATCAATTCTACTTGTTATAATGGAGAAAATAGTGTATTTAAAATGTCAATGACGAAGACACTTCCTGTCCTCCAGGTCTTACCCTCTCTGAAGGAACTTCCACAGCTCCAGTTTAAGGCGGGGCTTCCCTTCTTCCGAGGGCTGGTGTTAGATCGTCTCAGCTTGCTGCTGTCCCGTCCCTTCCTGCCTCCCCCGACGTTGTTCCCTTTGAAGGAGCCGATGGCCGACAGAGAGAGGCTGCCCCCCCGGAACTCCAGCAGATACCGGTCGGTTTCTTTGGGAGAGGACGAGGAGAAGGTTGATAATGAACAGCTCATGTCATGAGTGAGTACTTCTCCTTTTATTTTTTTACTTTTATGTTTGGAGATTACTTCAGG
>NC_024312.1:2269246-2278124 GCF_000523025.1 Cynoglossus semilaevis | reverse complement strand
TCTGTGGGCAGTCTGTGGGCAGTCTGTACTTGAAAGGTTCCTGAGCGACAACTTTGACCGTGACCTTTAGACTGGAACAATGTCCCAGGAGTCAAAGCCATTAAACACTAACCCACCGTGCTGCACTGAGTCCTGGCCACTAACTGGAGCCTGTGTCTGTGGACTGAGGCTGGTGATGTCACGGAGCGGTCACTGAGATCCACGAACCTCGTGACCTCGTGACCTCGTGCTGCCTGCTCTGTCTGTGGCCATGACATGTTTCATGCTGAGGTCAAAGGTTACTGGGGTTAAGAGTCAAATGTCAAAGGTCGCTCTGATGTACAGCTAGAATAAAGCCACCACTTACTGGACACAACTTAGTCCAGTCTCACCCGACACTTGTCTGACTAGAGCGCCCCCTTCAGCATCAAAACCTCTAAATATATTAAAGAATGAATTCATTTGTGAAGTTAATCAGAAAATTGACTGTAAATCCTCATCGTTCCTCTGATGCAGGACACAGTCGATGAACACCTTATTTACACACGCTGTGGGAAGGTTCTGTCTGATGGAAACATCTCCATCTTATATTACCATCTCAGTGAGGACAACAGGGACTGGAGGAGGTCCAGATCCTCAGCTCCAGCGTTTGACTCTGTCGTCTGACATTCACCACAGGTTTGTGTTCACTTAAAGCCTGGAACAACTTCTGATTGGTCTGTAAATGCACTCTTTAACCCCAGCAGCAGCAGCAGCAGCAGCAGCAGCAGCAGCAGCAGCGTCTGTGAACGGTGCCTACGACAGCCGGTGCCTCCTGTTTGTTGTTCCTGGGTCACGGCCCAGGTTTGTATCCGAGTGCTGAGTATATTTACCTTCTCTCCAGGGCGACGCTTTGCTGCCCTCTGTGAAACAAGGTAGGATTCAATTACACGGAGACCGAGGAACCGACAAGAGCTCGGCCTTGTTCACACGGCGGGTGGGGGGGGGGGGGGGGGGGGGGGGGGGGGGGGACGGCCAGGACACACTGCTGACCACCAGGGGGAATTACCCAGGAGGCAGTGCTCATACGGTTGTAATTAACGGCCCAGGAAAACCTGATGAGGCTGAACTGCTGTGAAACTGTTCCTAAGAACCAGTGCCCCGTGTGGCCATTCAGCGGTCCTTCAGCTGAAACTGAGCTACTGTACAAAGGAGAATCAATCAGAACGTGACAAAAGACATTCCTTTGTCTTTGTATGTTTTATTTTTCAGTCTTAGACCTTGTTTTTTTCCAGTTGAAGTCAAAGTCTCTCTCCCTCAGAGACTCCTGTGCAGCTGCTGCTCATCGTGGACTCAGAGTCTGTCTTAAAGACGCCCAGGCTGCGTGTTCTGTGTGTGACAGGATGTGTACACTGTAGTCATCAGTCTGACGGTCCTGCCCACGGAGCCTCTCTGTGCCCAGAGCCAATGAACAGACTGGGGTAAAACCAACACCATCCGTCAGCGGAGCCACTGTCACACTGTTCATCCTGGTAATAACGTCCCTGCTGCAGAGACAACAGGAGGCGCTAACCAACCGTGTTATGAGTCTGCAGCCGCTAATTAATGGGCAACAGGGGGGGGGGGCAGGTGACAGATGTGGGGTAAACCCTGTTTGAGTTCCTCTGTTTCTTATTCTTTTGGACTAGACTGCCCCCAGTGGTTGACCAGATCATTTGTTTTACATCCAGGGGGAGTTTTTTGCTGTGTGTGTGTGTGTGTGTGTGTGTGTACGATGATGTCACAGACACAGCACGAGTGACGACGAGAAAATACGGCTGGGAATTAAAGGAAGACTGCGGTGTTAAGAGGGTCACGTCTGCAGGGGGCGCTGGTCACTGCTGATGAGGAACCAGGTATAAAACGGATGAATTTATGCAGGAGAAGACGTCATTACTGAAAGCACTGACAAATACAGACTACGTAGACTGTCAGTCAGGTCTGCCTCCCATCCATTATTAACAAAGACTGAATTTTTTACTAAATTCATCACAAACAGTTGAATCTAATTCCATTCCATTAATGTCCATTTTCCACAGTTAAAATATTATCAAAGAGAAGGTGAGACACTGATCCACCGGACGTCCACCAACAACAAATATAAAATATGATTTGATTTTTTATCCATTCTTCATCAGACGCCGCACCAACATCGAGGTCAAACATTCTTTAACAAAAGGAGAAAAGTTCAAATAATATATAACGTATAATATAGTAAAACTACAACCAGAAATAAATCATGTTCAAATCAGGTTGAATAAAAATTAAAAATTCTTTAGAAACACGGACTGTAAACACGATGACCTTTTGACCTCTGCAGCCAGTGTTCGCATAAAAGTCTGAAACAGTTTTTCTGTTGTTTTGATTGTGGAGACTGAACTTCTTCACACTCTGACTCTGATGTTCAGTTTGTTAAACTCTGAGTTTCAGCCAAAATCAACATGAACAACCGTTTTTTTAAACTCCACAACAAAGACAACATTTTCCTTGGATGATGTGAAGAGGCGTCACAGAGACAAAGACCCTGCAGTCTGAAGGTTCTAACGTTGGCCAGCACCAACATGAACCAGTGAACCTGGATTAACATGAAGAAAAAAAACAAACCCACTCTGTTGGTTCTGCTTCAGCTTTAAAAACATGACGTTTGTGTCTGAAGTTTTAAAGCCTTCATTTCCAAATGTGTTTTCTTTAAAACTCACAACAAACGCCAGCAGGGATTCAGTTCCAACAATTAAATCAAGTCCCTCACTCTCCAGCACCATCGCTGTTCCCTGCCCCTCATATTTACACTCATCTCCATTCAGCCCCCCCGCTGCTCCCCTCAGGCCTTGGCTCTGGTCAGTGTGAATCAGCTCTGGCCACAGTCTAATGGTCCGTCCCTCAGGCTCAGTGGAGTTGAACCAAACTGAGGCTCCAGACGACCGCCAGAACGCCACGTCCACAGGGTAAGAAACTACATCTTCATCCTCCTCCTCCTCCTCCTGATGATGACATCCCCTTTCTACAGGCTGCACTTTGACCACGACGTTCAGTCGTGACATAAACAACCAGGTTTATCTTTAACCCTTCGGTGACTGTGGCTGAGGCGCAGGTTCGCACCAAAAACACCAACTCTTTGTTCATTATTGATGAAGTGAATATGTTTAAAGTTCACAGAGTTCAAGGTCAGTGTGAATGAAGTTTTCCTGCAGCTGCCGCTCCCTCCTCACATCAGTGGAACAGCGTTGAAGTTAAAGCTCAGTTTGTTACTGAAGCTCGAGGATCAGAAGTGAACCCTGAGTCTGTGGTGTCTCTGCTCTGATGAACAGTCTGTTCAATAACAATATTTGTTTTTGGGCCACACGCTCGCTGCCCCGACCATTTAAAGAAATCAATTCTGTTATTGCAGCAGCAACATTTCTTGCCCTCCACGGTTCTTTGACCAGAATTACGATACAACACAATTAGAGCGGCATCGTTCACTGTTGTATTCCCAGCCGCTCCCAGCAGGGGGACGCTGAGAGTGACAGGGAGAAGGCGGGACTTGAGCAGAGGCTGGGAAAGTTAATGAGCCTTATTTTAAGAACACAACACGACCATGAATATTTAACAGCTCGTCTCCACGACGTCCCACCCAAACACTGACTCTGATGAATTTACCGTTCAGAGTGAAAAATGGTCGGCGTAAAGCTGCCAGTGCCAAGATGCCTCTGCATTGTATTTTTTATGCCGTCATTATGGCCGTCATAAAACAAAACCGCTACATTTTTTGTGAAACTGTAAATTATTTTAAAGTTATCACAGAAAGAAAGACATTTTTTTCTTTTCCTTATTTTTAGACTTTTCCTCTTTTTAAGACAGTTTCATCACCATCATCATCATCATCACAACAGACTCATCATCATCATCATCATCATCATCATCATCACCATCATCATCATCATCATCACCATCTTCATCATCATCATCTTCATCACCATCATCATCATCATCTTCTTCATCATCATCACCATCATCATCATCTTCTTCATCATCATCATCATCAACCTTATTTCTTCTCCAACTAAAGTAGAAACTCTTCTTCATCAATAATGATCTTGATTCTCCAACAACCTTTTCCCCCACGTGTCTGAGGAGGACAAGTTTCAAGGTAGCCAGAAAAAGATCCTGAACGATGTGGAGTCCCATGGACTTACTTTGTTGCTAGGCAACAGCGAGGGCAACGGATCCTTACTCAGGAAAACAACTTCACTGTCCACAATAAATAAAGATAGAAGGAACACAGCATGAACCTCTTGAGCGAGGTTAAGTCTCCGGGAAAAACACTCTGCAAACATCATCACAAGTACTGCGGCTGCAGAGGGCGCTGCGTTCTTTATGTTGGTCCGTCACAGGGAGGCTCTGATGTTCAGGTGTGAAAAGCTCCAGAAAAAAAACTTATTTTTTAATTAAAAAAATGCCGTCATTTTCTTAATGTTTTCATGGCTGTTGGTTCGTTCTGAGGTCAGTGAATGCACCACGGTGAGATCAAACGGCTACACCACGACAAACAAAAGTAACTGGGACTCCTTTATCTCATTACAGCAGCAGGAGGAGGAAGAGGAGGAGGAGGAGGAGGAGGAGCAGAAGCTCCGAAGGGAAATGAACACAGTTTTGCTCGGTGTTTTCTTTGTTGCTCGACTAAAAAAGCTCAAATTAATTGCTCTCATCTTCCTCCATAGATTCATTATTCCTGTGTCAAACACTTTAGTCATTCCAAACGCCCGGCACACCTGCCTCCCTCATCTCCTGCACGGAGGGACGGCAGCGCGGCGGCTGAGGTCCAACTCCACCGTTCTCCAGGCACGGTTAAGGAAACGCTTCCCGCCGCCTCCTTCACCGACGGCCGCCTCCCAGGAAGTCTTAATGCATGAGATTTGTCAGTGTCAATATCCAAACTAATCTCTCTGGTGCACCTCGCCGCCGCCGCCGCCCGTCCATTCTGTTGCCCCGTTTCCCACGTAAAGGTATAAAGGTGATGAGAGATAAGACGACGCTGACGCTGCACAACCAGCAGGAAGTCTTCCAAGGAATTCTGCAGCGACGTTGTTCTTTACTCTCCAACAATCCTAAAATCGTATCCAGTTGGTTTTTAAATTAAAAGGAAACCAATTTGTTGGAGGTAAAGTACTATTACTACCACGTACTTCAATGTATTTTGTGTAGTACTACTTTGGATATTCCCATGTGGTTTCATCAACTCCACACTCGTTACTTTCAGTCCTGACAAACACGGCTGGGAAAAAATGCTAAATGGCGCCGCGACACACACACACACACACACACACACACAAAATGAATTGCAATAAAATAAAGCAAAATGATTTCTGACTCCCCACGGTGTCTGGGGAAAAAAGGAGCTCAGCAGGAGCTGCAGCAGTCAGCTCCGTTCAGCCACCGCGCCGCACTTCAACACAAAAGACAGAAATACGTCTAATCAATAGAAGCAGAAAAGACTGTTTTTTTCTGTTTTTGTTACAGATGCATTACAATAGCAGGCATTAAGAGTGTCATAAAATATCATGAGTGGAAGGATCCTCCCCCGCCGCCAGCACCACAGCCACCAGCAGCAGCAGCAGCAGCAGCAGCAGCAGCAGCAGCAGCAGCCGTGGACTTGGACTTGGCAGACACTCAGGTGTCATCTGCCCTAAAGTTGTGCACTGAGCAAAAATGCAAATTTGGGCTTCATTAGATTTTCTCTGCTCGTTAGTGAGAGACGGTGGCAGAATCCTCTCAGCCAATCACGTCAGGACACAGGAGTTGTAAAAACAAAAGTGAAAACTTTGAGGTGCATTCGATGCTGATGTTGAAAAGTTTAACAAAAATTAAAAAAAAATCAATTAAACAGTTGAAAAGTTTGACATTTTTCTAAACTCTTTTTTTCTAATTAATGTTTTTAAATTTTCAATGACATTATGAGGACTCTTTTTTTCTAATTAATGTTTTTAATTTTTCAATGACATGAGAAAATTGAAAAAAGGAGTTTTATCTCATTTTCTGGTTAAATAAAAATCCTAATCCGTTCCAGTTTTAAACAAATACATTGATACAGTCGTCGTTACCTTAAATATCTGTAAAAATAAGGAACACAGTTTGGAAAGTTAGGCTAACACCAGAGGGAATTAGGTTTTTTTTTTTCTTGGAAACCTTTGCTGTGATAAAATGAACATTTTTAAATGAATCCTCAGTAAATTAGAAGACATTTTAATTCTGCCTTTTTCTTTAACAATAATGTAATTTAGATTTTAGAATCGTCATAAACAAAATATAATTTTGCAGATCTTTGTATCAATAAACAAAGAAAAAGGTTTAATGAAATAAACATCGTTGAAATGTGTCGTAAATCTGTTACAAATCGTCCTCTTCTGTGAATCTGCAAACCTGATCTTCCTTTTATTTAATTCTGGTCTTTTACGTTCATTAATCCAGGAACACGACCTTGACCTTTACAGGAGCCGCTCCTGTGATGATGTCATCACATCATCCATGTGGCGGTCGTGTTTCTCACCTCCGTGGGTCATTAAAGCTCAGTTTCATATCTGACCTGTCAATCAGACAAATCGTGATTAACGTCGCTTCAGTCCATCAGCTGCTCGCCAAGAGCACGCGGTCGAGGTTCAGCCCCGCGACGTGTCCAAAAATATCCTGAAATACTTTTGGAGATCGGCGCCATCTGGCTGTGATCGTCCAATCCTAGTCTGCGCGGCGTAATGATTTATTCCACACTGAGCATCAAAGCCATCAATTCAGTGCACAGGACATTACGTCTGGTTCAGGGCCGTCTGGGGAGATATTATCGTGCTCCATGATGTCGATGACTTCAATCCATAGAACAGATGCCGCATTCACAGCACAATGAAACATGTGGCTTCAAAGCACGGCCGAGTCTCAGGAGGGAGGGAAAAAAACAAAAACATCCAAATAAAACTGAGACGCGGCTTTATAATTCAGCAGAATCAATTCAAGACGGCGTTTAATTAAACATCGTTCAAGCTGCGCTGACGAGCGTTCTGTGACATCACTCCTCCAGGAGGAGGCGCCGTGTTTTTTATACAAGTTTGGTGAAAACATTTCAACAACTGGATTAATCTGAAGTTTATGAAGAATTCAGATTTTGTCAAGAAAATCATATTTATATTTTTATCAAGACTAGAACTCCCCCTGAAACAAGAGCTGCTGCTTTGATTTGACAAATTAAACAAATTAATTCTGACCTTCAACCTCATCAAGTTTCTCTCACTCACATCAGAGAAGTTCAGTTAACGAGTCATGCTTGGTATTTTTCAGTATCTTTAGCCAAATCTGGCTAATCTTTGCTAACTGTAGCTACTTGAACAACTCACTTGGATCTGATGATCTCTTAGCAACTTTCTGCTAACGTCAGTGTCGACGACGTTCACCAGAAAGACGTCTTCACCAGGTGGTTCATATGTCACAGACAAACCACTCACTTGTCAGTTATCACCATACAAAGGGTGAGGGCATGTCCCCCCCACCCCCTCAGCCATCTTAGTTTCTGATCATCCTGATGATACTGTGTGTGTTGTGACTGTGGACTCATTCAATCACTGCTGCTGTTTCACTGACTCCACATTTGCATCTGTTTGATTTGCAGCAGCAGGGGGCGCTGCAACAACAGAGACACAAATACATCAAGATCCATCCTCCCTGGGACGGACTTCTATATTTAAACAAACGACTGCTGAAGCCAACCCAAGAATCTGGTCCTGAGGAAGTCACATGACTGAGAGGTCAGAGGTCAACTGTAGTGGAACACCAACAGTGACAGAAGTTCAGACTGTTGGAGATCAGTGACGTACTGAGAACAGAAACAGGTACAGTGACGGAAACACCAACCAGTACTGGGGTAGAAAGAAAAACTGTGTGTGTGTGTGTGGGTGTGTGGGTGGGGGTGGGTGTGCCATTCATCGCTATCGCTAAGGCGCTCAAATGAGACGGTGAACGTCCACCTGTTTGGTTGTCTCTGTTGCATCAGAGTGAGCTGTGAAAACGTATGAGGGGAAGTCACAAACCACAAAGAAATAAAATCTATTTTTTCATTTTCACCCCCCCCCCCCCCCCGTCTCCCTCCTGTCTTTAAGACCCATCAACTGGTGCAGTGAACGTTACTGTGAGTTGTACCAAACTAATTACTCTCTCAGGTCCGGTCAGGAAACTCATTTCAATAATTCATGGCTGGACTGAAAGGTCGACGCTGCACCGTGTCTGTAGAAATAGACCAAATAGAAGCAGCAGCGTTTGGTCCAAATACCACCAACGAGGACGTGGATGACATTCTTCTTCTACTTCACTATATTGTATAATATAATAATCTGATTTAGAGAGAATCTGCTGATAAAGCACAGCATGAATGAATGTTACCATGGTGACAGCTGATCAGCTGATCAGCATTTTCTACATCTGTATAAAAACCTCCACAGAGTCCAGTCGTCTCAGGCAGACAGAGAGTGAGCAGTGGATTTACCTCCACAGCGGTCGGGTCACAGTGGGGGGTTCGACTCCACACACGCAGCACTCCACTCATTTTCTCCTCATCAACCCAACAGTCAAACCCGCGGTGCGTGGAGTGAGTCTCACCACAGGAGCTGGAGCGCAATTCATTACTACTGCTAAACAGAAACACCAGTGAGACTGAACCTGAACGGACTGGACCGGACTAGACCGTACTGGACCAGACTGGACTGAACAGACTGGACTGAATGGACCAGACCGGACTGGACTGAACGGACTGGACTGAACGGACTGGACTGAACGGACTGGACCGGACTGGACTGAACGGACTGGACTGAACGGACTGGACTGAACGGACTGGACTGAACGGACTGGACAAGACCGGACTAAC
>NC_024312.1:2256829-2264615 GCF_000523025.1 Cynoglossus semilaevis | reverse complement strand
GGGGAGGGGGGTGGGCGGTGGAGGGGGGGGTGTCTGTTGACATCTGTTGTGAAATTGATGCACTGCTCCGTACGTGCTCGGTGCTGATGTTCCACATTCACCACCTGCAGATTCTGTATCGGTCCCAGCAGAAAGTTCTGTCTTTGGTCACAACACTGTTAAAGGGTCAAAGAGAAATACTTCAAATACTTAAGTAACTAAGTATCCATCAGGAAGACGAAGACGACTCCACGGCCTTCATGTCCTCGTCTGTGGCGTCGACTCCTGATCAAAGCCGCTTCATGCCTCCATCAACAGCTGCTGGGACTTTGTTAGTGAGTTTAATTTCACTGATTCATATTTCATCAGGGAATTCACCGTCTTCCTTTGATTCCGTCCCACGCTGGTGCTGCGCTCTAAAAACTATCAACTCCCGGTTGAGGCTCTCCTCTGATTGGAGCGAACGGTCGTTCTTATACTGCTACACTAGGGTTAGAGGTAAAAAAAAAAATGTTTAAAAAAACAAATGTTTATTAATGATCCTGTGTTTTTCTGACTTTTATCGTGAGACTTTTATCGTGAGACTTTTATCGTGAGACTTTTATCGTGAGACTTCATCCAATGTTGATCAAAGGTGTCTTTCTACGACGAGCGACAGTCACAGACTGAACAGATGACGGCGCTGATGCAGGAAGACAGAACCAAAGAGAGTGATGTGACGCCCACTCAGCCACAGTCATAATGACTTCACTGGCAGTGAATTGATGAGGTGTGTTTGGCTTCTGTCCAGTCACATTTTATGAACTGAGCGGCTGTTGAACGTATCACTGAGCCACTGAGCGGCTGAAGCTAAAACCTTAACCAGGAGAACCAGGAACCGGAGCTCCATTTCTCACCAAAACAAAACTGTTTTTTCACCGTTGTTTCCAAACTGATCGATCGACTAAACAGCGCCTCATCCTGGCGCCTCATCGAGGCTGGATGAAAGGCACCGTTACCTTGTTAGTCCATGGTTGGAATCCTCAGTAACAGCTTCACAGTGGAGTCAATATCTCCAAACCACTTTTCTCTGCTTCGTTCATTTACAGACGACACATTGACAGCTTCGACTCACAGCTGGTTGAAAAGTCATCGTTTTTGTTTGTATCTCAAACCTAATTCACACTGAATTGACACTGAATTTTTTTCCCCAGTTACGCCGCACTGCACAACAGCCGCTTCTGAACGTTGGTTCTACATGAGCGGGACAAACACGGGGCGGTGTGAGACTGACCGGGACCGGTGCCAGTGTGTGGCTGAGTGGACGTGTCCACAGTGACATTCACGCATGGACAGAGTCCAGCAGATGTGGGTGAACCACAGAACACTCAGATAAAGTCAAACTTTTCAACTGAATGAATCCATGTTTTTTTAAGAATCATTTATATAGGATGAAGTTCAAAGACCCGCCTGCTGAGTTTTGATTGGCTACCAACCAAACAACTGCCTCCACCCTTCAGTCAGACAGGAAGTCACTCACTAACTCATTCCTGAGAAGCTGGAGAGACCTCTTCACGGCAGACTGAACGTAGACCTCCCTCAGAAGTGGACTTTATTCAGAGACGATCACGCCAACGTGCACTCCCAGCAACAACTGTCAACAAATTCGGGCAATTTGTGACCCATGGCACCAGAAATGGTCAACAGTGGAGGAGGACGTCCAAGAAACCCGCCAGCGGTGTGAAGTGGTGTGTGGCCAGTCTGTCGTCTGAGTCTCCTCACAGTCTGTGCTTCGGTGCATCACCAACCACAGCTAACGTTTGGCCTTAACCAATCAGGAGGCTCTCCCGTCAGGGTCAGGCTGCTCTTCTCATTCTTCAAAGCTCAGTTTGTTAACATAACCATCACCATTGAAGAACCTTAAAAACACGTCAACAGACGATGGAACCCTGAACGTTTTCTTTTCACAGACGATGGAACCCTGAACGTTTTCTAAAGTCCAAGGATTTTTTCCCTGATTTTTTTAAACAAACAAGCTTTAATAAATAATTAAATAATTAAAAATTGATACAAAAGATAAAAATAATCTGTTTAACAAACCACTGAGTTCAGTCACATTCTCTGAACCTCGTCCAAGGTTTGACCCTGGGATGAACTCGTCATTCTGACGCAGCGTCCTGAGGAACAACAAAGAGTCTCAGTCTGGTGACGCTCCACAGGAGGAAACACCGTCATCACTCAACTAAACAACCATTCACACTAACATTCACACCTGGTTAGAGCTCAGGGCCACTGGTGCCCCCAGGGTTCAGAAAAAGTATTGTTTGTACCATATGAATACTGTGTACTTTGATCGGACGAAGTATTTTAATACTGAAAGAAAATGTAATCCTCATCTTTGAACTTTGAACTCCGTACAGAAGACCCAATCAGAAAGACCAACAGTAACCAGCGGGACTCGAACCCCTGACCTCTTGGTTGTAAGGCCAGATCACTGTATTGAGAAATAAATAATTAAAACTCACTTGTTATTCCTGTCATTTTACAGATGTTTTTTTCTCTGAGTGGATTTTTTGTTCTGCAACATTTAATTAACAAACTTCATGACCTCCACTGATAAAAGAAGAAGAAGAAAAAAAAAAAGAGAGAAAGAGCCTGGTTGTTGATGCCAGGCTAAGTAATGTTTGTGATGGGAATTCAAATCTTAATTTTATATTTTCCTATTACTGTTAGCACATTGATTACACTGACAGTTTGCAGCTCTTTTCTGTTTCCACCAAGGGCATTTTGCTCTGCAACAGCTGATTACGGCGCTCGCAAAATTCCTGACCCATTCACAAAATGCAAATTGGTCTGGAGCTGCCAGCCTGAATAATGTCACGTTTCTGAGAGGAATTTAATAGTCAGTTTTCTCCAGATAAAAACCTACACTGAGTCCAGAACCTTCTCTCTGTGTCTGCACCAAGACAGAAGCTCCGACAAACGCTTTCCAGATTAGGATTTAAGAAGGAATTACACGTTGTGTATCTGCGGGACAGATTTCCTCCGTCTCCCTGCAGTAACGTGTCCAGGAGCGGGAAATAAGTCGTCATGTAAATCCATTCAAACCTCGGAGGATTAGAGTCTGAACACAGTGGGTCAAAGAAGAAAAAGAAAAATGACGCCAACAGTTGAACTGAAGGTGGAAACGCTGCTCATCGCGTCGTTTCCTCCGCCTAAAAATAAACGGTCGCTGTTTCTACGGTGGCGGCTGGAATTTGTCAGGTCTTAGTTTTACTGCAGCTCAACGTATGAACATGAATCTTTAGTTATTATTTATAAATAAATTAAATAATAGATATTTTTTATTCATTTAACTCAGCGTCCGTTCGTCGGTTCTCAGACTAGTTTCAGTTCTGATCCACAGATCTCAGCAGTCCGTGATGATTTAATGCTCGGCGTCTGATTGGCGTCTGATTGCGTCTGATTGGCTGGTTGGAGTCCTGGTACTGTGGCTCGAACCACACAAATAAAATAACTTCTATTTTATTTAAGGTTCCATTTCATTTCCACGGCCGACCACCAGGTGCATCAATAAAAATAACTCTCTGTCATTGGACAATGAATTCCCTCCAATTAACAGCGGTTTCACCGACCGCTCCGGTCCCAAGCTGCGGCTCACGGTGGGGCCTCGCCCCTCGGTGACCCGAGGTAAACCCAGGCTGCTGCACCTGTAATGAGCCGCTCACATGAGCCACCGCGCTGTCACTGGCACCGCAGGACACCGGCTGATGATGTCATCAACTCATTAGGATGTTAAAGGGCCAAACGGAGATCGTTAGTTTAGTTTAGTTTTTTTACTCGTGTGTGTGTGGAGCTAACGAGGCAACAATTAACAGAAACAAACTGTCACTGACGGCAGGACTGGGAAAAAAACTGGGAAAAAAATGGTGAAGTGAAGTAATTATGGTTAGTAGTAATTATAGTTAGTAGTAATTATGGTTAGTAGTAATTATAGTTAGTAGTAATTATAGTTAGTAGTAATTATAGTTAATAGTAATTATGGTTAGTAGTAATTATAGTTAGTAGTAATTATAGTTAGTAGTAATTATAGTTAGTAGTAATTATAGTTAGTAGTAATTATAGTTAGTAGTAATTATAGTTAGCATGAGAAGGATTAGTAAAGTAATTAGTAAGAAAGTCTCAGTACCTTTAGGCTAACTTTTAGCTATTCCTACAAACTTCCACTAATTTAAAACATTTTTCTTGGCAAACTGTTTTTGACAGTTCATTTTTAGACCTTTTCATTTAAAATGTTTCTGAAAAAATACAAAAAAAAATAATTTGAAGTTTTAGCTTTTCTAGCTAACTGTTATCTTTTAGATTTTTACTAAATTAATGCACTTTTTAAATTATTGGCTACTTTTTTTTTTCATTTCAGGAAGCAATATTTTCAGCCCAGTTTGAACTTTCACTTTTTCTTTTTTTTTTATTTTTTACAAAATTTCATTTGAATCTTTTATTGATGTTTCTTGGAAAATGTTGATTTCTTTAAGTTACACTCTTGATATCTTTGACCTTTGACCTGGCTGAGGCTAACTGCTCACTAAGGTTAACCCTTTTTTTTTTAACTAATGCAATAAGAAATGAAGATCTGATTACCGTCTACAACATTCATTACGGTTCCAGCTGTTAGAGACAGGAAACACTTCACACCTCAGGTCAGGTCAAAACCACTCAAAACAATGACAGAGTGGCCCCTGCTGGACCAATCAGAGCAGCTCTGCTCACTGTACTTATCAACAGTAACATGAAGATGATGATGATGAAGATGATGATGAAGATGATGACATCATCATCATAAAGCAATACTTTTCACATCAGTTTTTCACTAGACTCACGTTTTCAAAATAAAAAACTAAAATTATGAATTCATAATTGTTCAAATCTGACCTTTGACCCTTTCTACTCCATTCTATCATGCAGCTAGCGCCCTCCACTGACGCTGCCCTCTGTGTTACTGCTCTTCCAATAATGTTGAACGCCAACGTAACGGCCCAAAGATTTTAATCATTTCTGAATATTTCAAATGTAATCAGAGTTTTGGAAAGTCCTGGAATGACTGGTCGATCTCTCAAAGGTCCTGGAAGGACCTGGAAGGTCCTGGAAGGACCTCAGTTCTCAGATTGTCAAACCCTCAAACACTGACACTGAGTCGAACGCTGTGGTTCGATGTCAGAGTCGTTTGTGGTACGACAGAACGGCTTCAAAACCAGCTGCGGTGATACTATAAAAAAAAATACTATAAATGAAGTTTACATACACACAGTATGTTGACCCACAGACAGACTGTCAGTGTGAGCACTCCACTGCACCACTGAACCGTCTCACCTGTATTAATAAATAAACTCTGGTTGTTTCGTTCCACAAATAAGAAAAAAAAACTGATTTTATGTCAGAATTTTTTTTACTGATTACTTTAGAATTTTTGGAAAGGTTTAAAGTTGATGTTTTTAATCAGTCAGCTAAAGTGGCATCTGGAGAGCCAGCCTAAAACTGAGTTACATTATAGGACATAATGTAATAATATAGAATTAGAGGAATTTGAAGAGCTAACAGTCACAGAAGTGAAAAGTTTCAGAAAAAGGACACTGAGTCGAACGCTGTGGTTCGATGTCAGAGTCGTTTGTCGTACGACAGAACGGCTTCAAAACCAGCTGCGGTGATACTATAAAAAAAAATACTATAAATGAAGTTTACATACACACAGTATGTTGACCCACAGACAGACTGTCAGTGTGAGCACTCCACTGCACCACTGAACCGTCACTCCTCTGTTTTGTGGCCGTGGTTTCAAAGTTTCTTCCCAGATGAACTCGTCATCATCAAACCTCTGTGTCATCGTCAACAACTTCTAGTTCAAACCGATGTTCTTGATTCCAGACTTTGACGTCACAGTATGAATGTGTGTGACTGGTTCTACTGGAGCTGCTCCGACCAAAGGAGCTCCTTCACGGGGTGTGAAGAGAACACAGACGGAACGGGAACCTCCAGGGACTCGATGCATGTTCAAACACGCAGGTTCCGCACACGTCGCGCCGTCACTCGATCTGCCGCCGTACAAACTTATGACACGGTCGGTCTGGCCCCGCGGCTCGGAGCGCGGTCGTGGAACAAACACATGGACACAAAACGCACGCGTCTACGCACGCGATCACAGGTGAGACCGAAGTGACTGCGCCCGCGTGGGTTACCGTCCCCCAGCATCGACATCAACTCGTGGGTCTGCGCCTGAGCAACTACACAGATCTACATGGAAAAGATTTAGAAATAATCACTCACCGTCCGTGGGCTCGGAGAAGTTGACTCCGTCGGTGTTTCTCTCTCTTTGTCAGATCGACTCTGGTTCCGTCCTCGAAGCCGAGAGACAGCCTCCACAGGCGGCTGAGGCAGCGTGGAAATGTCTGCAGCGGCATGAACTCCTCCGCCTCTTCTCCTCCGCCTCTTCTCCTCCGTCTCTTCTCCTCCTTCCTCCGGTTCACCTCCAACTCTCACTGGTGACCAGCTCTCATCGTTTCAGCATTTTTTTCTTCCAGATGCCTCATCCCTCAGGTGCAGTGACTCTGTTCTGGCTGCTGCGCTGCTCCACTCTCTCCTCCTCCTCCTCCTCTCCTCCCGTCAGCGGCGGCAGCAGCAGGCGGACAGGAGGGCGGTGCGACTGGATTGGTGCGCTCCAGCGGTGCATACGTGGCACGGATGACCAGATCCCCGGCTTCACCTGTCACCGAAAGACAAAGTGCATCGTATTTGAAAAAGGTTCCGGAGGAGAATGAGCTCAGAGCCTGTGACACCCCGGGTGATGGGGAGGTTTTAGGGGGGAGACCTCGGTACCTTCTGTGGTCCGGCTCCCGGTCAGACATTCTGTCCTCACATATGGATTAAACATTTACTCAAAATTAAAAGATTAGCGTTAGCATTAGCGACTAGTTTTAATCACCTTTTTAAAGAATTTTCTGGGCTAACATTCGGTTAGCTTGGCTAACCTTTAGCTTCACAGACATTTATTTTTTCTAAATAATGTTGTAATATCTGAGTCAGTTCTTGTCACTCACTCTCCTCAGACACGGTCCTGATTCAGTTCGTTTTCTGCTGCTCAGCCGTGAAACTAAAACCGCTGTAGTAAAAATGAACCCTTTCTCTGACCTGTCGTTGACCGCTAACGTTAGCATTGCTAGGCTATCTTAGCGTTAGAGTTAGCATTTAGTTGATGCTAATGCTATAGGTGAAAGTCTCTGTTTACTAGGAGTTTTTATGTGACCTTCTGATTGGACGCTTCAGACCATGTGACACCAGTTGACTGTAGTTTCATTGCTGCTTCAGTGAGTTGTCAGACATGTTTCTATCATGTTTTCTCTTTAGTCCGTCAGCGTTGACGCGGCTCAGTCTGTCGTCATGACACAGCAGCTCTTCATCACTAAACAGGAAGTGACTAATTATCAAGACGTTTGACGTTTGACGTGAGGATAAAAGGATCTGCGTCGGTCCCTAATCAGGAGAATTCATGTTGGACCTGTGATGTCACTGATTAGTGTTGATTAAAGATGACACACACACACACACACACACACACACACACACTGATATTACAAATGTTATAACGGAGGAAGGATGTGTGTCACCAAAATACTGCGTTAAATCCAGAGTACTTCTAACCCAGAGTAGTACTAACCCAGAGTACTTCTAACCCAGAGTAGTACTAAACCAGAGCAGTACTAACCCAGAGTAGTACTAACCCAGAGTACTTCTAACCCAGAGTACTTCTAACCCAGAGTACTTCTAACCCAGAGTA
>NC_024312.1:2250293-2256693 GCF_000523025.1 Cynoglossus semilaevis | reverse complement strand
CTAACCCAGAGTACTTCTAACCCAGAGTAGTACTAACCCAGAGCAGTACTAACCCAGAGTATGTCAAAGTACATTTATTGGTGAAGGTAAACGGTGGTTTTGGTTTTTTTTCCTACCAATGTAAATGTGGAGCCTTGTGAATAAAACTGCGGTGTATATTTGCATGAAGTACCTTCAGTGAGTATTAGGAGTGAGTCATTACTGAAGTGAATATTTCTCTACACCGAGGCTGTGACGGGGGGGGGGGGGGGGGGGGGAGAGTGTGGGGGGAGGGGCTAAAATCTCACCCACTGTTTTAATCTGTTTCCTAAATGTCAGGGAATTTATCTGGACAGAAAAAGTGTGGGAGGACGAGAAAAGAGAAAAAAGACTCCGCGGGGACCTGGAAGCAACAAACCGCATTAAAGGTTACAGCGTCACCGCAGACGTTTTCTCACTCTGACCACAGAAGGTTCAACTTGACTCAGACCTGAATATATTTCTACAGAGTTCATTCATATATTCATGATCTGCTCGGTTCCCAGTGGACGTGGGAGAACCTTCTCTTCAGTTTGGAGGCGTTTTCTGAATAAACCGTATCATTTAGTTTGGAGAGGGGACCCCTGCAGGAGAACACACCCACCAACAGGGGGTAACATTAGTCAACTTCCTGTCGAAGTCAAAGTTTTTTACTCTGAATATTTTTGACTTTTTTACAGTATTACAGACCAGGACGAAGATGGTTTTATTAAAATATTCACTTCAGAAAAATGTTTGATTTTTCTCATATTATTTTGAAATTCAAATGTAAAGATAAAACAATATCTTTTTAAATACCGTCAACATGAATAAACCTTATGATTTATAATTAGGTATTAGCATTAGCATTAGGTATTAGCATCAATATTTATATCTGCAACGTTTATATTTGGTTTGTCTTTGATGCTGTCTTTGATAATAAAGTTTAGACCAGAGAAGAACGCACCACTGTGACTTGGTTATTTAAGCATCCTGAAAAAAGGAGTAAAAAAAGAACTAGTTGATGTTGCATCGTACAGTATTTGTATTGTGAGTATATCTGGTGACGTCCAACAGCATGGTTCAGCCCTCCTGACAGCTGCAGTGGTAAATGAGAGTCGACCTCGATCCTTCCTCGATCCCTGGACGTGACTTCCTGGCAGTTTGACCGTCCTCACACTGAGAAACACAGAGTAATCAACTGTTGCCCTGCAGTTTCTATGATTAGGGATGTTTATAACCACACGAGACGATCCGTCACTGCGCGGCACTCCTCGTGTCCTGCAGGACGCCAAATAATGATCTGAAGTGCCTGTCTGAGAGATTGATCTCCACGCTCCCCACTGAAAGGTGAAGCTAATTCACAGCAGAGCCGTCGATGGGCTGGCTACGCTTCCCAGTGAATGATCTCTAACAAAAAGAGCTAATTTTTCTCCTAATGTCTGGCTGTAAACATTTATCACCACGGAGCTGACGGAGCAGCGACGAGCTGCGAGCGTTCTCTTTTTCTGCCCTGATAAGAACCATCTACCACGCCTGGGCGACCTCCACCACCACCACCCCCCCCCCACGGCTCTTTGAAATGTCGGTTCAGCTGCTGAACGGGGGGCAACTGCAGATAAGGTTCAAATACTGCCCCCGGGGCAGGAAGGAGGTTAGAAGAAATACAAATTGTAATTTTAACAAGGGTGGCGGGAAAACTGAGCAGAAACAGAAACAACAGAAACTGAATGAAGTCTAATGTGAGACTGGAACCACTGTTGTTGTTGTTGTTGTTGTTGTCGTTGTTGTCGTTGTTGGGATGAAATGTTTTCTTGTTTGCTCTGACTTGAAGGACAACATGCTTTAGCAACCAACTGCCCAAAGATACATCAACTTGACAGAGAGCAACATCAGCATTGATTTGGAGTCATGTTCCTGTCGAGCGTCCGTTCTTCTCTCCTGCTCCTCAGACAAATATCTGGCCCTTTAATCTGCCTGATCAGCGAGTCAGTGACGGTGTCCCAGGTCAGGGAGGAAGAGGAGGAAGAAGAAGAGGAAGACTAGCTTCATCAAATGTTGTTTCTCAAGAACGTCTGGCTGAAGCTCCAAACTGTCTCTGATCACTGACCGTGTGCTGCTTCATCCACAGGAGCTAACATCAAAAACAGCCTAGAACAGCAGCCCAAGAGGGGATTAATGGATTAGCAGTAGGAGGCGCTGGGGAGCAGTGATTGGTGTGTTAGAATCTGGGAAAATGTTGAAGGCACTGGTACAAGAAGACAAGGAGACAAGGAGACATGAAGTGTATATCCACGGGAACTTGTCTTTTCAGCTAGCTTGAGCTAGTTTTCTGCTAAGTTGCTGCCCCCCAAGGTGGCAAGTTGCCCTGTCATCACAGTGTTCTGAATTCCAGTGAATAATTCCAGTGAATAATTCCAGTGAATAATTCCAAATTCCAGTGAACAGTGAATAATTCCAGTGAATAATTCCAGTGAATAATTCCAGTGAATAATTCCAGTGAATAATTCCAGTGAATGATCCTGAATCAGGTCAACCTTCAGGGCATTTTTTTATTTTTCCATTTTTATAGGTTTTTTTTCAGAATAACGTTTCTGTCTTTTCTGTCTTTTAGCTTCATGAGGCCAAAACTCACACATTCTGACTAATTCCTCTCTCTTAACTTTCAGACGTGTTTAGCTGATTCACTGCTACTGCTAACAGAGCTAACGGAGATTAAAACCACGCCTTTTAGTTCCCAAAGGGAAATGCAGCGATACATCCAGGATGTAAGGAGCAGGCGGTGATGAGTGCATTTAATTAACAACGAGCAGCAGCCTGAAACTCACAGCTGAAAAGAACACAAATCCAGAGTCTCCAGGGACCAGTGAACAACCAGAGCAGAGAGGGAGAAGGAGAGCTGATAAAGATACAGATGAAGATCCAGGTCCACAGCAGGAGTGGACACAGGTGGCAGCCATTAGAGGGAGAGAGAGACAGGTAATGACAGGGAGACAGGGACGGACATAAGACACGACACGGAGGAGCGCCGGGGAACTGGACTGAAGACCGTGTACAGACAGAAACAGAAAGGACCAGAGATGAGATCCAGTATTCAGAGGAGTTTTAGAGAAAACCAAACCTAAACAGAGTAGAAACAGAGGAACACCGACTGAATCTGACTCTATTTTTGTTGTTGATCTGTGTTGAAGCCCAGAACATTCCTGCCTCCCCAGAGACCACTGACGGCCGCGCAGCAAAATAGATCCAGTGTCGGCAGAAGATCGATACGCACTCCAGGAGCTGCCACGTGTCCAGGTGACACGGTGACACGGTGTAGGCGTGAATATTCACACGCTGCGGCTGAAGACCTGTTGGGGGGGGGGAGTCAATCTTTGTTGTGTCAATCACAATAAGATTGGATTGAGCAATTTGTAACAGAGTTGCGTTGGTCGACCGGCCTTCGTTATCTTGGACACAGACTCCTGACGCCGTGGACAATCCTGATCAACTTGTTTCTCTTCTGAAGTCACAGGAGAACCTTGTCTTCAGCAGCTCAGTTCAGTCCACTGAGCACAGGTGCCGACACTGGAGGTTTGTGATTGTTAGGAATAAACAAAGTTTGTCTTTTCAAAGTCTTCATCGTTGTTGACTTAATCAACGTTTAACAAAAAATGTTGTATAGTTGAATTTGTCATCTCTGAACCTGGAGGGGTTTTTTTTCTAAGTAAAACAACAGAAAGTAAAACAACAGACTTCACTGTTGGCTGTAGGGGTTTTTTTTCTAAGTAAAACAACATAAACTCAGACTTCACTGTTGGCTGTTGGCTGTTTTTTTTGACCAAACTATTAATGAGACAGCTGTCTGGCGCCACCAGCTGGAGTGGGTATTGATTGGTCTCCCAGTTGGGCATTTGGTTTAATAAAATATATAGATACAGAATATTTAGTTTTTAAGGCTGTAAACAACAGAGAGAAGTCGACAGCTTTTATAGTTTTTATCAAATTCACGTGGTGAGGACCACAGCAGCCGTGTCAGTCTTTCTGGGTCTGTGGTCGTCAGTGAACCCAGGCTAGGTCACGAGGTCAACAACCTTGTACAACAACCCGTGTGGTGTCCAGACTCTCCACTGTATCCACCGTGTTGTCACTTCCATGAAGCCCCTCTGTCTCTGGGTCTGTACTGCAGAACCCCCAACAACAGACAGATCAGTTCTACCCTCTGTTGTTCTCCTCCTGCTGATCCACAGCGGCTGAAAAACTAAAAAACAAAAAAGAGTAAAGTTGATGAATCTTATCTCTATCCATTTCTAAATCAATGTGTTTCTGTCAGTTTGTACCGTTAAGGTACTTCTCTGCTCCGAGAGCATGAAAACACCTCGGCGCTTAGGCAACTCCAGCGGCCAATCACAGTCCAGTCAAGAGGAACCGGAGTAAAGTGAGTGTCAGCACGCCTCTACGATGATGGATGGAGTGAGTGGGGAGATGATGGACGACCGCGCTGGCGCCACCACGTACAGGACGAGCTACTGCGGCTGTGTGGCCGCTCCGCTGACCTCTGCTTGACCTGCGTGGCCAACAGAAGTCAGGCCTCACACGGACGGCCTGGTGGACGGCACGTCCACCCCGGACATGATGTCTTGGCGGGGTGGACCGGTGTGGGGGTGAATATTCGCACGCGGCGGGTGAAGGCCTGTTGGGGGGGGGGGAGTCAATCTTTGTTGTGTCAATCACAATAAGATTGGATTGAGCAATTTGTAACAGAGTTGCGTTGGTTGACCGGCCTTCGTTATCTTGGACACAGACTCCTGACGCCGTGGACAATCCTGATCAACTTGTTTCTCTTCTGAAGTCACAGGAGAACCTTGTCTTCAGCAGCTCAGTTCAGTCCACTGAGCACAGGTGCCGACACTGGAGGTTTGTGATTGTTAGGAATAAACAAAGTTTGTCTTTTCAAAGTCTTCATCGTTGTTGACTTAATCAACGTTTAACAAAAAATGTTGTATAGTTGAATTTGTCATCTCTGAACCTGGAGGGGTTTTTTTTCTAAGTAAAACAACAGAAAGTAAAACAACAGACTTCACTGTTGGCTGTTTTTTTTGACCAAACTATTAATGAGACAGCTGTCTGGCGCCACCAGCTGGAGTGGGTATTGATTGGTCTCCCAGTTGGGCATTTGGTTTAAAAAAATATATAGATACAGAATATTTAGTTTTTAAGGCTGTAAACAACAGAGAGAAGTCGACAGCTTTTATAGTTTTTATCAAATTCACGTGGTGAGGACCACAGCAGCCGTGTCAGTCTTTCTGGGTCTGTGGTCGTCAGTGAACCCAGGCTAGGTCACGAGGTCAACAACCTTGTACAACAACCCGTGTGGTGTCCAGACTCTCCACTGTATCCACCGTGTTGTCACTTCCATGAAGCCCCTCTGTCTCTGGGTCTGTACTGCAGAACCCCCAACAACAGACAGATCAGTTCTACCCTCTGTTGTTCTCCTCCTGCTGATCCACAGCGGCTGAAAAACTAAAAAACAAAAAAGAGTAAAGTTGATGAATCTTATCTCTATCCATTTCTAAATCAATGTGTTTCTGTCAGTTTGTACCGTTAAGGTACTTCTCTGCTCCGAGAGCATGAAAACACCTCGGCGCTTAGGCAACTCCAGCGGCCAATCACAGTCCAGTCAAGAGGAACCGGAGTAAAGTGAGTGTCAGCACGCCTCTACGATGATGGATGGAGTGAGTGGGGAGATGATGGACGACCGCGCTGGCGCCACCACGTACAGGACGAGCTACTGCGGCTGTGTGGCCGCTCCGCTGACCTCTGCTTGACCTGCGTGGCCAACAGAAGTCAGGCCTCACACGGACGGCCTGGTGGACGGCACGTCCACCCCGGACATGATGTCTTTCATTCTTTCAATTATCAAACATGAGTTTTCATTTTCATTGTGATTTTTTAATCACGATCCAGAAGTGATCCGCCGCTGCAGCTGATCGCAGGCGAACGGCCGCGCTCTCCTCGGTGAAAAACTAAATTCACTTGTGCTAATTAAAGATTGAGGGAGTAATTAAAAAGTCCCAGTATCTGCAGTGGACAGGCTGTAGATGTGTGATAAATACAGAGCAGGAAATGACTTTCAAAGACTTTCCAAAGGACCTTATTTCACAATAAAGTCATTTGAGGCGAGGCCAGTCATCACTGACTGAAGGAGGGAAACATGTTGTTAATTCATTTGTTTATATAAACCCACGGTGCGTGAACCAGAGTGGCTAAATAAACAGCTGTTTTCATTTAATTTCCCTTCTCCACTGTTTGTGTTTCCATCTGACTGAGGTTATTTTAATGAACACTGTGAATTAACTCGCAGTATTTTCTTCTTCCACTAACGATGGTCAATAATACAACAACATGAAATGAAACTGCAGTG
>NC_024312.1:2248468-2250258 GCF_000523025.1 Cynoglossus semilaevis | reverse complement strand
AATCAAATAAGAAGGTTAGACACAAATGTGGTTTTTACAGGGAGGAGTTTTTTATCAGAATCCTTTTTTTATCAGATCAGACCTTGGTTGGAGTTCCTGTGAAATAAAAGTGCAGACAACGATTTGAAGCTCGAACCCGTTCATTCATTTAACTGAAGTTCCTGGAGTTTAAAGAAAGAGAAGCTCTTTGATTCAGGAGGACAGTGAGTGAGCGTCACCTCCAAACATCTGAGGAACAGAACGGGGTCTTCACCTGCAGCAGGACCAGGACCAGGACCAGGACCAGGACCACAGACCAGTCTACAGACCAGTCTACAGACCAGTCTACAGATGAGTCTACAGACCAGTCCACAGACCAGTCTACAGACCAGTCTACAGATGAGTCTACAGATGAGTCCACAGACCAGTCCACAGACCAGCCGGCTCTGATTTTTTTTCGTGTCTTTGAAGCTGAGGAGAATAAATGAAGTCGTATATTTATCCTCAGGAAACACAGGTTCCTACACAGAGTTACGGCAGCGGCGACTGAACCGAGTTGTTGTTAGGGTTCATGTTAATAATCTTTAAAGTTAAAAACTAAAATACTAACAGGAAAAGATTTCCTACAGAGGAATTAAAATGAAATGAACGGCAACAACCCACAACAGTCTAATGTCTCCCAGGTAACAACCTGATGATGAGAGTTGCTCATGGGTTCCTGGGCAGCAGCCCACAGACATCACAGACATTTACTGCTCTGCCACTTCCTGTTGCTCCACTGTTTCCACTGTGACATCATCACACTGTCTCTCTCTGAAAAAAAAAAGAAAAAAAGAAAACACCAGAGGAGGAGGAGCTGCTCCGTGGGTGCTCACAGAGACAGGACTGAGAGTACACCTGGAGGCCAAGCCCGGTACTGCAACTGGATTTATGGCCCCGGACATAAGTGTGTATTATTTATGGGCCTCCAGGACGATCAACCAGGAACAGATAAATCACACAAACCTTAGTTTTAATGTCTCCCCTGAGGAACACAGCGTTCCTATTGGTCCTCCTGATCACACCGTACCAGTCAGTGATGAAAGAACCTCAACCACACTCACTCACTCACTCACTCACTCACTCACTCACTCACTCACTCACTCACTCACTACTGTGAATAAACCACTCCACTGAGTATCAAGACCAATCTGACCAATGAGAATCAATGAAATGGCAGTGATGACTTCACTGTCCTGGGAAAAAAACCATCTAACAGTATTTCAACAACAGTATTTGTCAACATGAAGTGCAGTTAAACACCTGCTCCGTGTATTAGGATGAAAAGAATCATCATGAAAATGATCATTTAGACCAAAGGTAGAAACATCTGAGAGAATAAAGACAGACTTCCTGTCTGCTGCAGCAGTCAGCGCAACAGCCAGTGGATTTGTCTGCCTGACAGCAATAATCAAAATGCTGCTGTTTTTTATTTCAGCTCAGAGACAGAGCTGGAAAATCTACAGGAAACCTCAAAAAAAAAAAGCTCCAACATATAAAAATAAGAGCCAATAAGACGTGAAGGTTACAGTAACAGTAACAGTAACAGTGACAGTCCAGGCTGGCGGAGCTGTCCGTGGTGCTGATCCTTCTCTGTGAGGAGTTCGCCACAGATGACGTCCTGAACCTTAGGTCTGAGCTGCGTTTCCTCTGGAGGATTTCTTCTTTCCTTCGTCTAAAAACTCAAACCAATATTTATATTTTATAAGGTTTAAAATCAAATGTAAGAAAAGGTCACACTTATCAAAGCTGTTGGAGATTTCATGGGAGAC
>NC_024312.1:2248095-2248428 GCF_000523025.1 Cynoglossus semilaevis | reverse complement strand
TTTAACAACAGTCATCTTTAGTCATAAGGACCACCTACTGGCCAGACCTGGTACTTCCTGTAGAGTGAACTAATCAGAACAGTGAGGGTGAGGTTTTTTACTTCAACTAATGAAAGTGAAGAATGTGGTTTAAACATAAAGCACAGCAGGAGGTTCAGTACGAACGTTCTCAGTGACCTGTGACCTGTGACCTGTGACCTCCACCTCTTCAGAGACGTCGGCCCCACAAACACATTAGATTGACTCTAATTACTGCTTTTCACAGACTCACAGGACGCTGTTGTGTTTGTCGACCCCCTCCTCCCCCCAGCCTTCCCTCCTCCCTCCCTCTCA
>NC_024312.1:2233444-2247584 GCF_000523025.1 Cynoglossus semilaevis | reverse complement strand
AGCCTTCCCTCCATCCTCCTCCTTTAAATGTAATCAAGACGAGCTGTAATTATATCCTTCAGAGGACCTTCCACCATACCTTCCAGGCACTTATTGGGAATTTGCATTTGTAATTTCTTCCTCTTCCTGCCGAGCTCCAGTGATTTGCAGAGGAGCAATAAACAAAACACGTCTCCTTCAAGTGCTTCCAACAGGAAATCAATGGAGATTGGCTTCGTTTTAATCATGTGACTCTGTGATCGGGTTCTTACAAAGTGCAGAATCTCGTTTCACCAAAGTGTCTAACGTTTGCGTTTGAGGGAAAACAACAACCTGACAACATGTTTGACCACGGAGGAGGACGCAGGTTTTCTTTGTTTCACTTTCTGTCAGTCAAGTTAACGAGCAGAGGGAAAACTGAGGTTTCTGTGTCAGGACGACGTGACGTGAAGACGTGACCGGTGTTTGTACTTCACAGAGTTCAGAAAGGAAATCCAAAACACACAGCAGGACCATGGACAGCTGTGTTCTCTGTGTCCTCTGTCTGGAGGAGATGTCAGACTGGATCATAAATAAACACCTTTCTCCATTTTGTGATTTTGTGTTTTTACTCCATTGAAGTAATAATGACACATGATCGTGGTCAGTCCCACGTCCACACCGTGTCTCAGCTGCAGGTGAGGCAGGTGAGGCACAGGTGTAGTTCACCTCCTCTTCACTTCTGCTCCTCCAGACGACGACTGAGTCAACTTCAACAACAAAGAATGACTGACTGTTCCACTCCCTTTACTCCACAGCTGTTCTCCACAGGAGGATGCAGGTGATGTGTGGAGTGGGGGGTCGGAGGGGGGGGCAGCCACTGGGGGGCAGTCACTGGGTAACTGGATCCAAGGATCAGTGTTTTCTTCCTGAACCGTAGCCAAGTGCTAAAGGTTTGAAGGACTAAAAAATAAATACAATATTTGACACCATATCTTCTCTCGTGTGATCGGATGAGAAACGCACAAAAGATAAGCCTTTCTTAGTGAAATTACATTTTTCTAAACCTGGATAAATTATGACTTAAATATACTTTTCATGGTTGGCTGCAGGGTGAAGAGATGAGTGAACGTCTTGTGTGGTCTGTAGGATATTTAAGGTATTATTACAGTCTAATGAAATATGCAAATGCAGCGTACCTGCTCGCAGCTCGGCCGTAACCGTGACAGAAGAGCACACGCACAACAAATGAGAATCATGGGAAATGAATCAGTCTAAAGAAACTCTCAGTGTGACGGATGAAGCCCAGAAAAGTGGGTCACAACCACGTGTTGGTTGGCTGCACAAGTGGGCCGAGACACAATGACACAAAGCAGCCACTGAACGACGGTGCTGCACATGAAGTCATGTCCAGGTTTAACGTTCCTGCAGTAAAGTACGAGCAACGTCGCGCCGTAGGAACTGCATTCACATACGTGGAGGAGCCTCTGTATATATGCATGTATATATGTATATATATATGTATGTATATATGTATATATGTATATATATGTATGTATATATGTATATATGTATGTATGTATATATGTATATATATGTATATAAGTATGTATGTATGAATGTATAAATATATGGATGTATGTATGTATGTATGTATATATGTATATATATGTATATAAGTATGTATGTATGTATGTATAAATATATGTATGTATGTATATATGTATATATATGTATATAAGTATGTATGTATGTATGTATAAATATATGTATGTATGTATGTATGTATGTATGTATGTATATAAGTATGTATGTATGTATGTATAAATATATGTATGTATGTATATATGTATATTTATGCCATATTCATGTCACATATGAGTGAAGGTGGCTGACCTGCTCCTCTGACAGCCACACAGCTTAGATAAACCAATACGAGGCTCATGCATTAACCAGGGGGCGCTCCGTTTGAGAGTTTAGGCTTTGAACGGAACTCATTCATATTTTAAACCCACTGGAGGTTCAATTAATCATCGCACAGTTTAAGGATGAAACTGATGAATATTCAGTTGCCAAGAGAAACAACTCCTGACCTCAGCTCCTCGCTGTGGTTTTAATCATATTCAAGGCCGTTGCTCTGATCTCAGAGGAGTTCCACCGTTCAAGGTTAGGCTCTGTTTGTTCCAGGTTGTGGGCTCCGTTGTTACCACTGTATTTGTGGTAAAAGAACCCGACATCCTCCTCTATTCATCTGCTCCTCGCTGTGATTGGACGACCTGAAGCCCACAGGAGAGGCAGACCAACTGGAGAAGACTTTACAGTTTCCATTCATCTGACTGAGGTCGATGATTAGGACCTACTTCCTGTTGTCCTCAGGGTCAGGGTCTGAGGCTGGCAGAGGTCACACATTTAGGGTACGTTTCTCATTATTTTAAACAGCGTCTTGGTTTGTTTTTTGTCAGGCTGAATAACGTTCCGTGGCAGAGATCCCCGGCTGAATGGATGGACCTGGATCTGTTATGGACAAATAAGGACGGGACTAATCTGCTCACACGCTCCGTCGGCCCCGCTGATTAACGGGGAATTAAATATTCTCTGCTCCAGAAGAAGAGTTGGTTTTTGAAGAGTTCAGTCCTTTGGTTCTCCTCAACACGATGGCTGGAGGAAAAAGGTGGAACGGATTTAAAACAGGATCCTCGGTGTGTTTCTCAGCCAGCATTCCCAAAATTTAAATTGAGTTTGGTAGAGTTGGGAGAATTTGGAGAAGTAAAAATCCTCAACTGGGAGTTTAGAGATCGTAGAGGAAAATCAGAAAAGACAAAGGACTTCCTCCTTATCTGCATTCTTTTTGTTTTTGTTTTTCCCTCCAGGATAAAAACCACAGACGACACTAATGATACATCCAGTGTCCGTACTCCCACACGTTGGCATGTGTTCTTCAATGACTCCTTCTGCTGCGTGTGATTTGTGTGGGAGTTGCTGAGAGTTCACTCCAGTAAAAACACCAGTCTGGAAAACAGAGCCGAGAAGGGGGGGGGGGGGGTAGGGGAGGGGGGGGGGGGGGGGGGAGTAGGTGTACAAATGCGTCCAGTGAAGCCACAGACAGAAACCTTTTGCTCAAATGAAGACGTAATGACTCAGAGAGGAGAAGGATGTCAGAGAGAGTCACTTCCCCTCCTGGCCAGCAGGTGGTCTGCGGTTTGTGCCTTGTTTGTCTTTTTGCCCCTCGCTGCAGCGTGAGTCACTGCCCCTTAACACAAAGAGCAAGAGGTCTCAGAGGGACCAATAAATATATAAATATATATATATAAATATATATATATTCATACATTTATCAGCCTCTTTAACCAAGGAAACACGAGGAGGAATAATCAAACATGACATGTTAAAGGAATTAAGTCATCATCAAGTATTTTTCGCACTCATTAAAATGTTTGATTTTTTTTTTCACTTTTCACTGAACACCGAGTGAAGAGACCAGGTTTAAATTGGTTCTGACAACAAACAAACAAAAAAAAAAAACAACCCAAAAACTATACCTTCTGAAAGTGTTTTTTTTTTTTTTTTTTTGTGAAAGTCACTTTTCTTTGGGAGGATCGATCTTTGAAATTCGAACGTTTCTTGGTGGTTTGGGAACAATCTCTGAGCACAGACCAAAACTGGAAGACGAGGTTTTTTAGGAGGAATCTTCATGGAGACGGATCATAACATCTGTGAGCTGAAACTGAGGACAGAGGGTCAGAACAAAGTGATGTTGAAACGGCAGCTGCTCCAATTTCAGGTGAAGTACTAGGTGAAGTACTAGGTGAAGTACTAGATGGTAAATTCTGCCTGTGCTGCTGCAGCAGCGGCAGCACTAAAATGAAAGGCGTCTATCAAAGGTAACGAACATCGATGAAGGAACTGAAGCTACAAAGGCTCCGCTGTGGACAGTGGTTTTTCAGACTGACTGATCTCATTGGACAGTGATGTCATCACGTCCCAATGTCCAGAGTCATTTCCAGTTGGATACGAGGACAGAGACTTAACAAACATTAGCTTCGACGGCTGTGATTCTTGAACTGACCAATGGCAGCTCCTCTGTGAAAACCTGGCTTCATTTAGTCTGACTTCAGGGTAGGTCAGGGGTCTCCAACCAAAAAAGGTCAGGGCTACAGCTGCCATATTGATTATTGATGATCAATACTAAAAAAAAAATTTAAAAAAAAATTATTTTAAAAAAATATTTTGTAAAAAAAATAGACAAAGAAAGCCGGGGGTTTCTTCCTCAGGTCAGGAGTTTGAGCGTCTTTGTTTTTATCATTCTAAAATGTTTAGGGTCGGTGGCCTGAACAGAACTGATGAATCCAATCCTTTCATTGGTTACCGTAGCAACCAGGTGTATTAAACCCTGTTGAAGCTCAGCTTCTACAGGGCTGCAGTGGATATTTGTGTTTCTATGTGATCAAACTACAAGAATCTTAGTCAGTTTAACTAGTGGTTAGTAAAGTCTAAACCAAGCACCGTGGAGATAATAATGTGATGAAACCAGGAGAGGGAGATTTTCCACCCAATCCTCAGTAAAATCCTGCTGATGAGACGTGAACAATGCTGAAGCAGCCGCAGGGAAAACTCCAGTCAATTTGTTAATTCAGGCAGCAGAGCAAAAAGGTGAACGTGTCCAGGAGAGGATTTTCAGCCGAGGGACGACAAAGAGCAGAAAATAATGAGACAGAGCAGGTCTGGAATTTAAAGAGGAATTCTGCTGTCACCAAGGAGCGGGACTGGGTTTAAAGATATCATTCTGAACGCCCACACAGAGTGGAGTACCTGGATTACCCAGAGTAACTGAGTTACATTTGATCACTAGTAGCAACTCAATGTTTTGGTTTCTATGAGATTTCAGTCTCTTCTGTCCTCCGTCCAGACCAGGACACTCTTATGTACTAGTTGACTCGTGAGCCGCGAGCGTCGCGTTGGATCACGGTGGCCGATGCCGACACCGTCACAGACCATCATCTGCTTGAACCTTTGAAGACTTCACACAGCGACTGCTGATCAGGTGCTGACTGTTCCAGGCCCATCAGCTACCATAAAACTGAGACTGAAAGTCATCTGCTGCCACCTCAGCTGATTGGAGGTGACTGTCCACAGGCCGGTACTTAATGAGCGAGGTCCGTGTGAGGCAGGGGGGCGGAAGGGTGGGTGGTGCTGCGGCGGGGGAGGGGGAGGAGGAGGAGGAGGAGGCAGGTCCTGAGGCAGGGCCGTCCACTCTGTCTTAGCTGCTGTAGAAAACATAAAGCACCGACACTGATGCAGCGGCGGAGCTCCAGGGAAAGGTCAGAGCTCGACCTCCATCAGACCATCTGACTGTCTCACTGAGGGACACTGTTAGTCTTCCAGCTGCCGAACAGCATCAGTCCTCAGCTCAGTGCTGCCACCTTCAGTTTGAGGCACAGACCATCTTTGAATGCTGCCCACACATTCACATCATCAGCTTTGTTGTTCGTTTTACACTAAACAGGATTGTATTTACCCAGGTATTGGCTCGTTTTCTCCTGACGAGTACGAGACGTGACAGGGTCATAAAGCTAAATAAAACTAGGAGATTGTTTTTATAAATAAAGATACATTATATATATACAACTATATACACACACAGACATGTAGGTTGGCTCAAACTAAGGTTTGTTAATGTGTCCTGTAGTACTGTGTAGTACTGTGTAGTACTGTGTAGTACTGTGTAGTACTGTCCACTGAGGAAAACTGCAGTTTTCTCTCCTGTGACGACAGGACGGAGCAGCTGCGGCGCTGCGGCCTTATTTGCTGAATTTGTGTCACTCCGTGAGGCTGCGTTTGGTAAATCTGAGCAAACATGGTGGAACAGAAAAGAGTACAAAACAAAAAAACATTTGGATCAGTTTTCAGAGTAAACTTGTTTTTCAGTTTTGTTCCTGTTTTTTCTTTAAACCACTTTTTTAATTGACTGTAGTTCAACTTATTGAGTTCTGCTTTTTCACTTAGAAACAAACTAATTTGACAACAAACAAAGTCCAGAAAACACCCACAGAAAACAAATAACAGTTTAGTAAATAATAACCGTGCTTTTATTCTCTATTAATTATGATTTACAACAACAAAGAGCTCCGACTCACCTGGTGTTTACTGCAGTTCTACAACATGTCAGAGGTTAGAGGTTAGAGGTTAGAGGTTAGAGGATGATTCTACCCTAGTGCTTTTTGCCAGCACTTATTTTGTGTGTTTTAAAGGAATAACTCCAGTTGAACAAAGGTGTGAAGAAAACTGTCTGTCACTCTGAGGCTCACAGACCAGCAGGGACAGAGCGTCTCCCAAGAACAAACCTAAATAATTCACTGTCCCTCAGAACGGCAGATTTTCACTTATTCAATATGAGCCTGAGCTGCTGAGTGAGACAACACGGAGACAAGCTGAGACTGGGACTGAGAGGGACCTGAACCAAACTGGACCACCTGAGACTGGGACTGAGAGGGACCTGAACCAAACTGGACCACCTGAGACTGGGACTGAGAGGGACCTGAACCAAACTGGACCACCTGAGACTGGGACTGAGAGGGACCTGAACCAAACTGGACCCCCTGAGACTGGGACTGAGAGGGACCTGAACCAAACTGGACCACCTGAGACTGGGACTCAACAATTAGCAGGTAATCACAGACACTGTGAGAGGAGTGAGACTGGAACACTGGTCACCTCCTCTGAAAACCATTTGATTTTAAAGGACAGACCAAAGTCTGGTGAAAAGACGGAAGGACGGATGGATGGACAAAGTCCTTCTTAAAAAGTCCCTTCTGGCAGACCATAAAAATAAATTTAAGAAAGAAATTACAAGACACATTAAACCTGTTTCAGAGCCAGAGTTGTCCCCGAGGCCGGACTTTGGACATCCTTGATCTGACCAATCACACGGGACAGAGTTTGAAGACGTCTTCAAAACATTTGTACTTATATTATAACAGTAAAATTCTGACCTCATGAGGTCAGAGTTGGGAGTTCACCCTGGTCACAGGATCTCAGCTACAGCTTCAAACGCCAAAAAAGGAATTTGTCTACAAAGTCACAGACGATCGGAGGTCAGAGAGGGTCAGGAGGTCAGGGAGGGTCAGGAGGTCAGAGAGGGTCAGGTACAAACACAGACCAGATCAAGTCCAGACAACAACGACCTCCTGCTGCTTCAAGTGACATCAGTGGGAGTGGAATTTTTATTTTTTCTCATAGTTAAAAAAGACTCACTTTGAAGAGATCAGCTTCTCATCATCACTGTCCTCTGTGTCTCAGTGGAGTCTCAGCAGGAGTCCGTCCACGTCCACCCCGGACCACTGATCCCACGTCTGCAGAATAAACGGTGTCTTCTCCTCATCTGACAGGCAGCTCAGATCGATGGAAGCCAATCCACAGCTGGAGATAAAACCGTGCGGTCAATTACAACGGGTCGCTCCGAGGTCATCTCATTAAAGCACTTCTTTGTAGCTGCTGTTGAACTTTTCAAGGACTCAGATGTCGCCCTGAAATTAGACTAGAAGACGGTTGGTCGGGCTCACAAGAACCGTGTCCAATGACAAGGCCGTGGCTGCTGTGGAGACGGTGGAGCCCGAGGCGAACCCTGACTCTCAGCGGTCGGTGGCAGCCATTAACATCGACTCAGAGGTTTAAGTCCAGTTCTACCAGAGAAATGAAGAACCGTGTGGGTGAGTCACGGTCGTTACTTGAACACGTCATTTCCTCTTAAAACCCTGGAGTCGTTCTGATTTTACGACCTGACCTGCTGAGGCGGACGAGGTTCTCAACATGAGGGGAGCAGAACAGACAAGGGACACACCGTATCTGAGACATCACAGACGTTCATCTACAGAGTCAAGGTCCTCCTTCAATGTCATCCTTTAAGTGGAAACTACTGCCCCCGCTGTGTCAATCATGGCAGTACATTCTTTTTTCTTAGGAACAGAGAAATAAACCAGTCATTAAAACAGGTGTCATTTGTAGAAATGAATCTGACGGCCGTAAATAAATAAAAGAGACTGAAATAAAAAGAATCAAACGCCGGCAGCTCTGAGACTACAGCAATAACCAATCACAGACTGGTCAGTAACTGACCTCCATGTCCGTAGTCACAGTTTTCCTTCAGGCGATTTAACTGTTTTCTCTCCTCCAATCAGCTTCAACTTTTATTTTAAAGATGGCTGACAAAGCTGATGTAAGGCAGGAAGTGAACAGTGAGCAGCAGGTGGCGACGTGGGGCCATGTGATTCTCATCACGTTCAAGTGATCATTAATCCATTTTTTATTTTCATTTGTGTATTAGGAAAACCGTAGGAGTGAAGAATTCTCCTCCACGTCAGAGAAGAAAAATGTTGGTGTCAGCGGCGGAGCAGGAGGAGTCGGCCCCCATTAGTCAGAGAGGGTCAGGTACAAACACAGACCAGATCAAGTCCAGACAACAACGACCTCCTGCTGCTTCAAGTGACATCAGTGGGAGTGGAATTTTTATTTTTTCTCATAGTTAAAAAAGACTCACTTTGAAGAGATCAGCTTCTCATCATCACTGTCCTCTGTGTCTCAGTGGAGTCTCAGCAGGAGTCCGTCCACGTCCACGTCCACCCCGGACCACTGATCCCACGTCTGCAGAATAAACGGTGTCTTCTCCTCATCTGACAGGCAGCTCAGATCGATGGAAGCCAATCCACAGCTGGAGATAAAACCGTGCGGTCAATTACAACAGGTCGCTCCGAGGTCATCTCATTAAAGCACTTCTTTGTAGCTGCTGTTGAACTTTTCAAGGACTCAGATGTCGCCCTGAAATTAGACTAGAAGACGGTTGGTCGGGCTCACAAGAACCGTGTCCAATGACAAGGCCGTGGCTGCTGTGGAGACGGTGGAGCCCGAGGCGAACCCTGACTCTCAGCGGTCGGTGGCAGCCATTAACATCGACTCAGAGGTTTAAGTCCAGTTCTACCAGAGAAATGAAGAACCGTGTGGGTGAGTCACGGTCGTTACTTGAACACGTCATTTCCTCTTAAAACCCTGGAGTCGTTCTGATTTTACGACCTGACCTGCTGAGGCGGACGAGGTTCTCAACATGAGGGGAGCAGAACAGACAAGGGACACACCGTATCTGAGACATCACAGACGTTCATCTACAGAGTCAAGGTCCTCCTTCAATGTCATCCTTTAAGTGGAAACTACTGCCCCCGCTGTGTCAATCATGGCAGTACATTCTTTTTTCTTAGGAACAGAGAAATAAACCAGTCATTAAAACAGGTGTCATTTGTAGAAATGAATCTGACGGCCGTAAATAAATAAAAGAGACTGAAATAAAAAGAATCAAACGCCGGCAGCTCTGAGACTACAGCAATAACCAATCACAGACTGGTCAGTAACTGACCTCCATGTCCGTAGTCACAGTTTTCCTTCAGGCGATTTAACTGTTTTCTCTCCTCCAATCAGCTTCAACTTTTATTTTAAAGATGGCTGACAAAGCTGATGTAAGGCAGGAAGTGAACAGTGAGCAGCAGGTGGCGACGTGGGGCCATGTGATTCTCATCACGTTCAAGTGATCATTAATCCATTTTTTATTTTCATTTGTGTATTAGGAAAACCGTAGGAGTGAAGAATTCTCCTCCACGTCAGAGAAGAAAAATGTTGGTGTCAGCGGCGGAGCAGGAGGAGTCGGCCCCCATTAGTCTTTGGTGGACACTGTACGGGAGGTCCTGTGGTGTGGGACAGGAAGCTGCGACCTTTCCACACAGCCCCGCCACTACATCACTGTCTGGCCCACACCGTCCCCCTGCTGGCTAAGATGAAGTGGACAGCTCTGTCCAGGGATCGGCCTCACCGACTCCTGAGACCCGTCTCATTAACGGCCGGGGCGGAATCATCCGGAATTCCAGTAAAAAAAAAAAAAAAGAGCTGAGCGGACAGATTCAGCTGCCGAGTCCTCGTGCTCTGGACACTCAGGAGCTGTAACACTGCCCCCCCCAGGCACTCATCATTATCACATCATTAAAACCTTTAAAACCATAAAATATAACAGCTGCACTGTTTGACATACACTGTTCCACTGTTCCACAGAACGATCTACTGGATACAAACAGTGGACAACAGACAGGAGACAACAGACAGTGGACAACAGACAGGAGCCAACAGACAGGAGACAACGGACAGGAGCCAAAAGACAGGAGACAACAGACAGTGGACAACAGACAGGAGCCAACAGACAGGAGACAGAAGACAACAGACATAAGTCGCACTAGCCAAAGGACAAAAAAAAAAGTACCACTCACAGCAGTAGCAGATACTGGTACACAAGCCTAGAGTGCCCTCTAGGGGCTGTCGAACATGTAAAATAACGAACATGTAAAAGTCGCAAACCAGGACAAAGGATAAAAAAAAGTGCGACTTATAGTCCAGAGAATACGGCACATATTTTCAGTGCAGTACTTCAGTGCAGTACTTCACCCTGTACTCACAATAATACTGTACAATCCACAGATAGATTTGAATACAAAACCACATATATTTTTCCAGATGAGGGCGCTATGACTGTAAAGAGGTGTAGTAATATATGTGTCTTTATGCTGGCGTGGACATACATGACGTTTGGCTGCTAAATTCACTTCTGAAGTTTCAACATTGTTTCCTTTTATTCAGGTTAATTATCTACAGTTGACGCGGTTACTTTTAGGACTTAAATATAATTCTTTCTTCCTTGTTTATATTCCAGTGTAAAAGCAGAGGAAACACCGGCTGCTGTTACTTTTCTACGTGTGGCTCCACTGGGCGTCTAAAAATATACGTCCTAAATAAAGTCAGTCAAATCCACAGCTCAGGCTCGGCCTCTGTTTCTGTTTCTCTTTTATATTTTTGAGGCTGCGTCAGTGAAGGCGGTTCATTATTCCAGCATTTACAGACTCCTCAGCAGCGCGTTCCCAGCGGCACAGACAGGAGGGGGCAGCGAACACGGACGACGCCTGCAGAAAATCACTTGAGTTACAGCGGTGACACACGACACACACCCGCTCAGGTCTGTCTCCCCCCGGAGGCGGGCGTGACAAATCCAGGCTGACATCTGTGAAGGGACGTAAATGTCTGAGTGACACATGATGAAACCTGCTCTTATTTGGTGGAAGGACTGTGACAACAACAACAACAACAAGAACAACAACAACTAAAGAAAATATCATGACACATTTGATTTATTTTTCCCCTCTGTGGCTCTCCGAAAAATTTACGAAAAAGAAAAGAATCCCAGACACTGAGCTCATGTTTTTTGTGTTTCAAAGTGAACCTTGATTTGTGCATTTATTTCATTTTGGTCGTGTTTTATCGTGTTGTTCCAAACATTATTGTTTTATCATTTGAAAATGACTTTGGTCAAACTTCTGGTTTTAACTGTGTTGGACTGGAGACGTCCAATAAAACGTCCTGGCTCTGTCCCGTACGTCCACTTACTTCAAGAGTAAATGTGTCCTTATTGTCCTTAACCCTTTAGTGACCAACATGTAGAGGTGGACTGAACACAGGAGTAACTCAAACACTGACACTAAAATATTACGACTAATTTTCATCTGTCCGTCTCTGTTCTTGTCCCATTTTGTTTTGTTTTGTCCTGGATTCTGTGTTTGTTTTTATCTGTGTGAATTCTTCATCCTGAGAATCCAAGATCATTTACTCTGAACAAAGGAAAAGTCAAAAGGCCTAAAATCCTCAACTGGGAAAAACGTCTTCTTATTAATTCATGTTGTTGGAGCCAAGGCCCAGTTCCTGTTCCTGTTTGCTGACCGTTAGTTGCTGTGTTTTATGATTCGACTGTCACTAAACTCTGTGACAACGTCAATGTCATATACAACAAGTACGAGTGTAACGACGTGTAACAACAGCAGCTCCACCTTTCCTACTGTTTTGGTGTGAAGATGGATTCAACTCTTTACCTCTGAAGATTTTAAAGACAGTTTGCTTTCAGAGTTGTGTTTACGTTACCGTCTTGTTTCTTGTTATTACTTTTATTTACCGTCTTTGGTGTCAGCCAGCAGCTTTACCCATGTTTGGGGTTTTTTTCCACTGATGCCAGGTTTAATAAAGGCTTCATGAATGAAGATATGCTTGAGATGGAGAAACTGCTTCATCTGTGACTGGAACCACCAATCACAAGCCCTATCCTTCAAACAGCTACGGCGCCGTCGGCCAATGTTATTAGTGTCACCTCTGAGAGCGCCTCCTTCAGGTAATGTTCTTTTCTAGACATGTGAAAATCAGTGGGTGAGATAACGTTGTTGATTTAATGGCTGGAGCGTCGCAGCGTTTCCATTAAAGAGTCATCACTGTTAGAACAGCGTCGACACCTGTGACCTTCATCCGACACGACGCACTGAGCAAATTACAGTCGACCGTGATGGTTGAAACCCGACGGCTGGGCTTGTTTACACGCCTGGGAAATAAAACGTCAAAATCACATGGTGCGACTGTCAGAGGTGTCAGGAAGTCTGGACAGACAGAAGACACTTTAGTTTAATGAGATGTATCGTCCAGGTTTACTCCACGTCCCCCTGCTGGTCTGTTATGACACCTACCAGTATCTGACTGTGTTTCCTGATTAGAAAGAAAGACCACAAAGACCACCTCAGTCAGTGAATGATGGTCTCCACAGCTGCCAACTGTGGTTTGGGGTGCAGGTCCACTCAGCGAGCGTCAGCGAGCACCGTCAGGTGACCCTCAGTTCTGACCCTGAGCCACAGGAAGGGAAGTAAACAAGGCAGAATAAACGTCTGTTTCATTTTGAATTTGAACTGAGCCAAACGACTGCAGCAGGGTAGAAAAGTCAGTGATGTCACGATGTAGAACTTCCTGTAGGACAGAGGAGCTGAACGTTCACCCGTCGGCAGCGTGTGATGATCCACTGAGGTACTGTCAGCGGCTGCACTCCTGTCATTTGTCTTTATGAATATCAAGGGGAGGTGCAACGGAGAAGCCACTGCACCACAGGTCCACCGAAGCGGAGGATAATTCAGATGAGGGGAGGGGTCTGACAAAAGCTGTAGGTCGTTGAATATTCACTGCAGTCACAGTGATTCATTGCGGTTCCAAAGTTGATTAAAAGGAAAGGAAAGATTAATATGTTCACCTCTCAGTGTGAGACCTAGGTGGAGCTGCTGAGTCGTACGGGTTCCATATGTCTTAAACCATTTAAAATAAAATAAATAAACCTTGAAACCATCCTGAGAGCAGGCGTGAAGATTTATAAACGACCTCAGGATATCTCATCCCTCCAGTGAGGAGAGCTCCTCTGCTGACGCCTGATTGGCCACTGGGCCTCGCCCCGGTGCCACCAGCTGACCTGTAGTTCTGACCCACTTCCTGGACTGTACACAGACCCAGGTATTCCTCTCAGACTGTGACGTGGAACAATAACCTTTAAATACTGACACATCAAACATTAACCTGAAGAAATGATCAATGTCAAGAATCTCAGTCAGAGTTCATCCACAAATATGGAAGAAGAGAAAAACACATCAACGGTGCCCCCTATGTTTGACTGCAGCAATAACAAGCAACTATGACTCAAATGACTCTTCAAACTGGAGTCTTATTTTACACTGGCTGAGAATTATAAGCACCGGGAGGAAGATATATCTGCTCCTAGAGTGGGGGGGGGGGGCTGTGTTCAGTTCCCATCTCTCCAGACTGATTAGAGGATCAGGGGCTAATTCAACCTGTGAAGAGCCAGGCACAGACTGAAGCTCATCTATAACACACACACACACACACACACACACACACACACACGCGTCGGCCCCGTTGAGGTGTAAACCTCACACCTCACACTGCTCAGGTCCTCGGTGATGAACAGTGATTGGACGGTGGTGCTACTGCTACAAACCAACCACTGAGAAACATCATCATCAACTCCGTCCTCCGTCTGCTGACACGGTCGGTCCTCGACATTTCCATTCAGACTGTAATGAACTTCTATTCAATGATAATTGATGACATCACACGATGACATGAACAGATAAAGTTCAAGTTCATCACTGGTTCATCTTTGGCTCAGTTCTGGTTCAGTTCTGGTTCATCTCTGGCTCAGTTCTGGTTCATCTCTGGTTCAGTTCTGGTTCAGTTCTGGTTCAGTTCTGGTTCAGTTCTGGTTCAGTTCGTTCAGTTCTGGTTCATC
>NC_024312.1:2233010-2233289 GCF_000523025.1 Cynoglossus semilaevis | reverse complement strand
TCTGGTTCAGTTCTGGTTCAGTTCTGGTTCAGTTCTGGTTCAGTTCTGGTTCAGTTCTGGTTCAGTTCTGGTTCAGTTCTGGTTCAGTTCTGTCGTCCCATGGTTCGACTGTGGTCACGTGGCTCCAGGATTCTGTTCCGTTCATTATGGTCTGATTTACACACGTCTCACTGAGTGTCAGCAGAGCTTCTGAACACCAGGGGGCAACAGGGGGCAACAGGGTAGATGTAGGCGTAGGTGTGTGTGTGTGTGTGTGTGTGTGTGTGTGTGTGTGTGTGT
>NC_024312.1:2232547-2232751 GCF_000523025.1 Cynoglossus semilaevis | reverse complement strand
GAGGAGGAGGAGGAGGAGGAGGAGGAAGAGGCTCCAAAGAGACCACGGGGCTATTAGTGGAGGTTCTTCTCTGTGCTGCAGTTGCCCGTACACACACACACACACAGTGTCCCCGTGCCACTTTCCCACCAGGGACACCCCCCGCTCTGGGACCTGGGGGGCGCTGTAACCTGTTTTGAGGAAGTAGAACTCCTGTTAGAGTCG
>NC_024312.1:2226139-2232514 GCF_000523025.1 Cynoglossus semilaevis | reverse complement strand
CTCTCCTTTATCGTAGCTCTGTCAAACGCCCCATATAGCAAGGACACCATCAGGCAGTTACAGCCGACGCAGACCTCCTGGTGGTCTTTGTTTAACCTGCTCCTCCGGTCTTTACACCAATCACAGACGTGCTTCCAGTTCAGTCCAAAACATAAACAAAGGAATTGTGTTTCAGGAGGATTTCTTCAAGATTAGATTGGTTTGGATTTCTATAAGATGCTGGAGCTCAAGATGATTGAACACTAGGTGGCGCTGACTGGAGATTCTAGGTAAAAGCCTGGTGTGTTTTCAAAGCAGAGCCACAAACAACCAGATGATCAAAGGCATCAATCAAAGACATCAATTAAAGGCATCAATTAAAGACAACGTGACGGAGCAGACGGTGAACGACTGGTGGGTTCGGCCCGTGACCTGGTGCTGAACTGTCTTCAAGGACAACAACGAAGCTGCTGCAGCTGTGATGACGATGAGAACTTTAACTAATGATGAAGAACCAGTCCAGGTGTGTGAAGTAAGAGTATGAAGGAGGGGGGTAAGAAGGAGGGGGGTAAGAAGGAGGGGGGTATGAAGGAGGGGGGTATGAAGGGAGGAAGGACAAGGAAATGTTCTGTCGTCCTAAAGCGTATATGGAACAGAGACCACCCCCATTTGACCCCAGACACAGACCACCCAGAATCTAGATGAACAGACTGAAGGTCAGGAGGTCACTGTGTAGATGTGGACCTGATCATTTCACCATGAAACCACTGACAGAAACTACAGACTGTGAACACCTTCTCCAGGTCACGGTCTACTGTTGAGGAACCTCCAACAGCTGCAGTAGAACCGACCACTCTTGTTGCCCCTCTCAGCATCAGTCTGTTTGACTTCTGCCCCACAGAGTCGGCAGCTGAAGTGCAGCCTGTGGTACAGTTTTGTTGAAGCACAGGAACAATTTAGAAACCGTTTGATGCCAGACTAAAACACAAAACACATGGTAGTCGTCAGGGACCTGTGAGGAGAGTTGAATCATTTGTGTTCCTCCTCCTCCTCCACCTCCTCCTCCTCCTCCTCTTCCTCCTCCTCCTCTTCCTCCTCTTCCTCCTCCTCCTCTTCCTCCTCCTCCTCTTCCTCCTCCTCCTCTTCCTCCTCTTCCTCCTCCTCCTCTTCCTCCTCCTCCTCCTCTTCCTCCTCCTCCTCCTCAGTTCTGTTCTTCTGTCAGGGTCTCCCCGGGACACGAGGATTCAGTTCTACAACGTTTCAAAAACCACAAAAGCCATGGTGCACGGACGCTGATTAAAAATGCTAATTCCCAGTAACTGCCTCATAGGTGTTGAAGAAATAAAACAAATAAATAAATAAATATAGACTGATTTTATTATAAAGCAGCTGAGCATGAAAAATTCATGAAAAAAGTTACTCAGGCAAACAAAAATAACCTGAGAGTGAGAGTCCACAGAGTGTTGGCCTATAAGGAGATCTAATCTGGAGAACATTCCAGGGATGAAGAAACAACTCTGTGTCAGTAGACCTACGTCTGTGATGTTTTATTAGTAAAGACTTTCAGCTCAGCACACTCTCAGTGACAACAGAAACAAGTCGAACTGAAACGACGGCTTCATCTTTTCAACATTCAGTAAACACACTGGTGTGACCTAAAGTGTGACCTTTAACCTTTAACCTGATGATCCTCAGCTGAGCGTCTGATGTGGAGCAGAATCAGCTCTCCCTGCCTTGTCTTCAACAATGGACAAATAAAAAAACACTATTGGATTGTGAGAACGTTTTTTTTCTGCTTTGCAGGAGAAAAACAAGAGTAAAAACATAAAGGTTTTTCAGCCCAGAGTTTCATTTACAGGTTAAAGGTCTCAGAGACATTAGAGATTCAAGACTGCGGCACATTCATACTGGAGACAAGGACAGGACAAAGTTCTGTTCAGCCATAATTATAATAAAGACATAAAGCTTCACTCCAACCACCAACAACCGACACCTGAGTCTGTCAGAACACAATCACAAACACCAGTCATTACACAGGTGTCTCACAGCCACCAGCACCTGTCCATCTGAAAACAACATCTTAGGAGACCATGAGTGGATGAGGACGGTCTACAAACACCTGAGCTCTAATCAAACATTTCTTATTTCTTAACGAGTCCAGAAGAAGTTGGAAAGTTTGATGGTTTAAACCCGAGGCTGGAGAACAAATCAGAGTTAACTCTGTGTTTCTGGTGTCGTTTTCTGACTAGAGACAAAAAAGGTGAAGCTGGAAAATGTAACGTGTGATAGTTGAGCTCCACTCGGGGGGTGAGACTGGATTTATTGATCAGACTCTCTGAAGATATCAATCAATCAATCACTAGGTTTGTCTCTCACCTTGATGTGGTAATAAAATAAACAACAACCCTCCTGTGGGTGAAACTGTCTTTACAGACCAATGAATCTAGGACCATGTGGAGGCGAACGCCTCGGTGGAGGTGAAATCCACCACGAGTATTGATCAGCGACCGTGTGATTCGTGTGAGAACGCCCCCCCCCCCAGGGGCGCCCCCCCCCCCCCCCCCCTGAAGGCGCTGCCTCCTCGTCGCCTGTATCCGACCGCATCGATTGGTCAACTCGAAGGAAGCTGGAAGTGCACAGCGGCGGTCAGAGAGGCGTGGGCTGCAGTGACGTAGCTTTTAACCAGCACCGCTACGTCGCTGACATTTGTTTGTCAACTGTTAGTCATTTGGACTTGAATTGGCGATGACTGCCACAGAGGACCTTCAGGGATTTCTCAGGGTTTTGCTCATTTACGTCTTCTCCATGTTTGATGAATAAAGTGGTAGAAGAAGAACACGTGGCACAGTCACGTCTACAGCGGTAGATCAATCACTTTTTATTTAACTGTAAACGAAGAACAAACATAAAGAGTGGAGATAACGTTTGTGATGAACTGCGTCAGTTACACCTGCAGCCCTAATAAACCAACCACGTGATCCAACACCAAAACCCACTCCTGAATAACAACTCAGTCTTAATAATGAATACTGTCAAAAGTATTGAAGAAGTATTACAGCGTCTTTATTTTTTACCAATTATAAATGTCATCATCTGCCAAATATCTCACATTTACCTGGGAATATTTCATGTCAGTGACGTACAATAAAACTTTGCTCTGTAATTATCGTGAATATTATGAGGTTCCACAGAATTCATGATGAATGTTAATCCAATCATTTAGGATTAACAATAAACATATTTCAGATTCCTGTCTGTCTTTCTTACGGTGTTTAAATATTTCATGTTGTTTTCATGCTGTCAGTCCCAGTTGATCTGAAGCTGGAAGATAAAACAAACATTCATTAAAATCCTGATAAAACAATAACACAGCGCCACACGCAGGAACAACACGACCAGGAACGGTTATGAAAAACACCTGAGCAACAGAACAGACGGAGAAACGAAACACAGAACCCAGGCTGTACTGTGTGTACTACACAGTACTGTGTAGTACACAGTACTGTGTGTCTCAGTGATTGGACCGTCTCAGATGGATCAGCAGCAGAGTTCACGGCGACACAGAGACTTCCTGTCAGTATTTCCTTGGACCTGACCCATTTCCTCAGAGGTTTGAGAACCTGTTGGGGAGAAGTGTTTGCACCTTCATATCGTCCTCTCCGTCCCCTCTGTTATTAAACCTGTGTGTGTTTCTGACGAGTGAGTTGTTACTTTATTAACAGTAAGAGTTCAGGCCAGTTTTTACAGACTGAAACTTTAATATCACAGGCCTCCCTTCAGATGGAGGTCAAGCATCACCACAGAGAACAGAAGGGCTGCAGGTTCAGCTCAGACTGGAGTTCCAACCATTCCCAGGATTCAGAGTTTTCATCTCCTGCTGCTTCTGTTGTCGTGAACTCCACATTATTTTTATTCTTAGAGAGAAGGTTGTGTATGTGGCTCCTGAGCTGAGACCCAAGGTCTCTCGCTGCAGCGCTCTACAAACACTGCTCCAGGGCAGCGCTGTTGCATCAACAACACAGCGGGACACAGCGGGGCGTAAGAGGCACTGAAGACAGAAGACAGAGAACAATGGCATGAAAATGAGGAGTTGATGGAAGGTGTCAGGGACAATCACTGCTGCAAACAGCCACATCCTCACAGCAGCCTGGAGCCGTCTGTTCTAGGTGGCTGATTTATATTCCTGTGGCAAAGTGCGTACAGAGAGGCAGTAAATACTTCAGCTGGGCAGCAGAGTATCTGTCTTACTGTTGGGTCCAACAAAGACGGCAGCAGAGCCAAAGACAAGGCCAGCAAGAACAAGAATGAACTAAAACACAAAACTATCAGAAACAACAAAATAACAGCCGTGGACATGGATCACCTGGACCAAAGGACATGGATCACCTGGACCAAAGGACATGGATCACCTGGACCAAAGGAGGACATGGATCACCTGAGGACATGGATCACCTGGACCAAAGGAAATGGATCACCTGGACCCAGGACATGGATCACCTGGACCCAGGACATGGATCACCTGGACCCAGGACCCTGTACTGAACGTCTACTTGTTACCATTACTGTAACCTGTCACTAGCTCTAAGTCTAACCCTCTAAGTCCTCATCAGCTGCCTTTGATGAAGTTGTCTTTATTCATGAGATTATAATCTGTTAAAACTATTGAGAGGCAATCTCCAATGGGAAACCAACTTCAAAAGAGAAGTTTCCATTTCTGGTTGAGTGACTCCAGATGCACCTACGTCCAGGTAAATGAACTCTAAGTCGTATTAAAACGTGTCTCTCAGAGCAGTGAACTGTCCACTGGAACATGGACAGACTAAATGTTGGAACAGGATATAAAAGGCTGCACAAACAAACAAGGAACAACGTAAACAAAAAAAAAGAGCAATGACTAAAACAGAGGAGGGCATGTTTGATCAGTCTGTGGCAGGAATCCAAACGTCTGCTTCTGTCTGATATTCCATGATCCAGAAAACTGGCAGCTTTGTTTGTGCTGCTGTTCAATCAAAGAGTAAAAACTGAAACCTTCAGACAGACTCTGTTAAATCAGTCGGAACATTCCATGCTGCTGGATAGAGTTCTTCTTTTTAGTCTGAAGGCAGATCTACATGAACACACGTCAGTCAGAACCTAACGAAGCGGCCAATGAGAGGATGACACGTCATAGAACTGGAAACATCATTTACCAACTGCAGTGAGATATGGATGGAACATCGTGCTGAAGTTTGGAACAACTTCTAAATGAATAAATGTCCAATAGACCGTACACACAGGGAGGGCGTCCAGGTGGTGCAGTGTATTCATCTGTTGCCTCCAATGCAGACAGTTCTGTTTTTCCCAGTTGTCTTCCTGATGCCTGAAACCTTCGTGGACTAATTGGTGACCAATGATAAGGGCAGCCAGAAGTGATTTTTCCCACAAGGGCTTAAGCAGCTTAAGTTCCAAAAGGTTCCACGTTCAATACCACTCAGCTCAAAATTCCACCTCTGATTACGTTTGGACAAGGAACCTGTGCCAAACCAGTGTGTGTGTGTGTGTGTGTGTGTGTGTGTGTGTGTGTGGACCAGAGCTGGTACCTGGTGACGAGGTCCAGGCCAACACTGAGTCTTAAAACACCTGAACCTACTTTGTCATTATATTGATATGACCACTGAATATTTCAACTCAACCTGAATGGTCTGGTATCTCTGGTAGAACGTGTGCAGTGTTTTCTAGATTCAACTGAAAGTTCCTGCCTAAGACCACGAGGATCACCTCCGTCCAGAACAACGTCAGGTGGACACTGTAGGTGTGAGTCTGAATGGAGTGGCGTGTGATGCTGAGAAACGAATGGACACATTCTCCAGGCCAAACAGGTGGGTTATTGTTCCATGTTTTTGAGTGAGAAAATAAATCAGAGGTGAACAGCAGCGTGAGTCTGTCGTGAGGCGTCCATTAACTTTAATCAGCCAAGAACATCTTCTCCTCTTTTAAATGTAGGAGAGTACTTTTTTATAATGTAACTCCATGCTCCATAAGAGTGTGTCAGCAGAGATAAACTACAGTCATAAATGTTAAAACAACCGACCGGACGCTGCCCTTTAATCCTCACCTCTGTCCCTGGAGAGGTTTATTAAAAAAGTCTCCCATTCCCAGGCTGTCTGTGGAGGCATTGATAAACTACACCCCCCCGTCCCCCCCCCCGACTCCTCCCTCACACGTGAATCAATAATGCACTCTGATATCTTCCTCTAAATCTCCGCAGTCAATTACATTGTACCTGACAAGCTAATCTAGAACAAGGCATTACTGTTTGACTGGGTCGTGGCAAAGGTTCTGACTGTCTGCACCGACTGCTGCTGCTGCACCGGCTGCTGCTGCCCGCGCCCCCGCGGGCGCGCCAGCGGCGGGGGC
>NC_024312.1:2223004-2225816 GCF_000523025.1 Cynoglossus semilaevis | reverse complement strand
GCTGCTGCTGCTGTAAATGATGCTGCAGGGAGCAAAGCAACTCTGTATCAAACCTCCGACTCCACACGAGACGTGGGAGAAATTATTTACTCCTCATGTAAAAATCAATACAAGTCCATGCTTTGAAAACTCTGTTGCTGCTTCTGCCAGAAAATGGTGACGTGTTAAAGTGACACAAACTTCTCTAAGTGGAGAAATATCGATCAAGTCATGAATGAATAACCAGGGCAGTTTTTCCTTCATTTTTTAATTAATGATCATCGGACAACAGATACTTTAGTGAGGTTTAAGTTGAATTGGCTACGGTCAGGTTTGATTTTGACTTTGATCTTAAAAGCCACTGCCTGCTAACACCGTATTTCATCACGGTATCACGGTGTGGCAGCACGGGCTCCGTGGTGAACGTCACGTTGCCCTCACTAACATTTCAAATGTGCTTTAATTTGTGCTCTACTACGACTTTCTCTAAAAATGTGTCAATCACAACAAAAGCAATATAATTATTATACATTCTTTTTTAAATGATCAAGTTTTTCTTCCATATTCTCTTTCTAAAATAGTCCAGCTGCCACCATGAATAAATAGTTTGTAGTCTCTCATCGTACAAAGGCCTTCAAGTTGTCTCCATTATTTTTTATCAAGTGGAAGGTTTACCAAAATGCCAACAGAATTGTCCTAAACTGACGTATTTATTTTTGATATTATGGTTATTAATAAAAACACTATGTAAACTTCAGGTTTTGTATTTGTGTCGTATTTGAATATTTTGATTTGAGAAATATACAAACTATGGTTATTCTCTGTGTTGTTTTTGATATTCCATCAAGTGGTGACATCGTTTATTTACATCCTAATGGCAGATCACAACAGTGTCCACAATAATTACAGCCGCACATTTTCATCAAATGGTTCAGCACTAAACTATTCACAGAAATCCTTTTCTACAAAAGTGAACAAATGCAGATTCCTGTTCTCTCTGGCTCTGCCTCTAAATGGAAACTCCCCGATGACATTAAATTCAGAGGCCAAGCGTGAAAACACTGAGCACACACTTTCCTCTAATTGTGTTAAAAAGGGGCGACCATCACAGCATCAAACGACCCTCCAACCCACCATTAGCCCAGGCCTCTGTGGTCATTTTAGCACCACGCCAATTACCCCCCCATCACTGGTGTCACCCAGACATAAATGAGGACGGGTCCTAATGTAGGAGGGAAAATGCATCTATAAATAATTTTTTGCTTTGGAAGTGGAGCAGACCACTGAGCAGGAAAGTGGCCGCGCTGCTAATTAAAACGCCACCCTGAGAGTCAATCCTCCCTCCACAGGATATAAAGCCTTCATTTAGAAACGACGTGTCGACACAAAGAGGCAGAAGGTTGGTTTGACGACGAGTCTACGAGGCTTTGTGGCAAGTGACAACCAAACCCAAATTAGCAGCACAAGTCATCACTGAAACAGGGGCAGACATGGAGCTAACAGGCAGCGCAGCTCTGCTCAACAAAACCTTACAGCTTAAGACTGAGTCCACACCTCATTTGTAACATGTTCTAGTCTGCGTGAATATAGTGCAGCAACCTGCAAATCCAGCCGCAGACTAAACAGTGCAGCCATGTGTAAGAGAATGTCTGACTTCTCTTTCATTTTTATTTTAAATAGCTAGAGTGAGAAGAAGTGGACTTTACGTGATCTCTCCCACAGGGTTTTTATGTTTTCATCACAGAGCTCACTCTGCTGTAAGACTGAGGTGAAATAAGAAATAAACACCAGTCTACAATCTCTACTCAAACTCATTTTCACTCACAGTTCTTCATCTTCCTGACTGTGGAAGACAACCGGTACCATTAAAATTACTTAAGAAGTGTCTTTTCATTTTCAGAATATACCTTCATTTTCTAACTCATAGATAAAATTGCATTTTAATTTTTCTTCTTCAAGACTGCTCATCCTGTGACTAATTAAAATAAAAAAGACTTAAGATTTATTTTTCAAGATTTGCCCTAGCAATAAAGAACCAAAATTAATTTTGAAATGTCAAATTTGAAAATGAAAATGCATTAGCAGAATGCTGTTTCATTTTCTGAATACACCTGCACGTTTTAACTGAAAAACTACACGAATAATCAATCATCCAAACTGCATTTTCATTTTCTTCTTCAACGCTGCTTCCTCCTCCTCCTGACACTATTGTGCAAATCTTGCTGAAGGAAGTTTCAGAGTTCGGGCTAAACACAATATACAGACTCTGCCGTCAAGACACCAACGTCAACACAGTTGCTCTAGCTATCTGGGGACGCCGTGGTCCCTGAAAGGGACTGACCAGAACTGGATGAGTGGGAGTGAGGAGCAGGACCAAGACATGTTCACAAACAAACACCTGAGACCAGGGTGAAGTGAATTCCATCATTTAACACCACAGCATGGACTGAACAGAATACCATGACAAAAGTGTCTGCTGAAAGTCAGTGTAAGTTAATAACAACAACCAACTCCACAACAACTATTTCAATTATTCGTTATTAATTATACTGTCAATGTTCACAACCGACTTTTAATGAGACAATAATATTTGTAGGTTAATTAAAAACGTTCACTAACAACACACACCAGGAAAGAAATGTTCTTAACCACCAAAACTGTAGCAAATTATTGAAAAAAATGGCACAATTCAAAACCATTCTTTACACATCCTTTAAAAAAACTGTACCACACTAGGCTACATTAGAACAAACGTTTCATTTGTTGATACCTTGTTTTGTGCAGCATCGTGGGCCATCCGTGGGAAGTTGCCTTTTCAGCGTGAAAAGTCCGA
>NC_024312.1:2208509-2222767 GCF_000523025.1 Cynoglossus semilaevis | reverse complement strand
CATTTCTCTATTTTTGTTGGCTAAATCAACCACTATGCTAGTTGTAGCAGAAAGTCGCCGCTCAGCCTTTTTGGTCTTTAGCAAATCAATGACAAGGCACACGTGGGTGATCTGCAATCTCCGTGGAAGATCGGCAATCACCGTGGGTGCTCGGCAATCACCGTGGGTACTCGGCAATCTCCGTGGGTGCTCGGCAGTCACCGTGAGTGCTTCGGCAATCTCCGTAGAAGCTCGGCAATCACCGTGGGTGCTCGGCAATCACCGTGGGTGCTCAGCAATCTCCGTAGGTGCTCGGCAATCACCGTGGGTGCTCGGCAATCTCCCTGGAAGCTCGGCAATCACCGTGGGTGCTCGGCAATCTCCCTGGATGTTCGGCAATCACCGTGGGTGCTCGGCAATCTCCCTGGATGTTCGGCAATCACCGTGGGGGCTCGGCAATCTCCGTAGAAGCTCGGCAATCACCGTGAATGCTCGGCAATCTCCGTGGGTGCTCGGCAATCTCCCTGGATGCTCGGCAATCACCGTGGGTGCTCGGCAATCACCGTGGGTACTCGGCAATCTCCGTGGGTGCTCGGCAATCACCGTGGGTACTCGGCAATCTCCGTGGGTGCTCGGCAATCTCCCTGGATGCTCGGCAATCACCGTGGGTGCTCAGCAATCTCCGTACCGCTCAGCCTTTTTGGTCTTTAGCAAATCAATGACAAGGCACACGTGGGTGATCTGCAATCTCCGTGGAAGATCGGCAATCACCGTGGGTGCTCGGCAATCACCGTAAAAGATCGGCAATCACCGTGGGTGCTCGGAAATCACCGTGGGTGCTCGGCAATCACCGTGGGTGCTCGGCAATCTCCCTGGAAGCTCGGCAATCACTGTGGATGCTCGGCAATCTCCGAGGATGCTCGGCAATCACCGTGGGTGCTCGGCAATCTCCGTCTCCAATCTTCCCGTCAAAAAGTACACCTTGTTTAAAACGATACACCCATCTATCAGATATCAGCTATATTCTGAAAATGAAAAAGCATTCTAGTAATGCGTTTTCATGTTCAAATTTCAAAATTAATTTGGTTCTTTTGAAAATTAAATCTTAAATGTCCTTTTCTTTTTCATTTGAATTAAGTCACAGAATGAACAATCTTGAAGAAGAAATTGCAATTCGGATGATAGATTTATAATTTTTATTTGAGTCAAAAAAATGCCGGTATATTCTGAAAATGTATATTTAAATATGAATTATGGTACTGATTGTCTTCCATACAGATGTCATATCGCATGTCAATTAACTTTAAAGGCGGGCTCTTTAATATTTGAATGTCTCTGGTTGGTTTATAATCTCTTATAGAAACGCCCTAGAAACAAAGCTTTGCCGTGATTGGATGAAGTCCACACGGCAACAAAATACGTGACCAATGCTATTTGTTGACTTTTCTTCCCCCACAAGGCTGCAAAGCTTCTCGGCTTCTCCTTTAGCTTAGCTATCGAAAACAAGCCAGTGAGGCAGGCAACTCGTAGGGGTTGATGTGTGTGTTTTTGTGCGGTCATCTTGTTGCTCTAAGCTCTGCTGATATCCGTCGCAAAGGCAACATTTTCTTTTACTGTTGCCCCTTTTCTTCTCTGGTAGTGACTCAAAAATATAAAACCTGAAGTTGCGTTGGTAAAGGTAAGGCAGAGTTTCTCCCTAACAAGACCGCACCGGTTCATCCAAAATGGCTTCCGCTAACGGTTTAAAGTGGAGGCTAACGATAGCATGTTAGCTTCAGAGCCGGCAGATAGCTTAGCTCGCCAATGGCTCAGCTGATTTATTTCCAGGCAGAAAATGGCGTCGTCGGAAAGGCTAATCCAACATGTTTGCATGAAAATAAAAGTAATATCTCGAAGGCATTACTATGACCGGTCACCAATCCGTAAGATTTGAATAAGGGCAAGGGGCGATTCAAAATTGGCTTCAAAAACATTGATGACAAAACCTGAGCCACGGTAGGACGGCGACACCAGAACGACCGAAAAGGGCTCCTTAGCGCCCATCCAACCAAGCGCCCTGCCCTGTTTCACTGCATTATGATGTAGTCATTGTGTTGCCTGTGTAAAAACCCTAGTCATTGCCATGGATCAGGAAAACAAGACGTCGTACATGTCATGTTCGTCATGATAGAATGACTGTAAATACACGAACCTTGAATATGTTGCACAACCAGTACAACCCATAGAAGAATGGGAAGAAACAAAAAACATATGGTGTACATTTCATTGCTGTCGTGACGTAGCAGAGCTGGATGTGTAGCAGTCTTGCTGGCTAATTGTTAGCCTGTTGGCTAACGTACCTTTGCTTTGTTGTCGCTTAAGGAAAAATATTGCTGTGTTTTCTACCCTTGCTTCCGCTGCAGTAGTCATTAGAAAATAACCATTAAATGCACGTTAACCCGTGTGTCGCGTTTACAGTTAAAGGCGCTGAAGTGACATTTGACGTTTTGTTACGGTTCAGCCCAAGAGACAAAGACGGAACAGTACACAAAGCGATGTCGTGTATATGTCATTTAATGCAGTCCCAGGTGTAGGTCTGTGCGAATGACAACGCGAACAAAGTCTGTGAATGTCCAAGACTGGATTGTTTTTTCCGTTACTAATTGAACCCCCTTTGTTATCCTCTTCCCCAGCACCGTTTTCCCCATCCCTCCCTAATAAACTTATTCTTTTGAGGATTCTTCGTTGTCAAGCCGCCAAAGTGGAGAGTGTGATTGCAGAAGGGGGTGCTTCTCGTTTCAGGTAATTGCAAAAATTGGCAACGGACATAGCAATCTGGGTATCATTATATAGTGTTTCTTTCAAGGCCAGCTTTCTGCTAACATTTGGGGCAGGATCTTCCGGTGCTTTTAGAACAAAGCAGGATGTGGGAGGCTCAAAATGGCTGTCAGATTCTTCTCTTTGTCAAGATACAGAAAAACAAGGGGGAGGGTGACGGAAGAGTCTTTCAGAGAATTTTTTCAATTGTCTGTTTGCGCTAATGGTTCAACACACCTATTTAATTAGGTAGACCCACTGTTAGCAGGGCATCAGACAAGGTGCAGTCATTCAGATGATACATTGTGGTGCTCCAGTTACCACACTACTCGACAACCTTCTGTTGAGTTTGAACAATAGCGTACACTGATACCTTTTCAAACAGGGCTGTCAGTGTTGGATGTTGTGTCACTAAGAATTAGTCAGAGATCAGGACTGATAGTTAATGTGAAGCAGCATTCTGGTATTTTTTACCAGTAAATCTCATTGTCTAATGTTAGAGGAACAGATCTGACTTTTTTTCTCTTGTCCTTTGTCATCTTTTTTTATCCAGACTAGAGTCATATTTTACTCACTTGTGTTGCTACAAACAAACAAACATTAGAATCCCAATGTTCTCAAAATTATAAATCACGAGTCAAATAGTGCTGCAAGATTTTGTGCCCTGAAAAAAGAGACAAAAGCTCCATAGAGACATATAGTAGCACATGTGACCAAGGGTTGATGTAAAGTGTTGAATTTGCCCTTATGTGTACTCTCTCTGCCTTTGTAGTGCTTCTTCGGGGGGAGGAGGTGGTAGGGGTGCACCTCAGCACTATCCCAAGACTGTCGGCAACAGGTTCTGTCAATTTATTTCTATGGTTTTATCCTTAATCACACGTAACTTTAATAACTAGTATTACACATCTGCGTGACATTAAGTCCAGTAAAATGATGTCGACTGATCTATTTGTAAGGAACATGTTTTCATACATGTACATGGACTGAGATAATTATGCAGCAGAAATGGTGATGATAAACATTTATCTTCAAAGGATGGGATCCTGAAAAAAAAAAACAATTTTTGAGACTTTTATAGCATCATTTACTAGGTCAATGAGTTAATTTTCTGCTCAGTTCATGGTTGTTTACTTTAAGCAGACCCACAGTCTGTTCCAAGACATGTAAACACACACTAGAAACAGAGATTTGTTTTCACACCCAAATTACAATTATTTGGTATTTCTGCAGCGAGTTCCTGGGGAAAACCCCAGGGCAAAGCGTTCAGAGATGGGTTCCTTCACGAAGCACTAGACGAGATGTCAACTCCAGCAACGAAAAAGAACGACACGATGCAATCTTCAGGAAAGTGAGGGGGTAAGGTTCCAACCCATGTGTTCTAGAAAAAAAAAATATTTGAATAAACATATATGTAACTAGTAAGAACTACAACAACAGCACAGAGATTTTACTAGTTTAAATGTTCTTGAATGTTTGTCACGATGAAGTTCAGTGTTTCCCCCTGACGAGGACAGCTCCTCCCCACCATGACTTCTGTTGAAGTCAGTTCTACTTTTGAAAAAGCGTGACGTTGCCGTAACACATTATATAAACTTGACATGACATCATATCTCTCTATAATACTTTTACATGACATCATATCTCTCTATAATACTCTATAAAAAAATGTGGTCCTGTCACAGTTCATTCATTTTTTTGCCACTGACAAAGAAAATGCTCTGTGTTGCCAACAGCACCTTCCCCAAAAGTTCAGGAGAAACACTCGATAGGTTTAGCACTTTATGAGGTGTTGCTCCTGTTAGGAGAGAAGACAAGACACTCCAGGAGGTTTGTTTTGACAGGCAGATTATTATTGTGCATCAATTCCAATTCTGAAGTGGTGGATACAATGACAAGCTCAAATATTAAAGTCTGGGAGACTGTACAAATTCCATGTTGGGTCTGAACAACTTATTCTGGCCATTTGCCAAAGCTCATAAATTCTCCTGAATTTGCCTCAGGAATGTGGGTCAGCTGGTGGTCACCACAGGAAGAAATAATCTATAGTCCTGACCTGTACCAGATGTCACCAGTCTGACTGCAGTGGAATATATTTCATAACAGAAGATGTTTTCAAGGATGTTCTAACGAGTGTCTTAAAGGATCCTGGGTTGAGAACATTTGTACATACATTGTTTTTCACACACTGTAAACAATAAGTTCAAACATGGCCACGTCTGACTGCAGGTCTACTGACCCTTTACGCCTCTGTCTCGTTGTGTCCTCATTTTCCAGCATACTCAACAAACTCACGCCTGAGAAGTTTGACAAGCTATGCCTTGAGCTCCTGAACGTGGGCGTAGATTCAAAACTCGTCCTTAAAGGAATCATCTTGCTGGTAATTGACATTGTGTCCTTTAGTCCTGGGTAAAATATCAGCACTTGGCAGCGTGACTCATCTCTGTGGTTTCTCTCATCTGACTCAGATTGTAGACAAAGCCCTAGAAGAGCCGAAGTATAGCTCGCTCTATGCTCAGCTATGTCTGCGCTTGGCAGAGGACGCACCAAACTTTGATGGCCCTTCATCTGAGATCCAGTCGACCCAAAAGCAGAGCACAGTAAGTGAACTGCAGTATTGTGACTTCAAAAAACAAAAAACATAAACCAACCTCAGCCCACTTTGCTGTAATCTATTAAATGTGCAATGACAAATGGCAGTTAGTATTGAACTTTTTCAATTTCAATGTTACCAATGATAGTATTCCAAGTATTCTTCTTCTGTGACGACGACGATGTCATTACAGACCTTCAGAAGACTGCTGATTTCCAAGCTTCAAGATGAATTTGAAAACCGCACCAGAAATGTTGAAAGTAAGTCTCTGACCCTGCGGTGACGTCGGACATTTTCTACCTTGGCCTGTAATTTAACTGCAGCTCAATGTGTTGTTTTTTTCTCCTCAGTCTATGACAAACATGACAACCCTCTCACTTCTGAGGAGGAGGAACAACGTGCCATTGCCAAGATCAAGATGCTCGGCAACATTAAATTCATCGGGGAACTTGGCAAACTCGACCTCATCCATGAATCTATCCTTCATAAGTGCATCAAAACAGTACGTGGATATTCCGTCTTATTGTTGTGATCACGTCTGACGACGTTATTTGTCAGACTGCAACAGGCAGTTGAAGAACTGCTGCCTAAAATCTGATCTTATGATTTTCTCTTTAATCCACTCTGAAGCTTCTGGAAAAGAAGAAGAGAGTCCAGCTCAAAGATATGGGGGAGGACCTGGAGTGCCTCTGTCAGATAATGAGAACAGTGGGGCCGAGACTCGACCATGAGAAAGCAAAGGTAACAGTCCAGAGTGATCAGAAAATGAGGGTGTCTGAAGTGTCCTCCTCACCACAGCAGTCTCTCTCCTCCCCTTGTCTTTCAGTCTTTAATGGATCAGTACTTTGGCCGTATGCGATCCTTAATGAATCACAAGGAGTTGCCCGCCAGGATCCGCTTCCTGCTGCAAGACACAGTGGAGCTGCGAGAAAACAACTGGGTCCCCCGCAAGGCTTTCATTGACAACGGACCAAAGACGATTAACCAGATCCGTCAAGATGCAGTGAAAGTGAGTCGGCGAAGACTGCGGTTCTTTGTACAGATTACACACGTTCTGGACCGGTGCAGACTTGAGACAAATCTGGATCCAAACATTTAAAAAAATAAAAAACAAACTATTCACGTCAGTTTTCAGTGAGGAAAGGCCTTATTCAACAAAAAAAAAAAAATCTTGTTTTAATCTAAAAAATACAAGCCATAGGTTATAATTTGTATTATTCCAGACTGTACAGTAAGTTGAGCTTGTCTTGGTCTAGTCCTGTGACTTGTATATGGATGTTTATATTTATTTAGACCGTGGTGGGCTGAATAAATATAAAGATCAGGACACGGTGTTTTAAAAGTGAACACGATTTAGAGATGGAGAAAAGTGTGTGTGTGTCATTGGTTTTAAGATTAACGTGAGGCTCGGTGTGGTTGTTGTAGGATCTGGGTGTTTTTATCCCAGCACCCATGTCTCAGGGGATGAGGATGGACTTTTTCCTGGAAAGCCCCTTCATGCCCAACAGAATGAAACTGGACAGAGAGACTCTTGGGGGATTGGCCGACATGTTTGGACAGATGCCCGGTACCAATCTTGTTTTGTTAAATGGTTAAGTGTAGTTATAAACATCAGCACATGGTATCTACACACACACACACACACACACACACACACACACACACGTTAAAGGAAAAGCCATTTTTCAATTTAAATGTAATTTTATTTTATTCTTCAGGTTGTGGGATTGGAACTGGTCCAGGTGTTATTCAGGACAGGTACTCGCCCACCATGGGACGCCACCGCACCAATCCACTCTTCAATGGCCACAGCGGTCACATTGCCCCTCCACCCCAGTCACAATTTGACATGGGGCCCAAGTCTTTTGTCAAGTCTAACCAGGTCATTCTGCCAACAGTAGAAAGGACTGGACTCTGTTCAGATGATTTCAAATTCTTAAGATGATAATGTTTTATTAACAGGTTCAGAACCAGCATTTCCTCAACCAGAACCAGAACCACTTGGCCCAGCAGCAGGTCCAGTCCAAGGACATGCCTCCACGATTCAGTAAGAAAGGACAGCTCAATGCTGACGAGGTACGTGGACGTTCTGTCAGCTTCCATTATCACCAGTCTGACTTTGTCTGTTGGACAGTCTTCATGCTCGCTGATTAAAAAAAGACGCGTTATCTGAGGAGCACGTCCAGCTGCTGGTCTTTTCTCCTCCTTCCCCTCCTCCTCCTTCCCCTCCTCTTCCTCTTCCTCCTCCTCTCTGTAAACCGTGGCTGGTCCACTGATTGTGATTATCAGATATGAGGGCATGATTTTAACCAACAGGCAAGTTTGGAGTTGGACAAAAATTTTGACTGATCCTGTTTTGTCCATCGACGTCCTGCCGTCCCACAGATCAGCCTGAGGCCAGCTCAGTCATTCCTCCTCAACAAGAACCAAGTTCCCAAACTTCAGCCTCAGATCCCCACCATGATGCCTCCCAGTGCTCAGCCACCGCGCACCCAAACTCCACCCCTGGGACAGGTCAGTCAGACAGAGCAGTGCTTCGGCTTTTACACTCAAGGTTTCTTTATTTATTCACTAACATTCTTGTCTGTTCCATTTGTCCTCAGCCTCCACAGCTTGGCCTCAAGACCAATCCTCCACCCATCCAAGAGAAACCTCAGAAGACAAACAAGAAACCACCACCTGCTAAGGAGGAACTTCTGAAGATGACGGTGAGTGAAAACATTCAGCTTTTACTCTCTCAGACATGAATAAACCTGTTCAGGAAGTATCTGGTCTCAGGTGCATCAACACACTTCCTGTGCCCTCGTTCTTCTCAGGAGGCAATCATGACTGAGTACTTGAACAGTAAGAACCTGACTGAGGCCGTGAGTGGCGTCAGAGACATGAAGGCTCCGAAGCATTTCTTACCTGAGATGCTCAGCAAGATCATCGTGTTCTCCCTGGATCGTACCGACGAGGACAAGGAGCACGTCAGCACTCTGATCCACACGCTTCGCACCGAGGGCCTCGTCACTGGAGAGAACTTCATGCAGGTTTGTGACAACATTCAAATCTGAGAGGAAGAAAAAAAGCATCAGAGAAGGTGACTTTGAAATGTCCCACCCACTCCTCAGGCCTTCCTGAATGTCCTGGACCAGTGCCCTAAGATCGAGGTGGACGTGCCGCTGGTGAAGTCCTACCTGGCTCAGTTCGCGGCCCGGGCCATCATCGCGGAGCTGGTGAGCGTGGCAGAGCTGGCTCACCCCCTGGAGAACGGCACCCACTTCCCACTCTTCCTTCTGTGCCTGCAACAGACGGCCAAACTGAAGGACCGGGAGTGGCTCACTGACCTGTTCCAGCAGAGCAAAGTCAACATGCAGAAGATGCTCCCAGGTAACCACCTCCCTGTTGTACAGTTTGGGACGAGTCTGAATGTTTCAGCTCAGGGTTGTTGTGGATCTGCCCCAGATCTGAAGTAACGAGGGCAATCATTAAATACTGACAGGAAACTGCAGCGTAATGTTCACGGCAGAAACTCAATCTTTAACCAGTGATTCACTGTGAACATTAAAAAAAAAAACCACAAACAACCAGTGACCGCTGTGACCGCTCTGCAGAAATCGATCAGAATAAGGACCGCATGTTGGAGATCCTGGAAGGGAAGGGCCTGAGCTTCCTGTTTCCACTGCTGAAGCTGGAGAAGGAGCTGCTGAAGCAGATCAAGGCAGACCCGTCTCCACAGTCCATCTACAAGTGGATCAAAGACAACATCTCTCCAAAGCTCCACACTGATAAAGGATTTGTCAACATCCTCATGACCAGGTGATTACAGCTGCTAACATCAGCTGTCACTCACCCACTGTGGTTTGAAAACTGACCGTCTGTGTCCTCTCCAAGTTTTCTGCAGTTCATCTCCCAGGAGCTGTGCATGGCGGAGTGTGACGAGCAGCTAGCAGCCCCCTCCAAGGAGCAGCTGGAGCAGGAAAAGCAGCTGCTGCTGGCCTTCAAGCCCGTCATGCAGAAGTTCCTGCACGACCACACAGAGCTGCAGGTCAGCGCCCTCTACGCCCTGCAGGTCCACTGCAACGCCAGTGGTTTCCCTAAAGGTAAGAGCGACACCGGTGTGACGGAGAGGAGAGAGGATTTTCACCTGAACGTATGTTGACGATGGCTGTCCCCAGGCATGCTGCTGCGCTACTTTGTCAACTTTTATGACATGGAGATCATTGAAGAAGAAGCCTTCCTCGCATGGAAAGAAGATATAACCCAAGAATTCCCTGGAAAAGGAAAAGCTTTGTTCCAGGTATGGTCATGTCCCAGTTCTTTAACAAACAACTCTGTTGTTGTGACACTGTTTTTAAAAAAGAAAAGTCAGATGTTCCACAGTGGAGACTTCTGGTGATGTGAGGTCCAGTGGTGTCTGTTAGTCACTGACATAAAACCAACACACACACACACACACACAGGGTACTCTCGTTATCAACAAACAGTTTAACCTAATTTATTTTCATTCAAATTCAACAAAGTTGTTTTGTCAGTAATTACTAGTGTTGACGTTCTAACAGTCACAACGACAAAAAACAACGTCAAGTCAGTCGTAGCACTGTGGCTAACGAGTTAGCACGGTGGCTGGTGCGGTTCATCTCAGTACAACTATAAAGTAAACTGTTTCAAAGTAAAGGTCCTTCAGTGACATCACATTATAAGGTGTGTCGAGGAACAGGTCAAACACTGAAACACTGCCTCCTTCTGTCCACTCCAGGTAAACCAGTGGCTGACCTGGCTGGAGACGGCAGAGGAGGAAGAGTCCGAGGACGAAGCAGACTGAGAGTCCAACAGAATCAGAATGGTGTAGATGATGACCTCCTCAACTATTACTCCACTTTTTTTTTACTCTGTGTTTAATCCAACCACTGGGGGGCCCTCCGCCGCAGCCCTTCAGCCGTTAATACCGCGATCGTGTCCACGTAGGTCATCACACGTTACCATCCTGTGCCATGATGATAGGCTGAGACGCATCATTTTGATTTGTTGTCTGATTCTTCTTGGATGTGTGTCCTGATCAGCCACATGAAGTCTTGAGTGGCTCCGTTCAAATTTGAGTCTTTTTTTTGTTTGTATCCTGACTGTTGTAGGTTTGAAACTGTTTTTTTTTCTTTTTGCATGTGTTTAATTCCACATTTCTCTCCCCTTGTAGGAACCATCTTTATTTAATGGTCCAATGTGCAGTGATTTAGCGTCACACGTTGTCACAATAAGTTCACACGTCAAACAAAAGCAGCTGTAAGAGAATTCATGCATTTAAAAAGAAAACAGGACGAGTTGTTCTGAAAGATTTTCAGGGCGAGCTTTCACACGCTCCCTCATTCCTCTGTTCAACCTCTGACGCAGCAGCTCAGAGGGTCAGCTGTCCCCCGACAACACGTAGAAATGAAGCCTAATGTGGTGAAATAAGAGAATTTGACAAACTTGTTAGTGATCTCCTGTAAGACCCTGGTCAGAACCTGGTCAGAACCTGGTGTCAACATCATCCCATCAATGTCTGATCACCAGGCACAAAAAACCCATTTGGTGTCAGAGCCACAGGGTTAAACTTGGCTTTTACACATGAACAGATGAACTGGTGCTGCCCTCCTGTGGTCAGATCAGAGCAGAGTTCAAACTGGGTCTAAACTTTGACACACGGTAAAAAATAAATAAATAAACAGTTTATTAACTGCTAGACATGAATTCAACCTTTACTTACTTAAAAATACTGTTTACCACTTTCTTTTTTTGTTTTTTTATAAAAGTGCTCTTCATTGACACTGACGAGCATCTTCCTTTTATTACGATTTTTTCATTCTCCCTTGACACGACACAGCGCCCCCTTCCTTTTGTTTCTTTTTTTGACTTTTATTACACGAGTGGTTGCAATACGTACGCTCCAAATGTTACAGTACATGAAAAAAGTCATCGGTGTGAAGTCGCCTGTGTTTCTACCTCTTAATTCAAATTGTTTGGTTGGTTTTTCAATGTCTGGTGCCGGGATCAGAGGAATCTCTCAGATCCACAGCAGATGCTGAGCAGAAGTCGAACAGGAGTTTATGGAGGCCAACGGTTTGACTTCAGACAGTTAACAAATGTCAGTATTTATCAGACAAACAGACAAACGCGTCCCTTTGATTTAAATTGGCTCAATGACCGACTACCTTGTTCATGGATGTGAACAACGCCTTCTACCCTCACTGTTGATCTTTGAAGACGACGATGGATTTGGATCACTGTGTAAACTACTCTGAGTTATCGTGCACCTCTGTTGCTTTAATGTCAATAAAGTCAAGAACATGAGCAGCTCTACCGTCTGGTGTGACTTTTTCTTTACCTTCAACAATCAAACCTATTCCTCAGCTGCCTCCGTGCCTTGACTCACTCCTGGTCTGTGGGGATCCAGAAGTACTCCACCACCTTCCTGTTCCTGCGAGCGGGCGCGGAGCTGGGCCGCTCGCCGCCGAAAGCGGGAAGTTCGTCAAAGTGACTGGGCCCCAGGTCCCTCCCTGTGTGTGGGGCCGAAACCCTCAGCATGGTCCTGGGGAAATGAATGGTAATAAACAGACTGTCAAGATAGGAGAGTGGTTAGTGATGCTGCCTTACAGTAACAAGGTCACAGGCCTGATCTCTGTGTGCAGTTTACATGTTCAACCACTACTTGTTCTCTCTAGATTTAAACCTGGGTGTGAATGTTAGCGTAAATAAGCTGTGGACTGACTGGACAATGATGGAGGTGTCCAGCAGGAGGAGACACGAGACGGTCGCAGTCAGGAGGAGAGGAATAGAGTGAGAGAAGGAGCGAGTGGAGCCTTTTGTTATGGTGCCCTCTGGTGGACATTGCAGTTTTTGCAGGGCTCACCTTGATGTACTGGTCTCAGGGTCTTCAGGACTGGAGTCAGGGGTGGAGATGTAGACCGGATCTGCTTCCTTAAAACGAATCACATCAGACAGAGAGCGGATCAGCAGCGACGACATCAGAGTCAGTGTTTCAATCTCTCCAGCTGCATCGTCTCACCGTGAAATTTCTCGGGGAGCCATCTTGATTTTTCAGGATTCGAACCCTCTGGTCGCTCTCCGTCATGCACAGGAAGTAGCTTTTGATGTTGGCCTGACACTGACGGTGGAGAGAAAAAGCACACCAAGGTCAAAAGGTCATAAATAAATAACAAACGAGTACCATAGGCTGCGTGCGCCCCGACATCTCACCGACTTGTTCTGCCTCAGGGCCTTCAGGTCCTCCTGAGCTCGGAACTTGTCGGCCAACTCCTGGTGTCTCTCCCTCCAGGTCAGACACTCGGCCGTTCTCTGCTGTCGCTCCTTCTCGGCCAGACGCCTCGCGGCCTCGGCCTCCCGTTGACACTGGCTGGCCCTCTTGCCTTCCTCCTCTGCAGTTAGGGTTCGATGTCGCATATTGATCTCACTGCCGACCAAACCATCGGAGAACATAAAGCAGCAATTATCAACTGGTGGCCCGCAGCCCAAATCTGGCCCGTGACTAGATTCCAAAATGAACATAAATGAATCATTTTAGACAAAAATGTGATTTTATTTCCTTTTTGTGTGCAGTGTCCAGAGAAGGTCTGACCCTCTAACAAATGGAGTGGGTTCATCCCTGGAGCTTTCAGAGTAATGCAAAGAGTCAGGAAATTCCTTCTGTGATTCCCAAAGGAGAGTCGCTCAGGTGGAGTGAAAGTGCAGAAGGACCACCAGAGCACACGTCCAAACAAAGAGAGAGGACGTGAAGAGTCATGAGGATTTACATTCCACAGAGCAGCAGCCGCGGCAGAGCAAACAGAACTTTCTTCTTCCGTCTTTTCGCGTCAACTTTATTTGATGTCTGCACTTCCATCCAACCATAACTCACCACCTTCTCTGTTTTCCCTTCTCTGCCTTCCTTTCTCTCACGCCCTCTGTTTTCTCACGTACGCTAATTCACAGCAGAAAGATTTGTGCAGTACCTCTCATCAGCCTCCGGCAGTGCTGTTTTTCATCTGTGCAGCGTTATTGTTGTTTGTCCAAATGGGAATGTGGCTCAACATCTTTATGTTATATATTCACTACACGTATCCTTTAAATGATTCCATGTTCTGCTGTAGGCCTGGAATTCTCACTAATTTAGTCAGAAAATGAGTTTCGACGCCTTATCTGTGTCCTCGTTTATATCTTGGACATATTCTGTTTTTTCCACTGTGATGTTTGATGTTTGGTGGGAAACATGTCAAAGGTTTAGTAGAGAATCAGCTGATCAGATGTTTCTCTTGAAGCCCTCCTCCTCTAAGTACTCACTCTGATCTGTGTCATATTTGGTTAAATGTTGCTGTATGTTCTTCACAGTCAGGGTTTAGAAGTGAAGGCCAAGAAGACAGGAAGTAGACGAGTCTGCAGCCAAGAAGGTACGAGGTGAAGAGTAAAAGACGTTGGACCTCAGATCCATGTTACTCCCAGCTCAGAGCCACGTGTGAGTTCACGGGTTTCACACTAATAAAAACCAGACGAAATGATTAAAAAACCTGAAGGAGGATCTTGTCATTTGCTCTCACCTCTCTTTGACTTGGACATTTTCTCTGGTCACGTCCCTCAGCTTCTGTCGCAGGTCGTCTCTGTCCACCTCCAGGTTCTTCTTCTCCTTCCAGAGAAGCTGCTTCTCAGCGGCCGCTCGCTCCAGCTCCAGCTTGGTTTCAAAATAGTTCTTCTCAGTTTGAGCCAGGAGCAGCTGTACATCTGTGTGCTGCACATGAAGCACACGCTCACACGGGGCTCAGCCGCACCTTCACCATCATCATCATCATCATCATCACCATCATCATCATCATCATCACCATCATCATCATCATCATCACCATCATCATCATCATCATCACCATCATCATCATCATCATCATCA